>NC_142804.1:68346390-68951522 GCF_049724085.1 Artemia sp. Qi Xiang Cuo
TTCTAATCCCACCTTTAGGGAGGGGGTTTTTTCCCTCCACCTTTAGCAAGAATTCTTACCCAACAAAATCTAAATAAAGTTTAAGAATTCTTAAATTCTTATTTTCTTAAATTAAGAATTCTTAAATTGGCCGCTATGAGCGCATTATATTAAATACATAACCTAACCAAAATATCAGATATAGAATGAAATTGTACTCACATTGAAAATTGACAAATCTATTGTTTTGAAAGTTAATAAAATGTAATGTACTTTAATCAATGTCTTAAAACGTAATGAAGAACGGAATGTAGTGTGTGAACATCTTATAGGGTTTTTGCTCGAGTACATTATACGTAGCAAAGTTAAAAAAAAACAAAAAAAAAACAAGTAATCAAGAAAAAACCCGTCTGCAAAGCCAATATACCGTTCCTAGTAATAGATGAATGACCCTGGTAAGGCATATTACGCAATCAGAGTCAGGACCTTTACCACTATTACTACTAGCACTTGCATGGTTTTATCGTCCAAAGGGAAAGGGACATATGTGTCCAATCCGGTTTTTTTTCCTATTGATGAAACGGGTTTACTTTGAAAACATTCATTCATATGTACCAGGCAGATTCACACTAAAACGAATTGGTGTGACGAAAGCGATATCGACATCCCCACCTAACGTTGCACTCAAGTAACAATGGCGCCCTTGGTCCAGTGCCCAAGTTACATTAAAAGGCCAGGTCACAATAAAAGCTTTCAATTTGGGAGGTTCAAGGAGGAGTCTTTGACAGTCTTATGACCTCAGGGTACTAGAAGTTGCAACGTTCTTACGTATCTACAGTGGTTTAGAAAATCGATCACCCCACAAATGATTAGAAAAATTGGCACAAATGTAACATTTGGAATATTATAACACTTTTTTCAAAGCTTTGAAGAAAAGCGAAAAAGTCTAAATACCCCTAACTACGCTTGAAAGCTATTTTAAAAAGAAACTCTTTGGATATTTCCATAGAAATGACCATAGCAGAAGCTTTGAGCCTGGGTGGGAATCAAAGAGGAGTCTAAGTATTTTGACCACAGGTGACTTATTGTTGCGACTTTCTTAAATTTGGTAATTCTTGTGAGCATTTGGAAATTAAAGCTTAAACTCAGTAACTGATACTAAGTGTCCTAAAATTTTGCTTGGATTAAAAGTGACGAACTAGTATGAACATTTCAACATCTTCCTGGAGCTACTTCAGTCTGCATATTATTTAATTTAATTACACTTAAAACGGATGAGCTTTTCATTTTTTACCTAAGAAAATAGCTGGCACTTAATTTTTCTTCATAGCCAATAAACTATTAAGTGTTTTTTGTTTCATTGTAATTGAAGTGTTCTCATGTGAAGTGTTCATCATGTATTTTTCAATTTGATAAATTTACTCCTTTTAGATACATTTTATAATTTGACTGATATTATGTATTTATCAGTTAATAGTTTAGAATGAATCCCCAAAAGAAAAATGAATGATATGCAAAAGAGCAGATAAAAGCGATAAAAAGCAGCAGTTTAGCTTTAGCCTACATGACATATATTCTATAAAGAAGCCAAAAAAAACTTTAAAATGCATTTTTTTTAAATTGTAATTAAAAACCAGTTTTAATACAAGCAGGCGTCTTAGGAATCCAAAAGAGCAAAAAAAAAAAATAATCAATATCAAAGTCGCCCATTTCAACTGTTTTAAATGTGACAAAACAGATATAGTCAAAGGGCATTATGAAAAAATTAAGCTTCCAAGTCCAAACTTATATTCAAAGTTTTTACCCACATAACTGACGAATTTTGTGATATAGAATTTGAAATCTTATATGCAGTAATGCTCAATGAAAAAAACTACTAATTTTGATAATTATTTATGTTAAGAATATATAGCTAATAGATACTTCAACTAATCATATTATGCAAGGGTTCTGAAACGCCACAGTCATTTCGTTTCTACCAGATTTCTACTTCTCTTGATGAATAACGAAGAAGACCAGTTTCCAGTCAGCGACTTGTGAATTTTTTTGAATTTTTGATAAAAAAGCAGCAGTTCAGCCTTAGCCTACATGACATATATTCTATAAAGAAGCCAAAAAAAAACTTTAAAATGCATTTTTTTTTTAATTGTTATTAAAAACAAGTTTTTAATACAAGAAGGCTTCTTAGGAATCCAAAAGAGCAAAAAAAAAAAATCAATATCAAAGTCACCCATTTCAACTGTTTTAAAGGTGACAAAACAGATATAGGAAAAGAGCATTATGAAAAAATTAAGCTTCTAAGTTCAAAGTTATATTCAAAGTTTTTACCCAGATAACTGGCGAATTTTGTGATACGGTATTTGAAGTTTTATATGCAGTAATGCTCGATGAAAAAAACTACTAATTTTGATAATTATTTATGTTAAGAATACATAGCTAATAGATACTTCAACTACTCGTATTATGCAAGGGTTCTGAAACGCCACAGCCATTTCGTTTCTACCAGATTTCTACTTCTCTTGATGAATAACGAAGAGGACCAGTTTCCAGCCAGCGACTTGTGAATTTTTAAACTCATGAATAGGCTTGAATCTGTTGTAAATTGAAGCTGTGATTTGAGAATGACTGATGAAAACATTAATGTTTGCGGTCAACATTGACCGCGCCGGCAGCACGCCGCCGACATCGTCCCGGCAGCACGCCACTGATATCTCAATGGTGGCGCGGCGCGGCGTGTTTTTTTTTACCCCGCCGCTGCTGGTCTTCCCTCCTCGGCGCAGCACCGGGGTCTAGCTATAGCGTTGCCTATAGTAAAGGCCATACGGCTCCAATGTTTTATCTATTTTTTCCAGAGGCACTTCATATGGAGGGGGTCGTCGTATAACTGCAGAGAGGGCTCAATCGATTGGAAATAGGAGGTTCTAGTGCCCTTTTTAAGAGTCAAAAGGGATCGGAGAAGAACTAGCCCCCCCCCGCATTTTGTCTCCAAATACATCTGTAAAAAATTTTGATATGGCCATTTTGTTAAAAATAGTTCAACAATCATATAACAAAAATTCCAGGGTTGATACAGCCCCCCAGGGCCCGGGGACAGGCGTTGTGATTTATGGCCTGAAGGCATATACGGTTCTTATAGAAGGGATGCTCGTACAAACTTCAGAGAGGGCTCATTTGATTGGAAATTGAAAGTTCTAGTTCATTTTTTAAGACTCAAAAGTGATCAGAGGGCAACTAGTCCCCCCCACGCCCTTTTTTTCCCGAATACATCCGATAAAAATTTTGAGATAGCCATTTAGTTAAAAACAGTAAGGCTCCAATTTTTTTTTCCAGTGGCACTTAATATGGAAGACATGGTCGTCTAAACTTCGGAGGGGGTTCATTCGATTGGAAATCAGAAGTTATAATGCCCTTTTTAGGAGTCAAAAGTGATTGGAGGACAAATAGCCCTAACACTCTTTTTCCCCAAATACATCCGATAAAATTTTTAATGTTAGTTCAAAAATTAGACAACAAAATCTCCAGAGTGGACCGAATCCCCTAGGGCCTAGGGGTAAGCGTTGTAAGTTATTCCCTGGGGGCATATATGGTTTTTACAGAAGGGCATATACCCCAATCATTTGAATCAATTGAACTATTTCCAATTATTTGATTGGAAACTGAAATTGCTAGTTCACTTTTTAAAAGTCAAAAGAGGTCGAAGGTCAACTAGCCCCCGGCCCCACACCCTTATTTACCCAAATCCACCCAAGAAAATTTTGAGATAGCCATTTTATTGTAAATAACTCAAACAGCAGATAACAAAAACTCCGGGGTTGACACAACGCCCAAGAGCCCAGTGGCAAGTATTTTAGGTTATGCCCCGGGGGCATATAAGGTTTTTATGTAAGGAGTGGTCGTATTAAGTTTAGAGGTAGCTCATTTGATTGGAAATTGATAGTTCCAGTTATCTTTTTAAGAGTCGAAAGTGATCGTAGGACCTCTAGCCCCCCGCCCTTACACCCTCTTTTCCTTTAGTGCATTCGATAGATTTTCTTTGAAACAGCCCAACGATCAGATAACAAAAACTTCGGGATCGACGTACCTTCCAGAGCGCGGAGGAACTAAGGGTTGTAACTTGTGCCCCAGGGTTATATAAGGTTTTATGGGAGAGGTGGTCGCATAAACTTCGTAAGGTACTAAAATAATTAGAAACTCAAGATTCTAGTTCCCATTTTAAGAGTAAACAGTGATCCAATGGCAACTAGCCCCCCCCCCCATCCCTAGCTTCCCCAAATGCGCCTGATCGAATTTTTTATATAGCCGTTTTGTTCCAAATTAACCAAAAATCATATAACCAAAAATCCTGGGATAACACACCCCAAAACATGGGGGCAAGTGTTGTAAGTTATGCCCCCGGGGCATATAAGTTTTTATGGAAGGGATGGTAGTATAAACTTCAGAGGGAGCTCATTCGATTGTAAATCGAAATTTCTAGGGCCCTTTTTAAGAGTCAAAGTGATTGGGGGCAACTATCCCCCCCAGGCCCTTTTTCCCCAAACGCATCTAATAAAAATTTTGAGACAGTAATTTTGTTCAAAATAGTTTAAAGGTAAAATAACAAAAACTCATGGTTTGACACAACCCCTCAGAGCCAGTAGGCAAGTGTTGCAAGTTATGCACCAGGGTTATATAAGGTTTTTACGTAAGGGGTGGTCGTATGAACTTCAGAGGTGGTTCATCTGATTGGAAATTGAAAGTTCTAGTTACTTTTTTAAGAGTCAAAAGGTGAAAGGAGGGCATCTACCCCCTCCCCCCGCAGACACACACCCGCTTTTCTCCAAACGCATTCAATCCAAATTTTTAGATAGTCAATTTTTTCAATAGTCAAACAATCAGATAACAAAGATTCGGAGTCAACGTACCACTCCCCCCCCCCAGAGACCGGTGGAAGGGTTTCAAATTATGCCCGGAGGCATATAAGGTTTTTATGGAAGATATAAACTTCAGAGGGGAGTCAAATGACTAGAAATTTAAAGATCCAATTCCCTTTAGAAGCCCAAAGTAATCTGATGACTCTGGGGTAAGTGTTGTAAATTATGCATCAGGGGTATATAAGCTTCTTATGGAAGGAATGATCGTATAACTTCGTCTGGGATTCATTTTATCGGAAATTAAAAGTTGTAGTTCCCTTTTTAAGAGTCAAAAGGTACCGGAGGGTTGTTAGCCCTCCTGCCATTTTACCCCAAAGCCATCCGATCGAATGATTTAGATAACCATTTTGTTAAATAAAGTCAAAAGATCGGATAAAGAAACCTGCAGGGTCAACACAACCCCCCAGAGCCCTGGGCAAGTTTTTATGTTATATCTGGGGGGCATATAAGGTTCTTATGCGAGGGTTTTGAAAACAGTTTAAAGGTCAGATAAACCAAACCTCCGACTCCACTCAAAAAACTTATGAACAATATTTTATTCCAAAACTTAAGCGAGCTGACCCCTGGCCTTCTCTGCATGTCCCCCCCCCCAAAAAAAAACGACAAAAAACTTATTTACTATGTTTTATTCAAAAAATTATGGCAACTCACCCCTGTCCTTCCATGGCCCGACACCCCCCCCCCCCCAAAAAAAACAGCAACAGCTTATTCACAATATTTTATTCCAAAACTTATCAGAGCTGAGCCCTGGTCTTCCATAGCCCAATACCCCTCCCTCCCCCAACAAATTATCAATATTAAATCATGGAAACTGACCCCTGGCCGTCCCTCCATGGCCAGAACCCCTCCCCCACCCAAAAAATATTATTAACGTTATTTCATTCCAAAAATCATGGGAGCTAACCCCTGTCCCTCCCTCCATGCCCCCCCCCCCAACCAAAAACTTATTAATAATATTCTATTCCAAAAATTATAGGGCTTCAGTTTAATTTTATTAGCTCCTTCCAAAACTATTCAAGACACCCTATATTCGTCACTACAAACTTTGAACAAACTACAAACTTTTGTACTTATTACAACATTGAAAACAAAAAGAAAATCGTATTGAAACCAGACGAAGATTTACCAATTGGCCGACTAGGCCCTGCGGCTTTCACTATTCCCGAAGTTTTAAGGATTTCCTCGAAAATCTTGCAAAAACGGAGCGGCAAAAACGCTTGGGCCTAGAAGCGTCAAAGCTTTAAATCCGGCCCTGGGTGAAATAAAATCTAGACCTGGCGGGCTTTCAGCAATTAATATCATTATATATCATAAATTCAGATTAATTTTAATAGTTCTTGCCAAAAACTGTTAGATTATTTTGGAATAAAAAATTATTTTTGAAGTAGGGAATTTAGAAAAATTTGAAACTTTGGCAATCAAAAACGAACAGAATTGAAAGAAAAAAAACTTTCCGAAAAAGACATTTTTAAAAGAAAAGTAGAGGTCATATTAAACTTAAGATCAGAAGAAATAGAAACCTACAATTACTCAACCTCAAAACGACCGGAAATTACTATTAAAGAATAAATGAAACCCAGAAACATCAGAAATTAAATAAACAATCTTAGTAAAAAAAACATGTATTAGCAGGTAGTAATATAAATGAATAAATAAATATTAAAACAAGTTAAGCTTAACTTGAATATGCAAATCAAGCTTAATACGAACAAAATATTTTGCTATTGAAGTATGAATGAAATCCAAAACGAACAGATAATAAGTAAACAATCATAGCAAACAGACATGCAATAGGTACTAATATAAATAAATAAATAAATCTGAAAACAAGTGAAACTTAAATTGAAGACGCAAATCAAGCTTCAGACGAACAAAAATCTCTACAAACGAGAGTTTGGGTTTTACCTCCTTCGCTCAAAGTAAAAGTCTAAAACCTACTGCCTCACTGGCGCTTTACTGAAAACGAATTATATTACAAATATTTTCTTTCGTACTTAGTACAGTATTGAAAATAAACATAAAAATTACAATAAAATTAAATTTAGATCTAATAAGATTTCAATAATTAATATCATTATATGTCTAATACTCGATTTAATTTTAAGAGTTCTTTCCAAGACTGTTCAAGACAAATATAGCTTCACTACAAGAGTTTGGATACTGCCCCCTTCCCTAATTGTAAAAGGCTAAAGCCTGCTACATCATTGATCCTTCACTGAAAACGAATTATATTACATATATTTTCTTTTCCAGTTATTGCAGCCTTGAAAATAAAATTACAGCGAAATAAAATCTTGAACTCATGATCTAGGTTTTAGGCTTAGCCCTATTCAAGATGTTACCTCAAAGTCTGAAAAGGCTTACAGTGAGAGGTGGAGGCAAAACTCGAACCCTCCTTTGTGGTAATTTGTGTTTGTTTCCATCCGGATTAGCATACTCAGTCTAATTTTGACCTGGCTTCAAGCCTAGTTCTTCGTCCATTATTATAACTTATTGTGTGTTTATTTGCACTGATTGTTTATGATCATTGTCTGCTTCGCTTTGGGATTCATTTATACGCCAATAACAGAACATTTTTGTCCGTTTCCAGTTTGATTTGCTTATTCAACTTAAGCTTTACTCGTTTAAAAATTTATTTATTCATCTTTATCACTACCTATTGTATGTTTTTTTGCTATGATTATTATTTGATTTCTGCTCGTTTTGGGTTTCACTTATTCTTTAATAGTAATTTCTGGTCGTTTTGAAATTGAGTAATTGTAGGTTTCAATTTCGTCTGATCTTAAGTTCAATATGGCCTTCACTTTTCTTCAGAACACTTCTTTTTCAGAAATTTATTTTTTAATTAATGCACTGAAGTGATTAGAACTATACAAAAGAATAACATAGCTGTAATTAAAGTGCGGGATATGAGGTTAGTAGCTGCTTTCATATTGAATCAGGAGTTAAGCAGGATCACATCCTATTCCCATTGATTTGGGTCATTTTGATAGACTTTGTCCTAAGGAGCAGAACAAAGCCTATTGGGGAGCACAAAATCAAAGGGAAATAAAACTCTCCCAGACTTAGATTATGCTGATGATGAAAATGTTAGCAAAAGAATGGTTACCATAGACAGCGCAACAGCGCTGCCTAAGTAAAGAGCGATGTGGGCACAACATATCATTTATTTTTTATATTTTTGGTTTGTTTTTCTTAGACCAGGGCACTTTGCATCAAAGGAAATGTTGTAGAAACTTCAAAAAGAGCTCATTCGATTGGAAATTAAAAGGGCTAGAACTGTTTTTAATAGTCGAAAGTTAGTGGAGGGCAACTAACCCCCCTCCCACATCTACCATTTCCTCAAACATATCCAATCAAAATCTTTATATAGCCATTTTGTTCAACGTAAACGTCCGGAACTTATGTCTTTGAGGATGACACCCCCCCCTCCCCACAGCCATCAAGGCAAGGGTTTTAAGTTATGCCCTGGGGGCATATAAGGTTTATATAGAAAGGGTGATAGTATAAGCTTTGGAGAGGGCTCACTGGAATCAGAAGTTCTAGTGCCCTTTTTAAGATTCAGAGTGATCAGAGGGTGGATATCCACACCTCGTATTTTCTCGAAATGCATCTGGTGAGAAATTTCGAGATGGTCATTTGTTGTTGTAGAGACTTCGAAAAAAGCTCATTCAACTAGAAGTTGAAAGGACTAGTGCCCTTTTTTCAGTCAAAAGTGATTGGAGGGCAACCCTTTTTATGAGTCAGTGATCAGAGGGCAGCGACCCCCCCCCCCCACACACACACATCGTATTTTCCAGAAATGCATCCAATAGAAAGTTTGGGATATCTATTTGTTCAAAAATAGTCCAAAGATTATATAATAAGGCCTTTGGGGTTCACAGAATTCCCCAGGATCTGGTGGGGGGGGGGGTAAGGTTTGTAAGTTATGCCTTGGGGCATATAAGGTTTGTAGGTGAGGGGTGATCGTTTGAACTTTAGAAAGGGTTCATTTGATTGTAAATGCATGGTTCTAGTTCCCTTTTAAGAGTCATACATGATGGAGAGCAACTAGCCCCCTCCCCCCCGCTCCCTGACATCCTCTTTTCCCAAAATGCAGTCAATTGAAATTGTGAGATTACCATTTTGTTACCAATAGTCAAAAAATCATATAATAATGTCTTTAGGGTGGACATAATCCCCCAGAGCCCATGGGCAAGGGTTGTAAGTTATGGCCTGGGGCATATAAGGTTTTTATTGAATGGTTGGTTGTATAATCTTTGGATCGGATGTAGCTTATTTGATTGGAAATCAACAGTTTTAGTGCCCTTTTTAAGAGTCAAAAATTAATGAAGGACAATCACCCCCCCCCCCCAAGCCTATCATTCCCGACAACATAGCCGATCAAAATTTTAAGAGATCTATTTTTTTCAGCTTTGTTGAAAGGTCCAGTAGTAATGTCTTGGGGAATTTCAACCTCCCCACAGTCCTCAGGACTGTGGGGAGGTTAGGACTGTAAGCTAGGCAATTCGTTTATTGTTTATACATATTATATGTTACTGAGAGAGTTATACATGTTTGAACTTTACTTTCCAAGAAGACGAAGGGCATTCAGGTGAGCCTTTCAGAAAATGTTGAGAAGAGTGTTGAACTAAATCGAAACACATTATGTGGACAGAATTGTCAAAAGTGCGCAACACAGGAATAACTGAGTGTATTAATTTGAAAAATTGAGGAAATGATATGGGATATGATCTAAAAGACAACAGTTGCATGCTACCAAATACAACTACAACTACCACCACAAATATTACCAGACTACTCTATTTACAGTACTGAGAGGAAATTCAAACTAAATCAAAAGACACAATGTGCAGGCAAATTGTCAAAATAGCAGTATCTCAAGAATTGATTTGGGTATTAAAGTTTGATAACTTAATACCCCCTCCCATGTCATATTTTCCGCAAATGCATCCAATAGAAATTTTGATATAGCTATTTGTTCAAAAATAATCCAAAGATTATATAATAAGGCCTGTGGGGTAGACAGATTCCCCCAGAGTCTGGAGATAAGGGTTGTAAGTTATACCCCAGTGGCATATATGGTTTTTATGAAAGGGGTGGTTGTTTGAACTTTAGAAGGGGCTAATTTGATTGTAAATGTATAGCTCTAGTTCCCTTTTAAGAATCAAACATGATGGAAAGCAACTAGCCCTTCTCTCTCCCTGACATCCTCTTTTCCCAAAACTCAACCAATTGAAATTGTGAGATTGCCATTTTGTTAATCAATAATCAAAAAATCATATAACAATGTATTTAGGGTGGACACAATCCCCCAGAGCCCATTGAAAGGTCCAGTAATTTTGTCTTTAGGGATGTCAACCTCCCCACAGTCCTCAGGACAAGGGCTGTAAGCTAGGCAATTCGTTCATTGTTTACATATAGTATATGCTATTGAGAAAGGTTTGCATGCTTGAACTTTACTTTCCAAGAAAACAAATGTCACTCAGGTGAGCCTTTCAGAGAATGTTGAGGGGAGTGTTGAACTAAATCAAAACACGTTATGTGTATACGGATTCTCGAAAGTGTGTAACACAGGAATAACTGAGTGTATTAATTTGGAAAATTCAAGAAATTAAAAGGGATATGATAAAAAAGACAATATTTCCATGCTACCAATACTACTACAACTACCGCCACTACTCGTACCAGACTGCTTTATTTACATACTAAAATGAGATAGCCATTTTTTCAGCATAGTTAAAAGGTCTGGAAGTTATGTCTTTGAGAATGACAGCCCCACAGAGCCCTCACATTAAGGCATGTAACTTAGGCAGTTCGTTCATTGGTTACACATAGTATATGCTATTGAGAAAGGTATACATGTTTGAACTTTACATAGGCAGGACAATGGATTTCAAGAAACAGTAAATAAGAGAAGGAATTTAGAATTGTTTCATTTATAAGAAAAAAGTTGTTGTATCAGTGTTGCCACTTTAACTCTAGAAATTCATAATTCTTTAGGGAAAGTAGTAATAGTAGTAATAAGTATCACCCTGCAGCAACACACTGGGCTGATAAAGAGAAAATATTTTCAAAATGTTCTGCCTATCTCTCTTCAAATCTTTCGTTATCAATAATTGTGGTCCGCTTCCTATTGCTACCATGATTAGCAAAATTTGAAAAAAATATGAAAGCCAGTGGAAATGTTAACAGTATTTCATTGAACTTTTCAATTTTCATAGCTGACATAAATTAACAGACAAAACTAATCAATTACCTTCATTGACCCACAAAAGACAATGGATGCTACAAGGATTTTCCTAATTTTACTGATTGACGCTTAACAAATACTAGAATAAAGAAATCTACACTACAATATGTGAAAAAAACACAACATACAGTAAATAAAAGCGTAAATTTGGAACAATATTGTATTTTGCTTCTTTAATTGTATTGGACTCATTATTTGAAAACTATAAATAACTATTCCTTACAAACAAAGTAAAGGCGACAAAAGAGGCACAGTGGAACAGTGGCTTTCAGTAAACATTAAATCACAGCAACAGTTTAGAATGATGTTTCATTTATAAAAAAAATTGTCATATCAGTAATGCCAAATTTTTGCCAAAAACGAACAGAAATTACAATAAATAGCTGAGTCAAATTCAAAACAAGCAGAAATTAACACTAGTTAAGCTGATAACTTACATGCCTTCTCAAGACCAGAACATAATTTGCATGTACTGAAAACAAAATACATTTTAAATGTTTTTATTTTCATAAATAAAAATATATCAAAACTTTAAGGAATAAATATCAGTATATTTCAATTAAACTGACAATCCACGGTTATTTGTTGTTTTTTCAATAAAGCAAACATTATGTTCTGGTCTTGAGAAGGTCTTTGAGAAGGTCGTGAGAAGGTCTCTGGTCTTTGAGTTTGACTCTGCTACTTATTGTGACTTCTGTTCATTTTGAGCTTCATTTATCTATTGATAGTGGTTTGTGGTAGTTTTACACTTGGAAGATTTTTTGACTTTATTTCTGCTCACTTGTGGCTAAATAGAGCTCTTTACTTTTCTTTGAAAACTTCTTTTGTGGAAATAGTTTTTAAATAAATGAAAGTCAAAGGCGCAAGAAGGGCTTTGAAAATTAATGCTAACAAGGCAAAGCTGCTAAGCTGAGAATAAGTGATGTAGCATAACAGCAGAATTAATCATGCGGACAACTTCACTTATCTTGCTAGTATCATAGGCAGCGCAATCGCGCTGCCTAAGTAAAGAACGATGTTGGCACAATGTATTATATATTATTTATTTCTTTAGACCAAGGCACTTCGTATCGAAAAAATTGTCATAGAAACTTTGAAAAGGGCTCATTCGATTGGAAATTGGAGTGGCTTGTGCCCTTTTTAATAGTCGAAAGTGATTGGAAGGCAACTAACACCCCTTCCACACCCACAATTTACCTAAACAAATACAATCAAAATTTTTAGATAGCCATTTTGTTCAGTGTAGCTGATTTCCGGATAGAAATTATGTTTTTGAAGAGTACACTCCCCCCACATACCCCCCCCCCACAGCCCTCAGGGCAAGGGTTGTAAGTTATACCCTGGGGGCATATAAGGTTTTTGTAGAAAGCGTTGTTGTAAAAACTTCAAAAAAGGCTCATTTGATTGGAAATTCAAAAGGCTAGTGCCCGTTTTAAAAGTTGAAAGTGATTGGAGGGCAACTAACCCCATCTCACGCCCACCTTTTCCCCAAACATATCTAATCAAAATTTTGAGATAGCCATTTTTTTGAGCGTTGTTGAAAGTTCTGGAAATTAGGTCTTTGAGGATGACAACCCCCCCCCCCACAACCCTCAGGACAAGGGTTGTACGTTATGCCCAGGGGGCATATAAGGTTTTTATAGAAAGCATTGTCGTAGAAACTTCAAAAAGGGCTCATTTAATTGGAAATTGAAATGGCTAGTGCCCTTATTGATAGTCGAAAGTGATTGGAGGGCAACTAACACCCCTTCCACGCCCACCATTTATCCAAACACATCAAATCAAAATTTTGAGATAGCCATTTTGTTCAAAGTAGTTGAAAGGTCGGGCGACTTATATCTTTGAGGATAACACTCCCCCCACAGCCCTCATGGTAAGGGTTGTAGGTTTTGCCCTGGGGGCATATAAGGTTTATTGAAAGCTTTGTCGTAAAAACTTGAAAAAGGGCTCATTCGATTGGAAATTCAAAGGGCTAGTGCCCTTTTTAATAGTCGAAAGTGATTTGAGGGCAACTAACCCCCCACTCACGTCTACCTTTTCCCCAAATACATCCAATCAAGATTTTTAGATAGCCAATTTGTTCAATGTAGTTAAGTTTTAGACATTAGGACTTTGAGGATGATAACCCCCTCAGAGCCCTTGGGGCAAGGGTTGTAAGTTATCTCCTGGGGGCATATAAGGTTTTTTATAGATATTGATGTTGTAGAAACATCAAAAACGGCTTATTCAATTGTAAATTAGAAGGGCTTGTGCCCTTTTTAATAGTTGAAAGTGATCAAAGGATAACTAACACCCCTCTCACACCCACCATCTCCCCAAACACATCCGATCAAAATTTTGAGCTGGCCGTTTTGTTTGACGTAGTTAAAAAGTCCGGAAATTAAGTTTTTGAGGATGACAAGCCCCCACAGCTCTCAGGGCAAGAGTTGTAAGTTATGCCCTGGGGGCTTATAAGGTGTTTTTTTATAGAAAGCGTTGTGGCAAAAATTCAAAAAGAAATAATTTGATTGGAAATTGAAAAGGCTAGTGCCCTTTTTAATAGTCGAAAGTGATTGGAGGGCAAGTAACCTCCCTCTCACGCCAACCATTTCCCCAAACACATCCAATCAAAATTTTGAGATAACCATTTTGTTGAACATAGATGAAAGGTCTGGAAATTATGTCTTTGAGGATGACAACCCCCTCACAGCCCTCAGGGCAAGGGTTGTAAGTTATGCCCTGGGGCATATAAGGTTTTTATAAAAGGTTTTTATAAAAAGTGTTTTTGTAGAAACTTCAAAAAGGGCTCATTCGATAGGAAATTGAAAGGGCTAGTGCCCTTTTTAATAGTCGGAAGTGATTGGAGGGCAACTAACCCCAGGGTTCGGACAGGTCGGTTCGTTTCAAATTATAGGCTCTGTCCTATTTTTACAGGATTTCTCGGGCCCAAATATAGGATTCGGAAGTCCCCGGGATCAGATCTGTGGTAGATGGCGTGGGATGCCTGGTCACATAAATTTGTCATTTCCTAAGTTTTTGCATTTATTTATTTATTTATTTTTATTTCAAATACAAACTGTACAAATAGTAAAAAACAGTAAAAAATCAGATACACATAGGGTGCCAACGATTGACTGATACAGGTAAAATATTTGGACTCACTCTTGCTGCTTCTTGGACATCAATTTCGATATGAGGTGCTCCATTCTCGCAGATTCCACCATCTGCTCTCTTTCACTTGTTCTGGACTTCACAGCATTGACATAGAAAATGCCCTTGTCTTTCAGTGTTGCTTTCTCACCGAAAGCTCGTTCCACATTTTCTGAAACTATGGGCTTTTCTGCAAATTTTTCTGCAAGGTTCAACATTTCTGGTGAGAAATTTTCAGTCTCGGTCACGAAATCTGGAGCAAAGATCCGTCCGCAAAGAGTCACAACTAGTCTTTTGATCTCTGAGCGCAGAACATGAATGAGAGGCTCTTCTTTCTGGAACAGTTGGATGAAACTCATGAACAGTTCTGCTGAGGCTAGAACAAACTCGAGTTGGGCCTCCATCGTCGCACTTTTGATATAAGCCACAATCTTCAAAAATTTGGGAATGGACAGAAGATTCTTCAGTTTTTTCTCTCTCGGCACGAAGTTCAGGAAGTACTCGAAAATTGCTGGCTACTGCTGCATGATTCTAGCGAGGGCACGCCCGACAGCCAGTGGCTTGGGACATGCTTCATGAAAGCATTCTCTGGCACTCCCAGTTTCTTTTGACACTTTCAATAGTCTTCACAACGTGCAGGCCAGCCGTCAAAAAATGAATGCACAAGAATAACAAAGTCAGAACTTTCTTCTCCGAACACCTGAAGACCTTTCAAGAAAGCGTTATGAATTATATGGATGTTGCAAGTACCAATGTTCAACGTTCCCTTTCCCGTCACTTTCTTTTTTTCGGCATTGAACTTGTTCCAAACGCTGTTGTTGACGTTTGGTCCGTCACTTCCAAGCGTGATCAGTTTTTGAAGCGGCAGCTGATTCTGCTCAATGGCTGACATAATCTTCCTATACAGGTTATCACTTGTCGCGTGGCCCATAAAACTTGTGCATAAATGTCTGCTCTGGATTTCGTTTCCGTATGAGGACCAATATCGAAAACGTATCAGTAACTCTTTCATACCAGCGTTGTTGGTTGTCTCGTCATATTCTAGTACAAAACATGACTGAATGTCCTTCACAAGCATTTACTTACAGTAAGGATGCAGCGCATCGGTGATCAGACACGTTAGTTTCTTCGCACATCAGGACATTCCGTCGGGGATCTTACCGGGGAACATCGCAAGGAAGGTTGCAACAATATGGTCTGAAGAGTTAGCAGACATGGAACTCTGTACCGTCTGAAGTGCCCATATTAACTCAGCTTTATAAGCGGTATCACGCTCACAAAACATGTTTGTGCCAACTAATGGTTTATTCTTGGTTGTTTCATCAACTCAAGATTGTCCGGTCAGGTGAAGCTGTAGTGGATGTAGTTGAGCAGTAACTGCGGCGTTGTGTTCTGCAGATCGCAAATGTTGGTTTAGCTGAGCAACCCCAGCTGTGCAACCAAGATTTTTCAAGCAGAGTTTGCAAAAGAACGAGTACTGGTCGTTCCCAGTCTTACACAATCGCCAATCTTTCTACCGCTGCAATCCGTCTTACCAAGCCATGAACTATTGAACTTGGTAGGCCCCATACTTAAGTACCAAGTATCACCTGCAAAATAGCATCCCGCGATTAAAAGGCCATAAAAAGAGAAAATGTGGATATGTCCGAAAATGAGCCGTATTCACATCAGCCTTTTATAGCGTTCAGCCAGGAAACGCATAAGTCGCAAGAACTCACAGTCTCATAAAGCAGAGACTGCTAGCCTGTATACTGATCTTCGCTCATTTTGGACAGGCCCAACATGACAAAAAACAAAACAATACGCTACTAAGTCAGCAAAACGGCATAGCCCAGGCAGAAGCAGCTTACTAATCCCAAGACAAAGCATTAGTTAAGTTCAAACAGATCAACCGTTGTAATTACTTATCGATCTACACCGAAAGACAGCACAGTCTAAAAGCAGAGTCAAAAGCAAAGAAAAGCACATCTTGGCTTACTTAACGAGGAGTGAAAATTGCAAACCATGAGCAATGTTCTTGGTGATCTTCCGCCAAAAATATAGGAATAATAGGATTTTAGCCAAAACATAGGCATTTTATAGGAGTGCATTAAAATATAGAAATTTATTGGAATTTATAGGCGAGTCCGAACCCTGTAACCCCCTCTCACGCCCACCATTTCCCTAAACACATCCAATAACAATTTTGAGATCGGAATTTTATTTAACGTAGCTGGAAGTTCTGGAAATTATGACTTCCTGAATGACAACCCCCCCCCCAGCCCAAAAGGCCAGGATTGTAAGTAATTCCCTGGGGGCATATAAGGTTTTTATTGAAAACATTGTCGTAGAAACTTCAATAGGGCTCATTTTATTGGAAATTGAAAGGGCTAGTGCCTTTTTTAATAGTTGAAAGTGATTGGAGCAACTAACACCCCTCTCATGCCCACCATTTCCCAAAACACATCCAATAAAAATTTTGAGATAGCCGTTTTGTTTCATGTAGTTGAAAGTTCTTGAAATTAGGTCTTTGAGGATGACAACCCCCTCACGGCCGTCAGGGCAAGGGTTGTAATTTATGCCCTGGGGGCATATAAGGTGTTTATAGAAAGCGTTGTCATAGAAACTCAAAAAAGGCTCATTTCGATTGGAAATTGAAAGGGCTAGTGTCCTTTTTAATAGTTGAAAGTGATTGGAAGGCTTGATATTTTTATAGTAAAGATCAATATGGGTACAATGTATTATTTTTTTTTTTTTTTGTTTAGACCAGGGCGCTTCATATCAAAGGAGTAGTCATAGGAACTTTGAAAAGGGGTCATTCGATTGAAAATAGAAAGGGCTAATGCCCCTTTTAATAGTCAAAATGATTGGAGGGCAACTAGTCCCCATTCCACGCCCACCCTCCCATTTGCCCATTATTTTGAAAAACTAAATTTCGCCTTAAGATTAAATCTAAATGCACTATGTTAATGCTAGTTCCCAATAAGGCATCTCAGCCGTATCCCAAGAACGACTAAGGGTATTATGTTCAAATTTTCGGGGCTACTTCTGCTCTGGAAATTTAAACAAATCAAAAAGCGTAAGTGTATCCAAGATATCAAAGAAAGTAAACAGATTTTTTTGTGAATGGTATCAAGTTTTCTATTTCAGGTCAACTAGAGGAGGTATGAAACTAAATTAAAAGCTACTATTTGTGTCGATATTTTTAAAACAGTGCATGTTTTTAAAAATTGCTGAAAATTTTTCTCCAGCATACAAATAGCAGGCCAAACTATAAAGTCTTAAAAAAATGAAAAGATTTAAAGTATTATTTTCTTTTTCCCTGAAAAGACTATGACTTACTGACTTGACTTAATGCTCCAGCTGGTGGTCCAGCGTAGAGAGAGATGTGACTCTTTGCCTCCATTCTGAACGGTCCTGCGCAAGCGTGACTGCTTCTTGGAGATCAGTACCAATCATGTAGGAGTACTGGGTAAGGCTGTCCCTCCATCTGAAGTGGGGTCTTCCACGGGGGCACTTCAAGCCACGTTGAGGGGGATCAAAATTGGAAAGTATGCTGGCAGGTGCTTCTTATGACATGCGAATTAAGTGGCCAAACCACCGTAGAGTTCTTACGGCGAGCTGACGAGAGTTGGGGGTCTGATCAGGGTTGCCAAAACTTTTAGGGACAAAAATGTTCAAATCAGCCAAAAAAGGACACTTTTAGTGTCCCTCTAGAGAATTAGCCGATATACAGGGTTGCCACTATGAATTTTTAAAACCTGTGAAAAAAGTGTGAAAACCTGTAAAATTTGTCCTTCTTTGTTCTGCTACCTAGCGGTCTGTTACCTGCATGAGTTCTGCAGTTATTTCCAGCTTTGACATTAACGTTACCAATAAATTAAGTTTAGTGCTAGTTCAATTTGAAGAGATGGCAGAAAAAAATCCTCATGAGAATGTCAATAGTGCGAAATTTTATATCGATTATCATTGCCACTTCTTATAATATTCGAAAAATAAGAGACCAACTGTAGAGATTTATTTTCAATCTTGTGTGATTATAAGCTATACAAAAAAGATGCGACTTGTCGATCGTCGTTACCAAATAAGGATCGTTGGACACGACAGCGTCTAAGAGGCTGCAGCAACCAAAAATCTATTTTGACCTACATGGTTTTAAAGTTAAAAAAAAGACGTCGATCTCTTTAACCATTCTGTCAACTGGTAGGTCAAGTGGTTAAAATCGTTTTACAACTTCTCTATCTTGCCGTTTTCTGAACATTTAGAATTAGCCCTGAGCAGAAATGACGTTTTCGAAAACTAAAGAAGTGAGAAGACAAGGCCGACTGAAATAAATTCGCTTGAGTCATACTCGATAGAAACTGGCGACCAGCGTTTGACAAAAAATCACAGCTGAAAGTATAGAATATAAAACAGAAACATTCGCTAGCGGCTATAAATAAAATTGAGCCGCAACATAGCTTTTCAGCGAAACCCCTTTCTTTCTATGACAGTAGTGTAATAATAGCCATATGCACACGGCTACACGCCACAGGGATTTATGCGGAACGTGCCAGCAGGGAATGGCCATTCACTTCTTCTTTCCAGCCTTCTCAGCGGCCTTGGTGACTTTACCACCAGTAGTAGGTGGGTCCTTGAAGTTGACCGACTTGATGACAAGCTACAACCGTAAGATAGAAGAAAAAGATGGATTCGATAGTTCTAGCATACCACATCGGTTAAGACTTTAGGTCCTATTCCTATTCGGTTGATAAATGATGTTCGCGCAGGGCGCAAAAATATCTAAGAAAAATCCCCAAGCCGTTACCAAAGCTTAAAGTAAACTACTACTACTACTAACTAACAACTCACCGCAGCACCAAGCCGCCTGAGGCCAACACAGCTACGCACGCTCCTCCTCCACCCCAATCTATTCAAAGCCTCCCTTTTAACACCCGCCCCCGAAGTTCCCATTTCCTTTAAATCTTTCTTTTTGACGTCCTCCAACCCCAGACGGGGACGACCTGCTTTCCGTTTAGCCCTAGATGGTTGGCCGAAAAGAACAATCTCCGGCAATCTGTCATCCTTCATCCGCACAACGTGCCCTAGCCACCTCAACCTTTCTTTCGTTATAGCCCTAGAGAGCGGAATTGACCCACATTTTTCGTACAGCCTATTGTTTGAAATACAGTCAGTCAGCCGGGTACCCAGAACAATCCTTAAGCAATTTCTCTAGAAAACATCTAGCAAATCTTCATCCGCTTTTCGGAGCGTCCATGCGTCAGAGCCATATTTGACCACTGTCATCACTTCTAATATTCTAATCTTGGTTTTCAGGCCTATCTTCCTACTGTACCAAACTTTTTTTTAACTGTGAAAATACCCTCTGAGAGTTGGCTATTCTAATTTTAACATCTTCACTGCTCCCACCATCTTTAATAATAATATTACCAAGGTAAGTGAAGCTGCCCACCTGGTCAATCTTTTCATTACTCAGCGTCACCTTTTCATCTTCACTTACTCCTAGCCTTAGTGACTTAGTCTTCTTAACATTAATTTTCAAACCAATTCTAGCACCCTGGACTCGCAAAACCACTAAAACTTCATTCATTTTGCTCACACTTTCATCTAGGATGCTTAAGTCATCAGCATAATCTAAGTCCAGGAGACTTTTTCCTCCCCATTTGATTCCGTGGTCTCCCATTGCCTTTCCTGTGCTCCTTAAAACAAAGTCCATCAAAATAATCCATACAAAGGGGTATAGAACACAACACTGCTTAACTCCTGATTTGATACAAAACCAGCTGCTAACCTCATTTCCTACCTTAACCGCAGCAGTGTTATCCTCGTACATAGCACTAATCACTTTAATGTATTTGTCTGGTATACCATACAAGGATAAGACCTTTACTAAAGCTCTTATCAACAGAATCGAACGCTTGCTCATAATCTATAAAACTGAGGACCAAAGGTGTTTGAAAACTCAGGCACTTCTGAATTATTAGTCTAAGAGTGAAAATTTGGTCGACACATCCTCTCCCGTTTCTAAAACCCCACTTCTCTTCTTTTAAAACTTTGTCTACGGCATCTCTCCGTCTAAAAAGTATCATATTACAAAGTAATTTACTACCTACAGAGACCAGACTAATGCCTCGATAATTACCACACTCACTTTTATCACCTTTCTTATAAAGTGCCTGAATTAAGGTTTTCCTAAAATCGTTAGGTACTCCCCCTTTTTCAAAAATCATATTAATAATCTTCAGTAACTTATTTCTAACCTCAGAGCCACCATATTTAAGAAACTCATTTACCACCTTATCAGCACCTGGAGCCTTATTATTCTTTAAATCTTTTAGTACTGTTACTAATTCCTCCTCACAAAACAAATCTTCCTTCACATCCAAGGTATCACCAACTTTTTCATTTTCCTCTATATTTTTTCCTGCAACTCTATCTAGGTTAAGCAAATTCTCAAAATGTTCGGCCCATCTCTCTTTAGTTTTTTCCTTATCGCTAATTGTGACCCCATTCTTATCTTTAACTGGGCCAAGTCCGGATTGACTACTCCCTCTCAATTTGTTAACATGCCAGTACAATATTTTACTATTATGCCATCTAGCTGCATCTTCCAGATCGTCGGCAATTTTATCCATTGCCTCCACTTCATACCTCCTTAGTCCATATTTTAATGCTTTCTTCTCTTTCCTTTCATTCCTTTTGTTTTCTTATTATTTATCACTCAGATAATTCTTGTGCAAGTCCTTACTCCTTTTTATTAAACATAAAGCTTTTTCACTAATATTCTTAGCTGCAGCTCTAGATTTCTTCCCTAATACACATTCAGCAGCTTCACAAATTATTTTTCTAAAATTATTCCAACCATCTTCCACATTATCAAATATTAAACTCTCAAGTTTAGTAATCAACTGTTCTTTGAAAGTTTTTCTAAAATTCATATCCTGGATAATACCAACATCATAGTGTCCTAGGAGGTAGTTACCCTTTCGATATATCAGCTTCAAATCGAACCTTGACGTTACTAAATGTTGATCTTTACTTGTAAAAGCAAAATCGGTACTCTTTTATACCCCAGTATCTTGTATTGATCCTGCTAGTCTTCGGTTTACTGTAACATAATCAATAAGGTTTGCTGTCTTACCATCACGTGAAGACCATGTTAACTTATGAGCCATCTTATGATCAAACACCATATTGGTTATAACTAGATTGTTATACCTACAAAATTGTAAAAGTCTGTATCCATTACTGTTTTCTTTTCTTACACCAAATTTACCTAGGCTAGGATACCATCTATCCCTATTTCTACCGACTTGGGCATTGAAATCTCCCAGTAAAAACATCATATTTCGACCTGGGGCCTTGTCTATTTTCTCATCTATCTTTAAGTATAATTCATTTGAGTACCTAGTGTCTCTGTCAATCGGTCCAAATGGGGTATGTACTACTATAACTGAGGTTCGGACCTTTTTAGTCATAATGTGAGCAATAAGTATTCTATTATTAGTGTTATCCCAACCTAAACAAGATTTATCAGCTTCCTTATTCATCATGAGCCCTACTCCCTGTATATGTAACCCATCCTTCCTGCCTGAGTAAACAAATTCTATATCACCTAATTTAATGCTTCCTACCCCTGGCATATGAGTTTTTGAAATTCCTAATAAATCCAGTTCGAATCGTCTAAATTCGTCAGTCAAAATGTCGATACGATAGTCATTTTTTAATATCATAACATTCCAAGTTCCAATTTTCATGTTCTTTAAATCGTTGAATAATTAATTATTGTCAGGAAAAGCAATGATCCCGGATACCAGTGCAGGACGGGGATCACATATCTTCTCAACTCTACACCAAAGTGCTTAAGCCGGCTGGCTTAGAACCGGACAGCAAGAAGTCCCTGGGACCTCCATGAATTGAGGCTTTGTGCAATCCTGGGCCCATCTTGGTCACAACACAGTTTTCAGCACTTGGCGATGCTCTTCTATCAACAAGAGTCGAAATCCTGCACAGACAATTTAAAGCCTATTACATCCAACTCATTATATATTCATGCCTACAAATATTATACTACTACGGGGAGGCAACCCATAATAGATAAATCAGCTAGGAAGAGGTTTTTCAGCCCAAAGACGCCCATCAAAACATACCAAGCCCAGAAAAATCGTCCATTAGTCAGAATCCCGTGCGAATGCTGTGTCGTTTACTAGGCTATAACTTCCTCGAGGGGCGCCACTCCTCAAGTGGGAATAGAGTTAACTGCAAGGTCCCCAGTCTTGCAGGTACCCCGAAAAGGTCGAGGCAGCCCTTTGCAGAGGCTGTTGTCCATATATTTGGATCTTACGCCCTGCTGCAGTTTGTCCTCTTATAGAGGACAAAATAAAGTACAAATTAAAAGTAGTTTTATTAAAAAAAAAAAAAAAAAAATTAAGACATTTGGTTTTGATTTGGAAAAATGTCCAAATAGTGTCCTTTTTTCAAAAAGCTGCCTTTTTTGACCCAATAGTGTCCCAGTGTCTTCAGAGTGAAAAAGTGTCCAAAAGCCACTAAAAGTGTCCATTTGGCATCCCAGGGTCTGATCTGTTAATGTCAGCAGTCGGGTGTTTGAGACGAAGTTGTACTACTTGATCCCTGCGATTCGTCTTAGGAAGACTGTTTGGGCCACATCTATGGCATCACAATCAGAAGCAGCTTCCGGTCAAGTTTCAGCACTGTAGAGAAGAACTTGCGTTACAGTCGTGTTGTAGATCCGCGTTTTTGTTTTTGACTAATGTTGGGCTTTGACCACAAGGAACAGCATAATCAAGCCGTAACAGACGCAGCTTTCGCGATGGGCGACTGGACTTCCATTTCAATTGAGCAGTTATCCGAGACGACAGATCCAAGGTAAGTAAAAGACTTGACAACTTCAATAGTGTGCCCTAATATGTTGAATTATGGTGAGTTGGCAGAATTTCCTGCCGGGTCAATGATCATTATTTTTGTTTTCTGCCAGCTAATATGTAGTCCCACTCTCAGGGCTTCTTCTGACAGTGTATTGAGAGCTGCCTCGAGTTCAACTGCAGAAGTGCATATCAGGGCAATATCATCTGCAAATTCGCAATCGACTAGGACTCTATTGTCATATTTCAGTCCAAATTGGAACAGATTCATTGTTCGATCCATGACATAATCAATCACCGCATTGAAAAGTTCAGGAACAGCAACACAGCCTTGCCTTATACCAGTATCTATCTCGAATAGTGGGCTTCAGCAACCATTAACCTGGACAGAGCTTTTTGTACCAGTGTAGAGCACCTTGAAGAGGTGGCAATATTTATCAGGAAGTCCCATTTGCTTTAGTATCAGCCAAAGGGACTCACGGTCGATCAAGTCGAAACCTGCTTTAAAGTCAACAAATGCAATATATACTATATGCTGGAACTCACGGGCTTTCTTGATGACCTGTCGAATAGTATATATCTGCTCGGTCGTGGATCTGTTGGACATGAAACCTGCTTGCTGAATCCAGCAGCACTTACAAATGAACTGGATACTCTTATCAAGTAAAGTCATGGTGAATAGTTTGCCAGGCACTGACAGGGGGATGATTCCTCTGTAATTCGAGCAATCGCTACGGCTACCTTTCCGCTTCCATAGAGGAAGGATTATCCCTTCCTTCCATTCTTCAGGTATCAATTTGGTTGACCAGACGAGGGAGAACAGCATGTGCAGCCAAAGTAGCATTGCCAGTCCTCCGAACTTTAGCAGCTCGACAGTGATCCCTGCAGGTTCCTGGTGCCTTGTTGATCTTCATTCTCTGCAGGGCATTTTGTATCTCTTCTACCAAGGGAGGATCAAGCTCTGGTAGATTTTTATATGTTGTTTGCAGAGTGGATGCCGTTAGGTTGGGGTCAACAACGATTCTTTTGACATTTAATAGCTTTGCAAAGTGCTCCCTCATTTATCAAGTTGTGCATTTTCATCTTCTTGCATTTCGCCAGAGACGGTTTTAACTGCCCCTATCTTTGGTGGTTTCCCATCACTAAGATCCCTAACAAGCTTGAAAAGTGACATGACGTCACCTTTTTGTGCTGCATCTTCTAGCTCTTCAGCTTCT
This sequence comes from Artemia sp. Qi Xiang Cuo, assembly GCF_049724085.1. Classification (NCBI taxonomy): domain Eukaryota; kingdom Metazoa; phylum Arthropoda; class Branchiopoda; order Anostraca; family Artemiidae; genus Artemia; species Artemia sp. Qi Xiang Cuo. Next base: position 68,370,740 of record NC_142804.1, read on the forward strand.
TTATCAACAAATTGTTGTTTATCACAGAGAATAATATTGTTTCTAATTGTGTTTAGCTGTCCGTAGGAGGGCATATCTCCGGCCAACCGCGCTTTCAGGCGCTGTTCAATGATTTGCAGTGCTTCTTGTGATAGCCAGGGCTTCTTTGAATACATCATACAACCAACAGTATTAGTGGTAACCTCTAGTACGCCCTTTTTATAAGTTTGCCAGGACATGTCCAGGTCAACAGGTGTATCCAGGCATTCAAACCTATTCTGAATTTCAACTGAGTACTTTTGGTGGAATGCCTCAATTTTTAGTTTCTGGGTGTCTAATTTTGGCAAGCACCGTTCTGAAGGCTGGGCTTTAAGACGCAGGCGGAAGTTCACAGCAACTAATCAATGGTCTGTATTCACTATCTCAGCACCACGATATGTTCTATGTAAGACTATGTCAATATAAAATGAACAGAAATTAACCAAAAGAACTTTTTCCACAAAATAAGTTTTTCAAAGAAAAGTAAAGGACTCCATTAAACCAAAAATAAAATCAAATAATCTATAAAGCATGAAACTTCAACAAATCAGCATCAATAAATAAATGAAACCCAAAACAAAGAGAAATTACAATAAATAACTGATTCAAACTCAAAAGAAGCAGAAATTAGCATGAGTAGGGCTCAAAACCCCTATGCCTTACCAAGGCCAGAATATAATTTGCACTTTACTGAAAAAAATAAAAATAAATGTGCATTGTCAGTTTAATATACATATACTGATATTTAGTAATCAAAATGTTACCATTATTTGATTTATTAAAGTTATAAAAAGTAGAAACATTTATATTTTTTCAGTAAAGTGCAAATTATGTTCTGGCCTTGGGAAGGCAGAGGGGTTTTGAGCCCTACTCATGTTAATTTCTGCTTGTTTTGAGTTTGACTTGCTTATTTATTGTAATTTCTGTTTGTTTTGGGTTTCATTTATTTATTGATGCTGATTTGGGGTTGTTTCTTGGTAGATTATTTGATTTTATTTTTGCTCATTTTTGGTTTAATGGAGTTCTTTACTTTTCTTTGAAAAACTTGTTTTGTGGAATAAGTTTTTTTTTAATTTTATTAATAAAGATAGTGGATACAGAGAAGATGTTAAAAGTAGAATTGCCAAGGCACAGGGTGTTTTTTCACAGATAAAAAGTTTGGAAGAATATTAAGATAAGTCTGTTAACAAGGATTAGAATTTTGGAAGCTACATTTATGATAATGATCATGTACAGTTCTGAAGCATGGGCACTCCAAAATATGGAGGAGGATTTATTAGATGGTTTCCAGAGAAACAGTCTATGGACTGTTTTGGGTACCTGTCTTACTGACCATATTTTAAACAGTAAAGCTGTACAAAAAATTTGGTTCATTCTGCTTTCTAGGGCCATAATGAGGGAAAAGTTGAGATAGCTAGGACATATAATGCACATAAAGGATGAAAGATTGCCAAAGTTCAACCTTATTGGCCAACCATCTAGGACTGAACAAAAAACAGGTTGTTCCCAAATGGGGTGGGAGTAGGTCACAAGGAAGGATTTTAGGGAAATTAGAACTTCTAGGTAGGGTGTAAAGAGGGAACCTCTGAATAGATTGGGATGAAGGAAGAGTATGTGTAGCAGTGTTGGCCTCAGGTAGCTTGGTGCTGCAGTGAGTTCTTAGTAGTAGTAGTATAGCCACACTCATCACTTGATGAAATCCAATTTTGCCTCAGTGATCACAATATAATTGCAGTACCAAAGTTATTTGACATGATTAAAAAAATTATAATCTGATTAATAGAACCATACTATATAGGCTATTATAAAGTAAGAATGTCATTGTTTTGGTGTTTTATTTTAGTTTTTAACAAGGTTTTCTTTTGACTCCTAATTGGCTATACAGCTGTCATAGCCAAGTGGTTAGCATGCTAGTCTTGACATCTCTTGTCCATGAGGACAGGCTTTTGAGTCCTGGTGTTGCTTGGTTTAGAATGGGGTACAGTGATGTGACTCTGTGAGGTCAGTCAGAGTTGAACCAGCTATAAATGAGTACCTGGAAAAATTTGGGAAAGTTAAACAGGAAGGGTGTGCAAAAGCATGGAATTGCTGGCCCCAGCTCTTCACTGTACTTCCTGGCTGGAGGGCCATGAAATAGAGATCAGCATTGCCAGTAGGGACTGTAAAGTCCAATGATGTATCCTTTACCTTATCAACTTTTATAAATAAAAGACAAGTTCATATAAAACAATAATTTTATTACCAAAACATTGGTACATTTAAAGTTACTTCTCAACATACCCAATACACTTCTCATCATCACCAAAAAGATGGAGATGTTTGTCACACCTTTGGACATGCTTTTCAATATCCTCTTCAAAGAATGTTACCATCAATGAATTCAATTGACCCTTGACATTAGTTTGAATGTTTGGTTTGATAGTGCTTCCCTCCAAGACATGTCTTTTGTTCAGGAAAAAAGATGAAAGTTGCTGGGTGCTAAGTCAGGACTACATGGCGGATGATCAAAGATATCCTAATGAAATTGTTCATGAATTCTTTGAGTTGCACAAGCAGTGTGCAGATGAGCATTGTCATGAATCAAAAAAACTTCACAAGTAAGATTTTCTCTTTGTTTGTTTTGAATGGCTTTACACAAATAACTACCTTAAATTGCATTGACCAGCAAGATAATATGGTGTTGGATCTTCTGAAGACTCTTGCTGGGAGTGTGAACTTCATCAAGGTTAGGAGCATCCTAAGTTAGCTAATCTAAAGTTTCACAATAAACAGAAGTAGTGATTGTGGTTCCAGGCTCCATAACTTCACAAGCAGCACCCCTTCTTAGTCCCAAAACAAAGTAGCCATGGTCATTCTGTTGTTGAAGGTTTGTCTGAATTTCTTAGAGGAACTTGAATGTATCCATTGTTATTCTGTTTCTGGTGTGCTGTAATGAATTCAGGTTTAGATTCCAGTTACAATTACTTTAAAAATATACTCTCTTTCATAGTGATATAACTCAAGGAATTTCAAAGCTGATGCCATTTGATGAGTTTTGTAGCTGTCTGCAAGGGCGTCCTGAGGGGGAGAGGGGCAGCCCCCCAACTTTATTGGCATTTGGTAAAATTTTTGCAGATGGCAAAAATTTTGCAAAATCAGCCAAAACTTAGCAAAATTCTTGATTTCTGTAGAAAATTTGGCATAAATCAGGTAGCAATTCAGTAAAATTTACAAAAATTTCCCCTCAATAAAATGAGCCTCAGGACACCCCTGGCTGTCAGTCAACATTTTTGGGACCCAATGTGCACAAAGTTTTCTGTAGCCTAACCATCAGTAGCAATAGAGTACAAAATGGATTTTGAAATTTAAAGAAATTCCTTATACAAAGCAGTTATGGTGAATCTGTGGTTTTCTTTAACCATTCTGTCAACTTTTTCAACCAGATCATCTGAAACAAGAGACTTGCATCCTTTGCTCCCTTCACTCCCATGCATATTATTTTGGTCACCATTCAACTTTCAACACCATTAATCATGAATTTTCCCCTATACACACCACTCACTTGCTGATGAAGTACTGCAGCACTATGGCCTTTTACCTGTAAAATAAAATCATACTTGGCAGGAGAATCAATAATGGTAGTCATGTTTACATGACTGCAACACAATGCTGACTGATGCCTTGATGTCAACAATTGCAGAGTGTGTAGTGCAAGAGTTGTGCAGTTGCCTACACTGAGCACTCAGAGACTCAAAAATTGCCTGTAAATGTATCCTATGGCTATACCTGGGGCTATCAGAGGGGGAGTAGGCTAATGTACATTGTTTGAAAACAAACATAATATTTGGAAAGAGTATAGTCTAACCTGAAATAAGGAAACTAGTGTTACTATTCATATTTTATATTTATGCTTCTGCCAGAGAAGTCTTATCTCTGTAGTGCTATCAAAGCCACATTGATTTTTAGCTAGCAAGTTAATCAAAACACCCAAAAATTTGCCTTTTATCTAGGCCTAGGCTATACCTATCTGATTTTTGTATTTAAAAAAAGCACTGGACTTTAAAGTGCAATGAGGGTTTGGAGGCTAGTCATCCTCTGCTTTTGCACACCTTTCCAGTTTACCTTCCCAATATCTCTCCAGGTACCCATTTAGAGCTGGGTTGACTCTGGCTGATCTTATAGAGTCACACCATAACCCCTTCAAATAAAATATAACCAGCAACATCTGGACTCAAACCCAATGTCCACAGGGATGATCTATCTAAGCAAATTTATTCTTTTGTACCAAATATTGATAAAACCAATAAAAAAATCAAAGGTCAATATCTACGAAATCATATTATTGAGTTAGGACAAAAGTGAATGCACCATTCGTTGCCTTTTTTTATGATGATTACTAATATAATAATCATTTATATTGGAAATGAGTTTCAGCCCCCCCCCCCCCTATATATGCCACTTCAGGGTTAGGTTAGGTCAGGTTGGGTATTGCCGATATAGGGGGGGGCTGAAATTCATTTCCGATAGAAATGCTTATTATATTTGTAATCAGCATAAAAAAGGCATCAAATGGTGTATTCACTTTATTCCTAACTCAATAATATGATTTCGTAGATATTGACCAAATCAAACTCATGGCAGATAGCCTAGGTCTATATCCTTGCAATAGTTTGGAGCAATGGGTTTGCAATAGTTGGTGCTATTATGACATAATTGTCAATATAGGTCTACTATATCTGGAAATGGTGTTAAATGTGAAATTAAATAATATTAGTATTCTGTCTTTTTTATATACTACATTGCAATGAAAGCTTTTTCTTAATACAAAAGCTTACTTGTTATAAATAGCGAAGGTCTTAGGACAAACTTAACCACCAAAAAATCCCAATAAAGCACGTTCTCATGTTTCAAAATTAAATTTGCCGAAACGGATAAGACAAAGGACCTCACGGTCCGTGCGACGAAATAAACCTGATATTTAACAGGAACAAAAAGGGGGGGGGGGGGGGATTCTGCCGTCCAACTGTGTGCTAACAATTTTAGCAAAAAAGTATTTCTTTGGACGGCGGAAATACAATTTTTTAGCTAAAAGAAATAAATTCCGCAACAATTTTCTCCAACACGTATTTGATTGAACATATTCTCTAACACAAGCGGAAATTTTCATAAGTTGGGCTCAAAACTCATATGCCTTCCGAAGGCCAGAACAAAATTTGCACTTTACTGAAAAAAGTTTTTACTGTTTTGGTAAATGTTTTTACTTTTATAACTTTAATGAATTGAATGATATTAACAATTTGATTACTAAATATCAGTATATGCATATTTAACTGACAATGCAAATTCATTTGTATTTTTTTCAGTAAAGCGCAAACTATGTTCTGGCCTTGGGAAGGCGCAGGGGTTTTAAGCCCAACTTATGTTAATTTCTGCTCGTTTTGAGTTTGAGTTGGTTATTTATTGTAATTTCGGTTCGTTTTGGGTTTTATCTTTTTAACAATACTGATTTGTGGTAGTTTCACGCTTGGTAAATTATTTGATCTTATTTTTGCTCATTTTTGGTTTCATGAAGTTATTCAATTTTCTTTGAAAACTTGTTTTGCGGAAAAAGTTTTTGTAATTAACTTCTGTTCGTTTTATATTGACATAGTCTTTTCAGGGAAAAAGAAAATAATACTTTAAATCTTTTCGTTTTTTTTAAAGACTTTATAGTTTAGCCTGCTATTTGTATACTGGAGAAAAATTTTAAGCAATTTTTAACAACATATCCTTTTAAAAATATGGACAAAAATAGTAGTGTTTGATATAGTTTCATACCTCCTCTACGTGACCTGAAATGGAAAACTTGATACCATCGGCAAAAAAATCTGTTTACTTTCTTTGATAGCTTGGATACACTTATGCTATTTTGATTTGGTTAAATTTTATGAGCAGAAGTAGCCCAGAAGGTTTGAACTTAATACCCTAAGTCGTTCTTGGGATGCTGCTGTGATGCCTTATTGGGAATTAGCAATAACACGGTGCATTTTGATTTAATCTTAAGGTAACATTTAGTTTTTAAACATATTGGAAAAATGGGAGGGTGGGCTTGGGGGGTATTAGTTGCCCTCTAATCACTTTCGACTATTAAAAGGGCATGAGCCCTTTCTATTTTCAATGGAATGAGCCCTTTTCGAAGTTTCTTCGACAACTCCTTTGATTCGAAGCGCCCTGGTCTAAACAACAACAACAAATAATAGTACATTATACCCACATCGATCTTTACTAAAAAAAATGTCAAGCCTTCCAATCACTTTCGACTATTTAAAAGGGCACTAGGCCTTTCGATTTCCAATCGAATGAGCCCTTTTTGAGTTTCTACGACAACACCTTATATGCCCCCAGGGCATAAATTAGAACCCTTAGCCTCAGGGCTGCTAGGGTGGTTGTCATCTTCTAAGACCTAATTTCCTGTACTTTCAACTCCGTTAAACAAAATGGCTATCCCAAAATTTTGATTGGACGTGTTTCGGAAATGGTGGGCGTGAAAGGCGCGCTAGTCACTCTCCCATCACTTTCAACTATTAAAAAAGGCACTATTCCTTTCAATTTCCAATCAAATGAGCCCTTTTGAAGTTTTTACGACAACGCTTTCAATAAAAACCTTATATGCCCACAGGGCATATCTTATAACAATTAGAGAGAGAGAGAGATTTATTCTAAAAAAAAAAAAACAATTTAACATAAGTTTAGCGGCCACCCCAAGAAGTAAAAACTTGTCCAAGGGGGTGGCAAAAATACACTAACAAAACAAAACAATAAAAATAAAGCAAAAAATAATAACCTACCTATATCACAGTCCTCAAACAGCACCACAAACCTTAAACCTTAACATTGCCTTGAGGCCTGAGGGTTGTCATCCTCAAAGACCTAATTTCCAGAACTTTTTACTACGTTGAACAAAATGGCTATCTGAAAAGTTTGATTGAATGTGTTTGGGGGAATGGTGGGCGTGAAAGGGATGCTAGGTACCATCCAATCAATTTTGACTAGTATAAAGGGCACTAACCCTCTCAATTTCCAATTGAATGGAATCAGTTTTGAAGTTTTTACGCCAACTCTATCTATAAAAACCTTATATACCCCCAGGGCATAACTTACAACCTTTGCCCTGAGGGCTCTGGGGGATTTGTCAGCCTAAGATACCAAATTTCCAGAACTTTCAACTACGTTGAATACAATGGCTATTTATAAACTTTGATTGAATGTTCTTGGGGAAATGGTGGGCATGAGAGGGGGGTTAATTACTCTCCACTCACTGTCGACTATTAAAAAGGGCAATTTCAATTTCAAAACAAATGAGCCCTTTTTGAAATTACTACACCAACTTTCTATATAAACCTTATATGCCCCCATGACATAACTTAAAAACTTTGCAATGAGGGCTCTGAGGGGGTTATCATCCTAAAAGACCTAATTTCCAGAGCTTTCAACTACGTTGAACAAAATTGATATCTCAAAATTTTGATTGGATGTGTTTGGGAAAATGGTGGGCGTGAGGGTGGGGGGGGTTAGTTGCCCTTTAATCACTTTCAACTATAAAAAGGGCACTAACCATTTCAATTTCTAATTGAACGAGCCCTTTTTGAAGTTTCTACAACATCGCTTTCTATAAAAACCTTATGTGCCCCAAGAGAATAACTTACTATTCTTGCCCTGAGGGATGTGGGGGGGGGGTTATCTTTAAAGACCTCATTTCCAAAACTTTCAAATACGTTGAATAAAATGGCTATCTAAGAAAATTTGATTGGATGTGTTTGAGGAAAAGGTGGGCGTGAGCGGGGGGATAGTTGCCCTCAAATTACTTTCGTCTATTAAAAAAGACACTAGCCTTTTGAACTTCCAATCGAATGAACCCCTTTTCAAGTTTCTACGACAAAGATTGCAATAAAAACCTTATATGCCTCCAGGGCATAATTTGTACCCTTGCCCTGAAGACTGTGGGGAGAGTGTCCTCCTCAGAGGTATAAATTCTTGAACTTTAGACTACTTGGAACAAAATGGCTATCTCAAAATTTGGATTGGATGTGTCTGGGGAAATGGTGAGCGTGAAAGGGATGTTAGTTAACTTCCAATCACTTTCGACTATTAAAAAGGGCACTACCCATTTTAATTTCCAATTGAGTGAGCCCTTTTTGAAGTTTCTACGACAACTTGTTCTATAAAAACTTTATATGCCCCCAAGGCATAGCTTACAATCCTTGCCCTGAGGGCCGTGTGGTGTTTGTCATCCTCAAAGATATAATTTCCAGTAGTTTCAACTACGTTAAACAAAATGGCTATCTAAAAACTTTGATTGGACGTGTTTTGGAAATGGTGGACGTGAAAGGCGCGCTAGTCGCTCTCCAATCGCTTTCAACTATTAAAAAGGCACTAGCCCTTTCAATTTCCAATCAAATGAGCCCTTTTGAAGTTTCTACGACAACGCTTTCAATAAAAACCTTATATGCCCACAGGGCATAACTTATAACCCTTGCCCTGAGGGTTGAGGAGGGGGTTTTCATTGCCACAGGCTGACTTTCCGTAATGTCCTGTCACATTTAACACATGTGATTTTTGCATGTTTTGATTGGATGTGTTCGGGGGACGTGTGCGCGTGGGTTGATGGCCTTGTGCCGTCAGGTCCATTTTAACCATCAAAAAGGACACTAGCCCTATCAATTTCGAATTGAATGAGCCCCTTATGAAGTTTTTACGACAACTCTATCTATAAAAACCTTATATGCCCCCAGGGCATAATTTATAACTTTTGCCCTGAAGACTGTGGGGGGGGGGGAGTGTCCTGCTCAAAGGTATAATTTCCTGAACTTTAAACTGTTTGGAGCACAATGACTATCTTAATATTTGGATTGGATGTGTTTGGGGAAATGGTGGGCCTGGAAGGGATGTTAGTTGCCTTCCGACCAATATTCGACTATTAAAAAGGGCACTAGCCATTTTAATTTCCTTTCGAATGAGCCCTTTTTGAAGTTTATTCGACAACGCGTTCTATAAAATCCTTATATACCCCCAGGGCATCTAAAAATTTTGATTGGACGTGTTTTGGAAATGGTGGACGTGAAAGGCGCGCTAGTCGCTCTCCAATCACTTTCAACTATTAAAAAGGCACTAGCCCTTTCAATTTCAAATCAAATGAGCCCTATTGAAGTTTCTATGACAACGCTTTCAATAAAAACCTTATATGCCCACAGGGTATATCTTATAATCCTTGCCCTGAGGGCTGAGGGTTGTCATCCTCAAAGACCTAATTTCCAGAACTTTCTACTACGTTGAACAAAATGGCTATCTGAAAATTTTGATTGGATGTGTTTGGGGGAATGGAGGGCTTGAAAGGGGGGTCAGTTACTGTCCAATCACTTTCGACTATTAAAAAGGGTACTAGCCCTCTCAATTTCCAATTGAATGAGCCCCTTTTGAAGTTTTTACGACAACTCTATCTATAAAAACCTTATATGCCCCCAGGCCATACTTTATAACCCTTGCCCTGAAGACTGTGGGGGGAGTGTCCTGCTCAAAGGTATAATTTCCTGAGCTTCAAACTGCTTGGAACAAAATGACTATCTCAATATTTGGATTGGATGTGTTTAGGGAAATGGTGGGCCAGGAAGGGATGTTAGTTGCCTTCCGACCAATTTCAACTATTAAAAAGGGCAATAGCCATTTTATTTTCCTTTCGAATGAGCCCTTTTTGAAGTTTCTTCGACAACGCGTTCTATAAAATCCTTATATACCCCCAGGGCATCTAAAAATTTTGATTGGACGTGTTTTGGAAATGGTGGACGTGGAAAGGCGCGCTAGTCGCTCTCCAATCACTTTCAACTATTAAAAAGGCACTAGCCCTTTCAATTTCCAATCAAATGAGCCCTTCTTGAAGTTTCTATGACAACACTTTCTATAAAAACTTTATATGCCCCCAGGGCATAACTTACAATCCTTGCCCTGAGGGCTGAGGGTTGTCATCCTCATAGACCTAATTTCCAGAACTTTCTACTACGTTGAACAAAAGGGCTATCTGAAAATTTTGATTGGACGTGTTTGGGGGAATAGTGGGCATGAAAGGGGGGTTAGTTACCCTCCAATCACTTTCAATTATTAAAAAGGGCACTAGCCCTATCAATTTCCAATTGAATGAGCCCCCTATGTAGTTTTTACGAGAACTCTATCTATAAAAACCTTATATGGCCCTAGGCCATACTTTATAACCCTTGCCCTGAAGACTGTGGGGGGAGTGTCCTGCTCAAAGGTATAATTTCCTGAGCTTCAAACTGCTTGGAACAAAATGACTATCTCAATATTTGGATTGGATGTGTTTAGGGAAATGGTGGGCCAGGAAGGGATGTTAGTTGCCTTCCGACCAATTTCAACTATTAAAAAGGGCAATAGCCATTTTATTTTCCTTTCGAATGAGCCCTTTTTGAAGTTTCTTCGACAACGCGTTCTATAAAAACCTTATATGCCCCCAGGGCATAGCTTACAATTCTTGCCCTGAGGGCTATGGGAGGGGGGGGGGGTTCCGTCCTCAAAGACCTAATTTCAAGAACTTAAAACTAAGTTGAACAAAATGGCTATCTCAAAATTTTGATTGGAGGTGTTTGGGGAAAGGGTGGGCGTGAGAGAGGGGTTCGTTGCCTTTCATTCAATTTCGACTATTAGTAAAGAAACTAGCCCTTTGAATTTTAAATTGAAAAAGGCTTTTTCGTAGTTTCTACGACAGCGCTGTCTTTAAAAAACCATATATGAACCCAGGGCGTGATTTACAACCCTTGCCCTGAGGGCTGTGGGAGACTGTCCTGCTCAAAAACATAATTTCTATCTTAAAATCAACTACGCTGAGTAAAATGGCTATCTCAAAATATTGATTGGATGTGTTTCGGGAAATGGTGGGCGTGGGAGGGGGGTTAGTTAGCCCTCCAATCACTTTCGACTATTAAAAAGGGCACAAGCCATTTCAATTTCCAATTGAACGAGCCCTTTTCGAAGTTTCTACGACAACTTCTTCGATACGAAGTGCTCTGGTCTAAAGGAAAAAATTAATAAATAATACATTGTGCCAACATCGTTCATATATGCCCCCAGTGCACAACTTAAAACCCTTGCCCTGAGGGTTGGGGGGGAGTGTCCTCCTCAAAAACATATTTTCCATCTGGAAATTAACAATGATGAAAAAAATGGCTGTCTCAAAATTTTGATTGGATGTGTTTGGGAAAATGGTGGGCATGGAAGGGGTGCTAGTTGCATTCCAATCACTTTCGACTACTAAAAAAGGGCACAAGCCACTCCAATTTCCAATCGAATGAGCCCTTTCGAAGTTTCTACGACAACTCCTTCGATACGAAGTGACCTGTTCTAAAACCAAGAAAAAAATAAGTAAATAAATAATACATTGTGCCAACATCGTTCATTACTTAGGCAGCGCTATCGCGCTGCCTAATATAAGATCATAATTAGAGAGAAATTTGCTGAGTTTTCATTCCTTTCCTTTTTTGAACTATTTGAGACAAGTTGCACTGGTCCAAAAACTCACTTCACAGGCTAGTGTCAGCAGGTGGTCAAGTCGTTTTTCCTTCATCATAGACCTAAGAACAGTTTCCACCAACTTAAGATTTCTAAATATTCTTTCTTCTTTAGATGATATCATAGGGACAGTTTTTGCCATCTGGAATGCTTTCCATAGTAACTGGTGAGCATTTTTCAGTTCTATTGCAATAGTAAAAGCATTCTCAGATGTTCTGTCAATGATCCGTTCTTCAGCATCGTATTTGAATGAACGTAGTTGAGATTCGAATTCCTCTTTCATCAGAATCAGTATGGGGAATGATTTTAAAATTTCGATCGGGTGACTTTGAGAAAAAAATGAGCGTGGGAGGGAACCTGGTTGCCCTCCATTTTTTTGGTCACTTAAAAAGGGCACTAGAACTTTTAATTTCGGTTTGAATGAGCCCGCCCACGATAGTCTACGACAACTGAGTCGATACGGTCACCCCTGGAAAAAAAAAAAAAAAAACGCATCCGTGGTCTTTCTTCTGGAAAAAAATACAAAATTCCACATTTTTGCAGATAGGAGCTTGAAACCTCTACTGTAAGGTTCACTGATACGCTGAATCTGATGGTGTGATTTTTATTAAGGTGCTATAGTTTTTAGGGAGTGTTTCCGCCCTTTATTTAAAATAATGCAATTATTCGCAGGTGCGTAACTTTTGATGGGTAGAAAAAAACTTGATGAAACTTGTATGTTTTAAATTAGTATTAAAATCTGAGTTTCGGTTACTATTGAGCTGGGTCGCTCCTTACTTGCAGATCGTTATCACGAACTGTTTGAACACAGATCTTGCAGCCTCTACTCCTCCGTGCTATCTTCATTTTAATTCATCCTCCACTAGGGTTCTTCTCCTTCTAGAACACTGTTTTCTTCTCCTTGTATTTGACAAATGCCTGATGGGTCAGGGTGGACACGCTACAAAAAAAAACTTGTTTTTTTCTTAAATACAAAACGAAAGACATTTTCAAAAAGCATGGGCATATGTTGGAATTTCAAGAATATAAAGGTTAGAGGATTTAAGAAGGTAAAAAAAAGAAACATTTTCATTCAATATTTAAATCTAAGCGTCACGTCTCTTTGATGACACAAGACCTTACTAGCCAAGGTTGTAAAACTTTTAGTAAACTTTTCTAGTTTTCCAACAAAATTGAACGGCAAGCAGAACCGTCACGTATGGGGGGAGCGCCGCCCCCCAATGTTTTTGTCAGTCTGTAAAAAAAAGGCCACGATTTTTCCGACTCAGCTAAAATTTTTGTTCGGTTAAATAAAGACCATGAAAATACTAGCATTTCATCTACAGAAATCCCAAACGTGGTCAGTAAATACAGGAGTTTTACCGTGATTTTACAGACTGTGCCAATATTTTCCATTTATTTAAATAAAGAGCATAAACATAGTGACCTGACATACACCGAAATCTCAATCTTGGTCAGTAAATGCAGCGATTTTACACCGAGAACTAAGAAAGAGTTTTCCGAAAAGAGCAGAAAAAAAATCCAAGGCAGTAGTGAATTCCAACTATTAGGATGACGGCTCCGATTTCCTATTTAAACAATCGTATGAGGGTATTTGAACAAGATTTTTCACACCATTGACTTTAAATTTTAATCTTCATACATTCTGCGGGCCAGTGACTTCTTCAAAAAATATCAGCATTGATTTACATTCAAATTCACCGCCTCAAAAATAGCCACTCTGTATTTCTACACAAAAATCATGGTCTTCAACTAAAATGAGCCAAACATTTTGAAATTTGTCCCAGTTTCTGGACAACTTTAGAGAAATACAAGGCAAAATGTGCTTGGTAATTATTTATCGATAATTTAAAAAAAAGGAAGGGATTTTTAGCATGTATTTAAAGTTCAATTAAAAAAATATCTTTAAGTATGTATTTAAGTACTTGTAAATGTGCTTAAGTACGTTTTTAACTGCAGATGCTTAAGTTCGTCCCCAATACTGATTGAAGAACAGTCAGCCCCATCCAACACTCTCTTTTTTCTGCTTACCTTCCCCCTTCTCAGCTCTAAGGACATCTAAAAAAATGAGATAGCCCTTTTGTTAAAAAAGAATTGAACTGTCCAATAATTATAACCCTGGAGATGCCAAGACCCTCCCAAAGCTCCTGGGCAAGACATATAAATTATCCAAGCTCATAATTTTTACACATCGATTTTGTTATTGGGAAAAGTGGGCATGTTTAATCCTGGGTCTTTAAGAGTCTAAGTTTATGAAGGTGAAACTTTCAGAAAACGTTTTGGGGGTGTTGAATTAAAATATCTACCGGCGTAAGTCAAGAGGGTGAAACTGCAGAATATCAGAAATAGCTGAGACTATTAAATTGAAATTTTTAGCGAGTGTTGAGGAGGATGTTTAACTAAATAACAGCTACTAATTGCATCCAGGTTGTCAAAAGAGCTTATTTGCAGTGCAACATCTCAGGAATGTCTAGCGGCATTAAGTTGAAAGTTTCAGGGTGTCCTTCACTAAATTTACAGACTCTATGTTCATCCAGGCCGTCAAGAGGACGTATCTGCAAAATCACAAGAATGGCTAATGGTACTGGGTTGAAACTTTCAGTGCATGTTTAACAGGTAAGGACACTATGTGCATCCAGGTTGTCAAAAGAGCGCATTTGCCAAACCTCAAAACAGCTAAAATAATTATATTGGAACTTCAAGGGAATTTTAAGGGGGGGGGGGCTGTAGAACAAATCAAAAGAAATTATGTGCATCCAGGCTGTCAAAAGGATGTATCTACAATACCTCTGGAACAGTTATTTGTGGGAAATATTGAGGGGGATATGCAATTACGTCAAAAGACTTTAAGTACATCCAAGTTGTCAAATAGCATATATGTTATATCTCAGGAGTAGCTTAGGGTTTAAAGGTAAAACCTTCAATGGGAATTGAGAGGAACGTATAACTAAATGAAAAGACACCGTTTGTATAGATTTTCAATAATTTCGTCTGTAATATCTCGGAAACAGATAAGGGTATTAACTAAAAACTTTCAGGGCATATTTAACTAAAACGAAGGACGCTATATGCATCCAGATTGTCAAAAGGCCATATTTGCAATTTCTCAGGTACGACTAAGGGTGTTAAGTTTAAACTTTCAGGGAATGACGAGACAGATTTTGAAATAATTCAAGAATTACGTACATCCAAGTCAAATTTAGTGAAGTGAAGTATTGTATTTACAGAAATACGTTATATTTTTGCCGGTTATTGTGGAGAATTTCTAAAAATATGTAAGCCTACCCTACTATGGCGTACGCTGCCTGGACTACGATCGAAGAGTTGAATAGATATCTTTGGAACGGATAAGGATATTAAGTTGAAATTTACCCTAGTATGTTGAGGGGGAGATTCAACTAGGTCAGTATACTTCCAGGTTGTCAAAATGTTATGTATGCAACTTCTCAGGGGCAACTTGGGGTATTAATTAGGAAATTTTAGAGCACGTTGTTGGGGATATTGACAGCGTCATTAAATCAAATGACAGTGTTTGCATCCAGGCTGTCGAAAGGGCTTATCTGTAATTTATCTGGAAAACCAATTGCATTAAGTTGAAACTCTCAGGTAAACCAGAGGGGAGAGGAAGAATTAAAAAATCAAAAGATGTTAAGTGCACCTTGGTTTCAAGAGGATGTATCTGCAATGCCTCAGAAAAGCTAAGGGTAATAAACTAAAATTTCTAGATAATATGAGAGGATAGAGGATGAACTAAATCAACAGCTAAGGGTAGAGAATCGAACAAGGCCAAGGTAAGATCATCAATGCCTTGTGTGCCTTCGGTCAACAACGTAAACTCCTGTGGTAAGAACGTGAATTGGGCTCAAAATAAAATTCTGAGTATATTGGGCATGTGTAGGCTCCATAGTCCTTTACTACTGCGAGACCTGGCGACTAAAGACAGAAGAAGCACAACAACTAGACGTTCTAGACCAAAAATTTCTACGAACTATTTGCAACATCAGATAGTCGCTACAAATCAGCAGTAGAAAGGCCTCATGAGGTCCGAGCGGGAGTCCATATATGGGCATAGAGTCCCAAGGGAGATGGTTTTCTCACTGAGAATAAAAAAACAGAATTTTTCTCACTTGAAAAAACAGGAATTTTCTCAATTTTATGGATGTTTCTTGGACGGTTATGTGTGTTGGTCAATTTATTTGATGTTTTCCATGGATGTCATCATCAATTTATGTCAGTTTTATGGTTTATGTCAGTGAGAATGGAAAAACAGTATTTTTCTCACTTTGATGGATGTTTTCTGGATTATTGAGTCTAACGGGGACCGGAGTCAATGACCTCTTCTTTCAAGATCAATTGATTGTTGTTGTTGTTGTTGTAAGTGCATGCTCGAGGCGAATGTTATGATCCAGAAATAGGAAACAGTATTTGATGTTGTTGTTGTTTTGGCCAAGTGCATGCTAGAGGTGAAAGTTATGATCCAGAAATAGGAAACAGTTAGATCACGTGTTTCCTTCTCAGCCAATCAGCGAGTTATGGTTTTCCCCGTTACATAACAATTCACCCTTGAGATTTTGTATATAACGGACATGCATTGTGATAAAAATTATCAGAAAGTAAAGTAACCTGACAATGGATAGAACACTAAATATTATTGATGAGCTTGAAGCCTTGGCAGTCACAATTAGCAATGTGAGTACATTTTTAATTTTTATTTTCAAAATAAAATTATTTTCCTTGGTCACCCTCCATTAAATCTAAGTCCCCCTCCCCCCCCCCCACAATGCAAAACACCGCCATGCTATCTTTATACTCTATAGAAAATATAAAATATGTTCTTTTTACCCTCAAAACCTAACCCCTCCCCCACTGTTTTTACAACGATAATAATCGCAATGGAAATAATTCTCTTTTCGTTAAATTTATACAATTTTAAGCATTCTATATCCTAGCTAAAAGCGACCACTGACTTCCGTCAATTCTTAAGGCATTATGCCGCTCTGTTCGACATTAGGCTATCCAGCGCAAGCTTAAAATTAGCTGTCACCCTTTTTAAAGCACTTCCTGTAAAAGGTTTCACACATCCAAATGGATTGTTCCTCCCGTCAAATTAAAACGGTTTTTCAGACAATTGCAATTTATTAAGCGCAGGCCTATGCAATCTTTATTTGAAGAAGTGAACTGAGTTATTTTCAAATTAAGGTCTAACAATATTTTTTAGGACATTGCTGAAAGGGTGGGGGGGGGGGGTTGACATGCCTCAATTCTATCGCCATCATTGTAAAATGAAAACAAACTGTTTCTTCGCATGAAAAGTAAGGGGGGGGGTTGTTGTGTAGATATGTATACCCTTTGACAAGAAAACTAATGTGTAAATATATACGTTGCGTCTCTAGACATGTTTTTAATTTTTTTCAAGCTTTCTTTCGGTAAAGTTTCTTTTATATTCCCAGGAGGGGTGCGTGAAAACTATGGCTTTTAACTTTAATATGCAAGGCTAGAAAGAAAAAGTCTTTAGGAGTTGCATGAAGCTTATATTATGCGTAAATTGAATAGCATTTAACCAATGTTTGCAAAATTTAGGCCTATAGGATGCTGGGTTAACGATCTTTTTTTTTATCTAATTTAAAGTCTATAGACTGGAACATTTAATTTTTTCTAAATGGTAAAAACAGAAACATTGATTTCTATCCTAAGGCTATAGACTACCGATTGTCATGATTTTTTTCACAAGCTCTGTAATAAAAAAGTTTGATTTCTGAGTTTAGCATATTTTTACTTTTTGCTTTACTGAAAATGCCGGCGTTGGGGCCCTTTCTTAGTGATAAATGCTTTTCTAGACAAAATTATGTGGATGAGGGTACTAATTTTCTTTCTGTAAAAAAGGGGGAAATTATTTCGATACTAACTTTTTTCTCTTCTTTAAGGCAAATTGTGAAGAATGCCCGCCGCCACCCAGTAAGAGAGCTAGGGGTAATAATGCGGCCCTTGTAAAGGCGACAGATAGTGAAGAATGCCCGCCACCACCCAGTAAGAGAGCAAGGGGTAATAATGCGCCCCCTGCGAAGGTGACAGTTGTTCAATATGGTCGCTGGCCGAAGCCTCCTAAACATGTGTTACCTGATTAAGCCGCAGCCCAATCTGCGCAGGATTGTGACATTGATGGTCCACCCACTAGCAGGAAATTCAAAAGTGAATGGGCAGCTTCCTACAGGATGGCGAGTCCCGCTCCTGGTAAAGTCGATGCCCCACCAACACAAGGTCCGCCGATGGTACAGCATGCTTCGCCTGGGCCTTCGGGCACCCAAGTGCAGCCAGGATTTGCAAATGTGAGCATTTTTCCTACCTATCTTATAGAAATATATATCTATTTCTTCCAATGTCTTTTTAGTCTTTTCTTTTCACTATTTTTCAACACTGTGTAAAAGTGTATCTCAGGGATATTAAAATATTAACCCCTCGCCCCCCAACCATTGTTTTAAATTTCTCTGCTCCCCCCCCCTCCCTCCCTCAGAGATATCTAAATATAATGTAATTTTTTTGTTTTTGCATGTCAAACCGCTCTTTTTTTCTAATCTTTACTATTTTCTCTGTTCCCCCACTATTGCTATCTCTTCGATATCTCATAATAATATTTTTAGGTAATTTCTAGTTTTTACTGCTATCTCTCCACTATGAAACTCAAAATGCTATTTTTCACAATTGAATATTATAGTTTTATGGGGAAGGACAGAGATTATACCATTTATCTCATTGCACATATGGATTCTAATTTGCATAATATTTTTGACAGCTTACAACTTGCCAAGAATTTAGGGCTTAGCATTGGCAATAAGAGTTAACGGTTTCCCATTTATTTGTAGTGTTTCCTTGATAATACGCTTGTAACATAACATACGCGGCTTAAAATAATTAAGCTATCGAGTCCTAGACATCCCAGTTTTGGGAATTAGAGATAGAGAGAAACGACTTATGGTCTAACAATATTTTTTTTGGACATTATGTAAACGGCTGGGAGCCGCGGTGGCGGTCGGGAAGCGCCGGTGGGCCGGGGAAGCACCGGGGGAAGCGCCGCGGGAAGCACCGGGGGAAAGCGCTGCGGTGGCCCGCTGGGCCGGCTCGGAGCGGGGAGCATTAAATATTGGAAATTGAGGGGAGTTGTTTGAACAAAATCAAATTGTCAATTTTATGTAAAGCGGCGTTTTAGATTGTAAATATCTTATATTAAGTTGTAAATTGGAAATTTCAGTTGAATTAACCAAATGCTACTATGTGCATACTGTTACTACTACTACTAAGCACGTTTTAAATAATATCTAAATAATAATCAAAATTTTAAAACAGTAGGGATGTTTTGAACACTTTGAAAATAAGCTATTTTTTCATTTATAGGAAAATGAGCTATTGGTCCCTTATTCCTTGTCACCGTCATCATCAGCTGGTGAATGAAAGGAGCTCTCCAACAACAATTCAACATGGGACGATAAAATTTTACCTGACAGTCAAATACCGTTTAATATTGATGAGTTTTTAGATGATTTTTTAAATGTAGATTATAGCGCAGTTGGGCAGGGGGACTTGAGTCAAAATACACTACAGCTTTTGGAGGATTTTACAAACGAATTAACTGGGAACCGTCCTCTTCCTTCAGCCTCCGATACCCTAACGAATCCACTTCAAACAACTGAAGTGGAGCATTCGCATACCCCAAATATTGTTGAACAATGTGGGGGGGGAGTGTTGATGCTAAACACGCGGGGGAGGGGGGTAATGACCAATTTACAACATTTCCCGAATTTCAGCTGTCCAACACAATTTTAAATACAATAGTTGTCTACACTGCGACTTTTGGGGACCCGTTTAATTCACTTATGGGGGGAAATTGGGTTTTTGATCGTGTAGAAAGTGTGCAGGCCTATGTAGATAAAATTCATGCAATACTGGAGAACCAAATTCAATTGTGGGGGAGGGATTCAATTAAGGTTTCGATTGTTTTAAAGAGGTTTTATTTAAATGGGGGGAAAAGCGAAGTTTATTATCATTATATACATTCCGAGATGCGCGTGATTTATCCAAATTTAGAAAATTTTGAGGATGTTTTTCGGATTGGGTAGGTCAAATTGTAGCGCATCTTGAGAACTTTAATGAAAACGGTAGTGGGTCTGTAGTTTTATTTGTTGAAATTTAAGCGTTACTATCTGTAAATTTAAGAAAAATTTTATTTTAAGAGGGGGGCATAGGGATAAGGGTACAGTTTTAAAATATAATCCAGATTTAGAAGGTTGTAAAGGTGTCCAGTTGATCTGTTTTGAAACAGGTCAAAAATGTTTCAAGTACGCTTTCATCATATGAGCATTCGAGCCTCTAGCACGTGACGCTACCAAGACGAATTTAGACGATTGGGCTGTACATGGGAAGGACGGGTCCAATTTCCCCATTGTAGATTTCCCTTTTTAGAGGGAAAATACCCAGTGATGCTACGATCTATTGATATTTTTGAAAGGGCTAATGCCCATTTAAATATTGGCGTTACTGTGGTTCAGTATGAAACTGAATTTGAAGATGGGTTTCGTTTAAAAAAGAAGGTGATGGTCTTCCCTGTAAGGGGCCCGTCAATTGAATTACTCAGACACTGGGTTTGGCTGTTGTATAAACTACCATCTAGTGACCTTGCCAATTCAATTGGTCATTTTAACCCTATTAGAGACATCAGTAGATTTCTGGGGGAGGGTAAGTCTAGGGGGACACGTTTCTACTGTCCAACATGCCTGTCTAGATTTCGGACTGAATTAAAGCTGGAAAATCACATGAAGCATTGTAGCCGTCATGTAGTCATATAGCCGACATGGCTACATGTCGGCTACAATACCTCATGTGATTTCGCAACTTTAATTCAGTCCAAAATCGAGAGAGGCATGTCGGACAGTAGAAACGGGTCCCCCTAGTCTTACCCTCCCCCAGAACTCTACTGATGTCTTTGATCGGGTTAAAATGGCCAATTGAATTGGCAAGGTCACTAGATGGTGGTGTATACAACAACCAAACCCAGTGTCTGACTAATTAGATTGACGGGCCCCTTACAAGGAAGACCACCCCCTTCTTTTTTAAACGAACCCCATCTTCAAATTCAGTTTCATATTGAATCACAGTAACGCCGATATTTAAATGGGCATTAGCCCTTTCAAAAATATCAATAGATCGTAGCGTCACTGGGTATTTTCCCTCTAAACAAGAGAAATCTACAATGGAGAAATTGGACCCTTCCTTCCCATGTACAGCCCAATCGTCTAAATTCGTCTTGGTAACGTCACGTGCTAGAGGCTCGAATGCTGATATGAGGAAAGCATACTTGAAACATTTTTGACCTGTTTCAAAACAAATCCGCTGGACACCTTGACAACCTTCTAGATCTGGATTATATTTTAAAACTATACCCTTATCCCTATGCCCCCCTCTTAAAATAAAATCTTTCTTAAATTTACAGATATTAACGCTTAAATTTCAACGAATAAAATTACAGACCCGCGACCGTTTTCGTTAAAGTTCTCAAGATGCGCTATAATTTGACCTACCCACTCCGAAAAAACACCCTCAAAATTTTCTAAATTCGGATAACTCACGCGCATCTCGGAATGTACATAATGATAAAAAACTTCGCTTTTCCCCTCATTTAAATAAAACACCTTTAAAACAATTGAAACCTTAATTGAATCCCTCCCCCACAATTGAATTTGGTTCTCCAGCAGTGCACGAATTTTATCTACATAGACATGCACAATTTCTACGGGATCAAACACATACTTTCCCCCCATAAGTGAATTAAACGGGTCCCCAAAAGTCGCAGTGTAGACAACTATTGCATTTAAAATTGTGTTTGACAGCTGAAATTCGGGAAATGGTGTAAATTGGACATTACCCCCCTCCCCCACTTGTATATTATCAACACTCCCTCCCCCAAGTTCTTCAACAATATTTGGGGTATGCGAATGCTCCACTTCAGTTGCTTGAAGTGGATTTGTTAGGGTATCGGAGGCTGAAGGAAGAGGAGGGTTCCCCGTTAATTCGTTTGTAAAATCCTCCCAAAGCTGTAGTGTATTTTGACTCAAGTCTCTCTGCCCAACTGCACTATAATCTACCTTTAGAAAAATCATCTAAAAACTCATCAATATTAAACGGTATTTGACTGTCAGGTAAAATGTTATCGTCCCATGTTGAATTGTTGTTGGAGAGCTCATCTTCTTCACCAGCTGATGATGACGGTGACAAGGAATAAGGGACCAATGGCTCATTTTCCTATAAATGAAAAAATAGCTTATTTTCAAAGTGTTCAAATCATCCCTACTGTTTTTAAAATTTGGATTATTATTATTTAAAATGCGCTTAGTAGTAGTAGTAGCAGTATGCACATAGTAGCATTTGGTTAATTCAACTGAAAGTTCCAATTTCCAACTTAATATAAGATATTTACAATCTAAAACATCGCTTTACATAGAATTGACAATTTGACTTGGTTCAAACTACCCCCCTCACTTTCCAATATTTAATGCTCCCCCCTCCGAGCCCGCCCAGCGGGCCATCGCAGCGCTTCCCGCGGCGCTTTCCCCGGCGCTTCCCGCGGCGCTTCCCCCAGCGCTTCTCGGGCCCACCGGCGCTACCCGACCGCCACCGCGGCTCCCAGCCGTTTACATAATGTCAAAAAAAAAATGTTGTTAGACCATAAGTCGTTTGTCTCTCTCTCTAATTCCCAACACAGGGATGTCTAGGACTCGTTGGCTTAATTATTGTAAGCCGCGTATGTTATGTTCCATTCGTATTATCAAGGAAACACTACAATTAAATGGGATACCGTTAACTCTTATTGCCAATGCTAAGCCCTAAATTCTTGGCAAGTTGTAAGCTGTCAAAAATATTATGCAAATTAGAATCCATATGTGCAATGAGATAAATGGGATAATCTCTGTCCTTCCCCATAAAACTATAATATTCAATTGTGAAAAATAGCATTTTGAGTTTCATAGTGGAGAGATAGCAGTAAAAACTAGAAATTAACTAAAAATATTATTATGAGATATCGAAGAGATAGCAATTGTGGGGGAACAGAGAAAATAGTAAAGATTAGAAAAAAAGAGTGGTTTTACATGCAAAAACAAAAAAATTACATTATATTTAGATATCTCTGAGGGAGGGAGGGGGGCAGAGAAATTAAAAACAATGGTTGGGGGGCGAAGGGGTTAATATTTTAATATCCCTGAGATACCCTTTTACACAGTGTTGAAAAATAGTGAAAAGAAAAGACTAAAAAGACATTGGAAGAAATAGATATATATTTCTATGAGATTGGTAGGAAAAATGCTCACATTCGGAAATTCTGTGTGTATTTGAGTGCCCGAAGGTCCAGGCAAAGCATGCTGTACCATCGGCAGACCTTGTGTTGGTGGGGCATTGACTTTACCAGGAGCGGGACTCGCCATCCTGTAGGAAGCTGACAATTCACTTTTGAATTTCCTGCTAGTGGGTGGACCATCAATGTCACAATCCTGCGCAGATTGGGCTACGGCTTGGTCAGGTAACACATGTTTAGGAGGTTTCAGCTAGCGACCATATTGGACAACTGTCACCTTCGCAGGGGGCGCATTATTACCCCTTGCTCTCTTACTGGGTGGTGGCGGACATTCTTCACAATCTGTGGCCTTTGCAAGGGCCGCATTGTTACCCCTTGCTCTCTTACTGGGTGGCGGCGGGCATTCTTCACAATTTGCCTTAAAGAAGAGAAAAAAGTTAGTATCGAAAATAATTTCCCCCTTTTTTATAGAAAGAAAATTAGTACCCCCATCCACATAATTTGTCTAGAAAAGCATTTATCACTAAGAAAGCCCCCCAACGCCAGCATTTTCAGTAAAGCAAAAAGTAAAAATATACTAAACTCAGAAATCAAACGTTTTTATTACACAACTTGTGAAAAAAATCATGACAATCAGTAGTCTATAGCCTTAGGATAGAAATCAATGTTTCTATTTTTATCATTTAGAAAAAAATTAAATGTTCCAGTCTATAGGCTTTAAATTAGATAAAAGAAAGGTCGTTAGCCCAGCATCCTATAGGCCTAAATTTTGCAAACATAGGTTAAATGCTATTCAATTTATGCATAATATAAGCTTCATGCAACTCCTAAAGACATTTCTTTCTAGCCTTGCATATCAAAGTTAAAAACCATAGTTTTCACGCACCCCTCCTGGGGTGCCTAGAGACGCAAACATGTCTAGAGACGCAACGCATATATTTACACATTAGTTTTCTTGTCAAAGGGTATACATATTTACACAACGAACCCCCCCCCCCCTTAATTTTCATGCGAAGAAACAGTTTGTTTTCATTTTACAATGATGGCGATAGAATTGAGGCATGTCAACCCCCCCACCCCACCCTTTCAGTAATGTCCTAAAAAATATTGTTAGACCTTAATTTGAAAATAACTCGGTTCACTTCTTCAAATAGAGATTGCATAGGCCTGCGCTTAATAAATTGCAATTGTCTGAAAAACCGTTTTAATTTGACGGGAGGAACAATCCATATGTATGTGTGAAACCTTTTACAGGAAGTGCTTTAAAAAGGGTGACAGCTAATTTTAACCTCGCGCTGGAGAGCCTAATGTCAAACAGAGCGGCATAATGCCTTAAGAATTGACGGAAGTCAGTGGTAGCTTTTAGCTAGGATATAGAATTCTTAAAATTGTATAAATTTAACGAAAAGAGAATTATTTCCATTGCGATTATTATCGTTGTAAAAACAGTGGGGGAGGGGTTAGGTTTTGAGGGTAAAAAGAACATATTTTATGTTTTCTATCGAGTATAAAGGTAGCATGGTGGTTTTTTGTATTGTGGGGGGGGAGGGGGGCATAGATATACTGGAGGGTGACCAAGGAAAATAATTTTATTTTGAAAATAAAAATTAAAAATGTACTCACATTGCTAATTGTGGCTGCCAATGCTTCAAGCTCATCAATAATATTTAGTGTTATATCCATTGTCAGGTTACTTTACTTTCTAATAATTTAGTCACAATGAATGCCCGTTACACACGCAATCTCAAGAGTGAATTGTTATGCAACGGGGAAAACCATAACTCGCTGATTGGCTGAGAAGGAAACACGTGATCTAATTGTTTCCTATTTCTGGATCATAACATTCGCCTCTAGCATGCACTCGGCCAAAACAACAACAACAATAAATACTGTTTCCTATTTCTGGATCATAACATTCGCCTCGAGCATGCACTTACAACAACAACAACAACAATCAATTCATCTTGAAAGAAGAGGTCATTGACTCCGGTCCCCGTTAGACTCAATAATCCAGAAAACATCCATCAAAGTGAGAAAAATACTGTTTTTCCATTCTCACTGACAAAAACCATAAAACAGACATAAATTGATGTTGACATCCATGGAAAACATCAAATAAATTGACCAACACTCATATCCGTCCAAGAAACATCCATAAAAGTGAGAAAATTCCTGTTTTTTTCAAGCGAGAAAAATTCTGTTTTTTTATTCTCAGTGAGAAAACCATCTCCCTTGGGACTCTATGCCCATATATGGACTCCCGCTTGGACCTCCTGAGGCCTTTCTACTATCAGCAACCACAAGCTTATGAAGATGTTCGAATAAAATCTTACAGTGTCCAGCATGACCAACAAAAGAGGACACAAGCAGCTTGGCCCTGTAAGGTGACGCCCAGAAGAGACCCTAACACTCTAGGTCCTTGGTGCAGTGGTTCCATCTTCTTGGGAAAAAAACCGGGAGGGCAGATCAAGTTATGGCAGAACTTCGTGAAGAAGGACGTCGAACCACTAGGCAGTTTCTGGAAAAATGGTTACAGTTAAGACAAGTCGCGGCTCCAATTCATTCAACCACAGATAGAAGACAGATCTCTAATCTTTAGAAGGCTTAGGAGCTGTTATTTCTACTTCTGTTTGGGGTAATTTCTTAGCAATTTAAAATTGACTTGCTTATTCATTGACTTGCTTGCTTGATCTCGTTCATTTTGGGTTTCGTTTATTTATTGGTAGTGATTTTTGCTGGTTTTAAGCTCGAATTAGTATTAGATTTTAATTTTGTCATCTTTGTTTCAAAGTAGGTCTTTAATTTTCCTTGAAAAACTTCTTATGTAGTGAAAGTTTTTTTTAAGTTGTTTACAAATAAACACCTGTGTTTCCCTAAATCACGAAGCCAAGGAACTGGAACCTAAGACATAAATTCCGCAAGTTTAGTATATATTAAATGGTTGCTAATTTTACCTTTTGAGACAAGCTCAATACTTTTGGGAGTAAAGAGATGAGAATGTATTAGAAGGTTCTAGTCACCTAAACACTAGAAAATGTGTTTTTTTTCACGTTCACTTCTGTATGTGGCTTGAGAGGGAGGGTTATGGCAAGGAGATAAATGGTCCAGAGTTCCATTTTCATTGTTATTGTCAAAATCTTGGAAAAGCTGACTTGGGGATGGTAAACCATATATACTTTGGATTTTGCGCACATGGGCTGAATGAATCAGAATGGCTACATTAGTTTTGATTTTACGGTAGGCATTTGTTTTTTTTTTTTTTTTGCTTGTGGTGAAACATGAGAAATGGTTTGTTCTGTTTCTTTCCTCTGAATGTACTGTTCTTAGTCTAAAAGCGTCACTTGCAGGTTTCGCTCTTTCAATTAATAGAAGGAGATTAAATATTTGGCCTGGAAGGGATGTTAGTTGCCTTCCGACCAATTTCGACTATTAAAAAGGGCACTAGCCATTTTAATTTCCTTTCGAATGAGCCCTTTTTGAAGTTTTCTCGACAACGCGTTCTATAAAACCTTATATGTCCCCAGGGTATAGCTTACAATCCTTGCCCTGAGGGATATGGGAGGGAAGGGGGGGGGGTTCCATCCTCAAAGACCTAATTTCAAGAACTTAAAACTAAGTTGAACAAAATGGCTATCTCAAAATTTTGATTGGATGTAATTGGGGAAAAGGTGGGAGTGAGAGATGTGTTAGTTGCCCTCCAATCACATTCGACTATTAAAAACGGAGCTAGCTATTTCAATATCCAATTGAATTAGCCTTTTTGGAAGCTTCTAGGACAGCGCCTTATATAAAACCTTTATATGCCCCCAGGGCATAACTTACAACCCCTCCCCTGGAGGCCGTGGGGAAGTTTCTTCCTCAGAAACCTAATTTATATCTTAAAATCAACAATGCTGAACAAAATGGCTGTCTAAAAATATTGATTGGATATGCTTCGGGAAATGGTGGGCGTTGAAGGGGTGTTAGTTGCCTTCCAATCACTTTCGACTATTAAAAAGGGCACAAGCCACTTTAATTTCCAATTGAATGAGCCCTTTTCGAAGTTTCTACGTCAATTTCTTCTAGACAAAGTGCCCTGCCCTAAAGGAAAAAACTAATAAATAATACATTGTGCCAGCATCGTTCTTATATGCCCCCAGTGCATAACTTAAAACCCTTGCCCTGAGGGTTGTGGGGGAGTGTCCTCCTCAAAAATATATTTTCTGTCTGGAAATTAACAACGCTGACAAAAATGGCTATCTCAAAATATTGATTGGATGTGTTTCGGGAAATGGTGGGCGTTGAAGGGGTGTTAGTTGCCTTCCAATCACTTTCGACTATTAAAAAGGGCACAAGCCACTTTAATTTCCAATTGAATGAGCCCTTTTTGAAGTTTCAACAACAACTTCTTCGATACGAAGTGCCCTGGCCTAAAGAAAAAAATAATAAATAATACATTTTGCCAACATCGTTCTTAGATGCCCCCAGGGCATAACTTAAAACCCTTGCCCTGAGGGTTTTGGGGGAGTGTCCTCCTCAAAAACATATTTTCTGTCTGGAAATTAACAACGCTGACAAAAATGGCTATCTCAAAATTTTGATGGGTTGTGTTTGGGAAAATGGTGGGCGTGGAAGGGGTGCTAGTTGCCTTCCAATCACTTTCGACTATTAAAAAAGGGCACTAGCCATTCCAATTTCCAATCGAATGTGCCCTTTCCAAAGTTTCTACGACAACTCCTTCGATACGAAGTGACCTGTTCTAAAACCAAGAAAAAAATAAGTAAATAAATAATACATTGTGCCAACATCGTTCATTACTTAGGCAGCGCTATCGCGCTGCCTAATATAAGATCATAATTAGAGAGAAATTTGCTGAGTTTTCATTCCTTTCCTTTTTTTGAACTATTTGAGACAAGTTGCACTGGTCCAAAAACTCATTTTCACAGGCTAGTGTCAGCAGGTGGTCAAGTCGTTTTTCCTTCGTCATAGACCTAAGAACAGTTTAAACCAACTTAAGATTTCTAAATATTCTTTCTTCTTTAGCTGATATCATAGGGACAGTTTTTGCCATCTGGAATGCTTTCCATAGTAACAGGTGAGCATTTTTCAGTTCTATTGCAGTAGTAAAAGCATTCTCAAATCTTCAGCATCGTATTTGAATGAACGTAGTTGAGATTCGAATTCCTCTTTCATGAGAAACAGTATGGGGAATGATTGCATGAAATTATCCTACTCAGTGAGTTCACAATTGACAAGGTACTCAGCAATAGGAAAAAAAATTTCTTTCTTGTCTCTGATAGTCTCTTTCATTTCTGAGACTAGGACTGCTATGACTGATCGCATTTCCCGAGTTTAGAACCCCTTGAATGTCAAGTGGTGGTCATCTGAAGAAGGTGCGGCATCTGTAAATTTTGCTGAAATAGAGCGTAGTCAGTGGTGGCGGTTGGAGTTTATTTCTGGGTTGTAATCGTCTAGATGATTAGATTCCGTGTGCGAAGTAAATTGATTTTAGTAAATATGAGAAGTGATGAACTGATGGAAAGACGAGGAACGGTAAAAAAAAATAGGTGAAGATGTCGGATTTACCGCAATATTAAGGCTTTTTTACATACAAATTAATTCGAAGGATTCAAGATGCCACCCCTTCGCCCCATGCTCGGAAATGACGGACTTGTTTAACTCCTTTAAAGAGTTCCAGAAATAAATTCCGGTCAATATATATTGTGATACAAGGAGGTTTCATGCCTGAAAATATTGATTGTAAGCCGGAATTTTCACTCGCTATGGCGTCATCAGGTAGTGGCAGGTCCTTAGGAATTGGTGAGGCAGTTATCGCTACAGGAATACTTTCACTGATAAAAGTTGTTGTAACCGTAATATTGTCTTCCCACTTTTGCTTCTTTGACGCCGTAAATGGGTTTTTAGACAACGGTACAATCACATATTTCGGTGCTTCTTCAAGATCTTGTGAATACGACGAACATGATTAATAAAATAGTCTTTATTTATTTTAGCGTCAAATTCACAGCATTGGACGGCCATACAGCTGGGTCTGGTTACAGAGACACAACAGTTCCCTTCAGCACTTGACATTTCAAAGCAAATGTCAGAAAAACTAAAATCCAAGCTAATTTCGCAAAACCACGAGTGCAGCCCCCCCCCTAAAATAATAGCTTAACAACCTAATCGCAACTTCTATGATTAATTAAAGAGCCACATGGATTCATTTTATTTTATTTTTTTATATCAGGCCACTACATATGAAAAAGTTATCGCAAGAACTTTGGAGGGGGCTCATTCAGTTTAATATTGAAAGTTTTAGCGTTCTTTTCAAGAGTCAAAAGCTATTGGAGTCACTGTTGGGTCAAGTACTCCAAAAGTTTTTTAAGTAGAAGCACAAAGTACTCAGCGAAAGTTGTATTTAAGTATCAGTATTAAGTACTCGAATTAAATTTTACATAAGCGCCACGGAAGTACGTGGTTTGAAGGCCTATTTTGCGTGGAAAAGAATTCGGTCCGGTTATCAAGGTATAAACTGACGGTAGTTGTTCCAATAAAATATCTGCACGCAATTGCATCCGACTTCTTTATATAATCAGGGCCAAGCAAACGGACCATAACACATATGTAGCTTTAGTGATTTGTGCTCCAGATGTCAGCAGTGGTTCTAACGACAGTCAGTTTTACGAAGTAGTTCAGTCAGGGGTCTTTCGATTGTCATATACTTCAATTCAAAGAACGAAGATATCACTTTTCATGATATGACAGTTGCACGTGGGGCCAATCCTTGAAACATTTTCTGAAGGCAGGTTTCTCAACTGTGCTTAAAGGTAGGGTAGATTGACTACATAAGTTCTGTTTTCAAATCCCGGATTTGAAGCGTGTTTTGTGCGGTTTTGATAAAAATCGTTTTCAGGTTATCCGTATTTAGCCCAGCCAAACTTTAAAGCGTTTACATCTTACAAGTTCCATGTGTGCTGGATGCGGGTTCTTCAAAATTGTAACGTGCCAGAATAGCGTGGTTGAACATGGGTTCTAAGAAGAACCAAACTCGGGCTGAACAAGGCACTCAAAACGATAATCTGCGAAACCCGTGCCGAACTCCATGTTGGATGTGGGTGGTCTGAAAACGGAGCTATAATTGACTACCAAATCATCAGCTTGGCTGTTACTCAGTTTCACTCTTTTCAAAAAAATTTCCCCTTTGGCTTTTTGTTGTTCATAATTTGGCTGCTTTTCAGAGCTACTTGTTTCTGAAAGAGATTAAAAAAACAAGTTTTTTTAAACTGAAAGTAAGGAGCTGCATTAAAACTTAAAGCGAACAGAAATTATCCCGTAAATGAAAGGGGCTGTACCCTCCTCAACGCCTTGCTCTTTACGCTAAAGTTTGTTATTGTTTTAAAAAATTGAGTTGTGAGAAATAGTCTAACTATTTCAACCCATGAAAACTTCCTCCATGGAAAGATCCTCCCACATAACCCCCAACACCTCCCCCTACTACCAGAAAAAAATCCTCCTTGAAAACGTCTGTATACTTCCCAATAAACAATACTATATGTAAACATTGGGTAAAGTTCATAGCTTTCAGCCCTCTCGCCGGGGACTTTAGGGGATTAAATCATCCTAAAATACATATTTATTATATTTTCGACCATGCTCAACAAAATAGCTATCTCAAAATTTTGATCGGGTGACTTTCAGAAAAAAATGAGCGAGGGAGGGGGCCTGGATGTCCTCCATTTTTTGGTCACTTAAAAAGGGCACTAGAACTTTTAATTTCCGTTTGAATGAGCACGCCCACGATATTCTACGATAACTGGGTCGATACGGTCACCCCTGGAAAAATAAATAAATAAATAAATAAACACGCATCCGTGATCTTTCTTCTGTCGAAAAATACAAAATTCCACAGTTTTGTAGGCAGGAGCTTGAAACCTCTATTGTAGGGTTCTATGATACGCTGAATCTGATGGTGTGATTTTCATTAAAGTTCTATAGCTTTTAGGGGTTCTTCCCTCCTTTTTTCTAAAATCAGCCAAATTTTCTCAGGCGCGTAACTTTTGATGGGTAGGACTAAACTTGATGAAACTTATATATTTGAAATTAGTATTAAAATCTGACTCTTTTGATGTATCTATTGGTGATGAAATCTCGTTTTTTAAAGCTTCGGCTACTATTGAGCCGGGTCGCTCCGTACTTACAGTTCGTTACCACGAACTGTTTGAACACAGATCTTGCAGCCTCTACTCCTCCGTGCTATCTTCATTTCAATTCATCCTCCACTAGCAGTCTTCTCCTTCTAGAACACTGTTTTCTCCTCCTTGTATTTGACAAATGCCTGATGGGTCAGGGTGGACACGCTACAAAAAAAAACAGTTTTTTTTTTCTTAAATACAAAACGAAAGACATTTTCAAAAAGCATCGGTATATGTTGGAATTTCAAGAATATAAAGGTTAGAGGATTTAAGAAGGTAAAAAAAAGAAATATTTTCATTCAATATTTAAATCTAAGCGTCACGTCTCTTTGATGACACAAGACCTTACTAGCCAAGGTTGTAAAACTTTTAGTAAACTTTTCTAGTTTTCCAACAAAATTGAACGGCAAGCAGAACCGTCACGTATGGGGGGAGCGCCGCCCCCCAATGCTTTTGTCAGTTTGTAAAAAAAGGCCACGATTTTTCCGACTCAGCTAAAATTTTTGTTCGGTTAAATAAAGACCATGAAAATACTAGCATTTCATCTACAGAAATCCCAAACGTGGTCAGTAAATACAGGAGTTTTACCGTGATTTTACAGACTGTGCCAATATTTTCCATTTATTTAAATAAAGAGCATAAACATAGTGACCTGACATACACCGAAATCTCAATCTTGGTCAGTAAATGCAGCGATTTTACAGACTCGTGCAGTTATTTTACGTATTGTATTCAAATGGACATTATGCTAATTATTGATAATAAAAAGAACGGGTAAAACCGACCAGCCAGTCGGTAAAATTCCTCCCCTCCCCCCCCCAAAAAAAGCATTTTCGGTAGTAACGACCCTTACCACATGATATTATTTTGTACTATCGTAACTAGGTTAAACATTTGTAACTCACATCACTCACCAGCATTTATGTTTAATTGATTTCACCGAGAACTAAGAAAGAGTTTTCCGAAAAGAGCAGAAAAAAAAAAATCCAAGGCAGTAGTGAATCCCAACTACTAGGATGACGGCTCCGATTTCCTATTTCAGCAATCGTATGAGGGTATTTGGACAAGATGTTTCACCCCATTGACTTTAAATTTTAATCTTCATACATTCTGCGGGCCAGTGACTTCTTCAAAAAATATCAGCATTAATTTACATTCAAATTCACCGCCTCAAAAATAACCACTCCGTATTTCTACACAAAAATCATGGTCTTCAACTAAAATGAGCCAAACATTTTGAAATTTGTCCCAGTTTCTGGACAACTTTAGAGAAATACAAGGCAAAATGTGCTTGGTAATTATTTATTGATAATTTAAAAAAAAAGGAAGGTATTTTTAGCATGTATTTAAAGTTCAATTAAAAAAATATCTTTAAGTATGTATTTAAGTACTTGTAAATGTGCTTAAGTACGTTTTTAACTGCAGATGCTTAAGTTCGTCCCCAATACTGATTGAAGAACAGTCAGCCCCATCCAACACTCTCATTTTCTGCTTACCTTCCCCCTCCTCAGCCCTAAGGACATCTAAAAAAAATGAGATAGTCCTTTTGTTCAAAAAGAATTGAACTGTCCAATAATTATAACCCTGAAGATATCAAGACCCTCCCAAAGCTCCTGGGCAAGACATGTAAATTATCCAAGCTCATAATTGTTACACATCGATTTTGTTATTGGGAAAGGTGGGCATGTTTAATCCTGGGTCTTTAAGAGTCTAATTTTATGAAGGTAAAACTTTCAGAAAACGTTTTGGGGGTATTGAATTAAAATATCTACCGGCGTAAGTCAAGAGGGCGTAACTGCAGAATATCAGAAATAGCTGAGACTATTAAATTGAAATTTTTAGCGAGCGTTGAGGAGGATGTTTAACTAAATAACAGCTACTAAGTGCATCCAGGTTGTCAAAAGAGCTTATGTGCAGTGCAACATCTCAGGAATGTCTAGCGGCATTAAGTTGAAAGTTTCAGGGTGTCCTTCACTAAATTTACAGACTCTATGTTCATCCAGGCCGTCAAGAGGACGTATCTGCAAAATCACAAGAATGGCTAATGGTACTGGGTTGAAACTTTCAGTGCATGTTTAACAGGTAAGGACACTATGTGCATCCAGGTTGTCAAAAGAGCGCATTTGCCAAACCTCAAAACAGCTAAAATAATTATATTGGAACTTCAAGAGAATTTGAAGGGGGGGCCGTTGAACAAATCAAAAGAAATTATGTGCATCCAGGCTGTCAAAAGGATGTATCTACAATACCTCTGGAACAGTTATTTGTGGGAAATATTGAGGGGGATATTCAATTACGTCAAAAGACTTTAAGTACATCCAAGTTGTCAAATAGCATATATGTTATATCTCAGGAGCAGCTTAGGGTATAAAGGTAAAACCTTCAATGGGAATTGAGAGGAACGTATAACTAAATGAAAAGACACCGTTTGTATAGATTTTCAAAAATTTCGTCTGTAATATCTCGGAAACAGATAAGGGTATTAACTAAAAACTTTCAGGGCATATTTAACTAAAACGAAGGACGTTATATGCATCCAGATTGTCAAAAGGCCATATTTGCAATTTCTCAGGTACGACTAAGGGTGTTAAGTTTAAACTTTCAGGGAATGACGAGAAAGATTTTCCGGTTATAATGGAGAATTTCTAAAAATATGTAAGCCTACCCTATTATGGCGTTCGCTGCCTGGACTACGATCGAAGAGTTTAATAGATATCTTTGGAACGGATAAAGATATTAAGTTGAAATTTACTAGGTATGTTGAGGGGGATATTCAACTAGGTCAGTATACTTCCAGGTTGTCAAAATGCTATGTATGCAACTTCTCAGGGGCGACTTGGGGTATTAATTTGGAACTTTTAGAGCACGTTGTTGGGGATATTGACAGCGTCATTAAATCAAATGACAGTGTTTGCATCCAGGCTGTCGAAAGGGCTTATCTGTAATTTATCTGGAAAACCAATTGCATTAAGTTGAAACTCTCATGTAAACCAGAGGGGAGAAGAAAAATTAAAAAATCAAAAGATGTTAAGCGCACCTTGGTTTCAAAAGGATGTATCTGCAATGCCTCAGAAAAGCTAAGGGTAATAAACTGAAATTTCTAGATAATATGAGAGGATAGAGGATGAACTAAATCAACAGCTAAGGATAGAGAATCGAACAGGGCCAAGGTAGGATCATCAATGCCTTGTGTGCCTTCGGTCAACTACGTACACTCCTGTGGTAAGAACGTAAATTGGGCTCAAAATAAAATTCGGAGTATATTGGGCATGCTTAGGCTCCATAGTCCTTTACGACTGCGAGACCTGGCGACTAAAGACAGAAGAAGCACAACAACTAGACGTTCTAGACCGAAAATTTCTACGAGCTATTTGCAACATCACATAGTCGCAACAAATCAGCAACCACAAGCTTATGAAGATGTGCGAATAAAAGTTTACAGTGTCCAGCATGACCAACAAAAGAGGACACAAGCAGCTTGGCCCTGTAAGGTGACGCCCAGAAGAGACCCTAACACTCTAGGTCCTTGATGCAATGGTTCCATCTTCTTGGAACAAAAAAACCGGGAGGGCAGATCAAGTTATGGCAGAACTTCGTGAAGAAGGACGTCGATCCACTAGGCAGTTTCTGGAAATATGGTTACAGTTAGGACAAGTCGTGGCTCCAATTCATTCAACCACTGATAGAAGACAGATCTCTAATTTTTAGAAGGCTTAGGAGCTGTTATTTCTGCTTCTGTTTGGGATAATTTCTTAGCGATTTAAGTTTGACTTGCTTATTCATTGTGATCTCGTTCATTTTGGGTTTCGTTTATTTATTGGTAGTGATTTTTGCTGGTTTTAAGCTTGACTTATAATTAGATTTTAATTTTGTCATCTTTGTTTCAATGTAGGTCTTTAATTTTCTTTGAAAAACTTCTTATGTAGTGAAAGTTTTTTTAAGTTGTTTACAAATAAACACCTGTGTTTCCCTAAATCACGAAGGCAAGGAACTGGAATCTAAGACATAAATTCCGCAAGTTTAGTATATATAAAATGGTTGCTAATTTTACCTTTTGAGACAAGCTCAATACTTTTGGGAGTAAAGAGGTGAGAATGTATTAGGAGGTTCTAGTCACCTAAACACTAGAAAACGTTTTTTTTTTCACGTTCACTTCTGTATTTGGCTTGAGAGGGAGGGTTATGGCAAGGAGATAAATGGTCCAGAGTTCCATTTTCATTGTTATTGTCAAAATCTTGGAAAAGCTGACTTGGGGATGGTAAACCATATATACTTTGGATTTTGTGCACATGGGCTGAATGAGTCAGAATGGATGCATTAGTTTTGATTTTACGGTAGGCATTTGCTTTTTTTTTTTGCTTGTGGTGAAACATGAGAAATGGTTTGTTCTGTTTCTTTCCTCTGAATGTACTGTTCTTAGTCTAAAAGCGTCACTTGCAGGTTTCGCTCTTTCAATTAATAGAAGGAGATTAAATATTTGTCAGACTCGCCTGGACCATTGCCTGCCTGCATTCTTATCTGGTTTTTAATGTATTAGAAGGTAAAAAACTAAATTCAAAGTTTTTTTTTTAATGGGGAACTTCGATATCAAACAGTTCGTGGTAACGAACTGTAAGTAAGGAGCGACCGGGCTCAATAGTAACCGAAACTCTAAAAACGGAACTTTGATATCAAAAGATACATCAAAGAAACAGATTTTTATGCTCATTTCAAATATATAAGTTTCTTTAAGTTTAGTCTTACCAATCAAAGATTACGCGCCTGAGAAAACTTGCCGTATTTTCGAAGAAAGGGGAAAACACCTCCTAAAAGTGATTGACCCTTAATGAAAATCACACCATCAGATTCAGCGTAACAGAGAACCCTACCAAAGAGGTTTCAAGCTCCTATCTGCAAAAATTTGGAATTTTGTATTTTTTCCCAGAAGAAAGATCACGGATGCGTGTTTATTTGTTTTTTTTTTTTGTTTTTTCTAGGGGTTATTGTATCGACCCAGTGGTCCTAGAATGTCGCGGGAGGGCTTATTCGAACGGAAATTAAAAGTTCTACTGCCCTATTTAGGTGACCAAAAAATTGGAGGGCAACTGGGCCCTTCTCCCACGCTCCTTTTTTTCCCAAAGTCACCCGATCAAAATTTTTGAGATAGCCATTTTGTTCAGCATGGTCGAACAATACAATAACAATGTCTTTGATGATGACTTAATCCTCCACAGTTTCCGGGGGAAGGGCTGCAAGTTATGGACTTTGCCCAATGTTTACATATAGTATTGGTTATTGGGAAGCATACAGGCGTTTTCAGGGGATATTTATCTGGTAGTGGGGGGGTCGGGGTTACGTGGGAGGATCTTTCCATGGACGAATTTTTCATGGGGGAAGGGATATTGCTATGAAGGGGGTGCCGGATTTCCTATCACTACTTAGAAAAACGATCAGAAATTGAATTAAAAACAAGTTTTCAACTGAAAACATTTTCAATTGAAAACTTTTCAACATCAAAAATTAAAACGAACAGAAACTATTATGTATATGATTGGGCTCGTCCCCCAATCAATAGCTCGCTCTTTGCGCTGAAGTTTTTTAGTACTTTCATAAGAGCTATTTATTCTAATTAACGGCCTTTGTGATTAAGGGGTCGTTCTTAAAGAATTGGAAAAAAATCGAACTTTAGCGTAAAGAGCGAGGTATTGACTATGGGGAGAACCCCTTAATATACGTAATAAAATATACGAATATAGAAGTTCGTTTCGTAAGTTAATTCTTAAGTTACGTATATTTATCATAGGCAGTGCAATAGCGCTGCCTAAGTGAAGAACGATCTTGGCACAATGTATATTGTTTTTTTATACCCGGGCACTTCGTATCGAAGGAGTTGTAGTAGAAAATTCCAAAATGGCTCATTCGATTGGAAATTGGAGTGGCCAGGGCTCTTTTTAATAGTCGAAAGTGATTGGAGGGCAACTAGCCACCCCCCCCCCCTCACGCCCATCATTCCCCCAAACACATCCAATCAAAATTTTGAGATAGCAATTTTGTTCAGCGTAGTTGATTTCCAGCTAGAAAAATGTTTTTGAGGAGGATACTCCCCCACAACTCTAAGGCCAAGGGTTTTAAGTTATGCCCTGAGGGCATATAAGAACGATGTTGGCACAATGTATTATTATTATTTTTCCTTGAGAGCAGGGCACTTTGTATCGAAGGAGTTGTCGTAGAAACTTAGAAAAGGGCTCATTCGATTGGAAATCGGAGTGGCTTGCGTCCTTTATAACAGTCGAAGATGATTGGAATGCGATTAAAATCCCTTCCACAGCCACCTTTCCTCGACAAACATGTAATCAACATTTTAGATAGCCTCTTTGTTCAGCGTAGTTGATTTCTTAGATAGAACTTATGTTTTTGAGGAGGACAATCCCCCATAGCCCTTAGGGCAAGGGTTGTAAGGTATGCCCTGGGGGTATATAAGGTTTTTACAGAAAGCGTTGTCGTAGAAACTTCAAAAAAGGCTCATTCGATTGGAAATTCAAAGGGGTAGTGCCCTTTTTAACAGTCAAAAGCGATTGGAGGGCAACTAACCCCCCTCTCACGCCCACCTTTTCCCCAAACACATCCAGTCAAACTTTTGAAAAAGCCATTTTATTCAAAGTGGTTTTAAGTTCTGTAAATTAGGTCTTTGAGGATGACAACCCCCTCACGGCCCTCAGGGCCAGGGTTTTAAGTTATGCCCTGGGGGCATTTAAGGTTTTTATAGAACGCGTTGTCGTAGAAACTTCAAAAAGCGCTCATTCGATTAGAAATTAAAATGGCTAGTGCCCTTTATAATAGTCGAAAGTGATTGGAAGGCAAATAACACCCCTTTTACGTTCTCCATTCCCTAGAAACAGCCAATCAAAATTTTTAAACAGGGATTTTGTTTAACGTAGTTCATTGATCAGATGATTCTATTGTTGCGCAAGACACTCCCCCCACAGTGTTTAGAGCTAAAATTTTAATATAGGCCCTGGGGGTATATATATTTTTATTGCAATCTTTGTCGCAGAAACTTGAAAAAGGGCTCATTCGATTGGAAAATCAAAGGTCTAGTGCCCTTTTTAATAGTCGAAAGGGATTTGAGGGTATTTAACTCCTCTCTCGCCCACCTTTTCCCCAAACGAATCCAATCAAAATTATTAAATAGCCCTTTTTTTCAGCGTTGTTGATTTTCAGATAAATATTATGTTGTTGAGGAGGAAACTTTCCCACAGCCCTCATGGCAAGGGTTGTAAGTTATGCCCTTGGGGCATATAAGGTTTTTATAGAGCGCGTTGTCCTAGAAACTTCAAAAAGGGCTCATTCGATTGGGAATTAAAGTGGCTAGTGCCCTTTTAATAGTTGAAAATGATTTGGAAGGCAACTAAAACCCCTTCCACGCCCACCATTTCTCAAAACATATCCAATCAAAATTTTGAGATAGCCAATTTGTTCTACGCAGTTTTAGTTTCATGAAATTATACCTTTGAGTAGGACACTCCCCCCACAGTCTTCACGGCAAGGATTATAAGTTATGCCCTGGGGGCATATAAGGTTTTTATTGAAATATTTGTCGTAGAAACTTGAAAAAGCGCTCATTCTGTTGGAAATTCAAAGGTCTAGTGGCCTTTTTAACAGTCGAAAGTGACTTGAGGGCAACTAACCCCCCTCTTACGCCCACCTTTTTGCCAAACACATCCAATCAAACTTTTATGATAGCCATTTTATTCAACATAGTTGAAAGGTTTGGAAATTAGGTCTTTAAGGATGACAACCCTTCCTCTTGCAACCCTCAGGGCAAGGGTTGTAAGTTTTGCCCTGGGTACATGTAAGGTTTTTATAGAAACCGATGTTGTATAAACATCAAATAGGGCTCATTCCGTTTGAATTTAAAAATACTAGTACCTTATTAATAGTCAAAGGTGATAAAAGGCCGAAACACCCTCCTCTCACGCTTCCCGATTTTCAAACCAAATCTAAACAAAATTTTGATATATACATTTTGTTCAACGCAGTCGAAAGTTCAGGAAATTGAGTATTTTAGGATTATAACCCCCCTCAGAGCCCTCAGTGCAGAGGTTGTAAGTTATGGCCTGGGGGCATATATGGTTTATATAGAAAGTTGTTGTAAAATTTTCAAAAAGGTTTCATTTGTTTGGAAATTGAAATTACCCTTTTTAATGGTCGAAAGTGAGTGGAGAGTAATTGACAAATGGATGTGCATTGTCAGTCTAATATACATATACTGATATTTAGTAATCAAAATGTTAATATTTGATTTAATAAAGTTATAATAAAAGTAAAAACATTTATATTTTTTCAGTAAAGTGCAAATTTTGTTCTGGCCTTGGGAAGGCATAGAGGTTTTGAGCCCAACTTATGTTATTTTCTGCTCGTTTTGAGATTGATTGGTTATTTAGTGTAATTTCTGTTGGTTTTGGGTTTCATTTATTTATTGATGCTGATTTGTGGTAGTTACACGCTTGGTAGATTATTTGATTTTATTTTTGCTCAAAAAAAGTTCACTAATAAAAAAGTTCACAAATAAAATGAAACAACTTTCGAGAAAACCATTTAGCCCCCCCCCCCAAAAAAATATTAATATGCAAATTTTGTCATTCATGTAGCCTACGGTGAGCCAAAATCAAAACCTACATTAATTCAAAAATGTTCAGAAATTAAATAAAAAAATGTGTTTTTTTTTAGCTGAAAGTAAGGAGCGACATTAAAACCTAAAACGAACAGAAATTATTCAGTGTATGAAAGGGGATGTCCCCTTCTCAACAACTCGCTTTTTACTCTAAAATCTGACTCTTTCTCACAACTCTAATTTTCAAAACAATAAAAATTTTAGCGTCAATAGCGAGGCGTTGAGGAGGGGGACAGTCCCTTTCATATACGGAATAATTTCTGTCCTTTTTAAGTTTTAATGTCGCTCCTTACTTTCAGGTAAAAAAAACTCGCTTTTTTTTATTTAATATGAAATAATTCAAGGTCTACTCGATAGAACACTGATCAGATTACTTTAAATCTTTTTGTTTTGTTTGGCCTGCTACTTGTATGCTGGAGAAAATTTTTCAGCAATTTTTAACAACATACACCGTTTAACCTGGACACAAATAGTAGTGTTTAATTTGTTTCATACCTCCTCTAGTTGACCTGAAATAGAAAACTTGATACCATTCGCAAAAAATTTTTTTACTTTCTATGATAGCTTGAATACACTTACGCTATTTTGATTTGGTTAAATTTTAAGAGCAGAAGCAGCTCCGAAAGTTTGAACATAATACCCTAATTCATTCTTGGGATAAGGCTGAGATGCCTTATTGGGAACTAGAATTAATACAGTGTATTTTGATTTAATCTTAAGGCAAAATTTAATTTTAAACGTAATGGGCAAATGGGAGGGTTAGCGTAGGAGGGCAACTAGTTGCCCTCCAATCTCTTTCGATTATTAAAAGTGTATTATCCCTTTCTATTTTCAATCGAATGAACCCTTTTCTAAGTTCCTACGAAAACTCCTTCGATACGAAGTGCCCTGGTCTAAAAAAAAAAAAAAAAAATAATAACAAGAATACATTGTACCCACATCGATCTTTATTATAAAAATATCATGCCTTCCAAAGACTTTCGACTATTAAAAGGGCATTAGTATTTTCAATTTCCAATCGAATGAGCCCTTTTTGAGTTTCTACGACAACACTTTCAATAATAACCTTATTTGCCTCCAGGGCTTAAATTACAACCCTTGCCCTGAGGGCTGTGAGAGGTTGGCATCCTCAAATACCTAATTTCCAGAACTTTCAACCACGTTAAAAAAAAGGTTGTATCAAAATTTTGATTGGATGTTTTTGGAGAAATGGTGGGCGTTAGAGGGGCGTTAGTTTAATTACGTTAGTCCAATTACTTTCAACTACTCAGAAAAGCACTAGCCCTCTCAATTTCAAATAGAATGAGCCCTTTTGAGGTTTCTATGACAACGCTTTCAATAAAAATTTATATGGCCCCAGGTCATAACTTACAACCCTTGCCCTGAGGATTGGAGGGGGGGCGGTTGTTATCCTCGAAGACCTAATTTCCGGAACTTTCAACTACGTTGAAAACCCTTGCCCTGAGGGCTGTGAGAGGTTGTCATCCTCAAATACCTAATTTCCAGAACTTTAAACTACGTTAAAAAAAAGGTTGTATCAAAATTTTGATTGGATGTTTTTGGGGAAATGGTGGGCGTTAGAGGGGCGTTAGTTTAATAACGTTAGTCCAATTACTTTCAACTACTCAGAAAAACACTAGCCCTCTCAATTTCAAATAGAATGAGCCCTTTTGAGGTCTCTACGACAACGCTTTCAATAAAAATTTATATGGCCCCAGGTCATAACTTACAACCCTAGCCCTGAGGATTGGAGGGGGGGTGGTTGTTATCCTCGAAGACCTAATTTCCGGAACTTTCAACTACGTTGAAGAA
Source organism: Artemia sp. Qi Xiang Cuo (assembly GCF_049724085.1). NCBI lineage: Eukaryota > Metazoa > Arthropoda > Branchiopoda > Anostraca > Artemiidae > Artemia > Artemia sp. Qi Xiang Cuo. Next base: position 68,412,267 of record NC_142804.1, read on the forward strand.
AACTGATATCCCAAAATTTTCATTGGATGTGTTCGGGGAAATGGTGGGCGTAGTTGCCCTCCAATCACTTCCGACTATTAAAAAGAGCACTAGCCCTTTCAATTTCCAATTGAATGAGCGCTTTTTGAAGTTCCTACGACGTTGCTTTCTATAAGAACCTTATATGCCCCAGGGTGAAACTTACAGCCCTTGACCTGAGGGCTGTGAGGGGGTTGTCATCCTAAAAGCCATAATTTTCGGACCTTTCAACTCGTTGAACAAAATAGCTATCTCAAAATTGTGATTGGATGTGTTTGGAGAAATGGTGGGCGTGACATGGGGGTTACTTGCCCTCCAATCACTTTCAACTATTAGAAAGGGCACTAGCCGTTGCAATTTCCAATCGAACGATTACTTTTGAATTTTCTACGACAACACTTTCTATAAAAAAAACCTTATATGCCCCCAGGGCATAACTTAAAACCCTTGCCCTGAGGGCCGTCTGGGGGACTATCATCCTCAAAAATATATTTTCCAGACTTTTTAACTACGTCGAACAAAATGGCTATCTCAAATTTTGATTGGATGTGTTTGGAGAAATGGTAGGTGTGAGAGGGGTGTTAGTTATCCTCCAATCACTTTCGATTATTAAAAGGGCACATGCCCTTCCAATTTCGAGTTGAATTAGCCCTTTTTAAAGTTTCTACAACATCACTATCTATAAAAACCTTATACGCCCCCACGGCATAACTTACAACCCTTGCCCTGGGGGCTCTGAGGGAGTTATCATCCTCAAATACTTAATTTCTAAAACTTTTAACTACGTTGAACAAAATGGCTATCTAAAAACGTTGATCGTGTGTGTTTGGGGAAAAGGTGGGCGTTTGAGGGGGGTTAGTTGGCCTCAAATCACTTTCAACTATTAAAAAGGGCTCTAACCCTTTGAATATCCAATCGAAATGAGCCATTTTTCAAGTTTCTACGACGAAGCTTTCAATAAGAACCTTATATGCCCCCAGGGCATAACTTTACAACCCTTACTATGAGGGCTGTGGGGGGAGTGTCATCCTCAAAGATATAGTTTGCGGACCTTTCAACTACTTTGAAAAAATTAGCTATCTCAAAATTTTGATTGGATGTGTTTGGATAGATAGTGGGCGTGGAAGGGGTGTTAGTTGCCTTCCAATCACTTTCGACTAAAAAAAGGGCACTAGCCCTTTCAATTTCCAATCGAATGAGGCCTCTTTTAGTTTCTACGACAACGCTTTCTATAAACACCTTATATGGTCCCAGGGAATAACTTACATCCCTTGCCCTGAAGGCTGTGGGGGGACTGTCATCCTCAAAAACATAATTTCCGAACATTTTAATTACGTCGAACGAAATGGTTGTCTCAAAATTTTGATTGGATGTTTTTGGATAAATAGTGGGCGTGGAAGGGGTGTTAGTTGCATTCCAATCGCTTTTGACTATTAAAAAGGGCACTAGCCATTTCAATTTCCAACCAAATGAGCCCTTTTTTGAAGTTTCTACGACAACGCTTTCTATAAGAACTTTTTGTGCCCCCAGGGCATAACTTACAACCCTTGCCCTGAGGGCTGTGGGGGGTTGTCATTCTCAAAGTCCTAATTTCCGGAACTTTCAACTACTTTGCACAAAATGGCTATCTCAAAATTTTGATTGCATGTGTTTGTGGGAAAGGTGGGCGTGACAGGGAGGTTAGATGCCCTCCAATCACTTTCGACTATTAAAAAGAGCAAAAGTCCTCTGAATTTCCAATCGAATGAGCCTTTTTTGAAATTTGTACGACAACGCTTTTTATAAAAACCTTATATGCCCCGAGGGCATAACTTACAACTCTTGCCCTTAGGGTTGTGGGAGAGTGTCCTTTTCAGAAACATAATTTTTATCTGGAAATCAAGTACGCTGAACAAAATGTCTATCTCAAAAATTTAATTGTATGTGTTTGGGGAAATGGTGGGCGTGGAAGGGGTTTTAGTTGCCTTCCAATCACTTTCGACTATTAAAAAGGGCACAAGCCACTTTAATTTCCAATCAAATAAGCCCTTTTAGAAGTTTCTACGACAACTCCTTCGATACGAAGTGCCCTGGTCTAAAGAAAAAAAAATATATTGTGCCAACATCGTTCTTTATTTAGGCAGCGCGAATGCGCTGCCGATGATATGAAATAATGCAAGGTCTACTCGATAGAACGCTGATCAGATTGAAAATAAAGTATTGACGTTGAGTTTAAAAATAAGATTTATCTTTTATCCAAATGAAATCAGCGCAAAATGGGTCCTTTCACTTTGTTTATGGATTGAATGTTGGTCATAGGATGTAAAATTATTGTGGTAATTTCTATTTGCGGTATAAGCATTTGAAGATCCAGTTACACAGGAAATCCGTGATTGCCGATTTCCTTGAACTAAAAGAGAAGTGAGATGTTGTAAACTGAAGTCATCTTTTCGCTTTCTTGGTGCCAGAAAAGTAGAGACTAATAATGCATCGAGCGTTCAAGGTTCTATAAACTAAATGTTCTGTGTTAAGCATATTTTTTAAGTTCAGTTGTCTCATCTATAGCTTAAAAGATGGACGGACTTTTGGACCACAATTCGAGTATGTTACGAGGGATCGTTTCGGTTATTGTTGCATACAGTATTAATAAATAACTTAGTCCCTTTGTGACGATTTTCAGAATCAATACGTTTAGGAGAAACTTTACGTTGATATGGCTTCTGACTCCAATATAAGTCAAAGAGCTTTGTTACAGTGGCGCCAATTCAAAAAATGCAGGGAAAGGATGTTTTTTTAAATTTTTTTGATGAAGGAACAAAAATGGGCATTTTTTCGAAATCCAGGAGTATTCTTGTCTCTTTTATTTTTAATGAGAATTCAAAAAAGTTTTCTGAAAATCTGGAGGGTCATGCACCACCTCTCCAATTTGCATCCATGTTGTGTCGAGTTTCATCTCAAGCTAATTGGTGACTGCAATTGAGATTGAGACAGTGGCTTAGAAAAACAGGCCGATGTTTATTTTCGCTGAATTTAAGTCACAGATCTTACAGCAGTAAAGCAATTTCAATGTTGGAACTTCTACCCCTATGTGTAGCTTTTTGCCATTTTATGTGTCTCAATCCTTCTGAAGCATCTTGCTGTGAATTTTCTGAAATGACAGCGGAAAAAGAGGTTTGCATTTAAAGTTCCTTTGGACCCTGAACTATTTAAATGATTGTTCATTATGGTTTTCTCTATTTTGTTGTTGTTCTTTGCATCTTTAGTGTAACCATTTATGTTGTCGACTCCAAAGTCCGAATTCGGCCCTTTGTGGGCTTGTGATAGCGATTTTTTTTAAAATAAATATCTCTTTATCTCTTGATTATAGTTGACATTACTTGAATGAGATCAACCGTAATTCTGATAAGGTATAACCGTCCAAGTTTATTTAGAAGTCAGAAAGCAAATTGTCAGGTAGTCAGGCAAAATTTTCAGAGGAACTAAAATTGATTCATTTTTAAATACCCTAAGACTACCTTTATTGGAAATTCTAAAACCCGTTCGCCGAAAATAACGAAAAGATTGCAATATGTGTAATTGAAAGCAGTAAAATGTAACTATTTAGTCCTCAAAGAAGAAGCCAAATAAATTGAATATTGATTCATCCTTGGAAATCAATCAAAAACTAACTTTTGGATTCAGTTGATAATGCCACAAAAATTGGTAAGATCTATTTAAGGTTGCGTTTTTATGGTAATGCTGTAGAGCTATGGCTCATGTAAAGGAAACGTTTTAATAAAATTAGTACCATTATAGGCTATTCCTTATTTTATGCTCTTTAATGTAATAGTTGCTACCCTGACAATGCACCGTTTCTCTGATGGGCATATATATAGCCATGACTGCTCAAGGAATATCTAGAACTAAAAGAAAGGGTAAAATTCTACTTTGGTAAATTTTTACCAAATCATATTAGGCCTAGCCTATTGAGTTACAAATAAAGTGAATACACCATTCGATGCCTTTTTATGCTGATTACGAATATAATAATCATTTCTATCAGAAATGAATTTCAGCCCCCCCTAACCTAGCTTAACCCCCACCCCCATATGTGCTAATATATATCCTGAATTGACATAGGCTATATAGGGGGGGGGTTGCTAAAATTCATTTCCCATAGAAATTATTGTTATATTTGTAATCAGCATAAAAAAAGGCATTGAATAGTATAGGCCTATTCACTTTATTTGAAACTCAATAATATGGTTTGGTAAAAATTTACCTCTACTTTAGCTACTTTTTGCTATCTTGGAAAGGGGTTAGGTTAGGAAAATGAAACTTTTAGGGATGGGTCTATAGGCTAAAGTATGTCTTGGGAAGGTATTTTGAAGTATCTACCTCCACTCCTTCACCCTCTAGAGGGTCCTGAAATTTGCCTACTTGACAGGTCTAGGCTATATCTATTGAAATTTTGACAAAACAGTATTTTACCTTAATTTTCAGTTAGGCCTATCAGTATCTTTTTCTTTGGCTTTAGTTCTGAAAATGCAAGTCTTGTTATTTGAGTAGAATTTTAAGCCATATCAATGTTTTTTTTTCAAAATTTAGGAAATATAGTTGCATACCTTTAAAACTTTGTTAATTGAGATTGAGCAAATTTGTTAAGCTGAAAATAATTTTGTTGTGCTTTAATCAAACAGAAGATCTATTTTGCAAGGTTTCACTTCTATAACTCACAGATTTTTAAAGGTCAGGAACCTCTAGAGGAAGAAGGAGTGGAGGTAGGCCTAGGTACTTCAAAATGCCTTCCCAGGAAATACTTTAGCCTGTAGACTGTCAGAAAAATGAAACTTTCAAAGATATGTTTACAGGCTAAAGTATATCCCAGGAAGGTGTTTTGAAGTACCTACCTTCACTCCTCACTCTAGAGGGTCCTGAAATTTGCCTACTTGACAGGTTTATTACCTATTGAAATTTTGACAAAGCAGCATTTTACCTTAATTTTCAGCTATCATTTTCTTCTTCTCTGGTTTAGTTCTGAAAATATAATTCCTGTTATTTGAGTGGCCTAGAAATTTAAGCCATTTCAATGTTTTTTTTCTTCAAAATTTAGGAAATATATTTGCATATCTTTAAAACCTTATAAATTAGGATTGAGCAAAGTTGTGAAGCAGAAAACAATTTTATTGTACTTCATTTAAGCAGAAGATCTATTTTGCAAGGTCTCACTTTTATAACACACAGATTTTTAAAGTTCAGGACCCTCTAGAAGGAGAAGGGGTAGAGGTAGGTACTTCAAAATACATTCCCAGGACATACTCTAGCATAGCCTGTAGACCCATCCCTGAAAGTTTCACTTTCCTAACCTAACTTCTTTCCAAGATAGCCAAAAGTAGCTAAATTAGATTTTTCCTAACTTTAATCTTCCTGAAATTCATTGGATTGATAGATCTGGTTTTTGTGGTAGGCTAGGGATTCTCCTATTTTTTCTGCCCTCTGTGAAAAATATCTCTATCAAACAATATATCAACCAACTTTGTTGCACAGGAGGTCAAGCCTCTTAACATTCTTAATCTGGTTATTCTCAGCAATCCAGACCATTTTATTAGGGATGCAATTTCAACACCTGTTGGTAAAAGTGACCTTTTTGTAATTGTTTCAGAGCTATATTCGCCTACTGCACAACCTTTTTCTAAACAGCAAGAATATATTGATTACAAACTAGTCTATGAAATACTTGCCAAAATCAGTTAGAATCAACTTGTTACTGAGGAAAGTTGGTCAAATAAGAAAGCTAAACTTTTGCATGCTTAAGAGTTTTGTACCACTATTTTTGGGGGTAAAACAGGCCAAAAGTTTAACTTTTTTAGCTACTGAAACTACATGGTTAATAAACAGAAAACATTGAGCATGGAATTGTTGTAGAAAAGAGAAAACCTCAGAAAATTATCAAGTCTTTAAACCATTCTGTAACCAGACAGCTAACCAAATCAAGGAGTTGAAGAGAAAGTTGGAGGAGGAATTGGCTGAGGATATTAGACATAATGCAAAATCTTTCTGGTATTATTTCTCTTAACAATTTTGCAGCAAATGTACAGTCCCCAATATCCTGCATAATAGTCAACCTTTTGCTGATCCTGAGCTGAAAGCTAAAATTTTCAGCCAACCAGTCTCATTTGTTTTTTTCCTCCCATTCCAGTACTGTTTTCCCCTCCTCCTGTAGTCCTGTATGAAGTATTGCTTGAGATGGAATTGATTTTGATTACTGGTCAAATAGTTCTAAAGGAACTTACATTCCTTTCTTTCAGTAATCTTTTATTGACAAAAACACATGACAAATAAATTTCTAAACTGGTTGATGGAGAGCAGGGATTGATGTGTTGGCCATAAACAAATATAAGAAAATGCTGAAATAACAAATACAGGATATATATAAAAAAAAAACATACAAGGTAGGAGATAACAGAGGAGGCCACCCCAGCATGAGAACACCACAACACAAATCATACTAATATCAATCATTCATCAATCCCAACATCCAGACAATTAACCATTTTTGAAATATGTTTTTTCAAAGAGGATCTGCTCTTGAAACTTGGGAACATTTCTACTAAATTAAGTATATTTACTATATGAGGAATCTGATATCTGATTGATAATCTAGCTCTTTCTGATTTAATTGGAGGAAGGGGATACTTCTTGGAGTGGACATGGTGGGCAGGAGAAATTGGAGTCTCAATTATACCTAAATTATGGAAATAATTTGTTGAAGATTGAATGTCATAATACCACATTGCTGTATGCAGGTACTTCAGTTGTTTAAGATTAAGTATATTGAGAAAAACATATAAAGTTTGGGTTTCTGAGAGATTTTGAAGCCTCATTGGGCAATAAATAAAAGTACCCAGAATTCTAATTGCCTTACTTTGAATTATTTGAAGAGATGGCAGATGGACAAAAAATGTGTTGACACATATTAAAGGGCGATAACTAAAATATGATTCAATTAGAGAATGTTATAAAATTTCAAAGATAGAAAAAGAAAATACATGTTTCAATCTATGAGGACAACCTAAGTTATGGGCAAGTTTCAAACTCAAATAATCAGAATGTTTACAGAAGGATAAAAGCTCATTGAGAATAATCCCAAGGTAACGAAATGATTTTACTCTTTTTATCCTACTTTGATTTACAGTTAACTCATCTATGGTAATTTTATTTACTGCCTGCTGTGACAGCCCAAAAATCATGAATTCAGTTTTAGAAAAATTTGAAGCTAGGTAGTTACAAGCAAACCATTTATTCAAAGATTTCATTGCTATCACCATTTTCTCAACCAATAAAGATGGGATTTTAGCTTTTACTGTTACCACTGTATCATCTGCAAAAATTACTATTAAGCTGCTATCTTGGGGTAAGCACCTTGGAAGGTAATTTATATAAATATAAAATAATAATAGTTCTAATATAGATCCCTGGAGATCTCTAATATCATCAGTAATAATATGGATGGACTGCTGCCCATTTTCTTTGCTTGAGTTTCTCCACCACGCAGGTAAGATTTCACTAGACCTAGGCCTTTACCTACAATACCTGTGTTATTAATTTTCTCCAGCAAAATTTGTGGTTTAGTGTATCAAATGCCTTTTTTATATCATAGAAAAGAGTAGGCACATGATTATCATCATTTAGTGAATCATTAATCTCTAAATTTAGTGCCGAAATAGCTTTTTCAGTAGAATGACCCGACCTGTATCCAAACTGATTTTTAGTAAATAAATTCCTTTTATCAAAATACGAAACAATTCTTTTTGAATAATTTTTTCTAGAACTTTAGATATTGGAGGAAGAATAGTTATTGGTCAGTAGTTGCCTATAGCTGTCTTATCACCTTTCTTATGAATTGGAATAACCCGTGCAGATTTCCAAACTTCTGAAAGGATCCCTGATGATATGGATGCATTCAAAATGTGAAGCCACGGAACATGGATTACAGAAGCAATTTCTTTAAGAATATTTGTGGAGAGTCCATCTAGACCTATGGAATTGCCACTTTTTAAATTTGTAATTACTTTCTGGAACTCACCAAAAGTAACAGGGGCCAGGAAAATACTAGAATTTTCATATGGCAGGAGATAATCTTTATATGAATAAAATGGAGATTCTGGGGAATTCAGTTCAACAGTAGTGTTAATATGAGAAAAATAATTACAAAAATAATCTAAAACAATATCCTTCCCCTTCAATTCAACTCCATTTTCATTTATGATCACTTCAGGGTGTGGTGTCTTAGTATTATTTCCAATTTTTTCCTTGATTAAATTCCATGTAGTCCAAGGTGAATCAGATTTTTTTTAATGAATTTTCATAATAAATTTGTTCACTTGTTCTAAGAATTTTAACCAGCAAGTTTTTATTATTTTTGAATCGTTGTACATTATGAGCCGAAGGGTATTTCATTTTTATCTTATGCAATCGATTTTTTTCCTTGATAGATTTCAAAAGTGATACAATTATCCAAGGTTTTTTAGGCGAGGTTATTTTCCGATATGTAGTTTTAAATGGGCAGTGAAGGTCCAGTTTATCATTCAAGATTCGATAAAATATATCTAAGGAATTATCTGGGTCATTCTCATTAGTAACTTCACTCCAATCTACATTACTAAGATGAAATTTCAGTTCCTTCATATTTACTTGTGAGAAATTTCTCCTCTTCATAGGACTATGTTTATTGACTATCTTTTGCACTTTGAAATCAGACATTAAAATACAGTGATCAGATGTATCTTCCATAACCACGAATGTAGCCTCACATGTATGAGGTGCAAAAATGTTATCAATCAGAGAAAAAGAAGAATTTGTTATTAGTGTTGGAATAAAACATACTGGGTTCATACCATGAGAAAGGTTACACTCTAAAAATTGAAGGACATGTTGGCTTGATGGGAGACATCCCATCAAGTCAATATTGAAGTCCCCAAGGATGAAAAATGGCATTCAAAGATTTGATATTTTAAATTTATCAATAAAGCCTGCCATGCTAGACGAGGGAGGGCAATAAATTACAGCAATCAAAAATTTTTCATTATTTGGTAAAAAACATTCAACAATACAGCTTTCAAACATCATCTCAGTATTTAGATATAGAAATTCTTCTTTCATCCGTGCCGGAATATAATTTTTAACCAGTATTGCTAAGCCAACTTGCTTTTTTCGATTCCTGCTTACATGAAAAGATTGGAAATCGTTAATATTAGTTTTATTTGCCAAACTTTCATCTAAAAATCTTTCGCAAACTCCAAGAATATCCGTACCCGATTCAAATAAAAAATTTTCAATTGCACCTTGCCTGCTCCTCCATCCATGACAGTTCGAAAAAGATATTCTCCTCATATTTGGTTTTTTATGAACTATTTCATGAGAAAACAAGTATTTATTAGGGGGATCTAAAAAAGAGTTTAAAATTTCATTATTATCATGGGCTAGGGGCGTTTGGAATACATTACTAAAAAGGCCCGAATTTCTTTCAAATTCTTCCAGCCTAGATGCAGGGATCACATTAACTTGACTAACCATTATCGTGTATTGACCTCCCGCCAAGGAGCACCCCCCCCCCATGCCCCTCCCACAAAAAACTAAAAGCACTAAAACTCACACTAAATGGGTTTAACATTACACAAGCCCCTGTAATGTTAAATCACACCATATTGAAAAAAAAAAAAAAAATCAATATATCACAAAGAAAATATTTACTTATCAGCTGAGTGATGTTAATTGACCACACAAAGAAAAAGTCAATTTGGTTTGACTTGGCACCAATCCATCTTTTTCCTCTCTCCAACTTGGTCGATATAGCATAGGATTGGTGGGACTACTGGAGGAATCCAAGCCTGAAATCCCTTCTGTTTAAGTTCACTTTTCTTCTTGAGGAGGGATGAGTGAATTTCTCGAACAGACTTGCTCACATCGTCAGATAAATGCCCTTTATGGATTATCCTAAAATTATCCTAGCCGGCTTTTTCCCTAAAAGCTCGATCGCAAAATAGTTTGTTTGCTAACAAAACTGGAAACTTACCATTAGAGTTGTGTAGTATGATTTTCCTGAGTTTTTCATTTAATTCAATGACCAAGAATTCACATTGAACATCTAATTTCCGCAATAATTCACCAATTTTTTCCACGCCCTCTTCTTTCATCAAACACTTTATGTTCCAGGCTATGAAGTTACTCTGTTGGTCAGCATTTTCTAAGATTAGTACCTGATTTTTTAAGGGTCCAATGCTGGGGTTATCATAGGAGTGGTTCGCTGATAGCCGGAGGTTTTTAACATCCTTCTGTAGATTAGCGATTGCGTCATTGTGAACTTTTTTGGAACTTTCCAAATTTTGGGTCCTTGATGATAAATTACTTATCTCACCTCTGATTTCTAACATTTCACTTCTCATTCCTTGTATTTCTGCTTGAATGTTTGTCACAGTTGATAATATTTGTTGAATATTTGTTCCAAGGCTTTGAATTGATTTGTGTATTGTTGCACTATCAGTGGATTCTTAGTTTTCCCCATTTAAATTGTTAGAGCAATTTAGCAAAAAAAAACAGCCAAGGACACAACCACACTAATAGCAATTAGTTTATAACGTCACAACAGGTGTATAATTCAATTATATTTAAGTTGTTATATCCATAATCAATTAGTTGTTAATCCATTATCAATTCTGTCCATTTAAGTTGTAAGACCAAATTAGCACCATCCAAGGAGATAATCACATTAATAGCATCTAATTTAATACGTCACAACGGGTGAATAATTCACTTATATTTTAACGGGCTCGCATGAAACGATGTTATTCGACTGAGAGCATTGAATGAACTCCAATACCTTAAACCTTAATACTAACAAATCTGCTGGTTCTGACTGCATTCATCCTTGTATCCTGCATGAATCTTGAAGTCTTGTCAATCACTTTCCTTACTATTCTACTTATCATTGAATCTTTCAGACTACTACTTGATCAGAAAACTGCCCATATCATTCCAGTATTTAAGAAAACTAGAAAGGACCTTGCTGAAAATTATTTTTGATTCTCCAGTTATCTGGCACATTGAAGTAAATAATCCTCTGCATAGCCTACAGTATTGTTTTTGCTTAGGATGATCTGTTGATACAAATCTCCTTGAATTGTATGACCAAATCACTAAGTTACTTAATATTGAAGTGCCTACTGACATGATTTTCCTTTACTTTCCTTAAGCTTTAGACAAGGATTGGGATAAACAACTTGCTATGAAGTTGTCAAGCTTGAAAAGAAATCCCTACTCTGGATCCTAGATTTTCTTCACCAGTGATCTTAGTGTAATTAGCTATTTGATGGCTCTGGTAACCAAATACTTTCTTCTTCTGAACAAGTTTTGAGTAGAATTCTTCAGGGAAGTACAATGGGTCCTACAATATTCAATATCTTTATCAACAAAGCTCCTACTATCAGCAGTAAATTAATACTATGCTGACAACTCAAAGCTTCCTGGACCATTGGAATTGGAATTAGTAATTGCCTGCTGCTCAACTGATGGGAGGGCTAATTGGTTTTTCTTTGGACCAGCCGTGTCAAGTGATGATCTTCTTCTTCTTCTTCTATTTCAGCAAGGCGGGCTTTTCAGTTGATACTATCTAGCCCTTTTCGTTTTGCTTCACTCTGTGGGCCACAAAGCTACTGGCTTGGTTGTCTCTTATTTATTAGATATTCTCAAATATCTTTCAGTAGATCTTTCGACTCAAGGAGTTCAAATATAAGATGATCATACCCTTCTACAAAATAATCTTGTACTTCTTGGTCAATGGGCTGAGGTTTTTTTTCTTGAATTCCATGCTGCAAAGTGCCATATAATCCGCTTCAACAAAAATAATCCTTGTTCATTTTCTCTCAGACCACCCAGTCTCCTCTGTAAATGTCGAGTGAGATCTCGGAGTCACTATTGACTACAAATTAAAATCCATTACCCATGCTAAGAACTCTGCTGCTGGTGCTAGTTCAACTCTGGGGCTGATCAAGCATACCCTTTACACTTGCTCCCCCCAAAGTTTTGGAAGATAAGCAGAGACATGCCACCAAAATGATTTCCAGCATGTGGGTACTTTCTTACCCTGTAAGACTTTCTAAGTCTTACAAACTTTCTAAGCAGTCTACCCTAAGCAGAATCCAAACTCAATTCTTTTCCTCACTAATTTTCAATTATTGGAATAAACTCTCTGAAGACACAGTTACTGCTGAATCTGTAGACATTTCTAAACAAAGGCCAGATGCTATTTGTTATTAGTTATCAGTGATAGCTATCATCTCTGAAGCTGGTGGACACAGGATTCATCCTATCACTAGTAAGGGCAATTTAGGGTAATGCTCAGTGGTTCTTGAGGGAGTGTAAACTTGACTGGGAAGCTACTGATCATCCAACTGCACCTGCTTGCTAAACAACTTTGATCATCAATCCAGGAGCTTCACAAGACAAAATCCTTAGATTGCTCCAAGCTGCAATTTAAGGTAAAAACAATGCGATTCCTATGCTACAATATCCAGGACATTTCCAGGACTAGGCTAATTAGATTGTCATGTATCCTTCCACTATCAGTTTTTTTTTTGTTTTTTTTTAATCCTTTTGGCATTAGCCTACAATTGGGACTATGGAGAAGGAACCATGCTAAGAGAACAGCTCTTACTTCATAATACAGGCCCACAGAGGAAATGTAGTTAACAAATTTTGTGGGTGATTTCTAGTATACTTTGCCCCCAACCCCCCTAATGTGCCAATATATATCCCTAATTATATATTTCATCACTTTTGCTATGCATCACTATTGTTTCAACCTGTACCCATAAATTATCTCGTTTCCTTATCAATAGCCTCAATTGTAGTCTAATACCATCCTGTCATATAATATTGTGGTAAATTCTGCAATAAATCACACACTGAGATAAATTGCTAACAGAGAAGATATCCAGTTTAATGTATGAACACATTGATGTAATGAAGAAATATATATTAAGGGCTAGCCTATAAAAATGACCATCAGGTGGGGAGTGAATTTACTTGCAAAGTGAATTTACTATTATATATGGAGCTAGTATGCAAAATTTAATTAAGTACTATGTTCATCCTGGCCATATATCAGTTATGAAACCCTGTAGTCTATATGTTATCCATGTATGTTATCATTGTTGTTTACATGTTTTGATGCATTTGTACATCACCATTAGACTTGGATATATCCAGTTTAGCCTGAGTGATTGAGTGAATATTGGATTGTTGTAGGATTTGGATTTATTTTAGTGTTTCTTTTAACTTGATATACGCTATGTTGGTGCTTGTATAATATAGCCCCTACCACTCAAGTTGTTCATTCATTGATGCATTAAATAACTGTTTTTTTGTTAGTTTCTTTCAGCTTAGTGTGAGACAACACAAAGAGAAGTGACAGAATAGATAGAAAATATATAATCTTGGCTTTATATTTGCACATTAGGGATAGGGTGGGGGGGGGGCTGTGGGGGTGAAGTATTTGGACAGTGTGAAGTTTGAAAACAATTCTTACTTAATAATATGCAGAATAATTGTACCTAAAACATTAGGCATGTAGATCCACTATACTTTAACCCCCCCCCCTAATACGCAAATATATAGGCCAATTTTGTTTTTAAAGTATTATATTCTTATCATACTGAGGTATATTCCATTAGGATGGCATCAGAGAAACATATTAGAAGAATATTAGGTATGAGCTATAACATACAAGTACTGATTTGCCCTAAGGTTATACATGGGACCATTAGAGGGGGGGGGATATTGTAAATTGTTGGAAAAGAGGCTGTGATATTTAGAAGAGTATAAGGTAAGGAACCTGGTGAAATTCAAGTTTAGGGACTTCTTGCTATCTTGGAAAGTGGTTGTGTTAGGCAAATAAAACCTACAGGGCTAAATCCAGGGCCAAATGTGTACCATAGGAAAGTATTTCTAAGGTACTATGTCTACTTTTCTCTAAATTCTAGGGCAAAACATACCAGGTCTATACCTATCTGAATTCTGACAAAAATGTTTTTCCTTGATTATGAGTTTTTGATTTCTTTTTCATTTGCTTTAGTTTTTGAAATTGTAATTCCTGTTATCAAGACTGTACCCATGATTTTTTTTTTTGGGGGGGGGGGGGGGTTTAAACAAAAAAAAACAAAAAACAAATAAAAAATTTTTTTATATCCATTTTTGTTACTTTTTTACATGTCAGAAAAACTTATTTTTGGGGGGATGGGTCCATTTTAGGGTTTTACAGATTGATATACCATTTTAGGGTTTTACAAATTACTTATTACAATACACCAATTAGAGAAAAACAATGTTTGGCCCATTTTAGGGTTTTACAAATTGATAGAACCTGCTTTTTCTCAATTTTTTTTTTCTTTTATACGTTTGTATAGCCCAAAACACATGCCCAATAAGCTGCTAATCACTTGAGGACAAAAAAAAGTTGGGCCTCTTTTGGACATTAATGAATTGATAGAACAATTTTTTCAATTTGCTTTTCTCTTCATTGTATTTAGTCCTTGTTCTTTTATCCCACTAAATATGGAAATCCTTATTGATCCTTACTCTTTCCTTTCCTTTCACCTGCCGGTTGAAGGACACACACAAGTTTGTTAGATCTTCTGAGAGGAAAACTTACCATTATATATGCTATCTTGAAGGAGACTGACTGCATATCATGTTCTATTGATATTGCCTGTAGCTGTTGTGCAAGTGGTAAGGTGTGTGTAGCTATTGTATTATGGGAGATAAATTAGGCTTTTATTTTGAAGTTTAATAGGCAAAATTATAACCCCTATAAAGATGAAAAGCCTTATTAAATAGGTGATATACTGCGAAGATAAGGACTTGTCAAATAGCTAGCACAGTATGATTGATGGTTCAGTTCTTACCTACCCATTCTTTAATAAGTCTATTATTTCAATGAATAGATTTTTGCCTCCCTGAATTGCACACTAGAGCTGCCATCCCTTGGCCTGTTCCAAGTTACAAAGATGCCCCTGTCTTTAGCACCTTTTCATGAGCTAGGGTCCATTTATATTAGTTTTATATTTCACAAATTGATACAACCTGCTTTTTTTCAAAATGTATTTTCTATTTTGCCCAATAAGTTGCTTGTCAATTGAGAACAGAACAAACATGGGCTGCTTTGGGCATTATGAACAATTTTTGAGTTTGCTTTTGTCTTCATTGTTGAAGGACTTGGAGATGAATCAGCACATAGTGGATTAAAAAGGTGCCACAAATTTTATCTTGAGGTTTATGGTTGTCATCATGCCTGCAGATAGAAGGGGTGGCCACCTCCCCCCTAAACCTAGTCTAAAGAACCACCTTTGAAAGATATGAGATAGAGATTGCATACAGAGCTCTTTGAAGTTGTTAAGAAAGCAATGTATAGCATAACTAGCAAGATTGCAAGCAATGATCATATTTGAGAACAAGAAAGCAAGAAAGGGGGAGTTTTATTTTTAAGTGCTGCTTAGTGCTAATCCATAGGGATTAAGCTGGGGAATTCAGTACAGAAGTATATTAGTTTATTCTATGTAATTACCTAAATATTTGATTTACTCACCACTTCCTTAGTTTAGACCCAAGAAATATCCATTCTTTAATCAGTGGAACTAATTATGCTTTGTTAATTTCTTGCAGCTTAGCGTCTGTAAAGTTGATGAGGATGATAAGGCAGCAACTAACAGGTGCTTCCTAAATCCAGCGGATTGTCCAAAATCATCAAGGTTAGTATTTAATAAGATTTTCTCAAATCTACTTTTATAGTGCAAGAATGATAGCATTTACAGGGGAGGGATTTGGTATACAAGCTAAAGGTACATTTTTTTAGACAGATCCGTAGATGAAGCTATTGGGAGGGTAGGGGATTTACATTTCTTTAGGGTGCAGACCCCTAATAAAGTTATTAAACGTTGAAATGGTCCACAACTTTGACCTAGTATATGATTCAAAATTATTACCTTAGAATTGATATTTATTATTTATGGTATTTATTATGATTTAATGATACTTGTTATGATTTTTTGATATTGTATTATTATTTTATGATACTTGTTATATTATTTATAATATTATTTATTTATTATGTATAGATTCGATTTATTATTTTTGTACTAGAGTTATGTTTGTAAAATTTTACTGTATTGTTATTGTGTAAAATTTTACAAGTAAGGAGCGACCCAACTCAATGGTAACCAAAACTCTAAAAACGGAATTTTGATACCAATAGATACATCAAAAGAATCAGATTTTAATTCTGATTTAAAATATATAAATTTCATCAAGTTTAATCTTACCCATCAAAAGTTACGCGGCTTAGAAAATTTGGCTGATTTTCGAAAAAAGGGGGAAAAACACTCTAAAAGCTATAGAACCTTAATGAAAATCACACCATCATATACAATCTATCAGAGAACCATAATGTAGAGGTTTCAAGCTCCTTTATACAAAATTTTTTTATTTTCAATTTTTTGCACGAATAAAGATCACGGTTGGGTGTTTTTTTTTTTTTTTTTTTTTTTTTTTTTTTTTCTTTCTCTTCCAGGGGTGATCGTATCGACCCAGTGGCCCTAGAATATCGTTGGGAGGGCTCATTGTAACGGAAATTAAAAGTTCTAGTGCCCTTTTTAAGTGACCGAAAAAATGGAGGGCAACTAGGCCCCCTCCCACGCTCTTTTTTTCCCAAAGTCACCCGATCAAAACTTTGAGATAGCCATTTTGTTCAAAATGGCTTATGATATTATAACTATGTCTTTTAGCATGAATTAATCCCTCAAAACCCCCGGGGTAAGGGCTGAAAGTTTGAACTTTACCCAATGTTAACATATAATATTAGTTCTTGGAAAGTATACAAACATTTTCAGGGGGAATTACTTCTGGTAGTGGGAGGTGGGGGTGGGTCGGGGTTTATATGGGAGGATCTTTTCATGAAGGAAGTTTTCATGGGGGAAGGGACATTGCTATGAAGGGGGCGCCGGATTTCCCATCATTTTTAAAAAAAAATCAGAAATTGAATAAAAAAAAAGTTTTTCAACTGAAAGTAAGGAGCAGCATCAAAACTTAAAACGAACAAAAAATATTAGCTATATGATTGGGTTCACCTTCTAGTCAATGCCTCGCTCTTTAAGCCAAAGATTATTTAGTACTTTCATAAGAGCTATTTATTCTAATTAACGGCCTTTGTGATTAAGGGGTCATTTTTAAAGAATTGGAACAAAATTCGAACTTTAGCTTAAAGAGCAAGGTATTGACTCAGAACCAAATTTAGAGACAGCCATTTAGCAAAAGAAAAGTAAAATTTTTATGCAAATTTTGTTTACTTATTCAATGACGGTGAGCCAAAATAAAAGCTGCATTAACTAAAAAACGATCAGAAATTAAATAAAAAAAACAAGTTTTTTAAACTGAAATTAAGGAGCAACATTAAAACTTAAAACGAACATAAATTATTCCGTATATGAAAGGGGCTGTCCCCTCCTCAACGCATCTATCTTTACGATAAAGTTTGACTATTTATCAAAACTTTATTTTTTAAAACAATAAAAAACTTTAACGTAAAGAGCGAGGCGTTGAGGAGGGGACAGCCCCTTTCATATACGGAATAATTTCTGTTCGTTTTAAGTTAAAATGTCGCTCCTTACTTTCAGTTGAAAAAACTTGTTTTTTGTTTATTTAATATTTGTAAAGGTTGCTGTTGTATTTCTTATTTCTAGATTCGAAATTTGATATGCTTAAACTTCCAGCACTAAACAACACCTTAGGCTTCATTTTTTTTTTTAATTACCATTATTGTCAATTTACCCAAACTAGTGGGAGATTAGCGAAATGGCTGAATATGGTCAGTCCAAAGAGCTTAAGGGTTCAAATATAAACAAGTCCAGTCCTTGGTAAACTTAATGAAAATTACTAGATAAGGGTTAAAATATAAAGAAAGTGGGTGTAATAGCCACAATTTCCTATTTTTGGGGGATATATTTTTCTGCTTTATAGTCTGTCCCTGTGTGTAGATATACTACTACTGCTAGCACCTCACCACAGCAGCAAGGCCAGCACACGCACCCACGTTACTCCTCCATCCCAATCTATTCAAAGCCTCCCTCTTTACACCCTTCCAGGAGGTTCCCATTTCCCTTAAATCTTTCTTTACGACATCCTCCCACCCCAACCATGGGTGTCCTGCTTTCTATTTAGCCCTAGATGCATGGCCGCAAAGGACAATCTGTCATCCTTTATTTGCAGAACGTGCCCTAGCTGTCTCAACCTTTCCCTCACCATAGCCCTTGTCGTCACTGTAGCTTCCAATTTTCTAATCTTGGTTTGCAGACTTATCTTCCTATGCTTCCAAACTTTTTTGTGAAAAAACACCCTGATCCTTGGCTATTCTACTTTTAACATCTTCACTGCTCCCACTGTCTTTACTAATAATACTACCAAAGTAAGTGAAGCTGTCCACCTGATCAGTCTTTTCTTTACCCAACGTCACCTTTTCATCTTCACTTGGTCCTAGCCTCAGCGACTTAGTCTTCTTAACATTAGTTTTTCAAACCTATTCCAGCACCCTGAGCTTGCAAAACCTCTAAAAGCTCATTTATTTTGGTCACACTTTCATCTAGGATGCTAAAATCATCAGCATAATCTAAGTCCAGGAAAGTTTTTCCTCCCCATTTGATCCCATGTTCTCTCATTGCCTTTTCTGTGCTCCTTAAGACAAAGTCCATCAAAATGATCCATATAAAGGGTTATAGAAAACAACCATGCGGAACTCCTGATTTTATACGAAACCAGCTACTAACCTCATTTTCTACCTTAACCGCAGCTGTGCTATTCTCTGACCACGGAAATTTCGTTAAATGTGTGTTGAGGCTTTTTTGGGGATATGACCCTGCTACCCCAGGAAAAGTGTTTTAATTCAGCCATTAGGATTGAGCATTGTGCATCTAGGATTATTTATTGGTTTATATAGATTGGACAGAGTTAAGTAGATAGGAGATCAAAATAATAGGAAACGTCCCCTAAGTTTTACCCATGTTTTGTCAAAAGTTGCCTTCTATTTGCTGTTAGTAAATTCTCTTATTAGTATTTTTACTATTCACAAGCTAGACCTTGACAAAAAAGAACTCACAGCAATTTTACTCCAGTAATTTAAAAGATGTTATGTGGCGTTTTTAAAGGCTGTGATTTATGGCCTAATGCTTAAATTAAATTCGTTTAATTGATCATCCTAAATATTTTCCTGTGTATTATTTGATTCTTAAGGCATTTATAAGTTTAGGATTCGTTTATCAAAATATGCTGCTTCTCCTTTTGCCGCTGGAAAAAGAAAATAGTTGGAAATTAGAACTTCTGATATAAAAAGGATTGATTGCCAGTTTTTCTGCTTCTGTAAAATTTGTGATATGACATAACGTCTTTCGAAGTTCTACAAGCAAATCTTGATCAGGCACATATCAATTTAATGTCTTGGGTCAAGTTCTTTTAACATCCCCAATTTTTCCCCTATAGTTTTCATAATAAAATAAAATATAATATTTTGTCGAAAATATTATTGGTCGAAAATAAAATATTTTGTGTGTTCAACTCCACTCTTCTCTGGGAAAAAAATCCTCTAAAGCCATTGAAGCCTTTTTGCATCTCAGCTATATACAAAAAATTGTTTCTGTAAGAAGAAAGACAACAGTAAAAAACTTCTAGCAAGAGCTCAAATTGACTGTTGTGTCATTAGTGAACACAAAGTTATAGGAAAATTTTCTTGAGAACGAGGTAGAAAAAATTGTATTGTGCTCTGTTATGAGAGAAGAATTTATTTGTGCTTAAAAGATAAAATTTTGGAAGTGCATATTGCAGTATCTTTAACCTACTCACCGAATATGCTCACTGTGTACACGGGAAGCAGGTTCAAAGTGTTTTATAATGTTGTTATTTATTAAGCTTTAAATTAATATTAAATTAGTTAATATTAATTTGATATTAAATTAAAACAATTAATATTAATTTAATTTATTATTTTTTATTAATACTAATTTTTATTATATTTCTTTTTATAAGTTATTAATTAATTTTCCCCTATTTGCCTTCGAAGTTAGTCATTTCTAAATTGCTGTGATGTGTAAAAAAATTCTTTAACACAGATGAGATAGCAACCTTGAGACTTTCGGAAATAGAAAATGTATGCAACTTCTATCATGAATAAGATACGCTTCAATCGTCCTCTTCTTTCGAAACTTATCAATCCCTTTATCTTACTGCATTATCTGTGCATTGCACCTTTTCGGAAACCATTCGCAAATACAGACAAGTCAAAACTCACTCAGTTTTGTTTAGTTTCACGAAATCTCTTTTACGTTTTCCCACGTGGACCTGCAATTCATATCTTGTAGGAAATTTTAACATTGTTGACCTTGTTACTGCTGTGGAAAAGCAAGTTTTTATGTATAATTCCCGTTTGTAAAACTGAACTATCTTTGGTCATCAGTACTGACACAGTAATTTGATGAAGCTGTGGTGTGTTTTGAAGTTTTTAATTTTTAATGTATTATTCTTCTGTTCTTTTTTTATTATTGCCCCGTCTTCTTGTTTTTTTGTGTTACGGATTTTGAAATACATAAATATGCCCATGCCATTGGAGGGGGGAGGGGTTGATTAAACAACACTGATTACTAGCCGATCTTTTCGAAGTTTCTATGACCACTGCTTCCATAAGAAGTTCTTGACTTATTTTGACTTACCGCTCTTGCTTAGCAGGGATGCCAGCGTACAGGGAACTGGTTGACAGCGCTGTCAGTCTTATCCATGCAGCCCTGTCCAGGGCTAAGGATGTGGCCTCATTTGGGTCGATGTCGCCTCATAAGAAGTTGAAGGAATAAAATACTTTGAAAACATATGGCTTTTTATTTAGGCACCGCTAGAGCACCGTCTCTGATAGATAAGGCTTAGTGCTAGGGGAAAGAAAATGTAAGGAAGTTAAAACGTTTTAGAGTAACGTCTTACTCAAGATGTTATGAAGGCTGGTGATGAAAGAGTTAAAGAAAGAAGTTGATATTTTTCATAAGGCAGTCTTACTAATGAGTATAAAGATTGTAGGGAAGACGTGAAAACAGAAAAGCAAAAATACTCGGACAATAGGTTTTTCCTCAACTTACGAATTTATGGGAGATTAAGAGCATGTGGGTAAGGTAAGGTGGAAGTTCAAGTATTTAAGACATCAGAAATGATCTTGAGTAGGTACAGCACAGAAGTATCAGCATTAGCTTTAGACGGGGAAGATATGATAGACGTTTTTCAGAGAGATCCGTGAAGTGTAATTTTGTGCTTTATTTTGAGATGCTAAACGTAACTCTAAGACTGAATTGGTTCAACCCCACTTAATATAATAATAATAATATATTGCGAAAACAGGCTTGCGCTTCTATCTACAAAAATTTACATAATCAAATGCTTTATCACTATAATGATTGTCAGTCTTGTTCTTAAATGCATTGACTGAATCTGAGTTGACAATGTCTGATGGTAGTGCATTCCCCTTGGAGACAATGTGGTTGCTGAATGCCCATCTACCAACATCTCTTCTGAAACATTCTTTGGTTAGCTTAAACTTGTGACCTCTCAGGCTATTATTCTTGAATGTTATTATCTCTTCTGGAGGGATGTTGTCGTAGTATCTGTTGCATATTTTGTATAGTTCAATAAGATCTCTCAAAAATCGGTATGAGAGGCTTGGGAGCGACAGTTTTTTCAAACGGTCTTGGTATGATAAGTCTCTAAGTGATGGAACAAATTTAGTAGCCCTCCTTTGGATTTTCTATATTGCATTGCTGTCTTTTTAAAAAATGGTCTGGTTTTTGTATGACCGTATTCGATCATTTGTCTCACTAACGATTTGAAGAGTATAGAAAACAGTGTTGAGTCAGTAAGAGAGAAATTTCTTCAAATAATTCCCAAGACTTGTGATGACTTAGAGATGATTGACTCGTAGTGCTTGGTGAAAGTCAT
Organism: Artemia sp. Qi Xiang Cuo; assembly: GCF_049724085.1. Lineage (NCBI taxonomy): Eukaryota > Metazoa > Arthropoda > Branchiopoda > Anostraca > Artemiidae > Artemia > Artemia sp. Qi Xiang Cuo. The sequence continues at coordinate 68,434,308 of NC_142804.1, forward strand.
GTCACTGTCTATTTTCACTCCCAAGTCTCGCGCTTCTTCTTGTGTAGGTATCTGTTGTCCTTCAAAGCAGTAGTGCCGAGAAATGTGTTTTGGGCCTAGCCGAACGTGACAACTTTTTTCTGTATTCACTTCCATGCTCCATTTTTTCATCCATTCTGCTATTTTGTTTAAGTCTTGCTGTAGTATTTCTGTATCTTCAAAGCTTGTTATTGCGCGAAAGATTTTCGTGTCATTTGCACAAAGCAGTATCTCAGAATCTATGTTATTTGGGATATCATTTATGTAAATATCGAATAGCAAAGGCCCCAGAACACTACCATGAACCACTCCACTTGTGACTTTTGTCTCATTGCTGCTAAGATATCCCTCCAGTCTCACTCACTGAGATCTTCCCTTCAGAAAGTTCAGAACCCACTTTAGAATAGTATCGCCAACACCGATAGACTGTAGTTTTCGAAGAAGTTGACTTTGTGAGACTTTATCAAATGCTTTTCTGAGATCTAAGCATAAAATATCTACCTGCATCCCACTATCCATATATTTTCTCCAGGCGTTTGTAGCGACAAGTAGCTGGCTTTCTGCTGATCTTTTCTTGAGAAATCCAAACTGTGCGGGTGAAATGAGTCTTCTTTCGAGTAGGTACTGTAATATATTATCGTGGAGTAAAGATTCTAGTATTTTGCACGTGATAGAGCTTAAACTGATAGGTCTGTAATTACTTAAATCTGATTTGCTTATTTTTTTGAAGAGGGGTATCACCGTTACTTGCTTCCATGTTCAGGCAGGTTCCCTGATTGTAGCAACTTGACAAAAATGTACTGCAATAGGGCTGCAATTTTTTGTGTCATCTCTTTGAGTATGGTACTCTAGGATGTAGGGCATCTGGACCTTCTGATTTGTAAGGATTTAGATTTTTTAGTTTTTTGTAGACCATTTATTGTCAGTTCTATTTAATCAAATTTGCTTGCGACTGGTGGCTGACATTCCTTTTGAATTTCATTTTTGTCGCTCTCTGTTGTGAAAAATCTGGGAAACTACTGATTTAGTAGGTTGGCCTTAGCTATTGGGTCACTGATTGTTAAATTTGTTGCCGAGTTTCTAAGATCGGGAATAACCGGCTGTTCTTTTCTTTTTGAGTTCACGAAGTTCCCAAACGCCTTGGGGTTCATCTTAGAGTTTTCGGCTACTTTCCTCTCCTTTTCGCTTGCTTCTTGTCTAGTGGCTTTCCTCGCTTTGTTTGTGATTCTGCGATAACTTCTACGATTACTTTCGGTAAATTGTACCGAAAAAAGTAAATTGTAGTAATTGTAAGTAAATTTTAGCGTGGTCCGATTTTCCAACGGGAGGACCTATAATAAGTTCTTTTATTAGGACTAGGTCCAGTAGTGTTGGCTTGTCGCTTCCTCGGATTCTTGTTGGTTTTTTAATAAGCTGTTCTATGTAATTATCGTTCACTACCTTCAGAAATTCCCTCTGTGAGGGTGACCCGCTATGCTCTAGGATGTATGGAAGGTCCCAATCTATGTTAGGGTAATCGAAATCTCCAATGATGAGAGTTGGCTCTGTTAATCTTTGACATATAGTGTGTGAATATCTTTAAAGAGTACTTGGTCATTCACGGCTGTGCTATTTGGACTTCTATATACTACAGCCAAATTTAGAGTTGCTTGGTTTGTGTTTGATATCTGAAGCCAAATAATTTCCTATCCATTTGATGTTGATGGTACTTTCTGGACTGATAAATTGTCTAAGACGTAGCAAATAATTCCCCGACCTTCATCTTGATCTATGTTCAAGGTGTGGCTTTTGTAGCCGTTGATGGCCAACTCTGGTAAAGTTGGGAGATATCGACAGTGTCTAGGCTTAGCTTCGACCACTGCTACTATGTCTGGATTCCTTGCTGCAATTTCTACTTTTAATTCTGATAATTTGTTTGGTAGTGAATCAGCATTTAAATATAGTATGTTTAGTGTTTTTAATTTAGTAGCTTTTTTTATGCTTGAAGGATGGTGGCATTTGTTTCGCTTTGGCTATTCTACTTTATATTTGCCGTTGCTCTTCGTTGGAGTCTTTACCTCGCCTCCAATGGCTCCAATAGCATCTCCATTTGACAATCGCAATGGGTGCGGGCATTCCTCTTCTGTTGTTTCTTAACGGCGAGCATTTGTCTCTGCACGGGCGTGAGATCTGGGTTTATATATACTTTGGTACAAGTTTCTTCATTTGATGATTTTCTTAGATTTGGAGCTGTCCTCAGGATTGTTTGCCTTTTCATCTCAAGCTCTTATGATTTTTTTCAGCTTAACTAACAAAGAGCGTGGACTACCATCTTCTTTTGGTCTTCCAATCCGGGCAGTTTCTAGTATCTCCTCTTCAGTAATATTTGCCCCGAGCTCGTTTTCTTGAGTCAATTTGACAACCTGTGTAGTGTCATTGACAGCAGTAGATTCAGGTAGCCCCATGACTACGAAATTCATCTTTTTCTGTTCTCTTAATTCCTTTTCTATTTCTACCTGAATAATTGCATTTATTGTCGGCTGGATGTCGTGAGGTGAGGGTTTTTTGCTATGATTCGAAGGTGTTGCCTCATGAGGTCTGTGAGGTTGAGCTTCTGTTAGCTGTCGCACTTGAAGCTGTAGAAGTGCTACTTTTTGCTTGGAGCAGGAGAGGCATTCGTATTTAAACAGGAGACACTCGTTGTCTTCTCTCTTCATGACCAGCACGAGATCGGCATTTATACCTCGGCACGAGGCATGTTCCCACTCGTTGCAGAAAAAGTCGAGGAAAGAGGTGGCAATGTCGACTTCTTTGTGACAGGAGCTGCATTCTGTGTTGTTATCTGGGAAACTATTGCTCAAAGGAATCTCTTTGGGCTTCGTAGGCTGGCTTACCGATGGACCTTGGCTTTTGGTGGATTCTTCTCTCGGAGTCCCTCTAGTATTTTTTGCTTTTGGTGGAGCAGTTGCTTTATATTGGTCATTGCTAGAAAATTTGCAACTATAGCATTGCCATTGTCCTCGGAGTTTGTCAGCAGCTTCCTTATTATACGCCAAGACCTGCGCAACCAAAGTGAAGCCATTTTAGGCAGTCTCGGCACTGAATTGCATATCACGAAAGAGCGGCTTCGGTGGTTTATCCTCGTTCTTGTTCTTGGTGGTTTGGCCTTACTCTTAAGTTTTTGTCAACATTTTATCTACCAGAAGGGTTTGCTACATTCCAACAAAATTTGGTATAATCTAGAAGGCACTGTCCTAGTAAGGGGTAATGTCCTAATTATACATTTATGATCACAATTAAAGGAAGAAATTATTTACAGAACTAGAAACGTTTTTAGCCAACTTCATGTGAATGTATCCGCTGATCGAAAATCGTTCCTTACTCTTGGAAAAAAAAAAAAAATTATGGAGGCCATTCAGGTAACTGCATCCAAAATGCAGTCAAAGGCGTTCCGGCTTCGTTTCTCTCCCAAAGTTCTTGTCATCAGGATGTTTACCAGAAGGGATTATCGGACCTGAGTCAAGTTTATGTGGGATGTAAGAGATAATGCTCTAGCACTAAAATTGGGGATCATGACCCCATATTACCTTTGTTGGGAGAAAAGGGGTGCCGACCTAAATTCTTGTCACGACGCTATCTACCAATTCCAACAAAAATCGGTATAATCTAGAGGGAACTGTCCTATTTATATATTTTATAATCACAGTTAATAGAAGAATACAAAACTAGAAACGTTTTGCAGCCCAATTCATTTTAATGTATTCGATGATCGCAAATTCTTGTTAGCTCTTGGAGTATGACCTTTTTACGTTGCTTATTGTTGTAACAAACCGTGTTCAATTTATGGAGGCCATTTAAGTATGATATAATATTGTTCCAATGATCCAATGATCTAAAATTGTTGTGATCCAATCACAACTATCACAAAAATAATGATCTAATATTGTTACTAATGATCCAATCCAATGATCTAAAATTGTTGTGTACTCTTGGAGTATGTCCTCTTTCAGTTACGAACTCTTGGAGTGTACTATTTTCAATTTTTGCAGGCACATTCAAGTGATAACATCCGATGCTCGAAAACTGCTGTTCACTGCTGAAGCTGACAACGTTGTTAGTAGTGGTCAGATTGCATTTAGCTTTTTACAGAGAAAATGGGGCAATTTTTCGGTCAATCAGGCAGTACCCGTTGAAGAGTGTCCGAAGAATGAAAAAGATATGATCATTTTGTCAATTGGAGTTGAGGTTGACTTTCATAGCAAGAGAATGTAAGTATTTTTAATCCTTTTTTTATGATTAATCTTGGTGGATCAATCATCCTCCATCCATAAAGTGCAGACTAGTCGTCTGGACATTTCTTTCATTGTAGCCCTTAAAAGTGGGACCCAGTAAGATTTTTGTATGTTTTTTTTAAATATAAGGTCCGTCAAATAGGTATCTAAAACTATCCTGGGACAATTCTTCTGGAAAACATGTAGCATTACTTCTTGAATTTTTAAGAGGGCCCACGCAAGAATTAAGTCATGCTAGATAGTCGACAGGCATAAAAAAAAAGAAATACAAATGTCCAAGTTTGAAAGCTTACTAGAAAAACAGTAGATTGTCCACTGCAAAAGTTGGAGAGGAAAAAATTGCCAAACAAAGATACCTCGGAAATTTTCAACTATAGATGATAATTACATTTTTTCCTTTTATCGAGGTACCTATTCGAGTGCCATCTACGTTTATATATGTTCTTGTATAATTGTAATATAGATGGTTTATTTCACACATCTAAGCTGTTTTTCTGCTTTCTGAACAACAAAAAGCTTGTTTCCACGAGCTAACTAAAAAAATTGTTTCGAATAATTCTTAGTGAATTTTCTAAAAATCTGAAACGTACTTGGGAAAATTTGAGTGCAAAATTCAAATTTCTTTTATAGAGAATTAAGACGTTCAAGTTTCTGACCGTTGGGGAGTATTGTATTTTATGGTTTAGTATTGCGCTTTTATGACTTTTATGCTCTAGACCCCGGCGCCGTGTCGATGAGGGAAGACCGGCGGCGGTGGGGCCAAAAAAGCGCGCTGCCGCAGCGCCACCGGTCAGATGTCGGCGGCGCGCCGCCGGCGCGATCAATGTTGACCGCAAACATTAATGTTTTCATAAGTCTTTCTCAAATCACAGCTTAAATTTACAACAGATTCGAGCCTATTCATGAGTTCAAAACTTCACAAATCACTGGCTGGAAACTGGTCTTCTTCGTTATTCATCAAGAGAAGTAGAAATCTGTTAGAAACGAAATGGCTGTGGCGTTTCAGAACCCTTGCATAATAGTTGAATAATCTATTAGCTATGTAATCTTAACATAAATAATTATCAAAATTTTTCATCGAGCATTACTGTATACAAAACTTCAAATACCGTATCACAAAATTCGTCAGTTATCTGGGTAAAAACTTTGAATATAAGTTTGAACTTGGAAGCTTTTTTTGAATATGCCCTTTGCCTATAGCTGTTTTGTCACCTTTAAAACAGTTGAAATGGGCAACTTTGGTATTGATTGTTTTTTTTTGCTCTTTTGGATTCCTAAAAAGCCTTCCTTGTATTAAAAGCTGGTTTTTAATAGCAATTTAAAAAAAAATACATTTTAAAGTTTTTTCGGGCTTCTTTATAGAATATATTTCATGTAGGCTAAGGCTTAACTACTGCTTTTTTTTATTGCTTTTGGCTGCTCTTTTGGATATTATTCATTTTTTTTTGTGATTCATTCCAAATTATAAACTCTTAAATACATAATATCAGTCAAATTATAAACTACATCTAAAAGGAGTAAATTTATCAAATTGAAAAATACATGATGAACACTTCACATGAGAACACTTCAATTACAATGAAACAAAAAACACTTAATGGTTTATTCGGTATGAAGAAAAATGAAGTGCCAACTATTTTCTTAGGTAAAAAATGAAAAGCTCATCCGTTTTAAATGTAATTAAATGAAATATGCAGACTGAAATAGCTCCAGGAAGATGTTGAGATTTTCTTCCTAGTTCGTCACTTTTAATCCAAGCAAAATGTTAGGACACTTAGTATCAGTTATTGAGTTTAAGCTTTGGTTTCCAAATGCTCACAAAAATTACCAAATTTAAGAAAGTCGCAACAATAAGTCACCTGTGGTCAAAATACTCAAAGACTCCTCTTTGATTCCCACCCAGACTCAAAGCTTCTGCTATGGTCACATCCATGGAAATCTTAAAGAGTTTCTTTTTAAAATAGCTTTCAAGCGTAGTTAGGGGTATTTAGCCTTTTTTGCTTTTCTTTAAAGCTTTCAAAAAAGTGTTATAATATTCCAAATGTTACATTTGTTATATTTGTGCATATTTTTGGTAATCATTTGAGGGGTGATCAAATTTTTTAAACCACTTTAGATGCGTAAGAACGTTGCAACATCTAGTACCCTGAGGTCATAAGACTGTCAAAGACTCCTCCTTGAACCTCCCAAATTGAAAGGTTTATTATGACCTGGCCTTTTAATGAAACTTTGGCACTGGACCAAGGGCGCCATTGTCACTCGAGCGCAACGTTAGGTGGGGATGTCGATATCGCTTTCGTCACACCAATTTGTTCTAGTAAGAATCTGTCTGGTACATATGAATGAATGTTTTCAAAGTAAACCCGTTTCATCAATAAGAAAAAAACGGGTTGGAAGCATGTGTCCCTTTCCCTTTGGACGATAAAACTATAGAAGTGCTGTTTCATGTATAACTCACGAAAATCTTGTTAATTTTTGTCAACTTTTCAACTTTTTGGCATCCCTGCTTTCAGTAAAAAAATTTCGAGATATTATCATTTAAATGTAATGCGTTCCTATCCCCTCCCTCTGGACATCACCTTGATAGGATACCGTCTCAGTTTTACATTAAAAAAATAATTTGCTTAATAATTAACTAGGTCACTATATGGTGAAAAAAAAACACGCAAAATAACGTTAAACAGCTTAGTGTTCCTTGAAAAAGAAAATTGAGGGTATGAGCAAAGGGGTACAAAGACAACAACAAAAATGCCGAAATTATTCAGATATACCTCAAATTATTGGAAAACTGAGTCATAGATTCGCCGTGTCATTCAATAAGATCCAAAGAATCTAATTAAAAGGGATCACGCACAATAGCTAAATTAGGCCATTATCGTGTGAGAAATGGCAAAATATCCAAAACAATGAACAAGTCCCAATGGGGGGTCCTGGGTCTATCAAAATATTTCAATGGTTTTCCAGGGAATTTCATATCATTTTCTTCCCTCTCCACTCTTAATGAAAAAAAAATTACCTTTTTGACATCCCTGCTTTCAATAAAAAAGAGGTATTATCATTTAAAAATAATATCCCCCTATCCCCCCCCCTATGGGCAATAATTTACAATTTTTTTATGTATAATATTTTTTGGGTAACTTCCGTTTCAAACTTTAATTACCCAACCTTGTACATAGCTTAGTATATAGCTAAATTTTGTCTCAATAGAAGTTTGTTTTTTGTTTGGTGTTTTTTTTTGGCGGGGGGGGGGGGTAAAATGTTTTCAGAAAGAAGATTGTATTTTCTTTAATCTATCAGGCGTTCAACGATTGAGTATTAAACATTAAGAAAATCTTATCTAAAAACAGCAAAGGGAAAAAAAATTCTGCAAACTTACAATTCATCTGTAGAAACAATCTGTCGGCTATCAATTTCAAAATCCAACTGAAAGCTGAAGCTGTATAGTAGTGAACGCTTTCTATAGTTCTAATCAACTTGAAAATAAATTTCTTGACTACGAATAATGTAAGAAATAGCAATTGGGAGACTGCATTCGAAATGATTTAAACTCATTTCATAAAGACGATACTTTTTTTGTCAACATATGAAGAACTGTGTATATTGCAATTGCATCTGTCTTGTTTTTATGCAAAGTAACAAAAGAGACGAAAATTAACGAACAAGAGAGTAGTGAAGAATTATGGTATGCAAAGTAATATTAGGCAGGGAATGTCACTGGTGATAAATAATTAGGGGTGGCACCGTGATTGCGTGATTTTCGGGGATTCGGGAAACAAAATTTTTTTCGAGGAAATACCTGAAAATTCGGGGATAGTGCAAGCCCTGCTTGATTTCTAATCAGGAAAATCGAAATACTAAACCCCACGAGAAAGAAAAGCTCCGACTTAGCAATTTACGCAATAAAGAATTGTCGCAAAATTAATTCAAAGTCAGCCGAACGTCGCCGCCCCTGCCGGCGGCAGTGCGTCTGCGGCGTGCCAGTAGCGTTGCGACAATTCGGCGGAGGTCGACCGGACCTCTCGTCGGTGGCGTACGGTCAATCTGCCGGCGCGACGCCGGGGTCTAGACGCATCCCTTGCTAACAACTCGACTCTTCTATCTCTTGAAAAAGAAGATTTATTATGTTAAAAAAAGAAAATTGGTTTTAGTGTGGCAGCTAAAATTTTTCTTAAAAAGGTTTCAAACACTCCTCTCACCAAGAGTTCGAATCTCCAACTGCTTCTAAATGTTGGAAAAGAAGTTTTATACATTTGAGAAAATCTGGCTGCAGTGAGGCAGCTTATCATTTTTAAGATAAAAACTGAGACACGCCCCTCAGAGCTTCAATATCCAACTGATTCGATATATTGGAAGAGGAGCTATTATAGATACTTATTATAGATACATTATTATAGATACTTATTATAGGAGCTATTATAGATACAAACATACTTATTTCAATGGGATGGCTTAAGATTAAAAAAAAAAGACAGAAAAAAAACGAGGCACATCCGTCTCCAATATCCTCAATATCTTCATTTTTTGAATTTTGGAAAAGGAGTTAGAATTAATTTCAAAAAAGTAACTTCAGTGGGGAACCTTAACAGTTTTTGTTAATACAAACTTAAGAAGATAAGAAAAAACTCGAAGAGAATAAAAATGGATATTTATAGCAATTGAAAACGAAAATTCAATGCAAATATTTCTGTCAAGACCTCCGCTCAATCGTCCTCAGTGCAAAAATAAAAAAAGACCTTGAAAAAACAACCACTAAAATAAGTAAACACTAAACCATGAAAATAACATCACTAAAATAAAAGTGAGAATAAAAAAAATCCAACAATGTTCTGGATAGTACAGACTGCTTTTGGAAATTACTATGATATCGGAATTTGCAAATTCTGATTGCATTGGAAATTCCAATTGCAAATGGAATTTGTTTACATTGCATTTTCATTTTACTGGCTGTAAATAGCCTTTCTTTTTCTTCTTTTCTTAGCCAGTGTGGTCTCAGAAATTATTCACAAACTTGAGACTCAATCCTCGCCAAGAGTTGCAATTTTTAATTGCTTTTAATTGCCTGAAAACGAGATATAACACGTTTTGGAAACGAACTTGATGTCAATAGGAAAATTTAAGAGGAAATAAGACAAAACTTGAGACACAACCTTCACCAATAGTCTCAATTTTCAACTGCTTCTGGATTTCGGAATAGGAGATATAATACATTAAAAAAACCGAATTTCAGTTGTTATGTAACGTTTTCAGTTATTGTATATTCATTCCATCGGCATAATCAACGTGGTATTTCAATGCTTTATGTATGCGGACTGGACTCTTGATTTTTTATAATTATTACAGGTTGTAAACTATTGAATCCGCTTAATTTAGATGATTATAACGGATTTAAATGTTCATAGGGGTTTTGAGGATACTTGCTGTTTTAGAAATATTACATTAACATTGTTTTATAATTATTAATTTTAGTTACGTTACTCTGTTTGTATTATGTAAGGTAAATAAAGAAGTTGCATTTTAATTGTCTTTTATGTAACTGATGGCTATTTCAATCTGGTCATGGTTTCCTCGGACAAACGAGGGCGTCAAGAGCCCATCTTTTCATCTTACACCTTTTTTTGACATGATTTCTGCTCGTTTTAATATTACCCTTTCTTTTTGTTGAAAAACTTTATTTATTTAATTCAATCATCAAATGATAGAAAATAAATTGTATTTACCGATCAAAGATGGATGTCTAAATAAATCGCTTTCTTGACTAAGGCTATGAAGGTTTTTTTTGCCATTGGTTTCGGATACTAGAATCAGACGTGTTACCGGATTGACCTGCCTTCCTTTCACCATCAGAGAGACTCGTACCACTGACATGACCTGAGAAAACCCCTCTACATGGTCCGGATATTTGTAATCTACCCCCAACAGGTTGGACTCCAGTAGGAACATCATAATGAGATGCCTTTTGTATACTTGAATTGGGGAAGCTTTAAGACAGTTGTATTTTAGCTGCTTTGCCTCTTTGTGAAATAAAATTCAATTCAAGCCATGAAAATGAAAATTTATGTAGCAAATACAGTATTTGCTAGTCATAATGAAGAGTCATCAGCAAAAATTGATTATAAACAAAGACTACACGAACAATTGGGATTTATGAACAAACAGTGCATTTAAATTACTTCATTGATATAATTTTATGCTTATTATAATTTCATCATTTATATCGAAAACTTGCTAAATTATTTTTTTACGTTAATTGTTCTTCATATTGTTCATATACAACCAAAAATGCTCGATATTTTGCTTAATTTCTAAAGTTTCCGGTTCTTGGGATTGGTTGATAATAAATGGTTTAAGATGTATATGGACTTCAAATATCAAGTACTCTGGACTTAAAATGTTGCCATGCTGTCGTCTTACTTGTTAGCTTTCATGAAAAGAACAAATCTGTCGTCAAGATCCTTTCAACTGTAACTTCTAAGTCTATGAAGGTTTATCGCAAAGTTGTTACTCGGCTTGAATAAGTTGTTTTCCTTACAATAAAATAACTGCTTCTAAAATATATTAAATAAAAAAAAGTTTTTTAAACTGAAAGTAAGGAGCAACATTAAAACTCAAAACGGAAATTATTCCGTATATGAGGGGTTTTCCCCCTTCTTGATACCTTGCTCTTCACGCTAAAGTTTTTTAGCACTTAAAAGCTCCCTATTCTGATGAAACAGCCCTTATGTTTTAGGAGTCGTTCTTAAAAAATTGGGACATACAGTCAAACTTTACATAACAGCCAAAAGCTAAAAACTTTTGCATAGCAAAACAAACAGCTTAACAACCAAAAAACTATACATAACCAGCATAACAGCCAAACGCCAACAGAATATCCACGAAACTAAATCTAAATAGTAGTTTAAACAAAAATTTTATAACATCCCATGCAAAAGAATACTCTTTTCTGTGCAATCTATCATCCGTAACATATGACCTAATCATCTTTACTTTTTCGTTATAGCCCTAGAAAAGGGGATCGATCAATTCCCTATTCATACATAACCCCTCGGAAAACATCTAACATATTATCCTCGACCTTTGAAAGGGCTCATGGTTCAGAGACATACTTTACCCCTCCGTGGCATCCAGTATTCTAATATTAGTTCAAGAACGATCTTCATCTTCTTCCAAATTTTTAAACTGTAAAATAACACCTTCCGCCTTTGACCATTCTACTTTTTATTCTTCAGTGCATACACCATCTTTACTAATAATATATTCAATGCATCCACAAGGTAAATTCTAGCTCAATAGTGTCGCCAAACATGTTTTAACACAGAAAGCCTTAAGAAGATAAAGAACATAGCTCAAATATCTTTTTTTAATGTCCTTCAGGTATCTAGCATGTACATATCAGGCCCATCTTTCTTCTCGAATGTTGAGATATTAACGATTTTACCTAGAGTTTCTAACATTTTGTGTATATTCACGTATTAATGACGCGTTTTCAAACTCTTGGAGAAAGCAAAAACCTTTTCCTTCTGTGTTCTTTTTGTCTCTAGATATTTCGTTATAACCAAAAAAAAAAAAAAAAAAAAAAAAAAAAAAAAAAAAAAAAAAAAAAAATCAAATTTGCCATTTGTGTATAACCTAAATACTTCAAATTTACAGGCAAACAGAATATTTTTTGAAAGAAGAAGCGATATTTTTTAGGGACTTGTTAAATTGTCTTTTCCCTATTTTGTTGTTGTGTGTATTACTCCGTGCTAATGTCAGTATTATTTGAACACAACTAAAGATAAATTTAAAGGAGTTTTATGTTTTATTATTTTCTTTGACACTGTGGAAGTTTCAATATGCCTGAAAGTAAAGGCTGCATATATACTAGTTGAAGGGCATAAATGTGTTTCTCAATTATATCACTGAGCTTAGCGCTCTGGGCCAATCTCATTTCTTACTTTTATTTGCAGGTGTGTTTTAGCTTTTCATGTGATTTTTTTTTTCAGCTCTATCTTTTTTTAGTAAATCTGTAACGATCATTGTGAGTAGCTGAATAGCGTGGCTTCATACTGATGTGCGTATGTTTGAGTCTATGTTAATACAAGCCCCTCGCCCCCCATCTGTGTGTGGCTTCGGAATTATGATTTTCTGGTAAATTGTCTATGAAATATAAACGGACGTCAAATATAAAACGATGCCATTTTGTATAATGACGGGAGCCATGAAACTTTCATAACACAGGAAAAGGTTTTTTCCATTTTTCTCTTTAAATTGCTAGTCGCACAATCTCCTTAGATTTGGAGAATACCTTTTTCATCCAATACCTTTCTCATTCTAATTGAAGAAAATCCCCGCCCCAGATCTTGAAAAAACACCTTTTTTGTATCTTCAATTAAAAAAAATGAAAAAGATTCTTGTCCATCTATCACATTTTCTCGAATTGCCGCCTCTTATTTCAAGAGTTCTAACTATTTTAAAATTTCCTTTTTCTTAAGTATTTTCTATGTGCTAATTCATCATTGTGTAATTTATTGGTTTTGCATTTCATAGGAAGAAGTGTTTTTGCATTTGTCTTAAAAATTCCAGAAGCTGTTTGGTCCCACTATTAAGGGTTATAATGAACGAAAGGTTAAGATAATTAGGCCACGTTTTATTGGTAAGGATGACAGATAGCCAAAAAAATGATGATTTTGGCCATTCATCTGAGGCCAAGCAAAAAGTAGGTCGATCCCGAGTAGAGTGGGAAGAGGTCATAAGAAAGGAACTGAAGGAAATTTGAACTTCATGGGGGGGGGGAGGTAGAGTGAAGCTTTGAATAGATTAGGGCGTAGAAGGAACCTGCGAATCCGACTTGGCCTCAGCCGGCTTGGTGCTGCAGTGAGTTGGTAGTAGTAGTTAGTTAAACTAAATATATTTAATAAAATACACACACATAGAAACGTACAACCCTCTATGCAAGCATGGAATGCACTTAGAAGAGTACAAATATACAGGAAATCAAAGAAAAATGAAAGTATTATCGAGAAAAAGTTCACGAGAAAAATAACATATCAGCTACTTAGACAACACAACTGAGCAATACAGTTAAATGGAAAGTCGGCAGTATATTCTATGAAAAATACGTTATAAAGTCTGGCCTAAGTTATTTTGAGAAACTGGCCTTTAACTCGAGCAAGCAGCCGGTACGATTTTCCGAGCTTTTCTTTCTACGCTGGATAATAAGTACTTTAGTATTTTTACAGTTGAGCCTTCTAAAACCATATATATATATATATATATATATATATATATATATATATATATATATATATATATATATATATATATATATATATATATATATATATATATATATATATCGACTCTCGCTAACTTTTAATTCACGGGACCACAATTTTTCTTCGAGTTACGCGCATAGTTCGAGTTATAAAGGTCATTTTACATAAAATTCGAGTTATAGGTTTTTGCAAAGGTATTAGAAATAATATGAGATATCGAGGATTTCGAGTTATCGAGAGCTGACTGTATATACTTGTAATTTTCATATTATTTCAGGACAACCAAAGACACATTTAATACCGATGAAATGTCAGCTGAGTTTTTGCGGAAATTCAACCGGCAGGTCTTTAGTGTTGGTCAGCCACTCCCTTTCACCTTCAAAAAATTTATTCTAGTTTGTACAGTCAAAGAAGTCCAACGTAAGAAATTTATTGTCTTTTATTTTACTTTATCTTTTTCTCTAAATATTTTTTCTTCTTCTTTTTTTTAAATTAACTATTTTTTTTAATTAATTTCTCTGAAATTAATTTTCGAGATTGTATTGTCTACTATTTTACTCAAAATGTCTATCCAAAAACATAGGCAATATTCATGAAAAATTGAACCTACCACTTCTACCACTAAATACTTTTTCTCGTTTTAAAATTCAAATGATTTCTGAAACTAATTTTTTTTGTTTTTAATTTTTTTAATTTTTTAAATTTTTTTTTAATTAAAAATCCCACCTCCTCTGCTCTTGGTGACCTAATAATCTTTTTCACTTAATTTCAAATTTTAATGTCACCTACACTAATTTAAAAACGTCTTTTATTTTTAAATTGGGTTGCCAAACATAATTGATGAAGACAAGGTATGCTACTATAAATATTTAGCGGGATCAATCTTTTTAATAAGGAGTATTTGCGTTCTTTATCATTTTCTGTATTTTTATCCTATATTTTCTTTTTTCCCTTTTTTCTCTTTTTCCTTTCTTTTTCTTTTTTCTCTTATTAATAAATAAATTCAACAAAATCACAATTTTCAACCAAGTACTATCACCAAAAAACTATTCTCTATTCTCCAAGTACTATTCTCCTCTTTTATACCTCTGAAACTAATTTTTGAGAAAGTGTTGGATACGTTTCATTGTAGGCCTGTACGTTTATGTGTAAAAAAAAAACAAAAAAAAAAAAAAAAAAAAAGGCGAACCATGTTAAAAATTAAAAATTTATTTGTTTTAGAAGAGGGGGAGGCGCTACATAAAAGCTAACAGTTAAGATTTCCGCAATGGATCGTAGATACTCCCAAGGGATTACAACCTCTTTGTCCCTTGACTAGTTAAATTCTTTTAATATTGTGTTTTAGGTCCATTCCTGACACATTAAAAAAAATGTGATTTACTTTTATTTTACATATTCTTCTTCTACTCCAAGCTCTTTTTCTTCTTTTTTTTGCAGTAGTCTTTTTGACTTATTGACCATTTTGTTGAAGCTTATATAAAGAAGACAAACTTACCAGATTGCTTCTTTTTCGTTAAGTTTATCTCATTATAGATTCTGTGTTTGCTGTGTACATTTTGTTTGGAAACTACACGCCTCTCCACAGGTTCTAGTTTGTAATTGAAATTTACGGCTGCCTTCAAGAAAAGTAACAAAGATAAACACTTATTTGAAGGTCCAAAATGGCGAGCAAAATGTCGACACTAAACACGGATTCTAAAAAGAGAGCATTCTGGAAAAAAAAGAAAATATCCACTTTGTTTTTATTTAAGTTCTATTGTTATGCCGAGTTTTTCGCTGCATCATTGCTATATTCTTCTGAAAGTGCCGGTTAAACTGAGAAATTTAAATTTTTCTAAAATTTCTTATATTTTTTAATAAATTTTTGAATTAATTTTAATTTTTATTCAGTTCTATTGCTATGATTGATTTTTCGCTGTATCATTGCTATATTCTTCTGAAAGTGCCGGTTAAACTGAGAAATTTAAATTTTTCTTAAATTTCTTATATTTTTTAATAAATTTTTGAATAAATTTTAATTTTTATTCAGTTCTATTGCTATGATTGATTTTTCGCTGTATCATTGCTGTCTTCTTCTAAAAAATACCCATCAAATTGAGAAATTAAAATTTTCTAATATTTATCATATTTTGAATAAGTTTTTGAATAAATTAAAAATTTTATTCAGTTCTATTGTTATGCTTTTTTTTTCTGTGTCATTGCTGTCTTCTTCTAAAAAATTGCCGGTTAAGGTTTAATGTTCCCCAATTATTTTTTAATATGTTATTTTTCTGTTCTCCTACGGTTTCCGTATATCAACAAAAAAACAAACAAAAAAGACAATTTTTATATCATTTCATAACTGAGTTTCAGCTCTATTTATATGCCAAATTGTATTTTTGAAATTCGGTTGTTTTTTTTTTATTGAAAATACATTAAAAAATTTTGAAAAAAGGAAAATGACCCTATTTTTGAACCAAGTTTAGAATTTTTCAAGAAAAAGTCTAAGAAGTATCATAATTCTGGCTCGGCGAATGGATAGATCTGAGATTAATGAATCTAATTATACAAGTATTTTGTCCTTTTTGTGCAAGTTGGAGCTTCGGGATTGTCGTAAAATCGCTTGCGTTAAAGAGAACATCTAGGCTACCTTAAATTGAGAATTTTGAACTGGTTATTATAACTAATTCCGAAAGCCATCGAGCTGTCGAATTGTGAAATTTTTCGAAGTGTGAAGATTCTGGAATTACAAGTGTTTGCCGAGTTGGGTATTAAAACTAGAAATAAAGATTTTCGCCTTTCCTAATTCTGGATGCCTTCGAGTTGTCGAATCTGTTTGAGTCTGAGAAAGTGGAACTGTGAAAAGTTGTCTAATTGTCTATCATGACTGGAAATAAGGACTCACAAAACACTTTCTAATTCCGAAAGTCTGGTTTGTTAAATTGTCGGTTTTGCTAAAATCTGAGAATTGTAGAGTTGTGTGAATTTTTTGAATTGGCTTTTACAACTGAAAATAAGGATGAACAAGACGCTTTTCCTAATTCTGGAAGCCCTCGAGTTTTAAATTTTTTTGCAGTATGAGATGTGTGGAACTGTGAAAAATTTTCAGACTATTTCAACTGAAAATAAGGGTTTACAATTCGCTTTTTCTAGTTCTAAAGCCCTTGAATTGTTAAATTGTTGATTTTGCTAAGACCCTGGAATTTTGCGAATTTGTTGAATTGCCTTATTACAACTGAAAATGAGGATTAAGAAAACGCTTTTCCTAATTCTGGAAGCCTTCGAGTTGTAAATTTTTTTGCAGTATGAGATGTGTGGAACTGTGAAAAATTTTCAGACTATTTCAACTGAAAATAAGGATTTACAACTCGCTTTTTCTAGTTCTAAATCCCTTGAGTTGTTAAATTGTTGATTTTGCTAAAGCCCGGGAATTTTGCGAATTTGTTGAATTGCCCATTACAACTGAAAATAAGGATTAAGAAGACGCTTTTCCTAATTCTGGAAGCCTTCGAGAAATTTTTTTGCAGTATGAAACGTGGAACTGTGAAAGTTTTTCTGACAATCTCTACTGAAAATACGGATTATCAACTTGCTTTTTCTAGTTCTAAAGCCCTTGAGTTGTTTAATTGTTGATTTTCTTTAAACCCGGGAATTTTGCGACTTTATTGAATTGCCTATTACAACTGAAAATGAGGATTAAGAAGACGCTTTTCATAATTCTGGAAGCCTTCGAGTTGTAAAATTTTTTGCAGTATGAGATGTGTGGAACTGTGAAAATTTTTCTGACAATCTCTACTGAAAATAAGGATTCACAACTCGCTTTTTCTAGTTCTAAAGCCCTTGAGTTGTTAATTTGACAATTTTACTAAAACCCGAGAATTTTGCGAATTTGTTGAATTGCCTATTACAACTGAAAATGGGGATTAAGAAGACGTTTTCCCTAATTCTGGAAGCCTTCGAGTTGTCAAATTTTTTGCAGTATGAGATGTGTGGAACTGTGAAAAATTTTCTGACTGTCTCAACTGAAAATAAACTCAACTGAACTGAAAACTCAACTGAACTGATCTTATTCTCAAGACGCTTTTCCTAATTCTGGATGCCTTCGAGTTGTCGAATCTGTTTGAGTCTGAGAAAGTGGAACTGTGAAAAGTTGTCTAATTGTCTATCATGACTGAAAATAAGGACTCACAAAACACTTTCTAATTCCGAAAGTCTGGTTTGTTAAATTGTCGGTTTTGCTAAAATCTGAGAATTGTAGAGTTGTGTGAATTTTTTGAATTGCCTTTTACAACTGAAAATAAGGATGAACAAGACGCTTTTCCTAATTCTGGAAGCCCTCGAGTTTTAAATTTTTTTGCAGTATGAGATGTGTGGAACTGTGAAAAATTTTCAGACTATTTCAACTGAAAATAAGGATTTACAATTCGCTTTTTCTAGTTCTAAAGCCCTTGAATTGTTAAATTGTTGATTTTGCTAAGACCCTGGAATTTTGCGAATTTGTTGAATTGCCTTATTACAACTGAAAATGAGGATTAAGAAAACGCTTCTCCTAATTCTGGAAGCCTTCGAGTTGTAAATTTTTTTGCAGTATGAGATGTGTGGAACTGTGAAAAATTTTCAGACTATTTCAACTGAAAATAAGGATTTACAACTCGCTTTTTCTAGTTCTAAATCCCTTGAGTTGTTAAATTGTTGATTTTGCTAAAGCCCGGGAATTTTGCGAATTTGTTGAATTGCCCATTACAACTGAAAATAAGGATTAAGAAGACGCTTTTCCTAATTCTGGAAGCCTTCGAGAAATTTTTTTGCAGTATGAAACGTGGAACTGTGAAAGTTTTTCTGACAATCTCTACTGAAAATACGGATTCTCAACTCGCTTTTTCTAGTTCTAAAGCCCTTGAGTTGTTGAATTGTTGATTTTCTTTAAACCCGGGAATTTTGCGACTTTATTGAATTGCCTATTACAACTGAAAATGAGGATTAAGAAGACGCTTTTCATAATTCTGGAAGCCTTCGAGTTGTAAAATTTTTTGCAGTATGAGATGTGTGGAACTGTGAAAATTTTTCTGACAATCTCTACTGAAAATAAGGATTCACAACTCGCTTTTTCTAGTTCTAAAGCCCTTGAGTTGTTAATTTGACAATTTTACTAAAACCCGAGAATTTTGCGAATTTGTTGAATTGCCTATTACAACTGAAAATGGGGATTAAGAAGACGTTTTCCCTAATTCTGGAAGCCTTCGAGTTGTCAAATTTTTTGCAGTATGAGATGTGTGGAACTGTGAAAAATTTTCTGACTGTCTCAACTGAAAATAAACTCAACTGAACTGAAAACTCAACTGAACTGATCTTATTCTCAAGACGCCTTTCCTAATTCTGGATGCCTTCGAGTTGTCGAATCTGTTTGAGTCTGAGAAAGTGGAACTGTGAAAAGTTGTCTAATTGTCTATCATGACTGAAAATAAGGACTCACAAAACACTTTCTAATTCCGAAAGTCTGGTTTGTTAAATTGTCGGTTTTGCTAAAATCTGAGAATTGTAGAGTTGTGTGAATTTTTTGAATTGCCTTTTACAACTGAAAATAAGGATGAACAAGACGCTTTTCCTAATTCTGGAAGCCCTCGAGTTTAAATTTTTTTTGCAGTATGAGATGTGTGGAACTGTGAAAAATTTTCAGACTATTTCAACTGAAAATAAGGATTTACAATTCGCTTTTTCTAGTTCTAAAGCCCTTGAATTGTTAAATTGTTGATTTTGCTAAGACCCTGGAATTTTGCGAATTTGTTGAATTGCCTTATTACAACTGAAAATGAGGATTAAGAAAACGCTTTTCCTAATTCTGGAAGCCTTCGAGTTGTAAATTTTTTTGCAGTATGAGATGTGTGGAACTGTGAAAAATTTTCAGACTATTTCAACTGAAAATAAGGATTTGCAACTCGCTTTTTCTAGTTCTAAATCCCTTGAGTTGTTAAATTGTTGATTTTGCTAAAGCCCGGGAATTTTGCGAATTTGTTGAATTGCCCATTACAACTGAAAATAAGGATTAAGAAGACGCTTTTCCTAATTCTGGAAGCCTTCGAGAAATTTTTTTGCAGTATGAAATGTGGAACTGTGAAAGTTTTTCTGACAATCTCTACTGAAAATACGGATTCTCAACTCGCTTTTTCTAGTTCTAAAGCCCTTGAGTTGTTGAATTGTTGATTTTCTTTAAACCCGGGAATTTTGCGACTTTATTGAATTGCCTATTACAACTGAAAATGAGGATTAAGAAGACGCTTTTCATAATTCTGGAAGCCTTCGAGTTGTAAAATTTTTTGCAGTATGAGATGTGTGGAACTGTGAAAATTTTTCTGACAATCTCTACTGAAAATAAGGATTCACAACTCGCTTTTTCTAGTTCTAAAGCCCTTTAGTTGTTAATTTGACAATTTTACTAAAACCCGAGAATTTTGCGAATTTGTTGAATTGCCTATTACAACTGAAAATGGGGATTAAGAAGACGTTTTCCCTAATTCTGGAAGCCTTCGAGTTGTCAAATTTTTTGCAGTATGAGATGTGTGGAACTGTGAAAAATTTTCTGACTGTCTCAACTGAAAATAAACTCAACTGAACTGAAAACTCAACTGAACTGAAAACTCAACTGAACTGATTCAACTGAACTGATCTTATTCTCAAGACGCCTTTCCTAATTCTGGATGCCTTCGAGTTGTCGAATCTGTTTGAGTCTGAGAAAGTGGAACTGTGAAAAGTTGTCTAATTGTCTATCATGACTGAAAATAAGGACTCACAAAACACTTTCTAATTCCGAAAGTCTGGTTTGTTAAATTGTCGGTTTTGCTAAAATCTGAGAATTGTAGAGTTGTGTGAATTTTTTGAATTGCCTTTTACAACTGAAAATCAGGATTAACAAGACGCTTTTTCTATTTCTGGAAGCCTTTGAGTTGCCAAGTTTTTTGCAGTATGAGATGTGTGGAACTGTGAAAATTTTTCTGACTCTATTACAACTGAAAATGAGGATTCACAACACGCTTTTCCTAGTTATAAAACTTTCGAGCTGTTAAATTGTCGATTTTGCTGAAACCCGAGAATTCTGGGAATTTGTTGAATTGCCTGTTTCCTAAGACGCTTTCCCTAATTCTGGAAGCCTTAGAGTTGTCAAAATTTTTGCAGTATGAGATTTGTGGAACTATGAAAAATTTTCTGACTGTCTCTACTGAAAATAAGGATTCGTAACTCGCTTATTCTAGTTCTAAAGCCCTTGAGTTGTTAAATTGTTGATTTTGCTAAAACCCGGGAATTTTGTGAATTTGTTGAATTGCCTATTACAACTGAAACTGAGAATTAAGAAGACGCTTTTCCTAATTCTGGAAGCCTTCGAGTTGTCAAATTTGATAAAATCCGAGAAATGTGAAATTGTAGGAATTTGGCGAACTTGCTGTTACAAATGAAAATAATGGTTCACAAGACTCTTTTACTAATTCTGCAAGCTTTCAAATCTCCGCAATCAATCTTAAGAAGAAATAGAAATTTTGCTTTGGTAAAAAATCGGAAAGTGAAATTCATTGTTGGTTTTGTGTTCGTTATAACATTATTTCATTTATTTTTGCCACATTTAAATGTAATTTTTGAAAAGCTCTCAATGTATATTGGTTATGCTTTGCTTTCGAAAAGAGAATACAGTTTATTATTCTTTAAATATTTGTATTAACATTCATTTATTCCCTCATTTAATTGAATTGAAAATCTATTAATAATGGAAAAAATTTTTTAATGCAGCGAAAAAAACCTTTTTAATACAAAATTAATAATAAATGCCTGTAATATTTCAGCTTCAAATCGGAAGCCTTTATCAACGAGTGAGAAAAACAAATATGTAAACAAATCAAAACGAGCTTAAACAAAACATAAAAAGACAAAGAAAACACACAAATGAGAAAAAAAGAAAGACGAAAGGAAACTCTTTTAATCTGTTGAACAAAGACCTAAAGAACATATAGGCCATGGAGGAACACACGTTATTCTTATTCTTTCGTTACAACGTTACTCTAAACACGTTAACGTTATCATTTCCATTTCTACCAGATGTCTGGTATAAGATACTGCTGTAATGAAAGTGAAAATGCGCCGAGGGTACTATTTTTCGAGCAAAAATACTCCAGTGAAGGAAAAAAAAAATCACTTTAAAAATGTGCTGATTTAATTATTTTAATGGACAGTCGCCCCATCTGGCTACAATGGGCAAATTTCAATGGGCAATGGGCAAATGTGCCCCATATGGCTACACAAATCCTTTCAAGGGCAAACTGGGCTATTAACAATTGCAAATTTTCTGCTTCAATTACATACGTGTATTTGCTTTTTGCTTTAAAAAATTCATAAAAATGAAAGTGTCCCCGTCCCATTATTGAATTTGGTTCTCACCCCCCCCCCTCTAATCAGTCATAAATTTTCAACATCCCCTTGGTCATGCAACAAACTATAATTTGGAATAATGTTCAAATTGTTGAATTGAACTGCTCACTGCTCAAACTTTTGAATTTGCATTTGAGTCTCGTACACCAAAAAATCTGCAGATTTTATCTTTTTTCTACCCATTTTCAGCATCATATCGCTATTTTCCAAATTTTTTATTGTGCCCCTCTCTGAAATTGAAACTACGAGTATTCCGGGCCGTCTAGGGATAAGTTGGGCTATACTTACTTAGTTTACTTGGAACAGGACTCATATATGGCCTCTGTATTTCGTGTCCAATTCCTTCACTTTTGTAGAAGGCCCAGAGTCTCGGTTGCTTGCGAATGGTTGATTAAGTTAATCGAGCCAGGACTTTTCCTTTTTCTGTCTATACTTCTCGGATTTACTGATTGGGTTTAGGTTAGCTTCGATGGAAGCAAGCCACGTTTTCTTTTGTCTCCCTTGTCGCTTTTTCCATCCCGAAAGAGGTTTACATCTGAGGGCTTTATTGACAAAGGTGTGGTGTGGGCGGCGAAGTGTTTGGCCGAACCATCAGAGTCTTCTTTGTTTAATTATAATGGCAAAATCAGAACGTTGAATGCAGATTTTGCGGAGTTCGACATTGCTGACACGATCACGGAGTTTAGTGCCAATGATTCTCCTTAAACATGAATGGTCAAATACGTTGAGGGCTTGAATGTCGGATGCTTTCATAGTCCATGTCTCACAGCCGTATAGTAAGACAGGCCGAACAAGGGCCTGGTAAATCATTATTCTTGTCTCTAGACGAACATTTTTCTGGTTCTATAGAGAGTGATTTAGCTGGGTGAAGACTCCAGTTGCTGAAGCAATTCTTGACTGTATTTCTGATGTGCATCCTCCTATTGGGTCTACCAGAGAGCCTAGGTACTTAAATTCATGTATCTCGTATATGGGTGACTGTTCTAGTAAAATTTGGGGGTCTTGAGATGATATACCGGACGCCATGACTTTTGTCTTCTGGGAGCTTATGTTCAGGCCGACCATAGAGGACTTCAGTTACCTTCGATAGCATAGATTGGGCTTCTGGACAAGATTCAGCTAACAAGCGAATATTGTCGGCGTAGTTCAGATCGGTGATAACAAAATTGGGACTTACTTCAACGCCTGAAAAAGTCGTCATTGCTTTGGTCATAATCCAGTCGATCACGAAATTAAATAAGACGGGAGACAATATACATCCCTGTAGGACACCAAAATCAATTTGGAACATCGAGGAGAGTTCTCCACCGATCTGAATTTGGGCTCGCGTATGCTGGTATTATGCTTGGATAAGTCTGACTACCGTATCTTGTCGGGTACTCTATCTTCTGCCAAGGCTTTCCCAATGCCATCCCTTAGAATAGAGCCAAAGGCTGTTATAAAGTCTATAAATAGAGGCCCTGTTGGTTTCTGGTGTTTTTTCCTGTGTTCAAGGGTTTGTCTTAAAACGAATAGTTGGTCAATTATTCCCATGTCTGGGCGGAATCCCGCTTGATTGGGCCTTGTCTTTGCGTTGTGCTGGATACGAAAACGATTATGTAGCACTATGGCAAATATTTTTGCAGCAATGCATATAAGAGAAATCCCGCGATAATTGCTGCAGTTTGTCTTTAGCCCTTTTTTGAAGACTGGAAGGACGATAGAGTCTCTCCAATCCTGTGGAACCATCTCTTCTTTCCATATACGACAAGTTAGTTTATGAATCCTGCTGACAAGTGCTGTCCCTCCATACCTAAAGTTAAAGTTTCGCCGGAATGGTATCAGGACCAGGGGCCTTATTGCTTTTAAGGGAATTGATTGCTTATTGGACTTCATTTAACGTGGGGGGAGCCACATTCATATCATTGTAAATACTGCTGGGAGAGGTTGGTTCCTGCAGGTTATCAGGGCTATGACTTGGATTAAGGCAGCGCTGATTATCATCCATTGCTGTGGAGAGTTGGTGATGGATAAGTAGTTTGTCAAAGTGCTCCTTCCAGCAATTTATTATTTTAGTATTATTCGAGAGTAACTTGCCGTTTTCATCTTCGACGGATGCACTAGTAGGCTTATGTGATTTACTCCTGATTGATTTTAGGAGCTGATACATCTTCCTGGTGTCCGATCTAGAGGCAGCGGCTTCCATATTTTCAACGATTTTCTCCAGTACTGGTTCTTATCATTCTTAGCTGACTGGTGGCATTCTCTTCTCAGGCGTTTGAACAACTCCAATTTTCTGTCCGACATCTGTTACTTGTTCTCAGCCAACTGAATTGTGCGTGTTGACATCCACTTCTTGGATATTGTTTTGTGGTATCCTGTCGTAGCTTCTACAGCCTCATGTATTTTTCTGCGCATGGTCAACTACTTTCTTTCAAAAACTTGAGTCTGTTTGCCGTCTACTTGCACTTGGATAGGTCCAATCTGGCACTACAACTCTTAGCAGAATTCCCGTCGCATATTAGAATCTATATCGTGATTTATATTAATCCTGTATAGAG
This sequence comes from Artemia sp. Qi Xiang Cuo, assembly GCF_049724085.1. Taxonomy (NCBI): domain Eukaryota; kingdom Metazoa; phylum Arthropoda; class Branchiopoda; order Anostraca; family Artemiidae; genus Artemia; species Artemia sp. Qi Xiang Cuo. The sequence continues at coordinate 68,458,782 of NC_142804.1, forward strand.
GTTTCTTTTTTCGGCGTGCGACAAGTCGTAACTTTACATCTAACTTGACTTGAAGATGGCCCGATCCATGTTTCGAGCCAGTATCTGCTCCAGTGTACGATCTACTATTCGTAGCCATTGATTTCCAACGGCGGGACATGAGGATGTAATCAATCTGGCTTTTTGCTCTACCATCTCTTGAATGTCATGTGGCTCTGTGGCTGGGCTTGTGTTTGAATAAGGTATTGGTAATGACCAAATCATTCGTCATGGCAAAGTGAAGAAGTCTTGATCCCCTGCTACATCTAGCTCCAAGGCCGAAGTGGCCAATGGCAGTCTCAACATTGGATACGTTTCCCCCAATTCTGGCGTTAAAGTCGCCTCCAATAAAGATGAGATCTCATTTTGGGACTTTCTTAAGCGTACAAGTTAGAACTTGGCAAAAAGATCTGCTTCGCTCTCCGGTGCGTCTCTGGTTGGAGTATAAACTACAATAACTGATATGTTGAACAGATGGCCCTTGAATCACGCTCTGGTTACTAATTGTGAGATAGGTTCCCACTCTAAAAGTGACTTCACTGAAAGGGGGCTTAAAATGATGCCCACGCCACCATGCGCAGATTCATCAAGGGACCCGGAGTTGAAAAAGGAGAAAGAAGCGTCGTCCTCAGGAGTTCTAATCTCTGAGCCTTCCACAATGCCGTTGATTCGAGTTTCTGAGACGCAAAGTTTGTCTATGTTGTAACGCTACAATTCCCCAGCGTTAAACGACTGGGTCGTTAGGCATTTCATCAAGCAGACCTTCCAGTATCCTACACTGAGGGGTTGTCTATGTTTCCGAAGTAGTACCTCAGCTTGCAAATTTTTCGGAGAAGGCGCTGATGAAACCTTCAACGCATCGCGTGCCGGGGATGCCGTAGTAGGGGCTTGCCAATTTTTTGAGAAGGCGCCAATGAAACCTTCAACGCATCGCTTGCCGGGGATGCCATAGTATTTGTTGGACTCTTCATATTAACTTGCATTTGGACGTTTCGTGGAAATATATTAATTTGGAAACCATGCAGGTTTCCACTCCCTGATGGCACCCTCTGCGGTTTGGCCAAGCAAGAATTGGGATAGGCAATTCTGGCCGTTTCGACCTGACTACCACGATGAGGAAACCGCAGTAGGATTTGTTTATTAAGTAAACAAGGGACGGAAGACTAGACTAACCTGACGGGGGGACCACACCTCCCAAACTATCAGGGCTATAATTGAGGCATGAACTAAGACTAGGAGACAGTAAGGCGCATTTTGTTCATCATTTGTTCGTCTTGTCGATCAGTTGAAGTGGCGAACAAAGTTTTAGACGGGACTAATGTAGTCGTAATAGTTTTTTTTCAAGTTTTGGTATCTGATTTCGCGGTCTAACCTTTATGTTATCGTCTCTTGTGCCAGCGCCGCTCCTGAAGTGCTATTTTTGGGGACTGTGCTCCCATAATTCACACCTGACAGACTGTAGTAGACCCTAAGAATGTTCGCTAAGCTAAGCAATTAGAAATCTAGCTCAAATAGTCGTTGATACAAATTTTTTTATCAACAATATTTCGGCTATACGTTGCCGTTTTCAGCGAAATATGATTGAAAACTAAAAGAAAGATAGCAATTAGAAATCTAGCTCAAATAGTCGTTGATAAAAATTTGGATAGAGGCTTTGCTTCATTACCCGATAAAGGTTTAGCTAAGACACCTATATGAGTATTATGAGGAAAGGAAATTTGGAATTGTGACTCTGAATTTTTATATTTTTCAGTTTCTAGTTCAGGTTTGTTTTGCCAAAGAGTTTTTGAGAGAGTTATTAAGTCGGAATATTTGCTTAGGTTGTATTTTATTCACTATCTTCGGAAAGTTCATCATTACCTTTTTGCATTTTCTTCAGTGCGATCCACAAGGTCTTCTAAGGTTATCAAATGGATTTTCAGAGCTTCGTCCTTTTTTATCATCTTTGCATGGGTATCGTATCTTTAACGTTTAAGAAGCTGAAGTGTAACCTTTATCAGCCATAGATATTTTTCTTTGATTAATTAAAAAAAAACTTTCCGAAAAAGAAGTTTTTTAAAGAAAAGTAAAGGCCATATTAAACCTAAAATAATAAGAAATAGAAATCTAAAATAACTCAAATCGAAAACACCAGAAATTACTATTAACGAATATATGAACCCAAAAATGAGCAGATATTAAGTAAACAATAATATATATATATAAAAAAAAAAAACAAAAAAAAAAAACAGCGGGTACTGATGTAAATGAATAAGTGAATCTTAAGACTAGTAAAGCTTAATATGAATATGCAAATTAATTTTAAAATGGACAAAAATATTTTGCTTTTGAAGCATAAATGAAACCCAAAACAAACAGAAATCAAATAAACAATCTTAGCAAACAAATATGCAATAGTTACTAATATAGATGAATAAATAAATCTTGAAACGAGTGAAACTTAAATTGAATATGTAAAGCATGCTTGAAACGAACAAATATCACTACAAACAAGAGTTTGGGTATTGCCTCCTTCTCTCAATGTAAAAGTCCAAAACCCAGTGCGTCATTGGCGCTTTACTGAAAACTATGTTTTTTTGAACATTCTTGGAAAGTACAAATAAAATCAAACTGAATATTTGATATGTAATAAAATTAATTGTTGAAAGATCATCAGTTCAAAATCTTATTTCACTTTAATTTTTATTTTTATTTCAATGCTGTAATAACCGGAAAAGAAAATATTTGCAATAAAATTCGTTTTCAGTGAAGTGCCTATAACGCAGTAGGCCTTAGACTTTTACAGTTTGGGAATGGGTAGTATCCAAACTCTTGTTTGTAGTGAAAATATATTTGTCTTGAACAGCCTTTGGAAAGAACTAGTAAAATTAAACTTAATATTGGATATATAATAATATTAATTGCTGAAAGCTGATGAGTTCAAAATTTAATTTTACTGTAATTTATATGTTTATTTTCAATGTTGTAATAAGTACAAAAAAAAATATTTGTAGTATAATCCGTTTTGAGTAAAGTGCCAATGACGCAGTAAGCTTTAGACTTTTACAGTGAGAGAAGGAGGCAATACCCAAACCCTTGTTTGTAGTGATTTTTGTTCGTTTCAAGCTTAATTTGCATATTCAATCTAAGTTTCACTCGTTTTTAGATTTGTTTTATTCATTTATATTAGTACCTATTGTATGTTTAATTGCTATGATTGTTTATTTAATTTCCGTTTGTTTTCGGTTTCATTTATACTTCAATAGCAAAATATTTTTGTTTGTTTTAAGCTTGATTTGCATATTCAATTTGAGCTTTACTCGTTTTAAGATCTATTAATTCATTTATAATAGTAACTGTTGTATGTTTTTTTGCTATGATTGTTTTTATTTAATTTCTGCTCGTTTTGCGTTACATTTATTAGTAGTAATTTCTCGTCTTTTTGAGTTTGAGTTGTTGTAGGTTTCTATTTCTTCTGGTCTTAAGTTTAATATAGCCTTTACTTTTCTTTGAAAAACTTCTTTTCCGAAAATTTTTTTTTAATTAATTTTTGCTCGGTTTTGATTGCCAAAGTTTCAAGTTTTCAGGCCACGGAGGGAGGGTCATGGGTCAGATCCCATGATTATTAGAATAAAATATCTTTAATAAGTTGTTGTTTTGGGTGGAAAGGGGTTGGGACATGGAGGGAGGGCTGGGGGTCAACTGCCATGATTTTTGGAATAAAATATCGCTATTCAGTGTGTGTGTGTGTTTTTTTTTGGGGGGGGGGAGGGATCGGGCCATGAAGGGAAGTCCAGGGGTCAGTTCCCATAATTTTTGTGAGTAAAATATAGTTAATAAGTTTTTTAGGGGGAGGGGGAGAGCTCAATTTATTTACATTAATAAGGTTTTTCGAGTGGGACCGGCCATGGAGGGCCAGGGGTCAGCTCCCATAAGTTTTGGAATAATATATCGTTAATAAGTTATTTTTGTTTATTTTTATTTTTTTGGGGGAGGGAGGGGGAGGGGGGTCGGGTCATGGAGTGCCAGGGGTGAGTTCGCATAATTTTTGCAATAAAATATCGTCAATAAGTTTTTTTTTGGCGGAGGCTGGGTCATGGAAGGAGGATCAAGGGTCAGCTCCCATGATTTACTATTAATAAGGTTTTTAGGGGTGAAATGACGAGGATCGGGCTATGGAGGGACAGGGTAAGCTTCCATTAGTTTCGGAATTAAATATCGTTAATAAGTTGATTTTTTAGTGAGGTTGAGGGTCTGACTTATCTGATCTTTGAACTATTTTAAAGTTCTGGGGGGTTATGTCGACCACGAAGATTTTGTTATCTGACCGTTGGACTACTTTGAACAAAAGACTGTCTCAAAATTTTGATTGGATGTATTTTGGGAAAAAAGAGTGGGTTGGGGGGGGGTGTAGATGCCCTCCGATCACTTTTGACTCTTAAAAAGTGAATAGAACTTCCAATTTCCAATCGAATGAACCCTCTCCAAAGTTTATACGACCACCACTTCCATATGAAGTGTCTGGGGAAAAAATATAATATAAAACATTGGAGCCTATGACCTTTACTATAGGCAACGCTATAGCGTTGCCTCTGATTATGAAAACTGTTTGCGTTAAAAATAGATAAAAAGAAACATTTTTTGGGGAGCAATAATATTTTTGTGTTCTGTAATTGGAAACTATTGGAATGTAATTGCGGAGCTAAGTTGGAAAACCTCGTAAAAAACATCTATTTCATTGTCAGATCAAGAATATAGAGATGTTTTCAAAGAACAGCAAAAACACAGTAGATTGTTTTTGTATTTTATCTTCTAATTATGTCTTTAAGTAATGCAATAATAGAGATGATTAAAAACATCCGTGTTGTTAAGACAGTTTTTGAACGTTGAAAATGTTTCTTTAGACACTGGTGTTCTATTGGAGACATTTCTCTATCTTTCTGTAATACTAAATTGTAGAAAGTATCATATATCTCTACTTTTTGTTAAGCTCACCATCATTCTTAATTGAAATTTGTGGATGAATCTCTAGTATTATTCATATTATAAAATATAAGTGAAAATTATGCAGGTGTCCAATGTGTGTTCTGGAGAGAGAACAATTTCTGAAAAAAGGAAAAACAAATACGCGATTCTTTTTAAAATGCACAAAATTGGCTAAAATTTCATGCTTTCCACCGTAAATTTTTTTGTAAGTTTGTCAAATTTTCATACTATTTACCTATTTTTGGCCAGTAGTGTCAGTTCGAGAAATTTTAGGGGGGGGGGGGCTAGGTATTTTCCAATATATTGGGGGTGGGGGCAAATTTGTCGTTTTCCCAATTATCTCAGTGAAAATACAAAAAATTGCATTTTTCAATGGAAACACCCCCAAAAGTTATGTTTCAAAATCTAAGGGGCAAAATTTCTAGGGGGCACAGGATCCTCCCTCCGTCCCTTGCCCAATTCATGCCACTGGTTTAAATCTCCTGGATTGTCAGGGAGTCTAAAATACGGAGGAGTACATTTTTATGCCACGACGTCTCAGTTTTTTTCAGGGAGGGGGGGTACTTTAAGATCATTAAAAATAAGGCTGGATATCTTTGTAGTGGGCTTGCAACCCACTCTCGCAACAGGAACCTCCAAAATACTACCTGGAATAAACATAAAAATTACGATTTAAGGAAACTATTTTGAACGCATAAAAAATAACAAGTCAGTAATTAGATTGCAAAGTTAATCCAGACATTCTTGCAGTAACCGAGGTGATATGATTTGGGAATGGCGTGTCCCCTAGTGGCTGAACTATAAGATGGTATAATAGTGGTGCACATAACCGTATAATAGTGGCATCATCCCTAGTGGCTGAACTACAAGACGGTATAATAGTGGTGCACATAACCGCTCGATAGGGTTCCTTTTGAAAATTAGGCTCCAGCTTCAACCCGATTGATGACTTTTAGATATATTAGACCCGATGCCAAGAAGAAGATTGCTATCTGTTATGCCCAGACGAAAGATGCATCCAAGGATTCAAAATAACATTCACGATACGCTACGAGCGTATAAGACACCCCCATACCCCATAAAGACACCCCACGTCAGAACGGAGACCTAAATGCAAAAGTCGGAGACCTAAATGCAAAAGTTCCATTTGATGGCCCTTACTGCTCACATGTTTTGGGAAATAATGGTATCAGTAAAATGAAACGAAATCGGCACTCGCCGCATTACTTCCACCCTTACAAACGATTTCTAATTTGTGGTAGTCTCATTCTTGGGCTTAGACTGATAGCACTGCTCGTAACCAAATCAGTTACTGTCTTACAATCTGCCAATAGATAATGGAGCCCTCCGTCATGCAGATGTCATCTCAGATCATAAGTTCATGATAGTAACAATAAAGACGAAACTTCAGACACCCAGAATGTTAGGCGCTGTTTGACGCCACATGTAAATATCAGTATTTTAGCCACCGATTTATTCATTCTAGATGGCTCATGAAGCCGCGGTGCTCAAGTTTGGCACTGAATTAGTTAATGGATTTATTCCCGTGTTTCCCTGGAAGAACCTTATCAATAGCACATCTAACAAGCCTTCAAATTTAAATATCTCGAGGCGGTTTATTCAACGTTTCCACTTCGAAAAAGATGTAAACACTTTGGGTTGTCCAATAAAACGTGGACATTGTTTAATCAATTCAAAGAAGCAAAAAGGGGTTATCGTTGTCTCACTCTGTTATCCAAGTAGATTACATGTACCGTCAATACAATACGATTGACAAAAAATTGAAGAAAGGTCTGAGACTCGATAAGTGTCAGCACTTGGAGAAAAGCATACAGAACGGAAGAAGCAAAAAAAAAAAAAAAAAAAAAAAAAAAAAAAAAAAAAAAAAAAATGAGAACCTGTACCTTAGATGAAATTTCGAAATCAGTTGTTGACAAGGAATCTAACCCCAAAGGAAAAACCAAGAGATGAATCTGGCGATCTAGTAGAAAATCCTTAAGTGGCCAAGGAAATGTATGCACTATGCTTCGAAAAATTGTCGTAGTCTTCTCAACCAGAATATATTACCCAATCCCAGGCAGCTTTATGATGCATCCAATTTGTGATGACCTGATAATTTTTATGGAATTTATTTATTCATGAAAGACATAGAATTCCGTTAAGCTGAATTCTGGTGCCTTAAGATCGTTACTGACTTTGTGGCGCCTAGGTTTTTCTACAACACCACTCAGACTGGCAGATTTGTATTATGTGCGGCCATTACTCGAGTACGCATGCCCTGTCCGGGACCTACAAGGGCATAGTAATGAATACCTAAGTAGTGACACCAAAACTGTGCAGAAACGTGCTACAAAAATCATACTCGGTCCAAATCACGTGTCTTATGAGTCCGCTCTCGAGTCGCTGAAAATTCCGTCTCTCCTTGAGCGCCATATGAACTAATGCTCAAGTTTGGACATTCGTTACTCGCATATAAGAAGAACCGTTCGTTACTACCACCTCCTTGTACAAAACTTGTGAATACCCAAAGAAAAATCAAGCTTGAACCCCCAAGGTGCCGTACAAATCGTTTCGTGAACTCTTTCGTCCCTTGTTTTGTTAGTGCATTTAATCGTTCGTAATTTTTTTTCCCTCTAGTGACCAATGTTGTAAAAAAAATAGCGTTATTTAGTTGCGGCCTAGGCCAAAAGTATGAAAATTCTTTTTATGAAATAAATATATTCCTATTTAGCTCCATTTACTCCATTTTGAACGCATCTTACATTTTAAATATCATAGGCAGAGCAATAGCGCTGCCTAAGTAAAGAACGATGTGGGCACAATGTATTATTATTTTTTGGGGGTTTCTTGGTCTTAGACCGAGTGAAACCGAGTCAAACTCAAAGCGAGCAGAAATTAACATGAGTAGGGCTCAAAACCCCTGTGCCTTCCCAAGGCCAGAACATAATTTACACTTTACAGAAAAAATACAAATGAATGTGCATTGTCAGTTTAACATACATGTACTGATATTTAGTAATCAAAATGTTAATATTATTTGATTTATTAAAATTATAAAAGTAAAAACATTTATATTTTTTCAGTAAAGTGCAAATTATGTTCTGGCCTTGAAAAAGCGTAGGGGGTTTTGAGCCCTACCCATGTTAAGGTCTGCTCGTTTTGAGTTTGACTCGGTTATTTATTATAATTTCTATTCGTTTTGGGTTTCATTTATTTATCGATGGTCATTTGTGGTAGTTTCACGCTTGGTAGATTATTTTACTTTATTTTTGCTCATTTTTGGTTTAATGAAGTTCTTTACTTTTCTTTGAAAAATTTATTTTGTGGAAAAAGTTTTTTTTAATTAATATGGTAAAAACTCGATTGTCCTGAAGTACTGTTGTCGGTATGTACTCGGATAATCGATGATCCAGATAATCGGATATAGTGGTTCTTCTACATATCATAGCATATTACGTAATATGATATGTGACATTCTTTTAATATCGCCTAAGGGCTAGGCACACGTAGCTGATTTCGGGAACCGATATCAGCAAGGGTGCATTCCACGTCGAGTGACTATAATTAAAAAGGCTATAAGATGGGCCTGAATGCCGATTTTTCGGTAACTAATAATAAATAATTACGTTCCAGATAATGGGGACGTTAGGGCCTAACACCTTTAGGCATTCAACTAATCGTATTCGATGATTACTGGATGTTAAGCATAACTAATGATGATTAATACTGATGATTTACTACTGATGACGGTCACTGTATATGTGACCAAATATCTGGTATTTTTTGTGAAATTTATTATACACTGTCTATTAAAAAGGATTTTATCCCTATTTTGAACCTTTATTTTATCGTAATGATGATTAATCACCGAAAAACGTCACTAAGCCCCACCTCTTAGCATCATTACTTATAATCACTCGACGTGGAATATACCCTTGCTGAAATCGGTTCCCGAAATCAGCTACGTGTGCCGAGCCCTTTATTGTAGTTGCACCTACACCGTACTTATCAGCTGACTTACGACCGGTTTCTTCTTTCTTTGATGAATCAGTATTATTTGTTTTTTATCTTGATGATAACAGCACTTTCTCACGTTTCAACGATTTCAAGTACAAACGTGATAAGACACAGTGTACTTATAGTATACAACCAGGGTTGCCACCAGCTCAGGAAAAAATCCATGACAAGTGTAAGAAAAAAAATCCATGGCTTGTCCATGGCAGCGAATTGTCAACTGGAACCAAAATGTGCCACTCGCGACGCCTCGTGTTGCTCGCGGTGCTACCTTTCAGCGAATAGATCCTCGTTACGTAAAAACACTCGCATTACCGAAACAACGATTTTTTTTTCTCCTGAATATTGCAAGATTCTGTGTCTTGTAAAATGCCAAGCGCATGGGATATCGCAACGCATTTGACGTCGTTGCGAACTTAGATTCGACCAGGAAACCTGACTTCAAAATGGAAACGCATTCATCATTTCGGCACCGCTTTTGTGCGAACCGAGAGTAGCCACTGGACCATTAAAACGGTTCTGTTCTACCTTCTCGCAGTTGATTATCTAAGGCGGTTCTCACTGCCAAAGGCAATTTTTCACTTTTGGGAGCTAAACGAAGTTTATGTTTTTTTCCCTTATAAGCCGGTCGTGTCTTTTTTAGGTAATCTCCAAATTTCGCTCAGCGACGAACTGAGTTTTGGAGCTAAGTTTAACTTCGTCCTTTGCCGTTTAGCTCTTTTTTTCTAGGTTGGAAAAGGAAATCCGCTTGGTATTCCTTGAAGCATAATAAGCTATTTTCACGCTTTGTTTATATTAGAGATTTTGAGCTAAACTACGAGAAACGAACGCTGTCAAACAGTAAACGACAGAAAAATTTGAACGATGAAAACGAACACAGCTAGTATTCCAATTCCAAGCTATATCAAGGATAGTTTATTTATGAGCTTCAAATAACAATAAAAAGCATTAGTTAGTACAAATTAGTCTAAACACTGAAAGACTCGACTCAAAATAAAGAATAAAACTTCAAAATTCGCCACAGCAAGATTTTGATGATTGTAAGCATGAATTGGGTATTACTAGACAAGACTTTGATATCCTAGACAGATGATTTCCAATCTACCATATCAGGGGCAATAGCCAAGGACAAAATTCTTGTTATTATTTTTAGGCATAGCAGAAAGAAATCACACGCTGAACTTAAACTTTTGAGTTTAGAATTCCCCGCTTTTCTTCAGTGCGCTGGCAATGCCATCTGTGTTTCTGTTTGAACCCATTTCGGCCCGCACAAGATTAGTTTTTGCTGTTTTAGAGTGACGGCAATTTTATCCGGCGTGAAAAACGTAAACCTCGTGATTCCTTGGTAAAATCCGTTTTTTTTTTAAAGTAAATCCGTGGGATTTTCGATGTCTCTGACAGGGGTCGAAAAACCTTTTGTAAACATGGATAAATCGATGGCGGTGGCAACCCAGCAATGAAACAATAACGAAAAATATGGGGTCGAAATTGCGTAGTGACCCCTCACAGTGGAGTTTAGTTACAATTGGTAACTAAACTAATACAGACTATAGTAACAAAATGTGGAGAGCTGTAGAGCCGTTAGCGGCGCGTCAAGAGCGGGTAAAACTAGTTGAGGGCCGTATCCAGTATTTGTGTTTTCAGGTGCTTTACACAAGGATTTTATTTCGGGGGGGGGGGGGGTTACGCAAAAAAAAAAAAAAAAAACGCATACAAAATTTGTTTATAACCATTTTTTACGTTTTTACGAAACAGACTAACATTTCGATGGGGGGGGGGGTCAAACCCCCTGCCTATCCCCCTAGGATATGACCTTTGGTCCGTTCATGCGTAGATTTGACTTGAAAATCTATTTATTTGATCAGGGTTGGTAGTCCGAGTAATCACGAATCCGGATAAGTGAGGGCCGGATAATCCAGTTTCTAGTGCATGTATGTCTAATTTGGACGTGTGTCCCTAGCTGTTATACAGTTTTGCCTAATAGACAGACTGGTTAAAGTAAAGTATCAACCCATCTATTAAACCATGATTTAAGCTATAATAAGGACTTTGCAACTTCCTTTCCATGAAAAATTCACATTTTGGTCGAGTGGCTTTACTGACGAATATGTCTCCAGAAATTTGTATATGAACTGTCCAAGGCTGCATAGCCCTAGTTGCAATGATTTTGTATACCTTGCACATGACATACTTGATCACAGGTAGCACAAGTAGCACTTACTTGTTCACAAGTAGCATGTAAACTAATCAGCTGAGTATACCACTACGAATTTGATTATTATTGACAGGTGAATCTTCAGTGTACCTCAATAGGCCTACAAACAGGATGGGATTAAACGGACCGCTTATTTAGAATTTTAAGATGTAATGAAAACTTTCTGAAACGACCTGAAACAATAAAATTTAACAGGCGTGTTTGCACAAGATTTAAAGAGCCTCTTCAAAGTGACAAAAGAAGAGAGCAACAAGTCGCAAGATATCAGCATTTGAAAAATGAACGGCACCCGTCTAAATCCCGGCTATCGCAATTAGTAGCTGACTTTCTGTGCAAACTTACTGAATTTGTACCATTTTAGTAAAATTTGTACCGAATTTCCAATTAAAAACAGTTTGAACAGATGTAAAAAAAAAAAAAAAAAAAAAATCACAAGTAGACCAATGATCCACGTAATTCAAGTATCAATCTCCCGTTTCTCTGCGTTAGGACGGGAGGGCTATGCGTGATTGGGGGCAAATAATTTGACGCTTCCGGTGTCCCCCAGATATCTCCAGGTGCCCATTTGAAAATGGACTGACTCTGGCAGAGCTTACAGGGTCACACGGCTGATCTTCGTCCTTAACCAAATAATCAGTGATATCAGGACTTGAACATCAGCCCCAAGGGACATAGGATTGCAAGTCCAGCATGCAAACAGATGTAAAGGTCGGAGTAAAATTTTCTTATTACAACTACACCACCCATCGCAACACTGCTGCCATATATTGCTATTTTTTCCCGGTAACTTTGTATGGTAGCCGAGGTCATAGAAACTCAGAAGGCAGCTCGTTCAATAGGAAATTGGAAGGTCTAGTCCCCTTTACAAGGGCCAAAAGTGATCACAGGGCAACCAGTCCTCCCATGTGTTTCTTGCCCTCGGGCACCCGTGTAATCCCTGTGGCAGCGGAGTAAAATTTTGAGATAGACATTTTCCTCAGAACAGTCGAAGGGTCTAATAAAAATGCCTCTGGTGTCGGACATGACCCCCGCAGCCCCAGGGTAAATAGCCCTAAATTATGTAAAGTATTAATTGTTCATATACAGTTTTTAGTTGTTAAGACGATCAGGTTTGGTCTTGAATGTGACCATCTTAGGATTTTTAGATTCGTCGCTAGGTCCTGATTTCCTAGATATCGAGAAAATTTGGCTGATTTTCGAAAAAAGGGGGAAAGACCCCATAAAAGTTAAAGAACCTTAATGAAAATCACACCATCATATTCAGCGCATTAGAAAATCCTAATGTAGAGGTTTCAAGCTCCTATCTACAAAAATGTAGAATTTTGTATTTTTTGCCAGAAGAAAGATCACGGTCTTTATTTGTTGTTTTTTTTTCAGGGGTGATCGTATCGACCCAGTGGTCCTAGAATATCGTGGGAGGGCTCATTAGAACGGAAATTAAAAGTCCTAGTGCTCTTTTTAAGTGACAAAAAAATGGAGGGCAACTAGGCCCCCTCTCACGCTCATTTTTTTCCCAAAGTCACCCAATCAAAATTTCGAGATTGCCATTTTCTTCAGCATGGTCGAAAATATGATAACTATGTCTTTTAGGATGACTTAGTCCCCCGAAGTCTCCGGGAGGAGGGCTGAAAGTTATGGAACTTTACCTAATGTTAACATATAGTATTGGTTATTGGGGTGTATATAGAAGTTTTCAGGAGGGATTTTTTCTGGTAGTGGGGGGGGGGGGTCTGGGGTTATGTTGGATCTTTCCATGAAGGAAGTTTTCATGGGAGAAGGGACATCGCTATGAAGGGGCGCCGGACTTGCCAGCATTATTTAAAAACAGATCAGAAATTAAATATAAAAAAACAATGTTTTTCAACTGAAAGTAAGCAGCAATATCGAAACTTAAAACGAACAGAAAATATTACGTATATGATTGGGATCACCCCCTAGTCAAAACCTCGCTCTTTAAGCCAAAGATTTTTTAGTAATTTAATAAGAGCTATTTATTCTAACGAATAGAACGAATAGAAATTACAATAAATAACCGAGTCAAACTCAAAACGAGCAGACCTTAACATGGGTAGGGCTCAAAACCCCCTACGCTTTTTCAAGGCCAGAACATAATTTGCACTTGTGACTAACGGCCTTTGTGATTAAGGGGTCATTTTTAAAGAATTGGAACAAAATTTGAATTTTAGTTTAAAGAGCGAGGTATTGAATAGGGGGCGGACCCCAAATATACGTATTAAAAATATATGAATATAGATGTTTGTTACGTAAGTTAATTCGTAAGTTACGTATATTTATTACTAATAAAAACGTTCGTGCATAAAATTAAACAAGTTTTGAGAAAAGCATTCAACCATTAAAAGTAAAATTATTATGCAAATTTTGTTTTAATTATTCATGTACGGTGAACCAAAATCAAAATCTGCATTAATTCAGAAACGTTCAAAAATTAAATAAAAAAAAGTTTTTTTAAAATGAAAGTAAGGAACGACGTTAAAACTTAAAACGAACAGAAATTATTCCGTATATGGAAGGGGCTGCCCCCTCCTCAACGCCTCGCTCTTTACGCTAAAGTTTGAGTTTCTCACAACTCTATTTTTTTTAAACAATAAAAAACTTTAGCGTAAAGAGCGAGGCGTCCAAAGTTATGTTCTTGTCCTTATAGGTTATGGAGCCTATATTATAGGGAAATCACTGAGGGAGTGGTTTGTAATAATGTTTTTGCCACTTTTAATTGAAATTATTTGAAAAAAACTACGTTTTCTAAAGAGTTAAAGAGGCTGAGTTACAAGGTCGAACCTTAAAACGTACAGGGATTAGGAGGCACAGTTGGGGGCTGCCGCCCCCAAACCCCGCTTTCGCAGCCTTTAAATAAAAAAAAAAATTTTTAAACTGAAAGTAAGGAGCGACATTAAATCTTAAAACGAACAGAAATTATTCCGTATATGAAAGAGGCTGTGCCCTCCTCAACGCCTCGCTCTTTACGCTAAAGTTTGACTTTCTCACAACTCTTTTTTTAAACAATAAAAACTTTAGCGTAAAGAGCGAGGCGTTGAGGAGGGCACAGCCTCTTTCATATACGGAATAATTTCTGTTCGTTTTAAGATTTAATGTCGCTCCTTACTTTCAGTTTAAATTTTTTTTTATTTAAAGGCTGCGAAAGCGGGGGTTTGGGGGCGGCAGCCCCCAACTGTGCCTCCTAATCCCTGTACGTTTTAAGGTTCGACCTTGTAACTCAGCCTCTTTAACTCTTTAGAAAACGTAGTTTTTTTCAAATAATTTCTGCACGTTTTTGTACAGTTTATTACTTATTATTGCTTGACTAACTGTTAGCTGATCGTGTCAGGAGTTGAAGTTGGGGGGCTGCCGCCCCCAAACCCCCCGCTCTTGAACATTCTTGTGTTAAGGCTTTTAATTCCTGAATACTCAAATCACGTCGTACAGGGTGCCTCCTAATCCCTGTACGTTTTAAGGTTCGAACTTGTGACTCAGCCTCTTTAACAGCCCCCCCAACTGTGCCTTCTAATCCCTGTACGTTTTAAGGGTTGACCTTTTAACTCAGCCTCTTTAACTCTTTAGAAAACGTAGTTTTTTTTCAAATAATACACATAAACAGGTTAGACATGCTTTGTTATGAAAATTGACGCGCAGATATTTCCATAACAAAGCATGTCTAACCTGTTTATCTGTATTATTTGAAAAAAACTAAGGTTTTTCGTAAATGTAAATTCGGGGGATAATTTTTTCGGTCTGAAAATATCAAAAGGCCCTAAAAGGTTAAATTCTGCTTCAAATGAGTCCTCATTCAGCCGGATCTGTTGCCAACTGTGGCCTGTAGGCGTGGCTAAGAAAAAAAAAAGAACTGATGATAAAATTTAAGTGGCTATATTTGGTTTTTTGAAAACAGGGAAGGAGTGATCGGATTTAGCTGAAATTTCGAGGATAAGCTCCCGGGCCCTAGGAAAGCTTAACCTCTAAGTTTAAGTCCAGTCGGACAACGTTAAAGGGGGGCTGTGGTGGGAGGGTCCAAACTTCCGGCCCAGTTTACCCCATGAAGATAACGTTGGAGGAGGATGAAATTTTGCAAGTTTCTTAGTTTGAGCTTGGGCTACAAAATGCGATTACCGCCGTCTCTCTGCAACCTCTAGGACCTGAAATCGCTTAACATTGTGGTGGGTCGCCTCTTTATAGAGGCACAAGTGTGCCTCCTTGATACACTTGTAATTGAACTGAAAATCGAACTGACCTCAAAATTGAACTGAAAATGGTAGTCAAATTGTAGTTGCTTAAAAAACCTTACGGTTACCAATAACTAAGATGTATTTGCCTGAAAATAGCAAGCTTGGCTACTGAATTCACCAAATTCAAGTAAAAAATGAATTATGCATCTCTGCTTTGCACTGCTGCATCATGCAGTGCTTCCACTATCGCCAATTTTTCAGGTTTTCACTCTGATTTCCCCAAAAGAAATCTCCCCGAAAGTTACGTTCATAACCATGAACGTAAGACAAAAACGTACTGTAGTTTTCTCGTCATATGTGCGTATATTCCATAAGAAGCAACACATACGTTAAAACCTAGCTTTTGAAAAATTCGATTTTAAGGTTACCCATGAAGGGAAAAAATCTCATCATGTAAGTCAAATTGTTGTGAGAAATAGAAAACAAGTCATAATGACGCAGCCTAAGAAACTACCGTTGAATTATTATTATGGCCAAAGAAATTTAATCTTTGTTATACTTATTTTATAATAATATAAATCATCGTTATAAATTATAATTAAATAATTTATTATTATAATTATATAGAAATTATTAGTATTATTAAATCATTAAAGACATTATTGATGACAAAACCTATTTTCTGTGTTTAAGCAAATATTCTGCCAGCCGATTTGGCTGCATTTTTCATTGACTAGAACGATACGAAATTGCGAGGTTTAATTTAAAATTTTTTGTTTCTTCTTTTCTTCAGCTGCCCAGTGTTTCTTCTTTTCTTATCATTCATGGCGATCTGAATAAACTAGTTTTATTATTTTTATATAACCCAATTTTAAAAATAATCGTATTTTACAAAATTCGTATCAGAGACTTTGTGTAAGCATGGGGTTAAATACTAAAAAGGTACGTTTTCGGGGCAGCTATTTTAAATTCTCCGAAAGGTCTTCCAAAGAAATATGTAAAATCGATTCGTAATATCTCCTCCATCCCCCCTACCCAAGGCCGTATCCAGGGGGGGGGGGGTGACCCGGTTTGAACCCCCCCCCCCCCGAAATTTTTGCCCGAGTCGAAAATAAGTCGAAAATTAGTAAAACCTAGGTAAAAATCAGTATAATTAGTCGAAAACTGAGTCAAAAATTAGTAAAATCCTCCCCGAAAAAATCAAAAATTAGTAAACCCCCCCCCCCGAAAAAAAAATCCTGGATCCGCTCTTGCCCCTACCACAGAGGATTTTTGCTAAAAGGGAATCCCTATGTAAGCAAAAGACGGAATTTTGTACTTGCCAAATTATTTCTTTGTAGGAGAAATTTATTTTCGCATTGTAAATACTTTTCTCTTAGTTTAGTACCCTCAGTTGACCTTCTTCTTTTCAGTTATCAGCCCGGAAAGTCTGCGAAGTGACAATGCTGGAGCACCAATACCCTCAAGTTATGGTATGCTGGTAGCAAATTCAACTATTACCTTTGAGAAAGGCCCATCATCATCAATAGTTTTGGTTGGAAAAGCCAGAGGGTTTGTGTTTTTCCCTTTATTTTTTAGTGTTAGTTTTCTATTGTAATTTTTTATTTTTTTGCTCAATTTTTAATTTTCTATTCTTCTTTTTTTTACTATTAGTTTTCTTTTTTTATTAATAGGTTTCTATTCTCATATTATTTAATTTTTTACTTGATTTTTTATTATCTATTCTTTTTTCTTTGTTATTAATAGTTTTCTATTCTCATTTTATTTAATTTCTTTACTTGATTTTTAGTTGTATATTCTTCTGTATTTTTTATTATTAATTTTCTATTCTCATTTTGTTTAATTTTTTTACTATAACTTATAGCACAAAAATATACATTAGCGGAAGATTATAGTTTTATAACTAAAAAAATAGATTATGGGCAAAAAATTTAGTTACTCGTCAACAATGGTTTGTTTTGAAAGGCCAGAGGGTCTATTTTCGGTCTTTTTTATTATCACTATATAACTGTTGCTCTTTTTTATCTTTTATTTAGTGTCAGTTTTTATTCCTCGTTTCTTTTAGTTGTTTTATGTAACTTGTAACACAAAAGTATACCCTTACCGGAACCTTATAACTTGAATCTTACAATAATAAGGGTGTAAAAATGTACTCTTAGTGGAGGATTTACAGTTCATGTATAACTGAAAAATACGTTATGGCTAAACAATTTAGTAATGAAGTCAAGCTACGTAAAATAGGCATTAATTGGATTGTCTTAATTACCCCATGATGTGTTGTAAGCTGGGTTGCCACCCGGTGAAAAAATCACTAGAGTTTAGTGATTCATGCGGTTGATTTAGTGATTTTCTTCAATAATCTAGTGATTTATGTGCTGATTTAGTGATTTTTTAGGGAAAAATCACTAGGGGTGGCAACCCTGATTGTAAGCTACTCAATCCGCTGACTGGTAAAATCTACCTTTATTTTACTTATCTACATTTATCTTACGCCAATATCCTCAAGCTATTGTAGGTTGTTGCTAATTTAGTCATCACCTTTGAGAATGGGTTCGTCACCCGTGGGCTGGAAAAGCCAGAGGGCTTTTCTCTTTTTCTGTTCTTTTAGTATTAGATTTTCTATTGTTATTACATTTAGTTATGTACTTATTTTCCCAGCTTCTTAATTATTCACTTTTTTGCTCCTTTACTTACTTAGACTTAGGACTTCCCACGCCGGTCGGCACATTAGGCGGCAACGATCCCTCTCCACGATGACCTCTCCAGTGTCTTCGGCCAAAAATCATCCAGGGACGTTCTTCAGAGCGCTGCGTCGTTTTCTAGGCATCGTTGAAGTGTAGCCCTCTGTCGTCCGCGCTGTTGAACTCCTGGAGGATTCCAACACCAAACATCATGAGGCAGACGATTGCTGCCCGTTCTAATCATGCCCATATCGCCACTAACTGCTTATAATTATCAATAACGAGTGGCTGTTTAGTCTTCTCTCTAATGAATGAGTTGGTAATTTTGTCCGTCCATTTATTCCGAGAATCCGTCGAAGACAATTATTTTCAAAACTTTGGATTCTTTTCTCTAGCTGTTTCGTCAACTCCCAGGTTTCAGAGCCCTACATTAGCACTGACTGGACATAACTATTGACGAGTCTCAATTTCAGCTTCAAAGAGAAAGTGGCACTTCTCCAAACGTTTCTTAACTTATTAAAGGCGCTTCCTGCGCACGATATATGTGTGGCATTTTCATGCTCAGGGCTTCCATCGGTGCTCACTAGACTCCAACTAAATACGTCTACCGCTTCAATTTCCTTTGCTTTAACTGTCAGCGGCTCAGCAGGTAGTTTATTCGCATTATTGCGCATGACTTTCGTCTGTTGCGTACTTATTGCCAAACCTGTTCGTTCACCTACTTTCGATAGTTCATTTATGTTGTACTGAAGCTCCTCTCTTAAGTGAGAAAGGAGCGTTATATCGTCTGCGAAGTCTGCATCACTATTTTCATTCAACTGGATTTCATTTACTATTTTCATTCAACTGGATTCCAACCAAGAAGTTGCACATCCGTAGTATAAGATCAATGAGTATTCTACTCCAGTATTTGCTCCTTTAATTTAGCTTTAGTTTTTCTATCGTCTTTTCTTTCGAATATTTTTTTTTTTACTTTGGTAAGAAAATATACCGTTAGAACCTTATAATATCACCATAGAATTATAAAGGTAGAAAAATGTATCCTTAGCAGAGAATTAAACAAAATATAATCTATTTACAGCTGAAAAATATATTTTAAAAATATAGTAATTTAGTGTCGAAATCAAACTCCATAAAATAGATGAATCGGCTGATACTATTCATTTTTTATTTTATTTTGATATCTTTTATTAAACAAGAAACTTATCCAGTCCACACCCGCTCTAGCTGGACATCGTATAGATAAGGAGGGGCATAATAAGGAGGGGCAAACAAATCTATAAAAACAACAAAGCTCTCCTTTCACCACAAAAATAGACGAATCGGCTGATACTTATTTCGATATCCAAACCACACCTGCTCCAAATGGACATCGTAAAGATAAGGAGGGTCATGATAAGGAGGGGCAAACAAATCTATAAAAACAACAAAGCTCTCCTTTCACCACAGAAATAGACGAATCGGCTGATACTTATTTCTGTATCGAAACCACACCCGCTCCAAATGGACATCGTATAGATAAGGAGGGGCAAACAAGCCTTAAAAACAAAAAAGCTCTCCTTTCACCACAGAAATAGATTCACTCACTCCTCAAAAACATAATTTCTATCTGGAAATCAACTACGCTGAACAAAATGGCTATCTCAAAATTTTGATTGGGATGTGTTTCGGGAAATGGTGGGCGTGGAAGGGGTGTTAGTCGCCTTCCAATCACTTTCGACTATTAAAAAGGACACAAGCCACTCCAATTTCCAATTGAATGAGCCCTTTTCGAAGTTTCTACGACAACTTCTCCGATACGAAGTGCCCTGCCCTAAATGAAAAAAATAATAAATAATGCATTGTGCCAACATCATTCTTATATGCCCCCCAGGGCATAACTTAAAACCCTTTACCTGAGGGTTGTGGGGGAGTGTCCTCCTCTAAAACATATTTTCTATCTGGAAATCAACTACGCTGAACCAAAGGCCTATCTCATAATTTTGATTGGATGTTTTTGGGAGAATGATGGGCGTAGGGGGGGGGGGGTTCTAGTTGCCCACAAAACAATTTCGACTATTATATAGGGCACTGGCCACTCCAATTTCCAATCGAATGAGCCCTTTTCGAAGTTTCTACGACAACTCCTTCGATACGAAGTGCCCTGGTATGGAAAAAAAAAACAAAAAAAACAACAATACGTTGTGCCAACATCGTTCTTTACTTAGGCAGCGCGGTTGCGCTGCCGATGATCTTGGCTACTCTGATGATTCTTTTTTTCTTGATGTTATGAGGAATAATTACACATGACTCGAACTAAAAATTGTTTTCAGTAAAGTGCGAATTGAGTTCTGATTTTTAGAAAGTACACGGGGCGGTAGCCCCACTAGTATCGTACTAGTTTCTGCGTGTTTTAGGTTTGAATTGGTTATTTGTTGTAATTTCTGCTTGTTTTGGGTTTCGTTTATTTTTTGCAATTTTTTTTATTGTTTGAAATATGATTGAATATACGAAATATTTTTGAAATATACACTTGAAATATTGTGTAGCTTTATTTCTGCTTTTCTTTGGTTTAATGTAGCTCTTTAGTTTTCTTGAAATGAAATAGTAATAAAAGAGCTAATGCAAAAAAGTGATAATACAGAAAGGAAAACAGACAAACCCTTCGACTTCTACAACCCAAATCTTTAAGCCTTTCTCTAAGTCGACGCGCAACTTAGTGTATTGATACTCTTGTATTGATGGGAAATTCGTTCTGTATCTGATAGTGTAAATATGAATATTATTGCATTCTTTTCTTTAGCTAAAATTGTGTACCCGTACTATGCTATTTGGCATTCCTTTCCCCCTTCTTTTTCAGAATCGCTATTTACGTACGGTTTTTTACCATGAACAGTTTGAAAAACCGGCTAGAAAAAAATCAGATTGTTTTTGTTTTATCAAAAAGAAACATCTATGCTTGACACATAGAAGATTCTTTATTTGTCAATGATGAACGTGTGATAAGTAAATAAAAAGAATGATTTATGGCTCAGTTTTAGAGATTGTATCCTTCATAGCGATTGAAGAATGGTGTGAGATTAGTAGGATCTAAAGCATAAGGAAAAATGCCATGGTGAAAAATGCATTTATTCGTATATTTTTAATTGCGAACTGTCTTTTTTTTAACTTCTATCAAATTAGTAGACAGCTGTGCTAAACCACAAATATATAAGGTAGGGGGCAGGCATTTTTCTTTTCCTTATAAAGAAAAAAGTTTAGGAGGGGAGGTGTGATTTCTTCGTTTTTTTTCATTAAAAAACCGAAAGGTGTTTTTAAAAATACAGAGGGGGTATGGACAAGTAAGTCCTTGGAGGGCATTTACCCTTTTACCCAAGTTGGTGACACTGGGAGTAGAGTACCCAGTGACTGCTGGGGCTCCTCAAGGAAGTGTACTTAAGTTAAGCCCTTTTTTATTATTTATGAACAATTAAAACGACAACCTAGTAATTTAAATTATTTTTTTTTTTTATGACGAAATAACAAGCCACACTACTGGCATCCATAATATTCGATAGTAAGGAGCATAAGGTAAGATCAAGGAGTGAGAAAGGACTTTCAAATTTGGTCCTAGGAAAGTATGCTTAAGCTTCCTTGAAAAAACGAAAACTCCTGCATATCTTCATTTTAATCAAACCTGTTTGACGTTTGAACGAGAGGTTTTGGTCAATAAGAATACCCAACAATCGAACCTACCGTTATACTATATTCAACATCAGCTGTTGTTAAATTTGACTATTTAGATTTTCTAAATTGTTTTTACGGTTCAACGTGACAGCAGTAATGAAAATATGGCAATATTCATAGCACTAGACATAAAATTTCGAGAATTGTAATAGCAGCAACATTTGTTTGGACATTCAAGCTTAAAAGTTCAAGCCAAGAACAGTGGAAATTAATCATCATTGTTAAGTGGGAACTTACGCTACCATATTTTTCTTTAAAAATAATGAAAAATGAGTTATTTAAAAAAGGAAGGGTGAATGAAAAACCAGAAAATAAAGCTAAAAACATAAGGCATCAAACAGCTTAAGAAGGCGTGACTTTTCTTTAAACGTGTTGTTGTCTTCAGGAATCAATAGGTTGTTAAGGTTTGAATTTTCACCTATGAAAAGTATTCCAAATTTAACTAATTCATTTTATTTATTTTCACCACTTAGCATGGCAACACTGACGAAAACGTCATACTGTCCTAAAACTTCATAGTTTTGAAAGAATTGAAAGATTCGCTGGTACTTCTGTCTTTTAGCCACCACACTCAAGATCTTATATCGCGAGCATGAGACAATAACCGGTTTTCATGGTCTTTATTCCAGACAATTGGAAACTATATTGTAGCTATATTTTAATTAAATATTTAGTTGTTATTTTAATTAGGTTAGGTTATTTAAGGTTACGTATTTAATATAATTAAGTAGCAAGTTCGGACATGGGCGACAAAACCTTAGGGAGGAAATGCTCATAGATTTTTGTAGTGATAAGGAGCTTTTCACTACCAGCACAATGTTTTGACATAGAGAACGCAGAATAGTCACATGGAGATCCCCAGACAGCCGAACCTCAAATATGATTGACCTCATACTGGTCCGCAAGCGTTGGAAGTCGTCAGTGCTGAATACAGTATATTTGGACGGTGGCGATTTTGACTCTGACTATGTTCTAGTCATGTCAGAACTTCGTATGAGCCTCCGAAAACCCTAACCACTCAAGAAAAGCAACCGAAAATACCGTGCCGATCTCCAAAAAAAAACTTCGATACAAGAAACAAATATAAAACGGCGCTCTCGAATAAGCTGTCAAGCATCCAACTCACGGGAGTCCCAACCACTGAGGAGATCGACCGTCTGGTGGATGAAAGCACTTCAATCAACAGATAAACGGACAATGAATTCTAAGGAGTACATTCCGACTCGGATAAACCGTCGATCAGACTCGAAATCATCGACGCCTGTGCAGGAGAACGTAATCAAGCCAACATACAACACCAACAAAGACATAATGATTACAAGAGGCTAAAACCTCTAGTAGAGAAAAAAAACGACAGGCTCTGGCCAATACGTAACCGACAAGTGCCATGAATGCAAAGACGCCTTCAAAAAAATGACAGCCACTACATGTACAAAAAAGTACGGGAGTTGTCTAAAAAGAAACCCGCGGCAGCAACAACCCTGTTAGATAGACATAAACTTATCACAGATTCTGAGGAGAGGCGGGAACTCTGGAAGGAACACTTTTGGCAGAAACTGAACCTCACAATAACCCCTGACCCGTCTATCCTACTGTCTTTTCAACTACCGGAGTACCCAATAGATCCAAGTCCACCACCATTACGAGAAGAGGTAGTTGCTGCTATACAATCACTGAAAACAAATAAATTTCCTGGTCCAGATGGCATACAGTCAGAGCTAATTAAATTAAACCCAGAAAAAATGGTAGAAACTTATCATAAAGTCACAGTAGGCATCTGGGAAACAGGACACTTCCCTAGATCTTGGACGAAATCCATGATTATCCCCTTTTACAAAAAGGGTGAAAAAGGCGACTTTAATAACTACAGACCAATTAGCATGACAAGCCAATCGGCAAAGATCCTCACGAAAATCCTACTTGACCCACTAAAATCCCTGACAGACCTCACTTTAGAGGAATATCAGGCCGGCTTCCGAAGAGATCGATCTACTATAGATCATATATTTTCCACCCGGCAACTGATGGAGAAGAATATAGAAGTTGCGAAAGAACTGCTCTTACTTTTTATTGACTTTATACAGGCCTTCGATTTAATATGGCGCAACGGGCTTTGGCACGTACTTCTGCATTATAGAGTCCCCAAAAACATGGTAACGTTGATCAAAGACATGTATTTGAGTTTCTGTAGCCAGGTTCAGACGCCTGAGGGATTGACAGAAGAGTTCCAGACGTCAGCAGGTGTTCTTCAGGGTTTCGTCCTATCCCCTCATCTATTTAATCTGTTTCTAAATGCAGCTTTATCACTTGCTAAAATCACGGACGGTGCATCCATTGGAGGAAAACTTGTCGACAAATTGGCGTACGCAAACAAACGAGATAGTGTCAGCAACCGAAGTCCTTGGGATGGTTGTCAACACAACAGAAACGAAAGTCATCCGGGTATCCAGAGACTCTGCACCCAGAGCCATACAGCTAACCATAAAAGGAGAGCAAATTGAAAATGCAGAGTCTTTTTTCTGCCTCGGCAGTCTTTTTACCTCTAATAACGATTGCTCAAAATCGATTAGGTTTAGACTTTGCCTTGCAACCAGCAGCTTCAAGAGCCTATCATCAATTTCGTAAAGTAAATTACTATCAAAATCATTGAAGGTCCGTCTCTTTAACTCTCTCATAATCCCCATTGCAAGTGAAACATGGTCAATTAAAGCTGATCACGAAAGGCGAATCTCCGCATTTGAAACAAAACGTCTCCGTCGCATAGCAGGGATCACCTACATTGACATTGAGTATCCAATAAAGACCTCCGTAAGTTCCTCCACTGCTCATACACTATCACGAACCGACTTAGAAGTGAGAAACTCCGCTGGCTTGGTCATATCCAATGAATGGCATCAAATCAACTCCCCAAAATCACGTTTGAAAAACATGTACATGGCAAACGACCTCGTGACTGACCTGGCAAGAGATGGCACGACAATTTCAATGGCCAGAACCTCCCCCAGCTCCTGCATATTGCTCCAGATAGAACCGAATACCGTTGCCATATTCAACGACTAGTGAGAAGAGAAAAAAGCCCCAATACAGCCACAAAGGCTGGATGGGATATAAGTCAAGTAAGTCAAGTCATTTAATATAATAAGGTCTGGGCCGCTCCCTTCCATAATTCTTCGTTGTAGTTTTTGTAATTTTGTTGATAAATTATTAAATTTTTCATCATATTTGGTTTTATTTTATTAGCATTAACCAAACTTCACTTCTCGACAGAAATTGAGTGGCTAGAAGACACAGGTACCCTATTTTTCAGCAAAAAAGACTGTGAGAGTAGAAAAGTAGCCTATTATAAGAAAAAGAAAAAAAATCGCGAAACACGCTCACTTCGAAGCGCCATAGTAGATTAACCGCAAAACAGAGTTTATTGTTTTAAATTCTAGGATTTTTAACTTTTTCCCTCTTTATACTGGTCTAACATTTCACGCAAAAGAATCAACCGGGTTTTCCATCCTTTTTACTGGTTCAAAACTTTATATAGCAGCAACAGGTAAATGTATCAGCGGGTAAAAAGGTGAAGTAATTTGATTTCCCTTTCTAAAATACACTTGTGGAATAATGCGCTAAGCTAGAGAAACAAATCCAATTAAAGTGTACTTGAATACGAATTCAGAGGACTGTAATTTTTCTTTTCCTCTTTAATTATCTCTCTTTTAGCTTTTCTCTTTGGTTTTCTCTTTTTGGTTCTCTTTTAGTAATCTCTCTTTTCTTTATTGCTGCATATCCTCCGATAATGTTGCTGCGTATCCTCCGTGGGCCCATCTGAGATGGGTCCTCGGGAGCACAAAGAAAAGAAAAGGCAGGCTAAAACAAAAAACTGAAATAGCTACTTTTTAGGTGCCTTATTATGTCATTTAACATAAACTGTTTTAATGTATCTTCAATTCTTTTTTCACTTGCGTAATATATATATACGTGTATCTAAAAGCCATTGGCCATACCATAGGCAACGCGCTAGCGCTGCCTAAGTAAAGAGCGATGTGAGCACAATGTGTTGTTTTTTTTTTCTCCTACCCGGGCACTTCGTATCGAAGGAGTTGTCGTAGAAACTTCGAAAAGGACTCATTCGATTGGAAATTGGAGTGGCTAGTGCCCTTTTTAATAGTCGAAAGTGATTGGAGGGCAACTAGCCCCCCCTCCCACGTCAGTCATTCCCCCAAACACATCCAATGAAAATTTTGAGATAGCCATTTTGTTCAGCGTAGTTGATTTCCATATAGTAAATATCTTTTTGAGGAGGACACTCCCCCACAACCCTCAGGGCAAGGGTTTTAAGTTATGCCCTGAGGGCATATAAGATCAATGGTGACAATGTACAGTTTATTATTTTTTTTCTTTAAATCAGGGCACATCATATAGAAGGGGTCGTCGTAGAGACTTCAAAAGAGGCTCATTCGATTAGAAATCTAGAATTCCAGTCGCCTTTTGAATAATCTAAAGGGATTGAAGGGTAAATAGCCCCTCCCCTTCCCCTCATGCCCATAATTTCTCCAAACACATCCAATTAAAAGGTTGAGATAATTATTTTGTTCAGCGTAGTTAATTTTCACATATAAATTGTGTTTTTCAGGAGGAAAGTCCCCCACAACCCTCAGGGCAAGTGCTTTAATTTATGCCTTGGGGGCATATAAGGTTTTTATAGAAGGCGTTGTCTTATAAACTTCAAAACAGGCTCATTCGATTTTAAATTCAAAGGGCTAGTGCCCTTTTTAATAGTCGAAAGTTATTGGAGGGCAACTAGCCCCCCCCCGCCCATCATTTCCCAAAACATCCCCTATTAAAATTGTGAGATAGCCATTTTGTTCAGCATAGTTGATTTCCAGATAGAAAATATGATTTTGAGGAGGTCACTCCCCAAAAACCTTCAGGGAAAGGGTTTTAAGTTACGTCCTGAGGGCATATAATGCTTTTATAGAAAGCGTTGTCTTAGAAACCTCAAAACAGGCTCTTTCGATGGACAACTAAATTGGATAGTACACATTTTAATATTTAAAAGGTATTGGAGGGCACCTAGCCTCCCCCACACCCCTTATACTCTGGCACACAACCAAAATCAAAATTTTGATATTGCCATTTTTTTCCGTATCGATGTTTTCAAGACAAAAAATGTGTTTTTGAGGAGGACACTCCCCCACAACCCTCAGGGAAAGGGTTTTAAGTTATGCCCTATGGACATATAAGGTTTTTATAGAAGGCATTGTCGTAGAAACTTCAAAAAAGGCTCATTCGTTTGGAAATTCAAAGGGCTAGTGCCCTTTTTAATAGTCCAAAAGGGTTGGAGGGCAGCTAGCCCCCCCACGCCCATCTTTCCCCGAAACCCATCCAATCGAAATTGTGAGATGGCAATTTTGTTCAACGTAGTTGATTTCCAGATAGAAAATAGGTTTTTGAGGAGGACACTCCCCCACAACCCTCGGGACAATGGTTTTAAGTTATGCCCTTGGGGCATATAAGACTTTTATAGAAGGCGTTGTCGTAGATACTCCAATACAGGCTCGTTTGATTGGAAATTCAAAGGGCTAGTGCAATTTTTAATAGTCGAAAGTGATTGGAGGGCAACTAGCCCCCCCCACGCCCATCATTCCCCCAACCACATCCAATCAAAATTTTGAGATAGGCATTTTGTCAGCGTAGCTGATTTCCAGATATAAAATATCTTTTTGGGGAGGACACTCCCCACTACCCTCGGGGCAAGGATTTTAAGTCATGCCCTGGGGCATATAAGGTTTTTATAGAAGGCGTTGTCGTAGAAACTTCAAAACAGGCTCATTCGATTGGAAATTTAAATGGCTAGTGCTCTTTTTAAAAGTCGAAAGGGATTGGAGGGCAAATAGCCCCCCCCCCACCCCACGCCCATCATTCCCCCAAACACATCCAATCAAAATTTTAAGATAGCCATTTTGCTTAGCATAGTTGATTTCCAAATAGAAAATATGTTTTTGAGGAGGACACTCCCCCAAAACCCTCAGGGCAAGGGTTTTAAGTTATGCCCTGGGGGCATATAAGGTTTTTTATAGAAGGCATTGCTTTAGACACTTCAAAACAAGCTCAATCGATTGAGAATTCACAGGGCTAGTGCCCTTTTTAATAGTTGAAAGTTATTGGAGGGCAACTAACCCCACACGCCCATCATTCCTGCAAACACATCCAATCAAAATTTTGAGATAGTCATTTTGTTCAGCGTAGGCTAGTTGATTTCCAAATACAAAATATTTTATTTAGAACGACAGTCCCCAACAGCCTTCATGGCGAGGGTTTTAAGTTATGCCCTGGGGGCATATAAGGTATTATAAGAAGGCGTTGTCATACGAACGTTAAAACAGACTCATTCGAGTGGGAATTCAAAGGACTAGTTCCATTCTTAATAGTAGAAAGAGATTGGAGGGGAACTAGCCCCTCCCCCACGCCCATCATTCACCCAAACACATCCAATTAAAATTTTGAGATAGCCATTTTGTTCAGCGTAGTTGATTTCCATATAGAAAATATGTTTTTGAGGAGGACACTCCCCAAGAACCCTCAGGGCAAGGGTCTTAAGTTATGTCCTGGGGTATATAAGGTTTTTATAGAAGGCGTTGTCATAGAAACTTCAAAAGGGGCTCATTTGATTGGAAATTAAAAGGGATAGTGCCCTTTTTAATATTCAAAAGTGATTGGAGGGAAACTAGCCCCCCCCCACGTTCATTAATAACCCTCACACATCAAATAAAAATTTTGTGAAATCCAGTTTGTTTAGAATATTCGGGGTGATTTCCTGATAGAAAATATGTTTCTGAGTAGAACACTCCCCCACAACCCTCAGGGCAAGGGTTTTAAGTTATGCCCTGGGTGCATATAAGGTTGTTATAGAAGGCGTTGTCGTAGAAACTTCAAAAAAGGCTAATTCGATTGGAAATTCAAAGGCTAGTGCCCTTTTTAATAGTCGAAAGTGATTAGTAATATTTTTTGTTGTTGTTGTTGTTGTTTAGACCAGGGCACTTCGTATCGAAGGAGTTGGCGTGGTAACTTTGAAAGGGGCTCATTCGATTGTAAATAGACAGATCTAATACCCCTTTTAATATTCGAAAGTTACTGGGGGCAACTATTCCTCATTCCACGCCCACCCTCCCATTGGCCCATTATGTTTAAAAAAAAAATTTTGCCATAATATTAAATAAAAATGCACTGTGATAATGCTAATTCCCAATAGGCATCTCAACAGTATCCCAAGAACGACTGAGGGTATTATGTTCAAACTGTCGAGGCTACTTCTGCTCTTAAAATTTAACCAAATCAAAATAGTGTAAGTGTATCCAAGCTTTCAAAGAAAGTAAACAGATTTTTTTTGTGAATGGTATCAAGTTTTCCATGTCAGGTCAACTAGAGGAGGTATGAAACTAACTACTAGTTGTGTCCAGATTTTAAATAGGTGTATGTTGTTAAAAATTGCTGAAAATTTTTCTCCAGCATACAAATAGCAGGCCAAACTATAAAGTCTTAAAAAAGAAAAGATTTAAAGTGTTATTTTCTTTTCCCTTAAAAGAAACAATGTCAATATAAAACGAACAGAAATTAATTAAAAAAACTTTCTACACAAAACAAGTTTTTCAAATAATAGTAAAGAGGTCTATTGAACCAAAAATAAGCAACATTAAAACCAAATAATCCACCAAGGTCGAAACTACCACAAATCAGTATCGATAAATAAATGAAACCTAAAACGAACAGAAATTACAATAAATAACCGAGTCAAACTCAAAACGAGCAGAAATGAACATAAGTTGGGCGCAAAACCCTAATGCCTTCCCAAGGCCAGACCATAATTTGCACTTTACTAAAAACATACCAATGAATCTTCATTGTCAGTTTAATATACATATACTGATATTTAGCGATCAAAATTTTAAAATCATTTTATTAATTAAAGTTATAAAAGTAAAAACATTTATAATTTTTTCAGTAAAGTGCAAATTTTGTTCTGGCCTTGTTCTCCTTATTGTTCTCCCCGGTAGGTTCAGTCACAAGTAAAACTCCTCTCCATACACTACCTTAATTTGCTTATAAAATCTTGGGGTACTTGACTTCTCAACACCAGTAACCCAAGCCTGAAACTCCTGGTCCCTAAGGCGCTATCCCAACACACCAAAAAAATTATCAGGTTTTCAATGGCAACCCTGACCCTCATTCCATGCCGGAATGACCCGTTTTGGCCATGTTGCCTTTTTAGAAGAATTCAACATCTCATTATATCTCAACATCTGCTATATGGTTTTAGGTATTTACCCCCCCCCCCCCCGACGTTTACTCCCCGCGGAAAATACTCCCGGAAATTTTCCGCGGGGGGGGGGGTAAAAGCCGGCATCCCTATTATATATCTCATTATACATAAGAATCGCTATTTACTTACTGTTGTTTTAAAAATGAACAGTTGGAAAATCAGGCTAGAAAAAAACAAGACCAAGCTAGAAAAAAACAAAAACAAATTTACGTTGTAATTCAAGGGCTTTTATAAAAGTATGTCTTCATTTGGCAGATTCTGCAAATCTGCAAAGCTAATCCGCAAATTCGATTTTATTGGAGACTCGTTTACCCGTTCCCCCCTCAGAGTTATGAGATTTTCTGATAATTTTACATTGGATTTGAGTGTTTTATTTCCCCAAATCTGTCCCCTTAAAATTGTTTACCTCCTCCTAAGTAAATTCCTGTCAATTAAGGGAAGTTGCATTTATCAAATGCCCACTCGTCTCCCTCTAGATTTTGAAAAATGTGTTTAGAACCCCCCCCCCCCCCGCCCTACATATTTGTGAATTGACGCCACTACTATTTACTCGCCCTTACATTGCTACCAAGGCTTTCGATCATGTATGCATGTGTTTGGGCAGGAACTTCTGAGGGGTCTAGCTTAGGGTAATGGCTCATTTGTCAAAAAATCGTATACAGCCGAGCTATACGGAAATTTTCGGCAAAATCATGAGATTCTGCGTCAAAAATGCGACGAAACGGCAATAGAATAATTGTATTTATAAACGGCCTGTAATTTTATATGCTCTAATTTTTGATTTTAAGCGTTGGTACCAATTGAGAGGGGTGCAGAGGGAGGGGGGATTCAACCCTCCCCCAAGATATTTTCGTTCCCCTAAATTTTGAAAACAATACTTCTTTCGGTATTTTTATTGAAATACCCTTTTGTGTTGTTTTCATTGGGGGAAGAAACTCCCCCCTTGATTTTTAAAAATGTATTTTGCCCCCGTCCCTCAATATTTTCCAGAATTGGCGCCACTGTTTCTAAGACTTTATAGCCTACAACATAACGAAACTCTATGCGAATCAGGTTTACTTAACATACATCTACTATATACGGTATGTCGCGTCTAAATTTCTAATATGCAGTATAGACTTAGCTTAGAATTGTGGCCAGTTAATGCATCACACCAATTGTTTGCGGAACAGCGTTCTTCAGAAGAGCGTTATACAGAAAATCGATAATGTTAAATATGAATCTGACAGAGTGGCCCCATAAGTGGCTGACAACAATTAGAATACTGTGAATATAAACAATGTATGCGAACACATAATATGATGTGTGTATAATATGAGCCAAAAAGTAACATGAACATAATATGAACAAAAAGACAAATTTCAAATAAATGTTTGTAGGATCAATAAATGTAATTTGTTTGTTAAATAAAAGTTATCAAGTTCCTCATATATGCACATCCCTGTGGGAGTTTTCTCTCCACAGAAAACTCTTACCTTGGAAAATCACCCAAATTAGAGAATCCTCTCCCCCAAAAGTGTGAATCTGACAAAACAGATCGTCCCCATGAGTGGCTGACAACAATTAGAATGCTGTGAATAGAAACAGTGTATACGAACACATAATATGAACAAAAAGACACATTTTAAATGAATGTTCGTAGGTTCAAGCTTCCTCATATATCCACATCCCTGGGAGAGTTTTCTCTCCACAGAAAACAGTCACCTTGGAAAATCACCAAATTAGAGAACCCCCCCCCCCTCCGCCAGGGGCGCCCATAAGCTGAATTCCAGGGGGGGGGCAAACTTCGTCTAATTGGCACTTTTAATGCTATATAATAGAAATCTCAGAACAAAAATATAAAAATAAAGCAGCATTATTCAGCCAGGGGGGTGCCCCCCCTTATGGGCGCCCATGCCCCCCCCCCCCAACAAAAAAATGTGAATCTGACAGAACAGATCGTCCCCATGAGTGGCTGACAATAGTTAGAATATTGTGAATAGAAACAATGTATACGAACACATAATATAAACGAAAAGACAAATTTTAAGAGAATATTCGTAGGATCAAGCTTCCTCGTATATCCACATCCATGAGAGTTTTCTCTCCACATAAAACTCTCGCCTTGGAAAATCCTCCAAATTAGAGACCCCCCCCCCCCAAAAAAAAAATGTCTGCATACTTACCAATAACAAATGCTACGCGCAAACAATGGAAAAATTTCGTAGCTTTCAGTCCTTTCCCCGGCGGCTGTGGGGGTGATGTTACCTCCAAAGGCATATTTATTGGACCTTTCAACTATGTTGAACAAAAATGGCTATCTCTAAATTCTGATCGAACGACTCAGGGGAAAAGAGGGCGTGGCAGGGTGGCTAGTTGTCCTTAAATCTTTTTGGTCGCTTAAAAAGCACAGTAGAACTTTTGATTTCCAATCATATGAGCCTTCTCTCACTATGCTAGGATTACATGTTTGATACGATCACCTCTGAGGAAAATAAAAAAAGAAGATAAATAATCACGCATTCGTGATATCGTGCTCTTTCTTCTGGCAAACTGGCAAAAACGTAAAATTCCATATTTTGTATATAGGAGCTTGGAATCTCTACAGTTGTATTCTCTGATACACTCAATCTGATTAAGCTAAATTTTAATACCGTTTGCTTTTTAGCTTTCTGCTTAGAACACGCTTTCGCAATAGCAAGAACATACAACCAAACATTTTAAAATTAAAAAACCACGCAAAGGGAAACAAAAAAACAAAAGTGATATTCTGAACTAACTGAATGTATGAAGAGTAGAGAGAGAGAGAGAGAGAGAGAGAGAGAGAGAGAGAGGGGGGGGGGGTTTGTAGCCACAAATACGTAAATAACCGACACAATTTATGATTAAGATACGTACTATAATTGACTTAGTATAAGGAGATTAAACAGGGCCATATCCAGGATTTTTTTGGGGGTGGGGGGGGCGGTTTACAAAAAATTGTGATAATGATTATCAAGGTTACTGTGTGCAAAAATGGTTTACATATATTTTGTTACTTTTGTACGAGTTGGAAAGAAACTAGGGGGGGGGGTCAAATTAGATAATTCCCCCTTGATCACGCCCTGGGCTTGAAGCATGAAAGTGATCGACGTTTTCTGATATCTGCTGGGAGATACTTTCAAATCTCGATATACATAATTATAGAGCCAAAATCAACGTCTTTTCAATTGAAAATTGCCATAATCGTTTATGCATACATAACTAGTCAGATACATAATTCATTAAAAAAAGAAGTGAAAATGTTTTATTTATCAGATTGTGGTTTTTTGGAAGCTTGTGACTAGAGGCGTAATCTATCATGAATTCTATTCTAATATCATTTAAAGTCCCTTTTCGAATACCAATTTTCCCAAACTGAAAAAGTTGTGACCAACATCTGAAATTGTCTATCAAGCTATAATAAATAGCCTATCATTAGGCCTTAAGTCCCCTCCCAAGTCACCTACCTATAAACAAATCACCATTCGTTCCGAACTCAAATTAAGGTTGTTTAATTTGTAAGTTTGGGGACTTGAAATGGATCAATTAAGGGGTTATTTACTGGGTCAATATGTACCCGTAGTTTGTTTTAACTGACATGAGGCGTTGAGACATAATTCTTTTTTTTGGTGAAGGAGAGATCAAAAAATTTTCTGCAGGATTAGATGCCTTAAAAATGTTTACTTCCAAGTGTTCAAATCCTCCCCGGAGCATATCTGTAAATAGAGCAATGGAGTCAGGGTGGGTGGGAATTCGGTAAAATTTCCGACTAACCCACTAATGGGATAGTTAAGAAATAGACATATCTTTAGAAACAGAATTTTATCCTGGATCCAAGTATAACATTCACTTGCGTCAGAAATGAACTTTACCCTACCCCCTCCCACTCCCTATTGTGCAAATACATAGGCTACCCTGAGTTGTATATATGCACTGAATTCACTCTTTTCTTCAAACTGATTTAACAGTTCGTCAAAATAATGGAAAATACTTTGCTCATATACTATTTAGGGTATATATTTGCATTTTAGGAGAGGGGGTGAAGTTCATTTCCGATGCAAATGAATGTTAAATTTTAATTCAGTATGACATTCTTATTCTAAAAATATGTCTGTTTCATAGCTACTTCATTACTGATTGAATTGGAAAGTTCACCGGGAATTTCTCTAGTTACGCCGGATATAGGTTTAGGGCCTCCATGCACTCACTGAGAATCCCCCTTCTGCAAAAAATGGTTTAAGGACCCCTGGAAAAAATGGTAGACTTAAATTTAATTTTTCTGTTGTTGACCCTTCCCTCTCCCCAAGAAAAATTGTTTGATCCTCTCCCTGGGTGTCCGACGGGTCTTTGTATACCTAAGAATTGGGACAAAGGTGCATATTGATCTGGTTTTAAACAGAGGTCGGGTCTGAGGTTTCCACGGGGTCAAATATACCAAAAGAGACGCTTGTGTGCCGAAAGTTATTCTAATATCTTCAGAGGTATGCCTATAGAAAGAGGGTGGCATGGGGAAATAGGTGGCCGAAGCAGGGAATATATGAACATAAGTCCAGCTTTAAATGGAGGTAACAACAAACATTTTCCGAATGGAAGGGGTGTTTTCAAAAGTTCTTTTTGTGTCAAAATTTGGCAAGTTGTCTCTAGAAATGACCTCGGCATAGACAAGGGTCGTTAATTCTCTCTAAAGGTCACCTCGAACAAATCTCACGAAAAATCCAGAAATAGTTAAGACTGGCTTTTTGCTAACTTATTCATTTATAATACTAGGTGAATGAAATTTCTGAAATGGTTCTACAGGCTAAATCTAAGTCTGAGTGGAAGATGTTTTCAAATTCTTGCTTGTCCCTACCTGTCCTACTTCTAATATTTTGTAAAGATAGGTCCTGTGCCTGGCTTCAAATGGTTTATTTTCGTCTTCTCGAAAGGGAAGGTTTTACTCGCTATCTTTTGCAAACACCAATACAGGAGTCTAGGCTCTGTGTGCATATCTAGGTGATTGATTCTGACTCCTGGTAGGAAGCGTAAATTTGTGCACACCAACGATCGAAAGCGCTCAACCCATTGGGATCAAGTACTTAGTATAGGATAACCAGGCTTAATTAGGAACTTTTGTTAATTGATTGCACTGATCAAACAAGGAATCCTTAACCGGAAAGTAAAACAATTATTCTTAGAAAGGAGTGGATTTAGGGTTGTCCTTTATGTAATCTATTAAGCTGCTTTTAAATAAGTGACCGACAAAGCCGGTTTCGGCTTGGTAACGCTCAAATACAAGATTTGTTATCCTAGGTACAGGTTAGGTTATGTAACACTACAAGCGAACTATAAAATACTCTCTTGCTAATTTTTTGTATGTTTCATGAAATTCGCCCTTTTGTTGCTGTTTTGGATTGACCCCCCCCCCCCAAAAAAAAAAAATCCTGTGCATATGCCTTAATGTTATGTTTATAATAGTTTGTATTATACCCTGTATCTGAGGAGATATTCGACATGGTTCTTGTCAAATTTGAGATGAGATTGATGAAAAAGCTGCCCCCTAATCGCCAACCAATTGTGTGTATGTACTTGACCTGGCCAAGTTAGTCATTGACTGTCAATGGGAGTTTCTATTCAAATATACAATGTCTTCTTTTTATTGGTAGTTCATCGGACTCTAGTTATTGTTCCAGGATTAGTTATTCATTGTTACGGAATAATTTCTTGATAATTACTCGTGTAATCAGAATAATTTATAAACGCCTATTAAATTAGTCTGTATATGTAAGTTTGCTTGTTAAATATTAACGAGTTTGTTATTTTAATTTTTGACTGCATTTTTTTTTTTTTCTCCGCTGAATTTTTCTGTTGTCTATACTGTTGGCATAATAATTTTTTAAAGATACTTTGTTTTCTTTTGCAAGAAGGAGGTAGGGTGATTTTACTACGAAAAGTGTCAGGTTCAAAACGGATAATCTTGTTTCAGTTACTAGTAAATGCAAACCTTTTTTGGCAGAAAGATAGCACAATCAAATATTTTCTATCTCTCCCAGCAAAAATACAGATGGTGGAAATACTTTGATTTGATTTTTGGAGTCAGATAATTAAATTGCACTAGAAACTCGTGAAAAAAAAACTGGAAACATTATTAAAACTGTATTTGAAGTATCAAATAAAAGACTAATTTTATATGAAGCTTATTAAAAACATGTAAAGGCAATAGCGTGGGCCGAAGTCTTGAATGAATTGTGTCATCAAAAAGCATGCTTCGCGGGGTTTTTGCTAGACACTTGTTCATAAAATGGCTCATAATTTGACATGTGATTCACATGATGGTTAGACAGCTAACCTAGTTGACAATCTATGTTGTCATAAATCGGAGATTGGCTAGATCAATACAGGACAAAAAGGCATACTAGAGTGCCGTTATTGATGCTAAAATTAAAGATCACCATCTAGTACTGTCCAGAATTAGCTGTCCAGTACTGTCCAGAGTTAGCTTAAGGTATGAGTTTCCTCTGAAACAGGCGATTGTTAGACAGACCTGAAGCTGTAAATTACACCAAAAGAAGATATCCACTTAATTAAATCCATTAATCTCAAATTTATATTCACCGAACCGAATAATGATATTACTACCACTACTAACAACTCCCCGCAGCACCAAGCCACCCGAGGCCAACATAGCTACACATGCTCGTCCTCCATCCCAATCTATTCAAAGCCTCCCTCTTTACACCTTTCCAGGAAGTTCCCATTTCCTTTAAATCTTTCTTTATGACATCCTCCCACCCCAGATGAGGACGACCTGCTTTCCGTTTAGCTCTAGATGGTTGGCCAAAAAGGACAATATTCGGCAATCTGTCAGCCTTCATCCGCAGAACGTACCCTAGTCATCTCAACCTTTCTTTCATTATAGCCCTAGAGAGCGGTATTGAACCACATTTTTTCGTATTTCTGAGCATATATATATCTAATCTAAAAAACGCTATATTCAACTAAAAAAATCAATTCGGTATATGGAAAAAACTGAATCTCAGCAATGGAGTAATAGGAAAATTTTCTTCTCTTATTAACTTAATAAAACCGTAGGAGAGCGCAAAAATAATATACCAAAGCTCTCATAAGGAACAAAAACCCTTAAAGCTGAAAGTTAGGAAGGGTAACTATCTTCTGGGCACTTAAGACGTTAATAGTCTCCAGGATCTGGATTGGAGTGGAACTTTCCTGGGACAGTTGGATAAGAAATCAGAGAGTATAGAACTTGACAATGTAAGATATGCATGGACTTATTTTTTTTGGATAGTTCGCGAAATAGCAAAATATGTGTTAGGGAGGGAAGTTTTAAAACCAACTAGAAATATTAGCGATGCTTTTAGCTTGGTGGACGAGATGGGGCTTGTATAAGAAATTTCTGAGTGATAAATCTTACGAGAACTTGCGGAAAGTAGAGACAGAATTTAAGGGTGTGTGTAATGGAGGCCTTGATAAAATTTCTTAGGATTAATTAAAAAGAACTTTTTCCACAAAATAAGTTTTTAAAAAAAAAGTTAAGAACTCCATTAAACCAAAAATGAACAAAAATAGAATCGAATAATCTACCAAACACACAACTACCACAAATCAGTATCAATAAGTAAATGAAACCCAAAACAAACAGAAATTAAAATAAATAACAGAGTCAAACTCCAAACGAGCAGAAACTAATATGAGTAGATTTCTAAAATCCTATGCTTTCTAAAAGCCAGAATATAATTTATACTTTACTGAAAAAAATTTAAATGAATTTACTTTTTAAAAAATATGCATTGTCAGCTTAATATACATATGCTGATATTCATTCCTTAAAATCTTATGTAATTTTTGATTTCTTAAAGTTATAAAAATGAAAACATTTAAAAGAACACTTTCAGTAAAATATAAACTATATTCTGGCATTTAGAAAGCATAGGGTTTAGAACCCTACTCAGATTAATTTCTGCTCGTTTTGAGTTTGATTTATTTTCATATCTCTTTGTTTTGGGTTTCATTTATTTATTGATACTGATTTATGGTAGTTGCATGCTTGGTAGATAATTTGATTCTATTTTTGGTTCAATGGAGTTCTTTACTTTTTTTTGGAAAAGACTATATTAGACTATTTTGAATAGAATAGCTATTTCAAAATTTCTATTAGATGCATTTCAGGAAAATACGGCGTTTGTGTGTGTGTGTGGGGGGGGGGGGGTAGCTGCCCGCCAATTGCTTTGACTCTTAAAAAGAGCACTAGAGCGTGTGATCCAATGAGCCCAATCCGAAGTTTATATGACCAATCTCTATAAAAAACCTTATATGCCCACAGGGCATAACTTACAGTTCTTGTCCTTAGGGCTGGGGGGATTTGTTATCCACAAAGACATAATTTCTAGACTTTTCAATACGTTGAACAAAATGGCTATCTCAAAATTTTTATTGGAAGTGTTTGGGGAAATGATTGGCGTAGGGGGAGGGACATTTGCCCTCTGATCACTTTCGACTAATAAGAAAGGCAGTAGTCCTCTCAATTTCCAATCGAATCAGCCCTCTTTGAAGCTTCTACGACAGCACTTCCTATAAAAACCCTATTTGCCCCAAGGGCATAACTTACGACCCTTGTCCTCAGGGCTATGGGGAGGGGTTGTCTTCCTCAAAGACATAATTTCCAGACCTTTTAACTAAGTTGAACAAAAAGTCCGTATCAATAAGTTGATCGTAAATGTTTGGGGAAATGATGGGCGTGGGGGGGAGGCGATTCTTCCCCCGATTACTTTTGTCTATTAAAAAGAGCAATGGCCCTTTCAATTTCCAATCGAATGAGCCCTTTTTGAAGTTTTTACGACAACACTTTCTATAAAAACCTTATATTACCCCAAGGCATAACTTACAACCTTAGCCCTGAGGGTTGTGGGGGAGGGGGGGTTCGTCATACTCAAAGACGTAATTTTTGGACCCTTCAATTACGTTCAACAAAATGACTATATAAAAATGTTGATCGGAAGTGTTTGGGGAAATAATGGGCGTGTGGTGGGTAATTGGCCCTCCGATCACTTTTGACAATTAATAAGGGCACTATACCTCTCAATTCCCAACTGAATGAGACCTTTTTGAATTATCTACGACAACGCTTTCTATAAAAAAATTTATATGCCCCCAGGGCTTAACTTAAAACATTTGACCTAGGGTCTGTGGGGGAGGGGGGTTGTCATCCTCAAAGATATAATTTCAAGACCTTTCAACTACGTTGAACAAAATGGCTATCTCAAAATTTTGATTGAATGTGTTCGGGGAAATGGTGGGCTTGAGAGGGGGGTTAGTTGCCCTCCAATCACTTGCGACTATTAAAAAGCGCATTAGCCCTTTCAATTTCCAATTGAATGAGCCCTTTTTGAAGTTTATACGACAACCTTTCCTATAAAAACCTCATATGCCCCCATGGTATAACTTACAACCCTTGTCCTGAGGGCTGTGGGGGGTGTCATCCTCAAAGACATAAGATCCAGAACCTTCAACTACGTTGAAAAAAATGACTATCTCAAAATTTTGATTGGATGTGTTTGGGGAAATGGTGGGCGTAGGAGGGGGGTTAGTTGCTCTCCAATCACTTTCTACTATTACCAATCTAATTTCCAATCGAATAAGCCCTTTTTAAAGTTTGTACGACAAACTTTTCTGTATAAACCTTATACCCCCAGGGTATAACTTACCACCCTTGTCTTGAGCGCTGTGGGGGGGGGTGTCATCCTCAAAGACATAAAATCCAAAACCTTCAACTACGTTGAAAAAATTGACCCTAGGGTATAACTTACAACCCTTGTCCTGAGGGCTGTGGGGGGTTGTCATCCAATCACTTTCGGCTGTTATAAAGGGCACAAGCCCTTCCAATTTCCAATTTAATGAGCCCTTTTCGAAGTTTATACCAAAAATCCTTCGATACGAAGTGCCCTTGTCAAAACCAAACCAAAAAAAAAAAAAAAAAAAAAAAAAATACATTGTGCCAACATTGTCCTATTAGGCAGCGCTATTGCGCTGCCTATGATTAGAAAAACTTAGCCAGACGACATGATTGTAAGATGTTGTATGTAGATGTTATATATATATATATATATATATATATATATATATATATATATATATATATATATATATATATATATATATATATATATATATATATATATATATATATATATATATATATATATATATATATATATATATATATATATATATATATATATATATATATATATATATATATATATATATATATATATATACCTAGTCCTGCCATAAATATTGATACAAGGTATTTAAATTAAAAAAAAAACTAAAATTCTGGTTGGATTTGAAATTTTTTTGCATCTTTTATTACTGATATAATGAACTACTAACTATAGAAAAATTATTCAAAATGGCCGTCATTTGCCTGTATACACCGACGAAGTCTGTTAGGCCATTCATTGATCGCTGTACGGACGCCATCTTCAGAGAAATTGTCCACAGCTTCTACCAGTGCCTGCTTCAATGAATCCAGATTATGGTGACGTTTTGTGCAGACCATGCCCACTAAAACTGACCACAGTTTGTAGTCAAGTGAATTAAGGTCGGGACTGGCTGACGGCCAATGGTCACTACTAGTAAATAGGGAACGTCCTATGACGGCGTCACTTCTTTACATTTTCTTGAAAAGGGCGTTAAAACGGCGGCGAGAAATTATCAGCAGGACATTTTAACATATGCAGTGGAGCCCCTAAATCAAACCATGTTTCAATATAGACCATGGATATTCCAACAGGATTCTGAACCTGCACATAAGGTCAAAACTACTCAACAGTAGTTTAAAAATCATGTACCCAAATTTATTAGCAGTGACCGTTGGCCGACAGCCAGCCCGGCAGGCGGCAGGCTTCTATATATGGATTCTCACTGTCGCTAGTTTTCATATATATATATATATATATATATATATATATATATATATATATATATATATATATATATATATATATATATATATATATATATATATATATATATATATATATATATATATATATATATATATATATATATATATATATATATATATATATATACACATATATATATATATATATATATATATATATATATATATATATATATATATATATATATATATATATATATATATATATAGTGTGTGTGTGTGTGTGAGTGTGAGTGTGTGTGAGAGTGAGTGAGTGTGTGAGTGAGTGTGAGTGTATATATATATATATATATATATATATATATATATATATATATATATATATATATATATATATATATATATATATATATATATATATATATATATATATATATATATATATATATATATATATATATATATATATATATATATATATATATATATATATATATATATATATATACCATGTCTGTGGCGGAAATAGATCCGGCATTGTGTCTTTAACCAGATAAGACAAGAAAAGAGTTGCAGTAAAATTGTGTTAATTTATATTCACAGAAACGCTTTCTAAGTTTTGTAATATATGCAATCAAATTGTTTGTTTTACTTGTTTATCGCCTTAATGTTCATGGATGTGAATTTTGTGGCCATTAAGTACACTAGTTTTTTTTTTAGATTTGATAAACAGCATCTTTCATGCAAATTTATGAAAGCATTAATTTTTTCGGTAAAAGTTAGTGGAAACAAGAATATTAAAGCAGGAACTAAAATTCCACAAAATCTGCTGACTTCTAGTATCCACCGTGGCTTGTGAATAAAAAAGAGTCCTCAATTCTTTTCCGGCAATAATG
The DNA here is from genome assembly GCF_049724085.1 of Artemia sp. Qi Xiang Cuo. Taxonomy (NCBI): domain Eukaryota; kingdom Metazoa; phylum Arthropoda; class Branchiopoda; order Anostraca; family Artemiidae; genus Artemia; species Artemia sp. Qi Xiang Cuo. The sequence continues at coordinate 68,500,665 of NC_142804.1, forward strand.
CTTTAAAGCATGTTAGGAATTATTTATATTTGTAGATGAATAGTAAATTTACATAATGCACTCTATATTCTGAACGATAACTCATTGTATAATGCCTGTATTGCCGGGGTTAGGTGTAAAAAATAAATACCAATATTTTATTTTTTGGTTTTCCCTGAATGACAATCGTTCTTAGTTTGTTTTTACGGGGAAAGGGGTTTGACCAGGCACTTACGTAGGGTAGGGGCCTTCCAGCCATGCCCACTTGCAGGTCTTGAGAATTTTATGGTTGTTCCTATAGTGCCTCAAATTTCCACATAATATGTCTGTTTTTCTCATTTTATTTTTTAACTATTTACCCTTCACCCGAAATACACTTCTGTGTATCTGCCGGGGTTTGGTTTCGAATTACCGACCTGTAAAATGAAGAGGATTAATAAGAATAAAAAAAGAACTTCAGGATAGTAAGCCGTTTATGCCTGGTACGATTAAGGGGGGGGCTTGGGCGGGGGTTAATTTTTTGAACAAATTACTACCTTTAAATTTAAGCTTCCCCTTTCTTCCTCCAAAATAAGTTTTCGTGTACCTAATTATTAACCTAATTATTAGCTAATTTTAGCGAAAGCTATGGGATCCTATATAATTTTATATTATTATTATTTAATAATAATAGTTTATTAGGTTAATATAGATAAACCTAATAAACTTGATAAACCTGCATGTGATGATTCATTAAACGAATCTACGATGCACAAGGTTGGCAACAGCTTTTCTAGAAGATGAATTGTATTCGAAGTAATTCTCTAAACCATCAATCTTTTGAAATTCCATTTTTCTTTCTAGAAAAATTCCATCTATCATAAATCCCGATTGGAACTTCGGTCAGCTTGGAATTGGGGGTTTGGACAATGAATTTAACGCCATTTTCAGGCGTGCTTTTGCATCGAGAGTCTTTCCACCAGAAGTGATCGAACAACTAGGTAAGTCCGTTGTGTAATATTGATGGGAATGAGCCCTTTTCGAAGTTTCTACGACAACTCCTTCGATACAAAGTGTCCAGGTCTAAAACAAACCAAAAAAAGAAAAAAAAATAATAATAATATATATATATATATATATATATATATATATATACAGCTGCGAAACAATTATTTGATCTTCCATATTATAACATAAAATTTGATAAAGCAAAAATGCTTGACATAATTGTGTCCGAGTGTTACAAAGTTTAAGAGATTTGATTGAGTTTATCAATAAAGAGATTAGTATAAATAGAGAAGCTAAAATCTCATTTACTTCTGAAAATGACAAAAATATAGACATTTCGGATAATCAGTCCGAAACAAGTTTGAACCGTATAAATAAGATCAAAATGAAATGACCTTTGGGAAAAGTCAACGTGCTTCGGCTAGATTAGCAAAAGGAAGGATACACTTAATATTTCACAGGTAATAGATCTAAAAGTTTCTTGACCTGTATTTAGTTAACCTGGGTCATACAAAAGATTTTTAAGTAAATAGCCTATTTCATTTCGAAAGATTCCAATATCAGAAGATGTTAAGATAGCCGACATCCTGCTTTGCCCTGCTTTGTACCTTTAAAATATTAATTGAAATAAAATATCGAAGTATATTTAGATTAAACAAAAAACATGTGTTTTCAACTGAAAATAAAGAGTAAAAAAACACGTATCTGTGATCTTTCTTCTGGCCAAAAGCCAAAATTGCACTTTTTAGCAGATGGAAACTTAAAACCTCTACAGTAAGATCCTTTTACACACTGATGAGTAGGGTTCTCAGATAAGGTGTAATTTTCAATGAGATTCCTTGACTTTTGGGGATATTTCTCCCCCTTTTTCGAAAATCAGGCAAGTTTTGCCAGACTCGTAGCTTTTGATGGGTACTTACTTACTTACTTACTTACGGCGGGAACCAGACGATGAACTGTCCTGCCCGGCACCAACGGATCTTGGGATGACTTCCGACGACCACTTGGACCTGTCGGCTGCAGCTTCTCCGGCAATTTTCAGCCAGTATTTGTCCCATCTCCGACTGTGTCTCCTGAATCCTCTCGACGGTTCCAGGTCCTCCTTGAATTTTGGCCACAGTTCTTTCTTTTGTCCTCCTGGTTTACGTCTCTAGTAGGGGGCTGGTTTGCAGACAAGGAAGTCCCGACATATCGTGCCTTCGGGACGGTGCAATGTGTGGCCAAGGAGCTTCAGGCGACGTCTTTTAATGATAAGCTATAGCTCTTCTGATTGACCAAAGCGACTCCTTGCTTCATTATTGGAAATCATGTCCCATCTCTTAATGTGGAGGATGTAACGAAGGCAGCGGTGGTCGAACATGTCTAAAGTTCTTGCATCTTCAGTCTTGATCAGTCATGTCTCGCAAGTATACAGTAGTACTGCTCGAACAGTTGCACCATAGATTCTGACTTTTGTTTTGGTTTAGATCTCCCGTCTGGTCCATAATGTTTTTTTCAGACTAGTAAACACTCCCCAGGCTTTTGCTATGCGGGCAGAGATATCCCTTTCAGCTCCGCCATCTGGTGTTATGATAGAGCCAAGATACTTGAATTCCTCAACGCTTTCTATTGGCTCCCCGTCGAGGGTAACTTGGCAAGGAGCAGGTTGGTTGAGAGCCAATACTTTAGTCTTTGCGCTGCTGATGGCCAGTCCGATGCGCTTTGAGACCTCATAGGTATCGTCGATCATGCCTTGTAAGCTGTCGGCGGTAGTTTCCAGCTCGCCAACGTCGTCTGCGAAGTCCAGATCTGTCAGGGGCTGGAGGAAACCAGCTATTTGTCTGAAGACTATTCCGCTGTGGTTTCTAATTGCATTAAACATGATCCAGTCTATCGCGTAGTTGAGTAATATAGGTGAAAGGGGGCATCCCTGCTTTACCCGGAACTCCACTGAAAACTTAGGGGTGTCGTTGCCAAAACCACGGACGCAAGTCTCAGTGTCCTTATACGCACTTCAGAGTATCTCAATGAGCTCCTGTGGCGCCCCGTCTTCAGCCATAATTCTCCATAGCTCCTCTCTGATGAGAGAGTCGAAGGCAGCTGCAAAATCAATAAAGGCGATGAGAAGGGGTAGATGAAACCTGCTGAACTGCTGAAAGATGAGGCGAATCGTCAATATCTGTTCTGGACAGCCTCTGCCTGGTCTGAAGCCTGCTTGTTCAGGACGGGCTAACTTGTCACGTGCGTCTTTGAATCGATTCAAAAGAATGACGCAGAAGATCTTCATGGCATCGTCGATCAGGGAGATACCTCTATAGTTTCTGCAAATGGCCTTATCTCCTTTTTTGTACAGCGGAATGAGGACTGATACTTTCCAGTCTTTTGGGAAGGTCTTCGTCGTCCACACCTGGACAAACAGGTCGGTTAGGTGGCATAGTAGAGTTGGTGAGGCCTTGAACATTTCAGAAGGGATCCCATCCTCTCCAGGAGTTTTATTCTTTTTCATACACTTCAGCGCTTTTGCATGTCCGCAATACTTGGCGAATCAAGGTTTACTGCGTAGGGCTCTCTAGCAGCACTCGAGAAGGCAGGTAAATCGCACGGGGGTTTGACAGGGTTCAGTAGCTCAGAAAAATGCTCTCGCCAGCGTTCCATGCGTCCTTCTTCTGTTCGGATGAGTTCTCCGGACTTATCTTTCAGTGTGTCAACCGTTACAAGAGCTTTTCCTGTCGCTTCTTTCAGGAGTTTTAACACTTTCCTGCTGTTGTGACGCCTGGACGCTTGTTACAACTCATTCGCCAGATCTGACCAGTACTGTTCTCTGTCCCGTTTAAGTGACTGTTTAACTGCTTTGCGGGCTACTTTTAAGGGTTCTTTTGCACCTTCCACGAGGGGTCGCTTATTCTCAACTAGTTCTATGGTGTGGTCAGAGATCCAGGCTCGCTGTTTTAATTTTGTTTGGCCAAGCACCTCCTCAGCTACGTCCTGTGTCGCAATTTTTATCTGCGCCCAATTTTCATCGACGAGTGAGAGACGATTCAAGGCATCGAACCGGTTGCTTAGCTTTAACTCGAAGTCGGCTTTGATTTCCGGGCATCTTAGTTTCGAAACATCGAAGCGCTTCCCTGCCTTCTGTCGCGTCTGGACTTTGACGGACTTTGCAAGTGACGGTGACGGACTTTGCAAGTGAGGAGATAGTGGTCGGATCCATTTAAAGATCCTGTGTCTGCTCCTCTGTATACCCGGGTATCTGTGCAGGAGCTCCTCCATCTTCTGCTGACTAAGATGTGGTCGATCTGGGCTGTTGTTACGCTGTCGTTCGAACGCCATGTAACGAGGTGGAGTCTGTTGTGCTCAAAGAGAGTGTTTGTGACGCATAGGTTGTTGTATCTGGCTAGCTGTAAGAGCCTTTCTCCATTGATGCATCTGTCACCAATGGTGTGGCGGCCAATAACTGCTGCTGTGTCGGGGTCTACTCTGCCAAGCCGGGCGTTCTAGTCTCCAGCTACAAAGAGTATGTCACGCCTTGGTGTCTTGTCGATGATTCTTTGTAGGTCATAATAAAATGCATCTTTGACCGCGTGACAACTGTCCGTTATCGGAGCGTACACGGAGATTTCGGTTATGTGGCTAATGTGGCCTCTCAGTCTGATCATGGCGATCCTTGGTGACACTGGCTCCCAAAAGGTGACGCATGGTGCACTAGGACCATCTATTAGGAATCTAATTCCTTACTGGCCGGAACCATCATTGGGACCTGAGTTGTAGAACTGGAAAGCGTCAGGTTCAGAAACGGTCAACTCTCCGGACAGATCATCATTAAGTCTCGTTTCTGACAGACAACAAACGTTGATTTCATACTTCTGCAGCTCCTTTGCAAGGAGCAGTTGCATAGATTCCAGCTTGCAGCTGCGAACATTCCACGCGCCAATATTCAAATGTTTTCTTGATCGTGCGGCTTGCATACTTGTCGGGCCTGGCACCACCCTGACCTGGTCCGCGTCGGCTACCGGGAACGCCGTAATAGTAATATCTCTCTGCATTTGATCTTCAATATCCATTGGTGTTTCATGGGAATTGACTTGACCAAAGACTCCCAAGACCCTTGGCGCCCGTTGCATTAGCCATTCTATTTGTCGGGCAAGGCTACTAATAGAATGTTACACCACTCCACCGCTGTGAGGTACAACTTAGGGCTCTCCTCCCGGCTCGCTAGGGACGGGGGCGTGAATCCTCGCTCCGAGGCCCCAACCATAGCTTGGGAGCACTCGTGCTTATCAGGCCCTGATTCCCACCTAGGAGGTCGGGAGGTTGGAGTGGCATTAAACTTAATGAATTTTATTTATTTGGAATCAGCATAAAAAGCCAATCCTTTTGATGTATCTACTGTTATCAAAATTCCGTTTGTTACAATTTTGGTTACTATTAGGCAAGTTCGTTACCACGAACTGTTTGATTTGAGTTTTTCTTTGCATTTATATTTCGATTTTGTACAGCCCTTGACTTTGTGACCCTTTTCTTATATCTAAGTTTTTTTTTTCGGTGATCAGAGGCTTCTGGATGTGAAGCCAAAATATCCGAATGTTTGGTGCAAAAAAACTTTTTTTTCACCGTTTCTTGGCTAAATTGAGAAGCAACACTCGTGTCCAACACACATTCGACCATTTTGTTACCAATACACTTCAATATAGCCAAAACTTTTAGGTGGCTCTAGCGGACTTTTCCAGAGGCAGGGGTAATTGGTACATTAAACGTATTTTAGTATTGAATAATTCCTAGAAAATATCCAGAATAAAAAGCAGGCGTAATGTTCAATTCCCCGCTAAAATTAAAATCCATTAGCGTTTCGCTATTCACAAAAAAAAATTAATATCAAGCAAAAGTTTTGGTGGCAAATGGAAAATTGTATAAAAGTATATAGTGAAGCCCAGAGGTGCACATCCAAAAACTGAAGCTGACCCAGTATACATGGAATATGTGACTTAACCGGCGAAGTTCAAAAAATAACCTACAATTATATTACAATTTTCAGTAAAACTGAAATCCCATCTACATAATTCTGCTAACAATTAATATTAAACCATAAATCATAAACTAAACCCCTAAGATTGGTCCAAAGGACCCTGCAGAATAAGTTGAAAAACGCAAGATTAAAAATCCACTTCACAGCAATCTAAATTCCAAATTTCTAAAAAGAATTTCAATTTCATAGCAAATATAAATTCCAATTCTGCCATTGCCATGTTGCCACCATTTCGAACATATGGCGGGTATATTTCGCCGGAAGTGGTTTCTTTGAATGTAAAAGAGACATTTCCGGCATTTTACAAGAATATTAGCATTTGCTATCTTGAATTCAGAGTATAATCCTGTTTTTCAAATATAGAAACAATTTCGCCAAATTTTCACTTTAGCTTACGTTTCAGACTAGAAGACAACAACGTTAGATTTAAAATCAAATATTCCAGTGGAATTGAATAGAAATGAAGCGGACTAATTTTTTTTCTTATAACAGACGCAGCATTTCTCCAGATATTCTTTGCGACTCTCTCTTTGTGGGAATTCTGATAAAAAGAGATTTTTCTTTGACGTAATTTCTGATCTCCGCAGATTAGAATTCAAAATAACAATATAAGTCCAAATTCTGCCATTGAACACGTACCAAAATTCACAATTGGAACAAACTTGAACTAACTTGAATTTACAATGTTATGGAGAGGTTGATGTTGGAAACATTTACAATTTTATGTTACCAATACTTCAAAACGGAGGCAACACCTCCTTCCTGCCCGCCCCATTTGAGTGGGGTATCAAGAAGTAATGGTATATAACATGGCAAAAAACTATACATTAATACAAGACTACAAAATTATATGTTTCTATTCTAAAGGGTTTTCCCTTTGCCACAAAAATTTCTTGTGCATTAAATTTATTTTAGCTTATTACAATAAATTAACAAAGTTATATTGAAAGCAAATGTTGGTATGGAGGGTTTGTTGGTGGGCTGTCATAACTTAAAGATTAGAGAAACGTTCCCAGTTAGTTGGAGGCCTTCGGCTCAGCTCCCACCTATGACAACTTCTGTTCAGAACCTGAACAATCCTTTGGTTGATAAAAATCCATCCATTTATTTTATTTCAGAATAAAACTGTCTTCTTGTCCCAGAACAAGCACGACATTTCAATTTTTTTTCAATCTTCAGTAAAGAAGTCAAATAAGGATCACTTTCAACCACAGAAATGAGACTTCTCACATTTTTGAAGCAACTATATAGTTCGTTAGATTTTCGAACCAAATCCCTTCTAAAAAATCACCTATAATATCTAATTTTCTAAATCATAAATATTTATCTGCTAAACCGGAGAAAAGGATTTATTAGATCGATAGTTGCAAAATGCTAGAAATCCCACGGAAAGAGCATTTCTTCGTTCTAATCCTCTTTCATAGTAAGGCTTTCATTTATTGTCTACTTTCTAGGGATCAACATACCTAAGTCCGTCCAGGACACACTTTCCAATTTTTCGATAATTACACTAGTCCCAAAGTTATAAGATTGTGTTAAATGCCAAACAGTGGAAAATACGATACAAACGCAAAAAATTACAGATGTGTAATGCTATTTTTCAGTTTGGCATGTTACGGATGAAACGCCAAATGGAACAGCCAATTGAAAACCATGTTTTTTGTTTTGTGTTGAAGAACTAGTGCTCTCGCATTTTCATTGGTTGACTACCTTTCTGCTATGTCCGTATAAGGCCAAATTGAAATACAACACATGAAAAGCACCCGAGTTAAACATTTTTGCCTCTCAATTACTCGGACTATCTGTCTTATTTTTTTTCTACAATGAGCCAAGTCTTGATGCCTACTGCAAAATATTTGATATTCAATTGAAAATCAACGGAATATCAAATATTGAAAATCAAATATTTTGCAGTAGGCATCAAGGCATGGCTAACTGTAGAAAAAAGACAAGACAGATAGTCCGAGTAATTGAGAGACAAAAATGTTTAAATGGCAATTGAATTGAAAATCAAATATTTTAAAGTAGGCATCAAGACATGGCTAATTGTAGAAAAAAGACAAGACAGATAGTCCGAGTAATTGAGAGGCAAAAATTTTTAAATGGCAATGTTTAAATGTTTACAGGCATACAAGGTCTACAAAAAATAACTTTCCTTCTTTTACCAGAATTCAAATAATAAATTCAAAAAGCATTTTTCGTGCTGAATTCAAGTACCACTTCACCTTATTCCCGTCCGACCAGAGTTTTGAGTCATATACATTTGTTTTTTTTATAATATTCTAAAAATTTCGTAACTAGCTCTATAATCCATATTTAGTACAAAAGTAGTATAATAATGCGAAGACCACTCTTCGGCTGCTATTTTAATGAATTCTAGAGTTGTAGGTGACATTTTAGTTTTTAGTTTTTTTGTAAATTTTTAAAATGTTTTCTTATTATTTTTATTTTATTGGTGCCACTGAGAGGAGAAAAGGTGGGATTAAAAAAAAAAAAAAAAAAAAAAAAAAAAAAAAAAAAAAAAAGTAACACACAATCATAACGTAAACATTCTAAATTACCTAGAACTTAGTCTTTTAGACTTAGGCTTAGTATCTGAAAACACTACGGCGGCTACAATAATTAAACATTCTTACGACATTTTTAAGTAGATTTCGCCATCATAATCACAGGACAGTACTAGTGTTTTCACTTTTTCTTCTCACAGAATTGTAAACACCACAACAGAATATTAAAGATCCTTACCGAACCGAAATTCTAAATAATATTTAGCTTTTGTAATAAATAATGAATATAATAAAATATTTGTAAAATCAATAAGTTGTGCGGTATATTAACAATTTAGCCTAAATAACAAACATAACATTAATAAATATATTCGGGACCGTATTCAGTATATATAACGTTCGACAAATAAAGAAACAAAGAAAAAAAATAAGAACCAAACGACGTTTTTTTTTCAGCCAAAAAAGGCAAAGAAGACATTTCGGCAAAATTTCCGCTTAGTCGTCCTCAGCCCTTAAGAAATAGATGAGGAAAACAAATTTTCTTTTATATCTCTTTTTCTTCCCTTTTTTGAACGCTCCAAAATATCTACTTTGTCGTGAAAATTACCCTCGTTTGGTTCTTTTTCTTTGTTCTTTGCCGAGCATACAAAAAATTGTGGCACAATTGATGAAACCTAAAATATAATAAATAATAAGAATTTGTTGCCTGCAGTCAGGCCTGAAATACCCGTAGTTTCTTTTGTTTAGATATAGGATAGGCCTACAATAACAAACTAGCCGCTTTTATTCTTCCTTTGGAAAACATGCTTAGGAAAGTTGAAAGTTTCAAATAAATGCAAAACTCTTAACTAATTTTACACAAGAAAAACTTTTCGAATTCGGAAAGGGTTTTATTCATCTAGTTTTCTATTTCCAAGTCAATCATAACAATTCATCATTCCTAATCACTACTTGAAAACCTCTCTACTAATCCTAGGATCAAACTACGTTTATCTTTATTTTATTTTTTTTATTAATAAAAACGGCGTAAGCCATAATATTTATAGATTAACAAAAACAAGGCTTACCTAAATATTATTGCTTACCTTAAAAAACCCTTTGTTTCATCCTGTCCCTTATCAAAAACATAAAAATAAAACTGAGGTTCAGCAATTATTTTTTTTTCTGTTTCCTGAAAAAAAAGCTTTTCGAGACATCCGAACTCGATGCGTAGCGATATATTACTACTGGTACAGCTAATACTACTTCTACTACTTGTTATATATACTACTACGACGTTGTGGATTGAACCGCAGCGTCACCTTTATATACCTATATGCATAGGCTTAATATATCTTATATTATCGGTTGTTATTCTTCAATTTTACTAAATTATCTAAAATAATGGTTCAATAAAAGCCTTGAATATTCCGTGGTTGTGCATACAATTTTGTGAAAAGAAGAAGCAGAAACACTGGTGTTATCCTACGACGAATACATCCAGCTCAAACTGCGTGTATACATCCGTACTTAGGCGGTTTTGTTACGCTGCATTTTCAATCGGCAGTTCAGGGATATAGTGGAAAAGTAATCGACCAATAAAACTGCAAGAACACTATTTTTTTCAGCACAGTACATAACAATAGGGCTTTCAATTGGCTATTTCATTTGACATTTAATATTGACACAAATAGAACAAATGGCAATTTTTTGCAGCTGAAAGAAAAATTTGCAACTGGAAATATAAAAAAAAACAACTGGAAGTCAACATTGTTTATAAAGGGAAAATATTGCAAACTCGATACAATCGATACAAAATTCATTCTTTATAAAAAAAAATGAATGTTACATTTAGATTCAGGATGCAATTCTGGGTATATATTTGTACATTAGGGGGGTGGGGTATATACACTGTTAATATCTAGGTTCTAAGAAATTCATTCAGAATTTCTAATGTACAATTCTATAGGTTCTATAGGATCATGAATTTCTAATATAATATAATATATAGGCTCTAAGAACTCATGAATTTCATGAGTTCAAAGAACTTCACGAATTTATTAGAAAAACTGGAAAAAAAGAAGAAAAGAAGTGAAGATAAAAGTTCTCCCGCTGCAAAATGTGTTAACTAGGATTATTCTGCATGGAATTTGCTCCAAGGGAAGCAAAGAAATCATAACACTTAGGCGTAAGTCTTGATCGATGATCACCTGTAATCAGACAGAAAAGAAGAAAATAGAGGTGAAACAAGATTTATCGGATAAGTAGTTCTCCAACAACTAGAATCGTTCGAATGATACACCTCGTATTTTCTATTGACAGGGACGGTTGATGTTCAATTAAATTTCATCAAAATCTCTATGGGTGGGCTGCAAAAAAAATAAAAAATCTGAGGGGGAAGGGAAGGTTAGAAAATTTAATTTGATTTATGATCTTCTATGTTCTAGTGTTTGTTGTTCGTAATGAGCTACGGATGTTTTCCTTAAAAATTGCGGTAGGAAATTCATTAAAAAAAAAGTAACAATTTTTATGAATAAGTAAGAGAAACAAAGTAAAACACAAAACAAAATCAAAGCGATAAAAATAAAAATGTTATTCCCAACAGTAAGTGTCAAAGGACATGGAATGAGTCGTGGAGGCAGTATTTTTGAAACTTTTCTTCATTATACATTTTTTTCTTCTGACAAGCTACCTTAAGGGAAAATGCCCAGGTCTGCGCTTCTGCAAGAACCCGTGTCCGATCCTATCAATTTGGATTTATGGCCTTTATACCCAATACTTTCAAATTTACTTTTGGAACAAGAACTCAGAAAGAAGAACCAGAGGGTTGTCTTGCCTCCTAGCACCATAAAAATATTTCGAGTATATATATATATATATATTAATTTTATGTTATAATATGGAAGATCAAATAATTGTTTCGCAGCTGTAGATTTGAAAGTTTTTGTCTTTTATTATACTTTAAGGAAAAATCTACTGCTGTTAGAATATATTTTCTAAATTTTGTTGTAGTCTGCCGACATAAAATTTGTATGTGCCGCTTTGTATGTGCTCAGTACTACATCTTTTCCAATATTTAGTAAAGATCCCGTAGTTCGAATTTAAAAGTAATTTTTATACTTTTTTTTTAATTCTTTATTTTAATTTTTGTGATTATGTAGGAACAAATGCTAAAGATATGTAATTGATTTTTTTTTATTACATTCATCTTCTTCTATTAATCTGTGTTTACTTAATTTTCTCCTTTGTTTGTTTATAGTTTGAGAGATCATCTTTCGGGATACTATTCCTAATTAAAATATCTTTAATGAGATGAGTTGATTATTCAAATATTTTTATGGGCCTAATTTTAATACCTATCAATTGAAAAAATAATTATTCCCCTTCTAGCTTGAACAGCATGATTTGACATAAAGAATAAGTAACGGTTATTTTTCGTGGGTTTACAATATATTTAAAAAACTAACCCCCTCCTCACACGTGATTTAGACGTTCCAAAAAGTCTTATACTTTTGATTTTCCCTAAATCCAAATAACAAATGTATCGTCTATTTATCTTCCCCAAAATTAAGGCTTTAAAAATTGTGTTTCTAATATAATCTATATACACCGTATAATTTAGTATACTATAATTTAATATAATTAATATAATTTAGAGTGGTCTAAAAGTATAATTTAATTGGATATAATTTAGATATGTTTCTATATAATCTGCATAAATCTCTGCTAAAACGGACTCGATGTTCCTTCTATTGGTAAGTCTGTGTATCGAGGGAAAAAGTTATTTCTAAACTTGAATTTGTTTGCGTAATTTATTTGTATAGTTTGTATAAAATTTAAAATGTGTTTATAAAAATATAAAATTTATTATGGCCTCTATCACCACTCTTGCGGCAGAATCCTCTATTACTCTTTTCTTTTATTAATCCTCTATTAGTCAGATATCCTCTATTATATTGTTCGAGTTCTTTTGACAAATTTGAAAAATGTCGTACATATATGTACATTGAACATATATCGAAACTGAATAACGCTGACTCACTGGACATTTCTATATTTTTTTAATTATTATTTTTTTAAGTTACAAATAAAATTCGGAATTAGGATATATTATTTATCGCATATTGCTCCGCAAACCTTTAGTTTTTTTTTCTAATCAATGTCATTTGCGGCATGATTTTGTTTTTAAAAATTATCAAAGGTAATATAGCGAGGAATTAGCTTTTTTAAAGACAGTAAAATTTAGACGAAACTAAATGAATATTCGGATCCATATCTACGAGCCGTCTTCAGCAAAACAAATCAATAAATATAAAAATTGAGCTTACGTTAAAATATGTTAAAATTAAAACTAAGAACAATAATGAAACAGTCCCAACATCTTCACTAAGTAATTTCAGGTATTTACATTATTTAAATTTTATTTTTAGGGTAACGACAGTGTTCGGATTTCCTTAAAATATCGGCAATCTGTCCCTTTTTTAGATAAATATTTAGCGCGCTGAAACCATTCCCATTTAATAAATATTGCTGAATATTGCTCGCAAAATATTACTGAAACCCTTCTCATTTTAATTTTTTTTGTGCTTTAAAGTCACGTGCAGCATGGTTTTCATTTTAGGGCAGCTTAGATGTCTCTTTAATCCAACCGTTTTGCTGTCCAGCTATCCTTAAAGTACCAGAGACGTGTACCTATGTTAGGTAGATATTTAGCGGGCTTGAAGTCCAAGCTAAACGGGCGAATAAAATATTGGTGAAACCATTCTCATTTTAAATTCTATTTTTTGTGCTTAAAAGTCACGTGAAGCATGGTCTTCATTTTGGGGCAGCTTAGGTGTCCCTTTTATCCAAATGTTCAGTTCTCTGGCTATCCTTAAAATACCGGCTATCTGTACCTAAGTTAGATAAATATTCAGTGGGATATAATCCCAAGGCAAATGGATGAATAAAACATTGCTTAAACAATTTTCATTTTGAATTATTTTTTTACTTAAAAGTCACGTGCAGCATGGTTTTCATTTTGGGGCAGCTTAAATGTCTCTTTAATCCAAACGTTCAGCTGTCCGGCTATCCCTAAAATACCGGCTATCTGTACCTATGTTAGATAGATATTTAGTGGGCTATAATCCCACGGCAAATGGGTGAACAAAATATTGTTGAAACAATTTTCATTTTCAATTCTTTTTTGTGCCTAAATTTAAATCAATATATTGTCTTGTGCAGCACGAGATTCCAGAAATTTCCATTTAAGAGCAGTGCACGTGTCTCTTTATTCTGGAAATTTAATAGTTGTACTGATGCAAGGAGGTCATTCAGAGAATAATAATTGGATTTTCTTCAGAAACTTCCCTGTGAAGCAGCTATTTGAGGCTATTGAAATGGAACATTCGAGTTTACTGAAAGTCAGTTTGGGAGAGTCACCGTGAAAGAGTAGATGGGATCCCTGTAGTTTAATTCAAGTCACACAAAGCTTCTAAATAGATTTGTTTTTTCAGAACTGAATTTTCAATTTCCAGGTCCAGGATTTTTATATCTTATAAGTCGCGACTTTGATTTGCGTACGTTTTGTATCTCTTTTTTTGGGAGAATCTTGGAATAGATTCAAGATTTTCAAGACTCAACAAGTTTACTAAAAATGATTCATGCCGGCTTTACGACCAGTTACAAATAAAGCACATATATGCTTGACAAACGCAACCAGTACACATTTACTAAATTATAAAACTAACCAAATCATCACTGAAATAAACACAAATAAAGAACAATAAAAAAAAAGAGATAATAATAATAATTACTGACTATTAAATTATGAGAAAAAAAGAAAAAAAATAATAAAAAGAAAAAGAAAAATAAATAATAAAAAAAATAATATAATAAAACGGATATATTAATAACAGAACAAAAAAAAAATTACTTAATTTGTCCTCTCCCGTCTTCCAGCCCCACACTCACCAACTGCCTCCAAGGAGATGCATCTTTAACTGTGTTTTAAATTGCGGCACACTTTCTGCTTTCCGAATTGAGTCTGAAAAAGTATTTCAGCCCACCGGACCCAATTGCCTTGCCGCAACGCTCGAGCGAATCGTGCCTCTTGGCTCACTTACTAGGTCCCCTGCATTTCTCGTAGTATATCCTTGATAAAATGAGTTAAAACGAAAAAAAATACTAAAAACATCAGGCGCTAAACCATTCAAACTCTGAAACACAAAAATACCGATCTAAAAATCTCTAATCTGACCTACATTCAAAATCCTAAGTTTCCTAAAAATCCATTCTGTACTTAAAACTCCTGTATCATACTTACCAATTAATCTCACTGCTTTATTTTGCCGAATCTGCACTCGTTTAATATTTAACCTAATCATCAGTCGGGCATTCTGAATTCAGCTCTGCAGGAAGTCCAGAACAGTGATGGGATTACAGACCTTTTCTTGGTGAATTAAGCAAAATATTATGCAAGAAGGTCATGAAAAGCTTTTCTAGCAAATGATATGGGAGAGACTGATATCAGATGGGAAGGCAAAACTCTCATAGACTTGGATTGTGCGGAAGATTTGAGTTTTTGAGATAAAAATGTTATCAAAAAGAATTAATTTTGGGGTTTTGTTTGGACTTCAGGCTGATAGAATAGGTAATGCCTATGAAGACTAGGTCTATTCAGTTAGGAGTATATTAGGATGAAGACGAAGAGGTGATGTTGGGTATCGAGGAGATCGACCGAGTGGATCTTAACTTACCTAGGCAGTAGCTATACTAATAAAGATGATAGATGCAGTGAAGATCTAAAAAGTAGAAGTAACTTGATGCAGGATACTTTTTTCAGTTGAACAAGAAGATTTGAACAAGGAAGAACAAGAAGATATATATTCGAGCTGAGATTAGGATACTAGATGTAATGGTAACGAATTTGGTCAATTATTGCTCTGGAACATGGGCGTTTTGAAAGGTTGAGGAAGATATGCTGGATATTTTCCAGAGGCACTTAGTTTTAGGCACTTGTTTGAATGACCTTATATCAAGCAATAAAATGCACGAGAAATATCGTTCGACCCCGATTTCTAGGGCTATAATGAAAGAAAGGTCTAGATGATTAGACCACGATTAACGGATGAAGGACGAGAGGCTACCGAAAACTGAAAGCTTTTTGTCAATCCATGTGGGACTAAACGAAAAGCACCCAGTCGTCAAATGAAATTGGGAGTTCATATGAATGATTTGAAGAAAATGGGGGCTTTATAAGAGGGAGTAAAGTGAGGGAGCTTGTATAGAGGGAAGTGGAGATGGTGCATGCTTAGCTTTGTTGGCCTCAGATAGCCAGTACAGTTTCACAAGTGAAACAAATAGACGCCATCATTTTACGGCCTAAATTCAGAGATTTAAAGCTATTGAGATGTGATATTCGAATTTGTCCATAACCAGGTAAAGAAAGTTAGTGTTAATTATTAATTTACCAAAACTCAATAACAGAGGAGACGGGATCTATGTTTTATTATATTTCTTAAATCTTTAAAATATATTTATTTTACAAAATTTTTGAATGGGGATATCAAGGTCTAAGCGAATATTCAGTTGAATAACTCTTCGTGCGTCTTCGCATACCAATCTTGGAATGGCTTGATAAAGATGAATTTGTAAAACAGCAGCCTGAAATAATTGGATCAAGTCGTTCAATCAGGTGCTCCTTATAAATTCGTTAACAAAAGCGATGAACACTTTGATTGATGGTTTTACTTGAATTAACATAGTATAACTATCAAGTGCTCCTTGATAGTTATAAAGGAGTCGATAAAGGAGTCGGAGTGTGACAAAGGAGTCGTACAATCAGGTGCTCCTTGTAAATTCGGTAACAAAAGCGATGAACACTTCGATTGATGGTTTTATTTGAATTAACATAGTATAACTTATCCATATCAACTTACAACAAGGCAGACAGAGTGGTAAAATTCAATGGGTCTCCTTTATCACAAAAAGGAATCCAACAATAACAAAAAATGCGCCCTTCTCAAAAAGAGAACGAAGAAGAGGGGAGAAGAATAAATACTTTGTTATACTCTGCCTTCTGCGTAATTTTGTCGATAAGCTACTGTGGGGATATAAGAACGTGAAAAGTGGAAACATACAGACAACAAAAATCCAAAATAGATATTTCTCAAGGACAACCATTGCTGAAGTGCTTCAACGGGCGTCTGGCTAATTACTCTTGGAAAGTTACCCGGGCAGTTCCTTCCCCTCGGAAAATTTCCTCTGCTGAAAATCCCCTATCCTGCAGACAAATACCCTCCTCTCCCGGAAGATTGGACACACATGTAAAATTGAGCTGTCTAAGAGAAAGTAAGACAATTAAAAAACAATAAGGAAAAAGAGAGATTTTAAATATTCAATATTTATTTCAATATTTAGGCAGAATATATCGTTCTATCCATCCTAACTCTTCTTGGCTCTTATTGAGAGTTTGACTCTATTCTATCGAAATTAAATTGAAAATAACGTCCCTTGAAAATACTTCAGACACGAAAATTTTCTGATGTGCGCTTACTGGACGATACCCAATAGGCCTACTTTTTTGTGACTTTTTGATTTGCTTAAACTATTGCTTTCTTGTGTGAAATAAGGAGTTCTGTCTTTTGGATTTGCTTGGATCTGACTTGGAGTTCGACTCCATGATATTGAAATTAAATTTAGAAAAGTCCTCTTAAAAGTATTTCGGACAAGAAAACCTTCTGATGTGGGCCTAGTGGACGTGGTCTCGATCCCAAGGGGTGAGCTGGTATCATGTGCTGTAGATGTCGGCCCCAGACCATTCTACACCGTATTTTCTGCCTAAACTCTGGAATTATAGATAGAATTTTCCAAAATCCCTCCTATTCTTCATTCTTTTTATTTAACGTACATTCCATTTGGCTGTTCAATTTTGTATGTGGGGGAGTATTCCCGGGGAGAATTATCCATGGGGGGATTTTACAGGGAGGGGAATACGCCTAGAACCGCCTCAATACGTAAAACTGGAAAAGAATTAATTACCTGCCCTCTTCCGGGGGATGTTTTATCTATCAGAACCGGTGCATTGGCCCTAAAAAGCTATGCTGCCATCCTATCCTTTCCTATTTTGGTATTTCATTTAGCTTAGACTCTTATATCTATCTGACTCCTCTTTCTTTTTTTGAAAATCAATAGGCTACTATATTTTTATAAAATATAACTTTGCTTATTCATTATTATTTTTACCCCTCTCCTTACTCCCCGAGGGCCATTGAATCAAGGGTGGATCCAGAACTTTTTTTTGGGGGGGGGGGGAGGGGCAAAATAGGTTAATCAGATAAACTTGCGTTAGGAGCAAGTTTAGTTAACGCAAAATTGCGTTAATTAACTAAATTACACTACTTTCGACTACGTTAGAGGGGCGCGCGCCCCCTTCGTGCCCCCCACCCAGGATCTGCCACTGCATTGAATCCTGTGTTGAATGCAGCTAATGAGCAATCTCTTGATCAAGGATTTTTCTGGTCTGTAGCAGGGCTGAATTTATTATGGCTCTTATGTTATCCGAATTGTAGAGTTAACTAATCAATTATTTTAATTATAAGTGCATATCAAGTCTACACATCAAATGCAACTCTGAGAAATAGATATCGGGGTAGGGGCTTGGGGGATGGAGTAATTGCCCCCTTCTATTTGTTTACTTTCCTCCATAGAGTTTGAAAAATACCTTTTTTGGTATTCCCATTGTAAAATACCTTTTGATTGGTAATCTCAGTGAAAAAACAGCAAAACTGCACCTTTAGGTTTTGAAAATCATATTTTGCCCCCCCCCCCCTCTTATATTTTTGTGAATGGACGCTCCTGTATTGAGGAATAAGGGCTCTATGACAAACAAGCCTAATAGGAATTCAATCACTAGCTATCCTTTTACGTTCGCGAAAAAAATTCCTTAGCGAAGAGTTCTTGTTTTTTTTTAAACGAACATCTTAGTATTCTATTTACAAATATATATTTGTAATTAGTTTAGATCTCTGGAGTCTGTATGTAGAATAGACTATCAGAATCTTAAGTATTTCACAATCTAAGTGTCGATTCTATTTTGATCTTCCTTACCTTCGGATCAAGAATGAATTATGCATGAAGCTTAAGTTTAAAAAGGAATAAACTGTGAAATCTATAGCCATAGTGGCCACTGCACTTGCAATATTGTTGTCTATAGTTCAGCCAGGGATGTACGGAGGAATATATTTCTTGGGATGGGGAAAATTCAGGGAACGCCAAGACACATGTCAATTCTATGGAGAATTTGAGAAATTATGGGGGTAAATAGTAAATATCTCTAAATTTTGGGAGTGAGTTCAGCTCACTAAGATTATTGCTAATAATATTTTTAGTTAGAATTTTAACCAGTTAGTTTTAGCACTTAAGTGAAAAGTGATCTTGCTCGAGTTTTTTAGAGAATCTAAATTGTACAGTGGAATTTGTAGATATCATGGCCAGTGGAAAACTGCTGAAAGCCTTAAAAATTAGTTATTTATTTTCTGCTGGTTATTTTAGGACTTTTCTACTCCTTAGTGAACTTTCTTTTTCATTTTTTTGCATTTTTTTTGCATTTTTTTCTCTGTTTTCAGTTGAGTACTAGTTTTTCAGAACTCTACAAGTACATGGAAATAACGCAAATCAGTTTATTTGAGCTGGTTTTGTAGGTATACGTTACATACACTGCGACGTACTGATTTATTGTTCGTTTGTAAGTTTCAACTTCGCTCTTTACTTTCATAAAAAAAGAAGTTTAAAAATAAATCAGTCTGTAGTCGAAGCAAGTTTCATATGAGTTTTTTGGTTTTCTTTTGTATTTTGGTTCAGGTGAATTGGTCTGGTTCTCTTCACATCCCCAAATCAATCGTTTTTGCGGGCGATCCTTAGCCAACGGACAATGCCAATTTTAGGCTGAGATACGTATTCGTTAGCGTTGCTTCGCTATTTTGACTTCTGGTAATGGCTGCGTTGGCCGTGGCCCCATGGCCTTGGGCCCATGGCATTGGGTCGGTCTAGTTAACTGATTCAATTCCCCTGAGAACTTGTCGATCCTTAGTGCTGCAATATCTTTAGATGAACATGTTTTCGGTAAAGCCTTTTTTTAAAATTTAATAGTTTTCATCGAGTGTCATTAATGAACTACTCTCAACGAACAGTCGTAGTATACGATTACTACATGCAAATTACATTTTTCCTGTCTAAGGAAATCAATTAAAGGAACTTCTATAGGCAGCATTGCGCTACCTAAGTAAAAGCGATAAGGCTTAAGTGTATTATTAATCATTTTCCCCAGACCATTTGGACTGGAAGGAATTGCCGTAGAAACATCATTGATAGCCCTAGTGTCCTTTTTAAGAGTCAAAAGTCATAGGAGGACAACCAGCCCCCCTTAATTGTCCCCTTTAGTTTGCCTTTTCCCCCTAAAAAAAAAACTCGGTCGAAATTTTGAGACAGCCATTTTATTCGAAATAGTTGAAAGGTCCTATGACTATGCCTCCGTGGGTGATATAACGCCCCCCGCCTCCATAGCCCTTAAGACAAGGAATCTAAGTTATGCAAGTTGCTAATTGTTTACATGTATATTTGTTGTTGGGAAAAGGGGGTATGCTTGATCCTGTGTTTCCAAAAAGACTAAGGATATTAAGGTTAAACTATGAGAGAATGTTGAGGGGATTTTAAACTAAACACTTTATATACTTGCAGGTTGTCAAATAAGCGTATCAACAATATTTCAGAAACAGCTTAGAGTCTTAAGTTGAATCCTTCGGGGCATGTCGAGTTAACCGAAAAACAATGTGTACTAATGCTACTACGACTACAGCTACTACGGCTGCTACTACTGTGACTACTACTAATAGGACTACTAATATTGCGACTAGTCCTTCTACGACTACTAATACAACGATCTCTACTATTGTTTTATTTAAATTACAGCCGTTTGTAATCTCTTAAACTCTGTAAATGGAAAAGCAGTGTGGTTTAAAAGATTATTAATAAAGCAGTGATAGTCCTCTATCGGAAAAGTTCTGGACTAAGTTTCAATTACAATATAATTGAAGATCTGGAGTGCTTTACAATTATTCGTTCTATTGAGCATATTCCTACTCTCTGCTCTATGCAGCAATCGTTTTGTCACTTCAAAAATGCTTTTTCTCGCTTGGACATCTATCAAGAAATATATAACAAAAATGCAATTGTATATTTGCACTCTTTCGTTCAAATACACATACTATTTAAGTATGGACTATAAACTTGGACCAATGTTTGGCACAAGAGGCTTGTGCAAACTACAATTAGCACAAAATTTGTAGCATATTTGCACGTTTGAAAGAAACTTTTAACGATTCTTTACAGATTTTTTTAGATAGTTTGAAACTCCGCCAGATATTGTCGGTAATTAACTTTAAAAATATTCCTCTCCTTGGCTCTCTCGGACAGGGGCTTTTTCAATATTACTGGGCGGCCAAAAATGTGTCACAGTTGACGTTACTAATTTTTTTTTTCAGATTCTAGTAGCGCAAATAATTTCGGAAATTGGTATAATATTACCAGTAATCTGGTTAATATTGTACCCAAAGTCACCTGAGAAAGCATCAAACCTTTCTCAGGATAACGAGCAAAAACTTCTAAGTTATGTAGACTTTAGGTTTACGTTTGTCTAAAAGATTAGATCAAAGAATATGGGTAACTCACACGAGTGGGAGCTGGCGCTTTGTTGACAAGAAAAAACTCAAAGCCGTACATGGGGGAAGGGGGCTGCCTGTTTCTCACCCTTCGCTCTTTTCGCTAAAGTCTTAGTTCTTTAGAAATACTTCTCGTTCAAATTCAACAGCCCTTGTGTTTAAACAGTCTTTTCTAAAGAACTGTGACTAGAAATCAAACTTTAGCATAAAGAGCGAATTTTAAGAAGAGGCACCCCCCTCATTATATCTGTTTGTTTTAACTTTTAATTTTGCCCCTTACTTTCGGTCGAAAAAACTGTTTTTTTGTTTAGTTTCTGACTGTTTTCAAATCATGCCAGGAAATTCCCCTCCACGTATAAAATTTTCGCTGGGAAATTCCCCTGAAAACTTTCCTTCCCAAGGAATTTTTTCTGTGGAAAATCCCCCCCTGTAGAAAACTCCTCCTCCCTCCCTAAAAAATAGTCAGTCTATTTTCCAATAGCAAATACTATAAGTGAACAATAGGCAAATTGCGTAATTTACGACCTTTTCCCCAGGGTCTACGAGGGTCATCCTCCGAAGTTTCTACGAGGCGGAGGTGGGGACGAGGAAAGGTAGGCATGAGGCGGAGGTGGGGATGAGGAAAAGGCAGTCCCCCTTCTATACGGAATAAATTCTGCTCATTTTGGGGTTTAATATTACTATTTACTTTCATAATAACAGGGTAGACTAGAAATCAAGAGGGATTAAATATCAAATTCTGCCTCCCACTCTCCCTCGCCCCTTCCTTAGAACTAATTCTGTATTTTCCTGAAGGCTCAACGAGGGGTGGAAATGTTTTTCTGACTTGATAAATGTAATAAAAATACATAAACACATTTTTATCGGAAAAAATTTCGATAAAAATCTTGGATACAGCCTCAGGAGGAAGAGCGTTCATGGATAAACTTGGTTAAGTGAGATTCAGTGAGGTTAATTTTACATGCTGTATTTTAAAATGTTCCTTCAATTTGAATTTATTGTTTTATTTTATCATGCTGTTTTAATGTTGCAATTATTCTATTCTATTATTTTTTATTATTTAATAGTATTTTTATTACATTTAATTATTTTATATCAATTTTAAACTGATTTTGTCTGCCAGATATAATTGTCGAATACAGATTCAAAGCATTCAGAACCCTTTTTGTTTTATATTTCGCTTTCTCTGAAATAGAAGTCAAAAATGTGTCATTCCTTTTCACAATATGTAGTGAATATAAAAACACATGTTCAGCGTACTAACCCCATTACGTAATTTGCGTAATTTACACAAATTGCGGAATTTACAACTTTTTTCCCCAGGGACTATGAGAATTATGTCGTCTCAAAGGAATAGTTACTGCACCTTTTAACTATGCTGAGTCAAATGGATATCTAAAAATTTTGATCTGATGTCTTGTGGAGGAAAGGGGGTGTTGGAGGGCGGCTGGTTGCCCTCTAATCGTTTTGATCACTAGAAAACGGCACTAGAGCTTTGAATTTCCGTTCGAATGTACCCTTTAACGATCTTCTAGGACCTTTGGTTCAATTTTATCAATCCTGGAAAAAAATAGCTATACTATAGGGTTCCCTGCTATGTTGAATTGCAACTTTTAATTGCACTGAATTGCACCCTGAATTCCCTGAATGCACCTTTTAACAATGCTGAATCAAATGGCTATCTACAGCTGGAGGGCGGCTGGTGGCCCTCCAATGTTTTTGATCACTAGAAAACGGCACCAGAGCTTTGAATTTCCGTTCGGATGTACCCTTTAACGATTTTCTAGGACCTTTGGTTCAATTTTATCAATACTGGAAAAAAAAATTAGCTGTACTATAGGGTTCCCTGATATAATGAGTCTGATGGTATAATTTTCATTAAGATCGCTTGACTTTTTGGGGGTTTTTCCCCCCTTTCGAAAACCAGGTAGATTTTCCCTGGCACGTAGCTCTTGATGGGTAACGTTAAACTTAATGAATTTTTATATTTGGAAACCGCATACAGAGCAGATTCTTTTATGTATTTAATGTTGTCCAAATTCTGTTGTTTTTTAGTTTTGATTACTATTGGGCTGAGTCGCTCCTTACTTACGGTTCGGTACTACGAACTATTTGATAACAAACAATATATGCACAAAAGGATTGAGAAGAAAAAGAAAGAGGGATACGTTGAAATAGGATTTTTCAGATCTAGAATGTACTTTATTTTAGAGTTGGATCCCCTTACCTTGGTAAAATTTCATCGTTTCCCTCTCTCAGTAATCAGGGCTGCGTCCACTTAGCCAACAAAATTGTTTAAGGATACTTGGTGATTTTACTGCTTCCAGTATCTCCGAATTTTTCCTATGGTTTCCTTGAATTTTTATAAAGAACAACCAGATTCTCTGAAATTGGTGAATTGGGCTCTTTGATAATTTACGATAACGAAAATTAACGATTAGCATTTCGTGTTGGTTTTCGAGTATTGCGAACGCTAATTATCTGGAATATTTCTTAGAACCCAATTTGCATTTGGGGAATTTTGGGGATTGTGGAAACGCTGAGTGATTTTGCCCCTTTTATAGGTTGCAAGCATGTGAAAGGCATTCTTCTTTTTGGGCCCCCTGGCACGGGTAAAACTTTGATGGCTCGGCAGATTGGAAAAATGTTGAATGCTCGTGAACCAAAGATCGTTAATGGGCCTCAAATTCTTGACAAATATGTTGGTGAATCTGAAGCCAATATTCGAAGACTTTTCGCTGATGCAGAGGAAGAACAAAGGACGGTAAGTTTTTTTAACATTCCCCTTCTTAGGAAAGATTGGAGCCATGTCTACTGACTCGGATTTCCGCTAACTGATGTAATAAAGAGATATCGGTGAAGGGATATCCGTTTAAACTGAAAGTCTTCTCACTAGATAGGCTATTTTTGAAGGCATATATGCAACTTCATACACAAAATTCTAAGACGTAACTTTGTTATGTAAAACTTCTATGGATATGTATGATGTTTCTTTATAAAAGTAATCTTCTTATATGCGTTTTTTTTCTATAAAGCAATTAAAGGGCACAAATTGTTGCCGGTTAATTTTTATTTTTTTGATTTGAGATTCTTTATTACAACTGCTAACAACTCACTACAGCACCGAGCCTTATGCCTTTCGTCTGGCCAATATTGATGGCTAAAAAACAAAATCTTTAGCAGTCTGCATCCTCCATCGGTAAAAAGTGGCCTAGTTATTTTAACCTTATTGTTTGATGTAGTGCCAACTGGTACCTAAAACTACCCTCAAAGAACTCCTTTGGAAAACATTTAATTTGTTTCTCAGACTTTTGAAGCGCCTACGTTTCAGAGTATGAAACGTTGAACGTTAGTAGTATGAACGTTATTAGGGTAATGAGAGTACTTAACCGCTGTCATTACCACGGCTTCCAGTTATCTAATCTTAGTTTGCAAAGTGATCTGTTTTTGCTTCCAAAAATGTTTCAAGTACTAAAAAACCACCTTGCGCCTTGACTATTCTGCTTTTTAGATTTTGCTGCATCCACCGTATTTACTAATATAATGCCATGTAGGTAAGTGGAGCTATCGATTTGATCGATTTTTTTTTTACCTGAGGTAATTGCTTATCTTCCCCCTGATATATTCCTAATCTAAGCAACTTAGTCTTCTTAACACTAATTCTCATACCTTTTCTTGCACCGTGAACTCTCAACACCTTCAAAGTTATTTAGCTCTAATGCTTTCATCTAAGAAGCTCAAATCATAGAGTGTTACCTTCCCATTTAATACCATGTTATTCCATTGCCTTAGCTACATTCCTTAGTGCTAAGCCCATCGAAATAATCCATATGAAGGAGGATAGGATACAGCCGTGCATAACTCCTGATTCTACATTAAACCAACTACTAATATCACTTGCTACCCTAGCCGCATTGATATTATTATCGTGCGTAGAACTATTCCCTTTCCTGTATTTGTATTATATACCACACAAGAGTAGAGCCTTCACGAAAGATCTTCTATCAGCTAATTTTCTTCTCAATTATTCTTCTAAACGTGAAAATTGTGGTCGGTACATCCTCTTCCCTTCTTAAAACTACACTGTTCTTCTCTTAAAAATTTTGTCTACGGTATCTCTTAGTCTAATAAGTATCATCACGCTAAGTAATTAGCTTCTTACAAGATCCAAGTTGATGCCTCTGTAATTACCCCACTCACTCTATCACCTTTCCCATACAAAGGTTGTATTGAAAATTTTCCTAAAACAACTAGGTGCTTCCTCTTTTTCAAAAACCATCGTCATAATCTTCAGCAATTTATCTCTAACTTCGCAGTCACCATTTTTCTAAAACTCGTTTACCTAAGGCCTTGTTATATATCAAATATTTTAGTAACTTTTTGTTCTAACTCCTCCTTACAAAATAAATCTTCCTTCAATCGAAAATTATGAAAAATGTTTCGTTTTTTTTCTATATCATTTTCTGCAACTGCATCACGAATTAAAACATTTTCAACATGTTTTTCCCTTCTGTCTTTAGCACTGTCCTGATATCTAATTCTGGCTCTGTTCCTATCTTTAACTGGGACAGTCCGGACTGACAAGTTCTATTCAATTTCTTAAAATGCTAAAATAGTGTTTTTCTGCCATGCCGTCTGGCTGCATCTCCTTTATCTTTAGCCATTTTACCTACGGCCTCCATTTCACATCTTATTAATTCACACTATAGCGCCTTCTCTACGTCTATTGCTTTCATCTTACTTCTGTAAGACCTAGCGCTCAGAAACTTCTTATACTAACCCCTTCTCTCTTACCAAGATTAAAGCGTTTTCGCTAATATTCTTAGATGAGTGTGTTGCTTTTCTCTCTGAGACATATTCTGCTACTTTGCACCTTTTTTTTCTAGTTATTCCATCCATCTTCCACATTATCAGATTTTAAACTCTCCGATTTTATATCCAACTTTTCTTAAAAAGTTTCTCTTAAATTACTAGCCTAGAGTCTATCAATGCGATGCTTAACTGGAAGGTTAATAACCTTCCTAAATTTTAGCTTTAACTAAAGTCTGTAAATTGCAAGATGGTGATTTTTTAACTTTTAACATTAATAAAGGTACTCCTGTATACCCTAATGTCCTGTACCGATCCTGTCAATCTTGTATCTTATTTAAAATAATATAATCAATAAGGTTATAGCAGTCTTTTATTGTTGCTGTTTTTCTTCCCAGTACCAAATTTGTAAGCTAGGATACCATCTATTCCTACTTGTACTAAGCTTGGCATTAAAGTCCCCTAGTAAAAATACCTAATTTCTACCTAGCATCTTGTCTAATGTTTCTTGTAATTGTAAGTAAAATTAATCTGACTCACTGATGAATCCATCAGTCGGTTCTACTGGGGCATGTAGCACTGTGACTGATACCTTGCACCTTTCGGTCATAGAGTGAGTAGCTGAAATCCTTTTATCACTAGCTTCCGAACCATAACAAAATTTATAAGCTTCTTTATTCATCATAATCCTTACTCCTTGTCTATGCACTCAATCTTTCCTACCTGAATGAATATATTCTCCATCATCTAATTTTGTGTTTCTTAACCCTGAGAGACTAGTTTCTGAAACTCCTAACAGGTCTAGTTCAGAAATCCTAATTCACCAGGCAAAATATCAATGTAATAGTTGTCTTTCAATGTCGTAACGTTCCCTGTCGTAATTTTTATTTTGTTAAATCTAATAAATTTATATGACCTTAAGAAAGCAATGGGTCCCACTAGGGCTGGCCAGGGACCGATAGGTTCTTCTGAAGTCATACAAAGGGCTTATGCTGGCTTAGAACTAGGTTCTTCTGAAGTCATACAAAGGGCTTAAGCTGGCTTAGAACCGGACAACAGGAAGCCACAGAGGCGTTTAGCTGAATGGAGGCTTTGTCCAATCCTGGGTCCATCTTGTTTACTACATGATTTTCTACCCTTGGCGATGTTCTCTTGTCAGTAAGATTGAACATCCTGAAGCAGCAATATCAAGCCTATTACCTTCGACTCGGTATATATTATGCCTGCAAATATTTTATTATGCCACAATTGGAAGGCAACACATCATAAACACAGTAGCCAGGAAAAGGTTGTCTAACCCCACTCCCCTAAAAAAACAAAAAAAAAAACAAACAAAACCCAGAAGAATTATTCATTAATCAGAATTGAATGCAATGCTTGTCGTTTAATGGGATATAATTCCCTCAAGGAACTTCACTCCTCAAGGCCACCTAGGAGCGATGTTCAGTCACGGTTCTGGTTAGAGAAGATCGTGAAAGATCAAACGCGGCGTCACTGTGAGGCTAGGCAAGCAAGGTTCCTTCCTAAGGTAGGGACAGAGAACGAAGCTTACGGCAAAGTGGAGACCCCAGACAATCTAACAACACCGAAACAGCTCTAGTCTTTTATACCCAGTGTATGCATGTCAAGGCATTTTCAGAGGTTATGTAAAATTAAGTGAGATGGTCATGGAAATACTTCCTGAGAAAAAACTGTAAAACAGAAATGAAAGAATAATTCTGTTCATTTTGTTATTATAAAATCGTTTCAAACTTTAATATAAAAAAAGTATTAAAAAAATGAATTAAGGACAGGATTAAAATTTTCTGTAGGTAGGTATTGGAAACGGTTAACAATTTCATTATAAAAAAAAATCCACAAACTACAAGGAAGGTACGGGCTCCAATGCCTCCTCCAGTCAGTTGACGCTACAGCACAAATTAAGATCAGAGATTTCTAGTTGATGCGTTAAAGTATAAAATCACAGAGAAGTCGCTAAGTCTCAAACCGTGTCTGTATACTTGTCTGGAATACTAATTTGAAATCATTAGCTAGTACAAACAAATATTTTTCAAATGAATCAAAAGCTAAGAGGTTCTAGATGAATTAGATGCATATTACGTATATCCTGCTCCAATCTAAATGTGTGTCTCAGACTTTTCTCAGGAACAAGTTAGAAAGTGGAAAAGACTCGTGTACTTAAACGTCATCCAGTTGTCGTATTTACAGAGGCGTATTTGCTTCGTAGAAGGTATGAGAATGATTTCTTATATTAGCCAAAGGGGCTTATTCGTCAAAATAGCATCCAAAATGTTCCAGGTGACACTGTGAAAACTTAAAAGAACTACTGAAAGTCAGGATTTGAAGCCAGTCCTGAAGGCCTGGCACGCATTGCTGCATTTGAACAGGTTTATTTACCTCGTAGAACGTAGGGGGAGTCATTTTTTAGACCAATCCCTGTACAAAATGTCGAGCTTAGGCCTCTTCCTGACTACGTGCTGTGCTGTAAGTTTAGTGGTTGGAATAGTATATAAAGGGTGGCACATGGCACCATAAATAATTGAAAAACCGCGAGATTCTAGTATTTACATAGGTGTATTTGTCATAGAGCACAAGGGAGGCTCTCCTTTATAGTACCTTTAGCTTCCAAGATGGCCTAATACAAATATATGAATCAAATTCCAGAGTAAAGTTCTATTATTCGAATGTAGACTATATCCTGTAATCTGTACTCTTTTTTATTATTTACACCTTGTGGCAAAAAGCTGATCTCGAAAAAAGCTTTAATTTGTGTCCGCTCTACTAAGAAAAAATGGAAGCGCAAGAGTCAGCGAGAGACCGTATAGAGTTAGCATGATGCACATACTATGTCAGTTTAAAGATTTTAAAACCCATCTCCCTGAGTTAGTGTTCACAAATTTCCTGTTTAATTTCCACGAAACTTTGCTTCTGCTCTATATATTTTTCTTCTCTGTTTGATTTTTGACTCCTGTTAGGCACGTACAAGGGAGAGTAGGGGGTGGGGGTGGGGGTTGTTAATTTGTCCCTTTCCCCAAATAATTTGAATTTCTCTCGGTGTCTAAAGATTTTCTCTTTAAAATGAATTATATTGTACATGCTGGAACTCTCTGCTTGCTATTCTCATATATGGTAAATATGACAGCTTAAATCGATTGTTTTGCAGAGTCTAAGCATGACTGGGGGTTCGGTAATCACGAACCTGGCTTTGATGTAGTCTACTTTTCTGCATTTTTAGTTGCATCTATACAAATCTGCCGGGCAAAATAAGAAAAATGTAGCCATAATTCTTGGCAGCTACTCATGACGTCTTTCCCAAAACCCTGAATCAGCTTCTGGAGAGTAGTGAGAATGCTGGGTTTTCCTATTCCAGATCTGGAATGATTTATTTTTGCGTTACATTGCTTCAATTCCTTATCCTTTGTCACTCCTAAATAACAATAATAAAAAAAAACTGAATCAATGCCATATAGCTCATCAACATATCTTCAGAATTCTGATTAAGTTAAAAGTATATGGTAAACATCAAGTTGAAATCAGAACACTGAAGCTTTTGCACATACACATGCATTTTTTCACTATTTTCCTTGAGCTTTTTACTCCCCAGTGGAAAATACATTGTCATTGCCATATTATTCACCAGTTGATTCATTTTTCAAAATTCTGATCCTATTTTGAATTAAGTTTTAAAAAACAAGTTTTTTCACTGAAAGTAAGGAGCAACATTAAAACTTAATACGAACAGAACTCATTACGTGTATGAAGGGGATTGCCCCCTCCTTAACTCCTCGCTCATTACGCTAGAGTTTTTTAGTAATTATAAAAAAAAACATCTTATTGTTCTAATTAAACGACCCTTGTGTTTCAGGAGTTGTTCTTAAAGATAGGGGACAAAATTTAAATTTTTGAGTAAAGAGCGAAGTGTTAAGGAGGGGGTGACCCCTTCGTGTACTTAATAACTTCTGTTCGTTTTAAGTTTCGTTATTGTTCCTTACTTTCAGTTGAAAAAGCTTGTTTTTTAATTTGATTTCTGTTCGTTTTAAGTTTCGATATTGTTCCTTACTTTCAGTTGAAAAAGCTTTCTTTTTAAATTTAATTTCTGATCGTTTTCTTTAAATCTGGCGGCGCCTCTACGGGGAAATATCCCTCTCCACGGAATTATCCTCTGGACAATTTCGATCTTTGTGAAAATTTACTCCAGGCAATTACCCTTAACTTTTCCACTCATAGAATTGAGGCGGAAAAGAGAAAGCAAGACATAAAAGCAATTTTGCGTAGGAATTATGGAAAATTTCCCCACTGTAAAATTTACCCTGAAAAGTTCACCTTCTTGAAACCTCTCTCCCCATTGAAAATTCTTCTGTAGAAAACCCCCCAGCAGAAAATCCCCCCCCCGCCTGACAATGTATGCATACTTTCCAATAGCAAATACTATTCGTAGACAATGGACGAACTTTATAACTTAAGACTATTTCCCCTGGGGATGGGGCGGGGGGGGGGTCATGGTGTATCCAAAGGCATGGTTGTTGGGTTAACTATGATAAGATAGATAAGATAAGATAAGATTTATTCTTCATTAAATACACATATAATATTACATGTTATTAATCCCTCAAAGGCTCATTGGCCTGTACAAAGAGGGACGACACATGAATTACATACTCAGAGATAAAAAACAAAAGAAAATTTAAAATGATCACTTACTCACATATGAAGGAGAAGAAAAGAAAATATAGATAAACTGAAAACTATAGAATAGCCGTGGATGAACAAAATAGCCGTCTCAAAATTTTAATCGGACAATTTTTGGAAAAAAGGGGGCGGGGGAGAAGGCCTAGTTGCCTTCGAATATTTTTGGTCACTTAAAAAGGGCGCTAGAACTTTAATTTTTGTTCGAATGAGCCCTCTTCCAATATTTAAGGACAACTGGCTCGATACGATCGCCCCTGAAAAAACAACAACAAATAAACACGCATCTGGCATAGAAAATTTCACATTTTTGCAGATAGGAGGTCGAAACCTCTACAATAGCGTTCTCTGATACGCTGAATCTGATGGTGTGATTTTTATTAAGATTCTTTGACTTTTAAGGGGTGTTTCCCCCTTTTTTTAAAATAAGGCAAATTTTCTCAGGCTCGTAGTTTTTTTGGGGTAACACCAAACTTGATGAAACTTATATATTTGGAATCCGCGTAATAAGCCGATTTTTTGATGTATCTATTGGTATTAAAATTTCGTTTTTTAGAGTTTCTGTCACTATTGAGCCCCGTCGCTCCTTACTTACAGTTACCATGAACTATTTCATGTATGGTTGGAAATATTTAAAAATCAATGGTTGTAGCTGAGAAAACACAAAAATTAATTTCTGGGACACAAAACTGATTGGAAAGGGTAATCAAAAACAGGTAGGCTATTCAGAAAAATTGGAAAATACGAGGGAAAGTTGCAAAATCTTTTGATTTCGAGGGGTATGTGCAAGAAGGCCCATC
Source organism: Artemia sp. Qi Xiang Cuo (assembly GCF_049724085.1). Lineage (NCBI taxonomy): Eukaryota > Metazoa > Arthropoda > Branchiopoda > Anostraca > Artemiidae > Artemia > Artemia sp. Qi Xiang Cuo. The sequence goes on from NC_142804.1 coordinate 68,532,112, forward strand.
TTCTCCTATGTCTTTCAGCTACATTTTAAAACAAAATCTTTAATTAAACAATATCTACTTACTCACGAATGTTTTATATGTATATGTACAACGTAATCATAGGCAGCAGATTAGCTCTGCCTATGTAAAGAACGATATTGACACAATGTATTGTTTATTTTTTGGTTTTAGGCCAGGGCACTTCGTGTCGAAGGAGTTGCTGTAGAAACATCGAAAATGGCTCATTCGATTGGAAATTGGAACGGCTAGAACCCTCTTTACCCTCTTTTAGCTAGAACCCTCCTCTACGCCTCGCTCTTTACGCTAAAGTTTTTTATTGTTTTAAAAAATAAAGTTGTGAGACAGAGTCAAACTTCATCGTAAAGAGCGAGGCGTTGAGGAGGGGACAGCCCCTTTCATATACGGAATAATTTCTGTTCGTTTTAAGTTTTAATGTCGCTCCTTACTTTCAGTTTAAAAGACTTGTTTTTTTTTATTTAATTTCTGATCATTTTTTAGTTAATGCAGCTTTTATTTTTGCTCACAGTCATTGAATAAATAAAATTTGCATAAAAATTTTACTTTTCTTTTGCTAAATGGATGTCTCTAAATTTGGTTATGACGTAATTTACAAATTAACTTACGTAACTAACTTCTATATTCGTATATTTTTCTTCTGGCAAAAAAATACAAATTTGCATATTTTTGCAGATATGAGTTTGAAACCTATGTAATAGGGTTTTCTGATACGCTGAATCTGACGGTGTGATTTTCCTTAAAATTCTTTCACTTGTAGGGGATGTTTCCCCCTCTTTAAAAAATCGGGTAAATTTTCTCAGGCTCGTAGCCTTTGATGAGTAATACTAAACTTAATAAAATTTATATATTTAGAATCAGCATTATAAACACATTCTTTTGATGCATTTATTGACATCAAAATTCCGTTTTTAAAAGTTTCGATTACTATTGAGCCGTATCGCTTTGTTTTTTTTTTTTTTTTTTTTTACGTTTATGTTTTTACGTATATTAGGGGGTTCTCCCCTTAGTCAATACCCCGCTCTTTACGTTAAAAGTTAAAAAAAACTTTTGATTCACAAACCCCTGAATCACAAAGGCCGTTTAATTAGAATAGATAGCTCTTTTGAAAGCACTAAAAAATCTGTAGCGTAAAGAGCGAGGTATTGACTTGGGGGAGAACCCCCTCATATACATTATAATTTCTGTTCGTTTTAAGTTCTAATGTTGCTTCTTACTTTCAGTTGAAAAAACTTGTTTTTTTTATTTAATTTCTGATCGTTTTTTAAATAATGCTTGGAAATCCGGCGCCCCCTGCATAGAAAGGTCCATTACCCCAAAGAAACATCCTCCCCAGACTGATTCTCCAGAGTAAACCCCTTCTCTAGCCCCCCCCCCCCCTTCAGAAACAAATGCTTCCTGAAAATGTCTGCATACTTCCCAATAACCAATAAATAATGCTAGCATGTCCGGCGCCCCCTTCATGGCAATTTCCCTTCCCCCATGAAAACTTCCTTCATGGATAGATCCTCCAACATAACCCCCGCCCCCCCCCCCCTACCAGAAAAAAAACCCGCCTGAAAACTTCTGTATACTTCCCAATAACCAATACCATATGTTAACATTGGGTAAAGTTCATAACTTTTAGCCCTCCCCCCGGGGACTTCGGGGGATTAAGTCATCCTAAAAGACATATTTATCTTATTTTCGACCATGCTGAACAGAATGGCTATCTCAAAATTTCGATCAGGTGACTTTGGGAAAAAAATAAGCGTGGCAGGGGGCCTAGTTGCCCTCCATTTTTTTGGTCACTTAAAAAGAGCACTAGAACATTTAACTTACATTCCAAGGAGCACTCTCCCGATTTTCTAGGACCACTGGGTCGATACAATCACCCCTGGGAAAAAAAAAACAAAAAACAAATGCACACGCATCCGTGATCTATCTTTTGGCCAAAAATGCAGAATTCCACATTTTTGTAGATAGGTGCTTGAAACCTCTATTGTCTTGTTCACTTATATGTTAAACCTAATGGTGTAATTTTCATTAAGTTTCTATAACCTTTAAGAGGTCTTTCCCCCTTTTTTTGAAAATCAGCCAAATTTTCTCAGGCCGCTAACTTTTGATAGGTAGCACTAAACTTGATGAAAGTTATATATTTGAAATCAGCATTGAAATCTGATTCTTTTGATGTATCTATTATTATTAAAAACCCGTTTTCTAGAGTTTCGGTTACCATTGAGCCGGGTCGCTCCTTACTTACAGTTCGTTACCACGAACTGTTTGATTCATTTGAATTTTTGTATAGAACCCTACTCAGATTAATTTCTGCTCGTTTTGAGTGAAAAGTAGTTTTTTTTTTTTTTAGTAGTTCGTTTTGAGTGAAGAACAGTTCTTATAGGGTTTTATGGTTTTTTATGGAATTGGTGTTATTTTTATGGATTTCCGGCGTATCTTGGAGCTTCAAAACTATTAAAACAGTTGTTCCATTGTACCATTCCACTAAATTTAGGACATTAATTTCTACTAAAGGTCTGCAATAGTGTTAATTCATGGAAATTTTGTGCGGAGGGGAATTTGTTTTCCAAAATCTAGGGTTGGGGACACTTGTCTTTCAATGAAGATACCAAAAACAAGGGATTTTTCAATGAAAATACCCCCTCAAGAAGGTAATTTCAAAATATTGCAGGGCCAAATGCCCCCTGCCCAACCAATTGACATAACAGAACGTCTAATCTATCAAAGATCCTTCAAAAAAAAAAAAAACGCTGCGATTGGCTAGTAACTTTTTTACCATGCACATAGAAAATGCAATAAAAAGTCATTGTAATAATTTTACGGAAATTTCAAATGAAATTCCACTTCGTCCTCCTTGTCAAATTTTCCTTGTGTTTGTTCACGATATCTCGAGGAGAATTTCCTCAAGATTCAAGTTGAAACCAGACATGGGTGATCAATTGAATATCAAACTTCCAGTGAAGGAAGAAAGTAAATTATTCCGTTTGATTATCAACTTATTGAGGCGCAATTTGTTTTTAACCAGGTGTCAAATGTTTGCTACGGAATTTCGTGGCCGTTTGTTGAAATTGCACTTACAGGTGCAATTTTGCGATCATTTTTGGGAACTTGGAGAAATCCTTTTTTCCAGAAAATTGGATGATTTTGGGGGAATCCCCGAAAGCTTTGGCATAGTGTAAGCGCTCATTATGTCAGTAAAGATTTCGGATTTAACTGTAGTAGCCTACTTGAGTGAAGTCTATTCAGCGGCGAAATTCATCAAGATTGTTATCAATAGTTTCTTACTTTCGTCAAATTCCATCGGTGCTATTACACCCGGAAACATAAAAACATCTGATATAATCAGTAATTATCGGTAACTCAGTTAGGGTCTTATTATAGACTTTGTTCTATAAGATTTTCTTCTTTTTTTAGTTTCCCTTCTGGTACATATATCTTGAATGGAAATGCAATTGGTGTAGATTGTTTGTCAATACAGATATCGACGAATACCACATCGCCTTTTTTTTTATACAAAGTCAGGAGAAAATTTCCCATACGGGGCTTTCTTTGATGTTGCTAGCAAAGATAGTTTTTCTTTCCATTATTAGGTCTGTTTTTTCACTCATCAATGTGCTAAGATCTTGCATCTTTTGTCATAAAACGCTTAAAAGTGAAATCTTTGAGCTAAGATCTTACATCTTTGGTCATTTTTGTGCAAACTTCGTTCATCATTCTGCTCTGATCAGCGGTCTGAGTAGAATGATGAGTAGATCATCAAAGTTCTCTCATCATTGTTCTATATGGCAAAACAGTGGCAGTCTTCACACTTTTTGCTAACATCAGGGAGCTGTAAGATCTTAGAACAAAGATGAGTTAAAAAACGATAATCTTTGCAGAAAGATGTAAGATCTTAGTGCTAAAAAACGGGCCTAATATTCGGGATCAGCTGAAAGCTGTCAGGCTGATGCACGCGCTTTCGCAAGGGTTAGCTAAACTTGGAAAGTTAATCTAGGTTGTTATTTGAAACTGTGTCCTGGTTATGGGTTTTAGTGCCAAATCCAGGTCGTTGCCCTCACATCTTTAATACAACCTATAAACCTGACCATTTCAATTACATAAGACTAGTACATAAGACATAAGACACAGTACATAAGACTAGCAATCGTGGTATGGCATCCCTTTAAGCACTCAATGGTCGCAGTTACTTAATTCATAATTCGCCAAATTCAAAACACAGAAGTTGCTGCAAATATGAGTGCAACTACCGCTTCTTCTAGCCCCTGAAAACTTATTTTGTGGAATGTGTGCATAGTTCACTTATAACATACGGAAATAGGGATACCGACGGTAATTAAATAACTTTTTACTAATTAAATTAATTTTACTTGGCAATTAAACTAAAAATACGTTCTAAGACCACATTGTCTATTCACAATGTTAAAAAAAATGTAAAAAAAATATTAAAGTTGAGAACCCATTAACAAGATCAAGGGAACAAAAAGATTCTAAGACCACGCTGTCTCTATACGCCCCTGAAAACACATTTTGTGGAATATGTGCTTTGATTTAGGGGACAGCCATATTGACATTGTAATGATTAACGTTTAACTGTTTGGACCAATTTCTTAATGATTCTGAGTAGATTGAGATACAACACATCTATTTTATTTGAAATTTGATACTGGTAGGGGGGTGTAGGCGGGATACGGACCCCTCCTTTTGGTCCTTCTCTTGTGCATATTGAACATCGATGTATGACTCTGATTTCAACAAGGTTTAAGATGTCAAATATATAATTCATGTGTTTCTATTTTGTACGTATATAATTCAGTGTTAGCCTCGTATTTGTTATCACCAAACTCAGTATACACTGGAATAATAGACTCCTCATTCGTACTTTAAAAGCTGAAAAGCTATTGAACGCTAATTTTACTTGGAATAAGGCGCCATTTTTGAAATATCTACTTAGTTTGTTTTACGTCTGAAAGCCAGAAGCGCGATCCTAATGTTTCTTAATTACTAAACTTAAATGGTTTTGGAAAATTGCCTAGATAATCTTTGTTTATTCATGAATCAAATGAGGTACATCACGTTTATATTCTAGAATTTGATTGTCGGATATTAGAAAGGACACGGACCCAATACCTTCACGTATGGTTTATCGCTTCTACAGATTGAAAATCCTAGTGTGATTTTGATTTCAACGAAGTGTAACATGTTTCAGGAATCTTCTATTTCTATGAAATGCTCTTCATTTCTATGAAATCATAGAAAATTACCACACATATGTGTTGTTTCGAACATTTTTCTTCGTCTTGATGTTCTTAGAATGCATGATCACGAGTAAAATGTAGGCAATACAACTGGAAAGTTGACATTGAAGCTCTCTGACATGAAATCCTCTTGCAATGAATGTTTTATTTTTTCATTCCGAAGCATCAAAGAACAAAGAATCGGAGTAATTCAGCGCAAAAATAAATTACCCGCAAATAAATTACGCAAAAATAAATAAAAATATATTACTATATATAATATATATATATATATATATATATATATATATATATATATATATATATATATATATATATATATATATATGTATATATATATAGTAATATTAATAAAAAGTTTAATAAAATATTAAAATAATTAAAATATATATTTATATAAAAATGTAAATAAATAAAAATAAATTACGAAAAAAAATACAAGGGTTGAACTTGTAACATTTCGAAAACCCTACTACTCCCCGGAAGTGCCTATATATTCTTTATTTTATGCAGGCTTTTTAGATTATTTGGGCTTCTTGGAACAGGAACGTTCGCAAGGGGGAGGGGCAAGGAGCCCGACCTTTCCTCCGAAATCATTAACTTCTCCGAATTTCTGGGCGCTTCTTATTCAAATTATCAAATTAATCTTGCGTTTTTATTATTGCCCCCCCCCACCCGAGAACTATTCCTAGGAACGCGCCTGCCTTGGAGCCTACAGTTCCGCGTATTACTTTGATCATGTGGATTATTCAAAACAGGTACATACGCTGGATTCTATTTCGGAATGGGGCAAGGGAACTCGAAAGCAACGCTAAAGCAGGTAACTTAATTAAAACACATAGGACAAATTCTAAATTTTGTTCTTATTTTAGAATTTGCACTGATGGATCAGTTTGTTTTTGTATAATGTCCCTTGTAGTGCCTACATCTTGAACGGAAATGCAATGACAAAACTCTACCACGGAGGAATAGAGAGTTTACTTGTAAAAAATGATGTGATTAAAATACATTTCGTTCTTTTCACTGGCTTAATATTTCAAACAGTTCGTGGTAACGAACTGTTAGTAAGGGAAGACCCTGGCTCAATAGTAACCGAAACTCTAAAAAACGGAATTCTGATACCAATAGATATATCAAAAGAATTGGATTTTTATGACAATTTCAAATATATAAGTTTCATTAAGTTTAGTCTTACCCATCAAAGGTTACGAGCCTGAGAAAATTTGCCGTATTATCGAAAAAGGGGGAAACGTCCCTTTTAAAGTCATATAATCTTAATAAAAATCACACCATCAGATTCAGCATATCAGAGATCCCCCTACTATAGAGATTCCAAGCTCCTATCTGCAAAAATGGGGAATTTTGTATTTTTTGCCAGAAGAAAAATCTCGGATGCATGTTTATTTGTTTTTTGTTGCTTTTCCCCAGGGGTGATTGTATCGACCCAGTGGTCCTAGAATATTGGGCGAGGGCTCAGTCGATCGGAAATTAAAATTTCTGGTTCTAGTTTTAATTGACCAAAAAGATTGGAGGGCAACTGGATCCTCTCACGCCCATTTTCTCCCCAAAATTATCTGATCTAAATATTGAGATAGCCATTTTAATTAGTATCGTTTAAAGATCGAATAGTTATGTCTTTAGGTGTAAAATGACTCCCCACAGTCCCTGGAGAGAGGCCTGAAATTCGCCCATTGTTCACCTATAGTATCTGTTATTGGGAAGTATACAGACATTTTTTTCTGGGGGGGGGGGTTGTGCTGGGGGTGGATTTCTATTGGGAAAATTTTGTTGGGGAGGGAAATTTTTGGGGGGAATGTTCCAAGGGATATGTTACACTGGGGAATTTGACAGAGTTACTATACGATTCTTTTTCATTGTCTTACATTCTTTTTGCCAAATTTTTCATGCGGAGATGTTCCAGGGGAGTTATTCAGGTTTTTTTTCTGCGTATATTGTTTTCTGGGAAATAATTTCTACGGGAGGGGGTCATTTCTGGAGTGATCGAGTAACCGATTAGAGATTAAAGTCTTGTTCAAGTTAAAGAATGCTAAGGATAATTTTTCTGGATGAATCGTCGGCAAGGAATTTTATAGGGAGGGGGATTCTCAGCGAGGATGGAACTGTCTTGAAGGGATTTGACGGGGGGGGGGGTGTACTCTGCGTTGGATGAAATTTCCATGGAAATTTTCTGTGAGCCGAGGGGTTTATTTCATAGAGGGTGAGCCAGATTTAGCGGCATTGTTTGAAAAACGAGCAGAAATTATTCCATATATGAAGGGTTGCCCCCTCCTTAACACCTTACTCTTTACTCTAGAGTTTGACTGTTTACTAAACTGAAACACGGGGGCCGTTTAATTAGTGTAGGAAGCTCTTTTAAAAGTTCTAACAGCTTTAACGTAAAGAGCAAGGTATTGAGGAGGGGGCCACCCTTCATATACGGAATTAATCTGCCAAAATTAATATGCAAATTTTGTTTTTATTTTTCGTTTACGGTGAGCCAAATTCGAACCCGCATTAGTTGTAAAACGTTCAGAAATTAAATAAAAAAAAAGAACAAGTTCTTTCAACTGAAGTTAAGGAGAAACATTAAAGCTTAAAACGAACAGAAATTATTCCGTATATGAAAGGGGCTGTCCCCTCCTCAACGCCTTGCTTTTAACGCTCAAGTTTTTTATTGCTTTAAAAAGTAAAGTTGTGATAAAGAGTCAAACTTTAGCGTAAAGAGCGATGCGTTGAGGAGGGGACATCCCTTTTCATACACTGAATAATTTATGTTCGTTTAAGTTTTAATGTCGCCCCTTACTTTCAGTAAAAAAAAAGTTTTTTTTTGTTTCTCAAAAAAGAGCCAATCAAGTGCAGTGAACCCCCGGTAACCCGGCTGGAGTTAAAGGCGGCACCCCTTGTTATCCAACATGTCTATTATTATTGAATTCTGTGCACAATCTTTGCTAATTTAGATAATGTATGATGGTACACGTTAAAAGAACTTGATATGGAAAATTTGGTTTTAGTTGTTTGTCAATTGTGGAATTAGTTACCTCCATCAACTATTACATCGTCTTGGTAAAAGTTATGACCAGATATAATCACCATTCTTAGCAACGATCAGTGTTTCCATTCGAGGGATTTTCTCCCTAAAATGGGGATTTTTGAGGTCTTTTAGGGACGAATTTTGTCATTTAAGGATTTGGGGATTTTCTGGGATTTTTACAAGTCTTCTGCATTTTTAAAGAAATTTCCAGGGTTTCGGAGCAACTATCTACAAATCAGTGCAACTCCGGAAATAATATAGCAAGTTTCTGCTGAGACACAGATAAGTCCGGAAATTTTGGAAATGTGGTGGCGTGGAATGGATAAAGAGGAAAGTGTTTTTAAAAGAATGTCTGACGAAGAGATTATAAAAGATATACCTAACTTCTACAATAATAAATCAGGAAGATGACGACGACATAATTGCAGATACTCCGCAAGTGAACAATTACCTTGCATTTCAACAATGCTAAATAAAAACAAAATAATGTTTTTATGTTTCATAAATTGATTGATTCATATTATGATTTCGATTCATAGTCCTTGATTATTTTCCTAACGTACACAATTATATCCTAACGTAAATTATTATTTATTTGTAAGTTCTATAGCATTGATAAAATTAATTCTACAATAAAACGTAAGCTCTCTTGTTGTTTTGTCTAATTTACTAAATTCATCATATATAATCAAGTATGATTTGTATTTATGAGTATAACATACAGTATAGAATCATTTTAATTTGTCGGATAACAAGGTGCTCTTTTGCAAAATAATCTTGACTATAGAGGGTCTAAGCCAGTACTCTGTAATCCGACAAATTCGGCAGTTCGACACTTCCCTGCAAAATGTTTGTCGGATTACCGAGAGTCCATTCTATAAACAGACGGACTTATTTATCACTTCAGAAGTTGTGTTTCCTTGTTAGTATAGATTTGTCATGCAAGATTGAAGCATTAGTAAACCCAGGTTTGAAAACGTGGGGCTATTTCTCTCTCCAGAAATTAGGAAAGGTTTGCCGAAATATGTCCCGCAAATCAATTGCTGGAACTGAAGTATACTTTTTAACGTGGAACACATACGACATCGATCTTTCTCATGTTTGGCGCCTAAATCTTGAACGGAAATACGGTTGTTGTAGATTAATAAAAACCACACTGCCTTTTTTCATTTAGATAAGAAAATAAAAATTTCTGAAATGCGCCGTTTTAAGACGATAGATAAGAACCATCATTCCCAAAGTCAGTATTTAAAAGGCCCGATTATCAAATGTTCCGGTTTTTTAATATTCTCTCTTAAACAAACCTTTGTTTTTAACTTTATATTTGTTACTTTTTGGAACTAAAATTATTTATTAGCAGCAGTTATGTTCTTTCGGTCGTTCAAAACGTCATACGCCTCATGGCCGTCATCAGAAGAGTATAAAATAAAAGTTCAAAATTTAATAGACAGTGTATAGAAATTCACAAAAATACCAGATATTTCGGTCACATATACAGTGACCGAAATATCTAGTATTTTTGTGAATCTCTATACACTGTCTATTAAAAAGGATTTTCTCCCTATTTTGAACTTTTATTTTATCGTCATGGAAAGGCAGTGTGGTCTTCGAAATTATCTACAGATGAGTATAAAATAAAAAAATAGAGTAAATCACTGAATCAACTTACACCTCTTGAAATTTTGAAAATCCTAGGCTGTCTCATATGTTTCACCCGGCGGTGTTCCAGTCAAAGTTGTAGTTTGTGCCATAATATGGCCGAAATCGATAATCTGTCACGGTTTAATCTCTATAAATTGTATGCGGCAGTCAACAGTGTGCCTCCCTTAAAATCCATTTCAGAAATCAACATTAGGCCTCCCTCTCGAAAAAGGTGATATTTTCGTCTACTTGGATCCGAGCTGAATTTCAAAGAAAGATGCGATGAAGACGTCAACAGAAAAATATCTAGAGCTGAAGCATATCCGAAAAATTCTGCCGGCATCTCTTGATTCGTTGAGACACTTGCTTATGAATGAAGTTAAGCATATATAAGTCGACAATAAGGGTAGTCCTAATCTGTTGGGTTGAATTTTGACCCATCAATGATGTTCAGGTGCTCTCTCTTGAGGTTTTCGACCACTGTTGCCTACGTTTAATCTTACTTATCTATTCTCGAATCAGCTGACAATAGAAAAATCCAACGACGAAGTCTGCTGAAGTTGTTACAACAGTTACAGAATCTCTATTATCATCAACCGATGGCTGGGAGACGCTGGAACTGTTGTTTGCTGAAGTTCGTTGAAGAGTTGAGACAAGATTGACCATCATGGGAGACCCTCCTTCAAAAGCTTTGTTCAGATACTGGGTATGGCGGAAATGCCTGGTTCTAGGCGTTTACTCCCCCCATTGAAAATACCACCCCATGAAAAATACCACTCCCCCTCCCGTGGAAAATACATCCCCGCTGAAAGGAAATTATTTCAGACAATTTGTTTCCCACTGAAAATTCCCCCGGGCAATCCCCCACTAAAGAAAACTCCCCCGCGAAAAAATGTCCGTATGTTTCCTAATAATAAATACCATCTGTAAGCAATGGACGAATTTCAAAACTTTTAAAAGGCACTTAAACTTCTACAATTGGGTTCTCTGATTGTTTTGTAGTTAGGGAAGGAGGGATATGGGGGGGCATGCTACCAAAGGAACTTTAAAAACCCATAAAAAATGCAAATTTGATATCTACTCCCTTATGATTTCTGGGAGCATTTCTGGTCTAAGCTGTTATAATGAAATTAAAGAGCAACATTAAACCCCAAAACGAGCAGAATTTATTCCATTTAGGAAGGGGACTGCCCCTTCCTCATCTCCACCTCGTGGGCACAGAAACTTTCGGAGGTTACCCATTAGATCAGAAATTGAGAGTTCTAGTCCTGTTTTACAAGTTAAAAGTGATTGGAGACCAACCAGCAGCGGGAGGGATGTATTTTCCGGGGGAATTTTCTGTGAGGTTATTTTCCGTCGGGGGTATTTTCCTGGGGTTATTTTCTAGGGGGCAAACGCCGGCCACCGTTCTGTCATCTGTGGCATATTCCACATCACTGGTAGGCGCAAATCCACCATGTCGCTTTTCAACGTGGTATTCTTGTCACACTTCCACCACTCGTGGCATGCGCTACATGGTGTACACGATTTTTGAAAGTAGATAATCTACCCCCACCCCCTCCCCTCTGGTCGAGATTAAACTCTGTTTTGGTTTCTTTTACTATTAACTAAAAAAAACAAGTTTCTTTAACTGAAAGTAAGGACCGACATTAAAACTTAAAACGAACAGAAATTATTCCGTATATGAAAGGGGTTGTCCCCTCCTCAACGCCTCGCTCTTTACTCTAAAGTTTTTTATTGTTTTAAAAAATAAAGTTGTGAGACATAGTCAAACTCTGTTCTTGCAAAAAATACAAAATTCCAAATTTTTGCAGATAGGATCTTGAAACCTCTATAGTAGGGTTCTCTGATACGCTGAATCTGATGGTGTGATTTTCATTAAAGTTCTATGACTTTTAGGGGTTGTTTCCCCCTTTTTCCGAAAATAAGGCAAATTTCCACAGGCTCGTAAATCTTGATCGGTAAGACTAAACTTGATGAAACGTATATATTTTAAATCAGCATAAAAATTTGATTCTTCTGATGTATCTATTGGTATCACAATTCCGTTTTTTAGGGTTTCGGTTACTATTGAGCCTGGTTGCTCCTTACTTCCGGTTCGTTACCACGAACTGTTTGACTAGCATTTTCTGTATGAGTTCCAAATGAAGCAGCCGTGACAATATAATGAAGCCAAACACTGATTTTTGTGGCCGCAGTATGAGCAACAGGTTCAGGTTCATTTATTTCCCGGTCATATACAAACAATGCCAAGTATACCAATATTTGGCACAAAGAGAAGCTCGTTTTGCAAAAACAAAAAAACTAAAGTAATGAATAACAAAAGATATGGATGATTAACTAAAATAAGAAGAAAAGACAAAACATCAAATTATAGTAATAATAAATAAATAACTAGAATAACTAATAACTATCCAAAAGGAAGGACTACAACTTATTTCTTGAAATTCCTAAGGACAAATCAAAAGCAGACTCATATTGGTTCCATGCAGCAACCATACTATTTCTTAGAGAAAAACGGGACCTCTGAAATTATCAATGGCTGGCATAGTTTGCGAGTTAGGTACAAAGATGGCACAGCTATTGGGAACAGATCAATAGAAAATAAATAGTTAGGCAGTGTCAGGAGATTGTGCTTAACTTTGATTAATAACCAATGAAAAGTAACTGCTATTTCAACAGGAAGAATGTTCAATAAATAATATAAGCTCTTTGTAGAGGACTTGCTTTGAAGATATGCTGGGGAAGGAAGAAAGCTTTTTAAAATACGAAGCGCCTTATTTTGTTGTCTTTGGAGTGTAATAAAATGGGATCTGAATGTATTCAAGTAAACAAGTGGATAGTAATTTAGTTAAGAATGAACAAGAACAAAATAAATAGAACACATAGGTTCCAAAGGCAAAAGGAATTTCATACGGTGCATAATGCCTATGTTCATTCCAAGCTCCAATCTTAGACTATTAATATGTGACTTCCAACTTAAATTCGAATTAAACAGTATACCTAGGTAACAAAAAATATCAACACGTGATATCTCTGTACTTGACATAGAAGATTTAATCAGCTTAAGACCTGGAAGGGCTCTTGATGTGACGTATTCAAAGCTAGCCTATTTGCCGTAAACCATACTACTAGTCTATCAAATGCAAGAGTTAAATTATGTTTTACACGATCTTCATCAACTCCAGAAACAGTACAGGCTGTGTCATCAGCGAATAGTGCGGTCAAGCCCAGGTCCGCAATTTAATTACTAGTACCATGAATATAATTTAAAAACAACAGACGGTTAAGAATTGAACCTTGAGGTACCCCAAGAATATTTGCCGGATTTGAAGACAATGATTTAACATTGCCCCCATCAATACACTGAAGTCTATCTTCTAAATATGACATTATTAAAGCATTAGCCTGACCTCATATGCCACAATTTGACATTTTTTCATTTAAAATTTAATGGCTTATAGTATCAAACGCTTTCCATATATCCACAAATGTAGTTGTTGGAAATAATTTCATCCTTATCCAAGGCATCATGTATAAACTGGGTTACTGCCAAGGTAGCATGCTCTGTGGAATGGCCTTCATGAAACCCGAATTGGGATTTACTAAGGAAACTATTATTTTCAGGGAAATTAACAATTCTTACATATAAGCAACGTTCAATAATCTTTCCAAAAGCGGATAGGATATATATAGGTCTATAGGCCTTTATAGGCCTATAGGTCAGTCACATCTCCCCCTTTATGCAGTGCAATGACACGGGTGGACTTCATGCTAGAAGGGATGACACCATTCTTGAAACAACGATTAATTATATGCACAAGGAAAATTACTATGCTAGGCGTAATTGATTTAACTAAATTCGTAGAAGGTCAGTCAGTTCCTTCTGATTGTCCATTTTTGAGTTGATGAGGTACCATCATCAATTCAGCAGATGACACGGGGGGGAGGAATATGGATCGATGAGCAGAGGGGGGGGGGGTAAAAGATTTTTTAAGTCAGCAGATCTTGGTGCTAAATTCCGGAATGCTTCTTCCGATGTCTTTTCACCTATTTTGGCGAAGTGAGTGTTGAGCATGTTAGCAACGTTAATATTTCCTCTAAAAGCTGTATTACAATCCGAAGTCATCATCTTATCCGGAAGAAAATTTATCTTTTTCTTGCAGATACAATCATTTATTAATGACCACACCTTCTTAGGAGATCCATGTGCATTATTGAATGCCTTCAAATAGTACTGCTGTTTAGCAGACCTTAGAGCTGTGGTTAAGCAATTCTTGAATGCTTTAAAAGAAGCTCGATTTATCTCATCTGGATGAGAAAAATATTTTTTATACAGGCAGTTCTTAAATTGGATTGACCTTAGTAGTCTTCTTGTAATCCAAGGCTTTTTGGGTCTATTCTAATGCCTTAAATGGGTTGAAGACATGGGACAAGCCAGATTGAGCACTTGGATGAATTTATTAGCAAAATGATGAGAAGCTTGATTTGTATACTTGCAGTCTTAGGCATGGTGATGAGTCAATTGTAAGCAGCAGTTCATTCAAGTGCTGAACAGATGCAGCATTTAGTCTTCTAGTTGTCTTGATAAGAGTTGCTGCTTCTTAATATGTAGGAATCTCCATCAGAAGCATAAAGTGGTCTGATATGTCATCAGCAAAACTTTACATGAATCAAATTAAAAATTAAGAAAGATATTGTAAATTATTGCTGCTGTCAAGCTTACAACTCAAGTTTGAATATGGCAAGCTGGGAGAAAGTCTAGCAAACGACAAAGTGTAAAAAAATCAGCTACCAAAGGTGAATAATATGTATATAAAAGATCATGAATAGCATTACTTATATCAATATTAAAATCCCCAATATACATAATCTTTCGACTCGACTCAATTGCGACAGAAGAAAATATATCCAACTTAGTTATACAATATTGCACCGAAGAACTATCTGACCTATAGAACAAGCAACAAAAATTTAAACATTTGCTAATTACACTGCAATAAAATTTACTTTTTTTTTTACCTCAATCGTAACTGTAAACTTGGTACTTTTGTCTTATAGCCACCACAGTCAAGTTCTGTCGAGAAGTGAAGTTTTGTTAATGCTAATGAAATAAAACAAAATATGGTGAAAATATAGTACTTTATCAACACAATTATGAAAACTACAGCAAAGAAATATGGAGGGGGGGTAGACCGAATTATATTAAATGCCCAACCTAAACTAACATAACCTAACCAAAATACCAACTAAATATTTAATTAAAATATAGCTACAATGTAGTTTCCCACCGAGCCGAAGCTAATATTTTCTGGTATAAAGACCATGATAACCGGTTATTGTCTCATGTTCGCGATACAAGATCTTGAGTGTGGTGGCTACAAGTCCAACGTACCGTAAATTTTAATCACTCTCTTGAACGCAGAACTTATAATACGCTGCATTGAATTTGGAGTAAATGACTAAATTGTATTTAGTGAATGTGTAATCTCAATGCATCAACAAAAATCGTTTGTCTATAATAACAATAGCCTGTATTTAAAAGCCTTTTAAAGCCATATACAAAAAAAAATAAATACTAAAGAAAAAATACACTTCATTTGAGTCCCTTCAATACAAAATTTCCTACTGCCACAATATAAAGGGGAGGCCCACACCTCATTAACCCACGAAGTGGCCTAACTTCGCCTTCTTGGATAATTGATCCCCTTAAATGAGAATGTTGCTTACACCGGAGGAGGAAATGGCCCAACTCACAATCATTTTTCCCACATCTGAAGCAACTACACCCGGCCTCCGGACCTTCCCTCATTTTCCTTACAACCTTACCATAAATTGGCAGACTGTTAGCTCGAATCGGAATCCAAATCCTCTGATATATAATGGACAATTCCAGCTCAAAATAAAACTCCTGTCCAAAATTCTCTTTTACCTCTCTATATAAAGTAGAACTTGGACATTTATCCACAGCTTATTGCCATAGTTGCACTTCTAGGTTTCCAAGTCTTGCACTAAATGTCTTGAAGAACTTTTCATGACTTCTGGCCCTTTTCCTTTCTCCCACGAACTTAAAAATCCATTCTCATCTAACATCCTTTTGATTTGGGCTGTCCATGATGTTTTGTTACACTGAAGGGGAAGATCTTCATATGCTCGAGCAGCACATGACAGTGCTGCTCGAGCAAGTCTAGCCTGGGGAAATTTAAGGAGTCTTAACCAAAATTTGATGATTTGGATGTATCTTTTTCGATTTCAGGTTAAATATACCAAGATCACCTTTTAATACTAACGTATTGTATTCTGTCACTACATCACTAACGTGTTGTTTTCTGTAAGCCAAAAACTCGTTTATGATATTGAAGTTGAAGGGTTTCTAGTTGCTTTGCCGGCTGATAACCCCATATTTCTGATCCGTAATGTAGGATAGGCATAATTTTAGTATTAAATATATATTCATGGAGGCTTAATTCATTTGTTTCTGATGTTAGTGTGCTTCTATATATTCCAAAAAATGCATTCTTCCTTTCTGTGCCATTGTTGTAATATGACTCGTCCATTTTCCATTATAATTGTTGACAAAAAAAAACCTTGTATCTAAGTTTACAGCTTCTAGTTGATGTCAGTTTCATTGCCGAGTTTGTATTTGTTCATAGTGTTATTTGTTTTTACATTGTAGCCTATAACTGCGGAGTTATTTTCTTTTATTCTCCCTCGTCGCATCCCTGGCTATGAGTGCTTCCTTGGAGTCAATGTCGGATCCAGGATTTTTTTAGGGGGGTGCAAAATAGGTTGATCCGATAAACTTGCGTTAGGAGCAAGTTTATTTACGCAAACTTGCGCTAACTAACTAAATTCCACTACTTTAGGGGGGCGCGCGCCCCCTTCGCCCTCCCCCTGGATCCGCCACTGCTTGGAGTCTATTTATCGTTTTAATTGCAGTTTAAGCATTATTGAAACAAAAGATGAATTGAAAAGTTCAAAATGGGGTGGCAGAAACATCTCTAACGTTCCTACACTTGGGATTCGTGCAATTGAATGAAATATTTCCCTTAAATAATTTTTTTTTTTCGTTTGACCTTTTTGGCTCAAACTACCTGATAACAGTTAATTGATAAAAGATGAATGCCTATTGTTTGAGTGTATATGCCATTTACATATTTTAAGTACATGATTTGTATATTTTATTTGTTTACTCGCATTTCAATTTTGTAATGTGTACTGGTTACTAGACAATCGTGGGAATAGATACCCAAAACTGATTAGCATCTACTGGTACTGTCCTCCTCTTACTGTACCGTAATTAATTTGTTTGGCTTGCTGAAGTGGCAATATTTTTGATGCCTCCTTAGATCACATTATTTACCAATCGCAAATTAATGAGTGTAGATGTGGCAGGAATAATGGTGTTTTTGAATGTATGAAATCGAAGTATTTTTTATGCAGCATGGAAAGTGCCAAAGGCATCTAGTTAAAATCATTTTGTCCCTGAATCTATCTTAGGTCTGTTCCTGCCTGAAAACTGCGAATAAGCAAAACTAATTAGTTAAATTTGACGGGAAGCGGGTCCCCCTCTTCTTGGAAAATCCCCCCGCGGAGAACTCCCCCCGGATAATCCCCCCATAGAAATTTCCCCCACACGCAAAACTGAGAAGTCACAGAGAAAGTACACAATACGATTTAATTTTGGAATTAAAAAAAGACGTGCAAAGATATTGCAATAATTTTATTTTTACATGAAAGCCTGTACCTTAATCTACTTTTCTTATTAATTTATGTGAATATTGAGGCACTTGTCATAACGTGGCACCAGTTTTTCAATACCCTCCTTATTAAA
This sequence comes from Artemia sp. Qi Xiang Cuo, assembly GCF_049724085.1. Classification (NCBI taxonomy): domain Eukaryota; kingdom Metazoa; phylum Arthropoda; class Branchiopoda; order Anostraca; family Artemiidae; genus Artemia; species Artemia sp. Qi Xiang Cuo. Next base: position 68,549,885 of record NC_142804.1, read on the forward strand.
TTCTGCCGCCTGATTTGTATCACAACTGTTTTGAGTTCGTTATCGTCTTGAAGACACTGACCACCCAGGTGTTTCTTCAAGTGCAGGAAAAAATGGTAGTCGCTGGGCGCCAGATCAGGGCTGTATGGTGGATGATCCAGAGTTTCCCATTGAAAAGGTTTGATGAGATCTTTGGTCCGATTAGCCATATGTGGACGGGCATTGTCATGCGGCAAAACGACACCCTTACTCAACTTGCCACGTCTTTTGTTCTGGATTGCACGAGGCAGATTGTTCAATGTCTCACAATAAGACGCTGCATTGATTGTCTCATTACGAGGCAGAAACTCCACAAGCAATACTCCTTTTTTTGTCCCAAATTACTGTGCACATGATTTTCCGGGCAGAAATTGTTTCCTCAAACTTCACTTTTTTGGGTGATGATGAATGTCTCCATTCCATGGATTGTTGTTTTGATTCTGGTGTGACGAAGGCCACCCATGTCACTCCTAATGTTTTGTCCGTAAATTTCACAGATCTCACGATGAATATCGATCAGTTTTACGCCTTTAGCGCTAAGAAATCGTATAACAGCCCGTACTTCACAATCGGCGGGATTCACGATTGTCGGAGGCATCTTAAACACTCAGTAAACAACGTATACAATGAAGAATCAGACTGTAATGGCGTCAGTGCGTAGACAAGAGATGTAGGTAACCAGTGCGCATGTGCAGAACGCCCACCGTAGCGCTGCGGCGGCGGAATCACACAACGGTACTCACTTAAAAAACATGCCTCGACATTTTGAGGTAGATACCTCAAAATGTCGATCAAATGTCCTAAGGGGTAACAAATGACCAGATATTAAAAATAGTTAAAGGACAGGGGCTGGTTGGTCCAGTCACTTTCGAATCATAAAAAAGGACTAAAAATCCCAATTTCCGATTGAATGAGTACCCTCCGAAGTTTCTTCGACCACAAGGTGGAGGTTAGGGACGAGGAAGGGGTGGTCCCACCTATACAAATAAATTCTGCTAATTTTGGGGCTTAAATTTACTCGCTACTTTCATAATAATGGCTTAGACCAGAAATATTCCCAGATATCAAGTGGGATTAAATATCTATTTCTACCCCCCCCCCCCTTCCTTAGATCTATTTATGTGTTTACCTGAAGGCTAAATGAAAGTTAGGATGTTTTGCATTAAAATGCACTAATTAGTTAAATCGGACGGGAACCTGGGTCCCCCCTCCGCGGAAAACTCCCTCCTTGAAAAATCCCCCCTCTGAAATTTCCTTCCTGTTGAAAATTTCCCCGCGGAAAACTCCCCCCGAATAGTTCCTTCCATGGAATATTCCTCCACATGCAAAATTGACAAGGCACAGAGAAAGTACATAATAGATACCTCAAAATGTCCATCAGATGTCCTAAGAGGTAACAAAGGACCAGATATCAAAAACAATTGTAGTACAAGGGCTGATTGGTCCTATCACTTTTGACGACGAGCGCTCACAAGCTCAGATTGAATGAGCATCCTCCGAAGTTTCTACCACCACGAGGGGGAGGTTGGGGATGAGGAATAATTGAATTTAATATCAATTTGCACTTTCACCCCCCTTCCTTAGATCTATTTCTGTGTTTACCTGAAGGCTCAATGAAAGTTTGGATGTTTTGCATTAAAACGCACCCTTTGAGGCATCTGCACCCTCCCTAACAACAGTGGAAAAGGGTGTGGACGGGGTTGGTTGCCCTCCAATCATTTTTAAATATTAAAAGGGCATTGCAGCTTTGATTTCCAATTGAATGAGCCCCCTACAAAGTTTATACGACCACCCTTCCCTTAAAAACTCTATTTCTTAACAATAAGCAACTTGCATAGCTTAGAGTCCTGGAGGCATGGCTATTTGACCTTTGGACTATTTGGAACAAAACGGTTAACTTAAAATTGTAATCTGATGTGCTTGGGGAAATACTGTTGTGGGTAGTAACTTTTTTGCCCTCTAATCACTTTCGACTCTTAAAAAAGGTGCTAGAACTTTTAATTTACAATCGAATGAGTAGTCTCCCAAGTTTATACGACCACCGCAAGGGGGAGGGGGAACTACAAAGAAAAGCTAAACCTTCGTAAGCTGTTCGTGCGGTATTTTTCAGCTGTTTGTTGCTAATTTGCAGCCATGTTTCTTTTTTTAAGTTTCACACCCGCTACAATCCAAAACTCCATTAATGTCACTGCCTTTTCTACTAATATAATAATAAAACTAATTTATAATAATAAATATAATTATTATAATAATAAAATTTGAAAATTTTGAACTAATGAAAAAGGTAGTTTTATAGTAATAAAACTGCCTTTTTCATTAAAAGTTGAATCCCAATTTTACTTTTTTTTTAATTATATAGTGTGTGTTTGTTCCTGCTTAACCTATTCAAACGATCAGATTCTGTTTTCACTGTCCTTGGTATTTTAACCATTATATGAATACCCCATAGAAGACCTATTATGATTTCATTCAAGCATTTATAAGATGCGTGATTCTTGGCATCATCGCAGGAAAAAGGAAAATTTGTTTTAAAAAAAACACTGTGACTCTAAAGCTTTGAGTTCATTATATTGGCTTAAAATTTTATACAAAAAAATCTAACAGGTTTTATGTTCTTTTTACTGTTTCAAAACTTGTCATGGCAACAACGAGTTAATGCAACAACAGGTAAAAAAAGGCGGGGCCGCTTGGATTATTTTTGACGTACGCTTAAGGAAGAACTGATGAGGCTTGTTAAAATATTTTACAACTAATGACATTAAATCACGTTTTTTTAATACAGAAGTATGGGGCAACAGTAATCCCTTTTTCTTTGGTATTATGCTTCAAAATAAAGGGGAAAATAGACAACGCAGGCTTCCATCAAATGTAAACAGGAAATTATTGATGGAAGATTAATTGAAATAAGACTCTGTTTTCATAAATTTAAGAGGACTTAATGTAAAGACCCTCCCGCATACCGACCGTATTGTCCAAATATCCGTGCAGACAGGAGCTCCTAGGGAAATGAGTATGCAACACTGAAATCTGAAGATGCGATTTTCGTATAATTCAATACCATTTTTGCATATTTTTAAGTTGTGCCCTCCACCCCATCGAAGTATCCTCCCGAAAATAAAATCGTGCGTACGCATGCAAGGGTTGGCCCCTGAAATTGGCCCCTGATATCTCATTTCTATAGTAAGCAAATGTTTTGCAGTTTTTGTGAATTTTTGCCCATGGGTTTGGAAAGGGAGGGAATACAAGGGAGTCCATATGTTATCAGAGGAAAAAATATAGTGTCGCTCATAGAAAAGGCCATTCGGTTCAAAAGTTTTATTATTATTAGTTTTTTTCCAGAGGCACTTCTTATGGAAAGGGTTATTGTATAAGCTTCAAAGGGGGCTCATTTGAATTAAAATCGAGAGATCTAGTGCCCTATTTTATAGTCGAAAATGATTGGAGGGCAACTACCCCCCACTCATGCAGATCATTTCCCCAAAAATATCCAATCAAAATTCTGAGATAGCCATTTTGTTCAGCGTAGTTGATTTCCACATAGAAAATATGTTTTTGAGGAGGACACTCACCCGCAACCCTTAGGGCAAGAGTTTTAGTCTATGCCCTTTGGGCAAATTAGGTTTTTATTGCAGTTACTGTCGTAGAAACTTCAAAACAGAATCATTCGATTGGAAATTAAAGGGATAATGCCCTTTTTAATAGTCGAAAGTGATTGGAGTAAAACTAGCCCTCTCCCACGCCCATCATTTCTCCAAACACTTCCAATCAAAATTTTGAGATAGCCATTTTGTTCAGCGTAGTTGATTTCCAAAAAAAAAATTATTTTTAGAATGACACTTCCCAACAACCCTCCGGGCAAGGGTTTTCAGTTATGACCTGGGCACATATAAGGTTTTTATAGAAGCTGTTGTCGCAGACACATTAGAAAAGGCTCATTCGATTTGTAATGAAAAGGGATAGTGCCCTTTTTAATAGTCAAAAGTGATTGGAGTGCAACTAGCCCCCTCCACGGCCATTATTTCCCTAAACACATCCAATCAAAATTTTGAGATAGCTATTTTGTTCAGCTTACTTGATTTCCAGATAGAAAATATGTTTTTGAGGAGTACACTCCACCACAACCTTCAGGGCAAGGGTTTTAAGTTATACCCTGGGGGCATATAAGGTTTTTATAGAAGGTGTTGTCGCACAAACTTCAAAAAAGGCTCATTCGATTGGAAATTCAAAGGGATAGTGCTCTTTTAAATAGTCGAAAGTGATTGGAGGGCAACTAGCCCCCCCCTACGCCCATCCTTCCTCCAAACACATCCAATCAAAATTTTGAGATAACCATTTTGTTCAGCGTAGTTGATTTTCAGATATAAAATATGTTTTTGAGGAGGAAAATCCCCCACAACCCTCAGGGCAAGGGTTTTAAGTCATGCCTTGGAGGCATTTAAGGTTTTTAAAGAAGGCGTTGCCGTAGAAACTTCAAAAAAGGCTCATTCGATTGGAAATTCAAAGGGCTAGTGTCCTTTTTAATAGTCGAAAGTGATTGGAGGGCAACTAGCCACCCCCCTCCCCACGCCCATTATTCCCCCAAACACATCCAAACAAAATTTTTAGATAGCCATTTTGTTCAGCGTAGTTGATTTCCAGTTAGAAAATATGTTTTTGAGGAGGACAATCCCCTACAACCCTCAAGGCAAGGGTTTTAAGTTATACCCTTGGGGACATATAAGGTTTTTATAGAAGTCGTTGTCGTAGAAACTTGAGAAAGGACTCATTCGATTGGAAATTCAAAGGGCTAGTGCCCTTTTTAATAGTCAAAAGTGATTGGATTGCAACTAACCCCCCTCTCACGCCCACCTTTTCCCCAAACATATCCAATAAAAATTTTGAGATAGCTATTTTATTAAACATAGTTTTAAGGTCTGGAAATGAGGTCTTTGAGGATGACAACTCCCTCACAGCCCTCAGGGCAAGGGTTGTAACTTAAGGATTCTCCGAATCCTTCATATTATTTTTTATTGAAGGGATACTCGTATAAACTTTAGAGAGGACTTATTTGATTGGAAATTGAAAGTTCTTGTTCCCTTTTTAAGAGTCAAAAGAGATTGGAGGGCAACTAGCCCCCCCCCCTCCGCCACGCCCTAAATGCATCAGATAAAATTTTTGTTAAAAAATAGTTGAAAGGTTAAGTAACAAAACTCTGACGTCGACAAAACCCCCCAGGGTCCGGGGGCAGGAAGGGATTCTCGTATAAACTTCAGAGAGGGATCATTTGATTGGAAATTGGAAGTTCTCGTCCAGCTCTTACGAGTCAAAATCGATCGAAGGGCAAATGCCCCCCCCCCCCCCCACCCACTTGCCCCTTTTCCCCGCCACTCCCTTTGAACTAGTTCTGTTTATACCTGAAGGCCCAATGAGAGTTAGAATGTTTTGGTATTAACCCACACCTATTAGGCATCTACTCTCCTCTCTAACAAGGAAAGAAACAGAGAGTGTAAGGCAGTGGTGAATCCAGGGGAGGGGCGAGGCCCCCCCCTAACGTAGTCTAAAGTAATATAATTTACTTAATTAACGCAAGATTGTGTTAATTAAACTTGCTCCTAACGCAAGTTTATCGTATCAACCTATTTTGCGCCCCCTCTAAAAAATCCTGGATCCGCCCCTAGTGTAAGGGCACTATAAATTTTAATTTGTAATTCAATGAACCCTGTTCCAAAGTTTATGCGACCACCTCTTTCACATAAAGTGCCCCTGGAAAAATAAATCAGTATTAATTCATTGAACCCTCATGGCTCTTTACTTAGGTAACGCTATAGCATTGCTTCTGACCTAAAAAGTTTAGTAGAAATTTCAGCTTCCATTTTTATGAATATCCGAAATTATCTGAGGGGAATATGTTTGGGGAGCATATTCCACGGCTGGGAAATTACTGCTGGGTGGAATTTAACGCGGGGGAATTATCAGCAGGAAAAGAAAGTGTTCTTTGAGGGGGGGGAGGAATTTCCCAGGGTGGGTTTTCCAAATGTGAATTATTCAGGGATGGGACGACTAAACCCATTCGATAATATTCTAAATTTTACATCTGAATGTAACGGGAATAATGAATTAACATAAATGTCAGAGATAGCACTTCAGGTTCCTTTAGACGATTTTGTTCGTGTCTTTTGAAAAAAGACATTTTCAAAAGACAGATTAATTTCATTTGTTTTACTTTCTCTGTGGCTAATCAATTATGCATGTGAGGAGGGAGACTTCCCTTCACCACTGTCTCCGCTAAGGTTTCAGTTTTTATCTCAAGCCTTAAAAATTAACGTAATGCGATAAAAGTATAACTCAAAATAACATATATAGAATAATATATGCACATAACACGGAACAATTAATCAAAAATGCATATTATGAGTTGAGGCTCACCCAAATAATGGGCCAGGGGCCTCACCATTTCACAATTTATGAAATCAATCTTGCAATAACTGAAAATATAAAGTATTTTTGAGTATTTTAACGTATTCCACAACTCAAACGGTCCAACATTCTACAGCCCAATGAGTCTGTCTAATCTCCTAAATCGGGAACGGAGGAGATAAGTGAAGTTCCGCCCCGCGTTGGATGAATCTCCAACCTCACCCTCCCCCTCTCCTACTGTCTACACTAAAGTTTTCTTCCTTCTGCAAATTACGCCGCCCCCAACCCCAAAGACATTAACAAGGTAAAGTTTTGTATGGGAAGAACACATAGTAAATCTATTATAATTATCCAATTATAAGTTTAAAATACATACTCTGTGATAGATGCAAAATTGCCTTGGCACACAAAATCCTATTAAGGTCAATTCCAAACAGTCGTGATCCCTTTGTGTCAGCAAGTGAAATGGTCAAAACACCCTTATTGGAGCTATTTTTTCAATCCTTTCATTGTTGCCAATCGCTGTCCACAAGTTATGCAAGTTGTCTATTGTTCATATATAAGGTTTTTATCAAAGAGGTAATCGTGTAGACTTTGAAAAAAGCCTCATTCGATTTAAATTGAAAGTTCTAGATCCATTTTTTAAAGTCAAGAATAATCGGACAGTAAGTAACCCCCCCCTCCATGCAATAAAAACTTTTTGCAATCAAAAACAAACAAAAATTAATTAAAAAAAACTTTCCGAAAACTATGTTTTTAAAATAAAAGTCAAGGCCATTTTAAAATTATGCTCAGGAAATGTGAATACCTTTCAAAATTCAAACTTAAAACGACCAGAAATGACTATTTAATAATACATGAAATCCAATACGAATAGAAATTAAATAAACAATCATAGCAAAAAACATACAACAAGTAATAATATAAATGAATAAATAGATCTTAAAGCGAGTAATGCTTAGATTGAATATGAAAATCAAGCTTAAAACGAAAAATAATAGTTTGCTATTAAAGTATAAATGAAACTTAAAAAGAACAGAAATTAAATAAAAAATCAATGCGAACAAACAAACAATAAATATTAATGTAAATAAATAAATTAATCTTAAAACGAGTGAAACTTAAATTGAATATGCAAATCAAGTTTGAACCGAATAAAAATAACTACAAACAAGAGTTTCGGTATGGCATCACTGCAGGAGCCTGAAACCTACTGCGTCATTGGATTTTTATTGAAAACGAATTGTAGTACGAATATTTTCTTTTGTGCTTAATATTGAAAATAAATATTAAAATTACAACAAACTTTTGAAATGGTGAGATTTCAGCAATTAATATGATTATACATCAAATATTCAGTTTCATTTATTAGTTCTTTCCAAGATTGGTCAAGAAAAATATAGTTTCACTATAAAATAAATTTGGATACTGTTCCCTTCTTTAAATGTAAAAACATAAGGCCTTCTCCGTCATTGGCGTTTCACTGAAAATGAATTTCTTTTATATTACAAATTAATTCTTTTCCAGTTCTTACAGCATTGAAAATGAAAATAAAATTTACAGTGAAAAAAAATCTTAAACTGATGGATCTTTGAACAATTAATATCATTATATATATATAATATTCAATTTGATTTTGTTTATACTTTCCAAGGCTGTTCAAGACTCATATAGTTTTCAGTAAGGCGCCAATGACGCAGTAGGTTTTAGGCTTCTGCAGTGCGGCGACACCCAAACTCTTGTTTGTAGTTATTTTTATTCGATTCAAACTTGATTTTCATATTCAATTGAAGTTTCACTCGTTTTAAGATTTATTTATTCATTTACATTAATATATATTGTATGTTTGTTCGCATTGATTGTTTATTTAGTTTCTGTTCGTTTTAAATTTCATTTTTACTGTAATAGCAAACTATTTTTTTTTTAAGCTTGATTTTTCATATTCAATCTAAGCATTAATCGCTTTAAAATCTATTTATTCATTTATATTATTACTTGTTGTATGTTTTTTGCTATGATTGTTTATATAATTTCGGTCCGTTTTGGGTTTCATTTATTCTTTAATAGTAATTTCTGGTCGTTTTGAGTTTGAATTTTAACAGGTATTCATATCTCTTGAGCTTAAGTTTAAAATGGCCTTTACTTTTCTTTGAAAAACTCATTTTTCGGAAAGTTTTTTTTTTAATTAATGGTCAAAAAATGACGAAGCTAGAGTATACAACATATTTCCATGCTACCCTTTGCAGACATAGGGACTTTCACACTGGATTGAAGGCACCGAGTTAGAGCTCATTTTCAACAGCCCGTTTCTATGTGGACATTTTTCTTTAATCTAAAATTTACGTCTATTGGCAGCGGGTTGTGGTAGAATATAATTTGACATGTACGGAAGAACTTATTTTATGGGACAGGGCCTCTAAATTAGAGAGAAAAATGCATAATAAAGGTGAACTCTGTGAAAAATGTCGGAAAATAAGGGTTTTAAACCATACAGGCTCTGCGATTTTTGAATTGACACGGAAACGAAGCCCCCTTCTCTCCTGCTTATGCTCCTAATCTTGGATGCCCACTTCCCCAACTTGATGCCTCAACTTGAATTACATATTTTATAACTCACTGAGAACAGGGACTAGCACAGGAGGGAGGAAGGGCTCAGGGTCTCTCCCCCTGAAATTTTAAATTTTCTTGAAAATCTGGGCACTTCTTATTCATATTTTTTTCAAAAAACTTTTTAAATTTTTAGTTACTATGGGCTTATAAAAAAGAACATATCCAAACAGGGGCTTCAATTTGGGGGTGGGGAGGGGGCCGTTGCACCTCTAATTTCTTGCTTCCCTACATATCGAAAAGTACGTACTTTTTGGTATCTTCGTAAAAAAAATCGAAAAAAACAAGCACTACTCCCCCCTACAAGGTTTTGAAAATACCTTTTTTGTAGCCTCTTAAAAAAAAAAAATGTCTTCTTTCACTAAATTTTCTTGAATTGGCACTCCTATATCCAAATATCCTGTACTCTTTTCATCCCAGTTCTCTGTTGGGAATGTTTTGTAAAATTCATAAAACATAATTGCGAGGAAAAAAGTAGGCTAAGTGAATTGACAAATTCAACCAAGTTTCGCCATTCAGAATTAGATAATGGTTTGACATGCCAACATCGTTTTCAAATCTCTGGGGCTGTGAAGGCACTGCATCGCGAGGCTGACCTGTCATTTGAGGTTCTTGGAAGTGTTCACTGTTGTCTAGTATTTTCACAGAAGGGTAGCTCGTCGGGGCTGCTCCGCTCCAAGTGTTTATAGTTTCGTAATTTTCCCCGTATTTTTGTATATATGTTACGGTATACTATTTTTCAGGTTTTTCATCCCTTTCCTAAACACACTTTTGCATTCTTGCCTTTACATGATGCATAGCTTTACATATATTATATCTCATTTTAATATAATTTAAACAAAAGTAATCATGAACTCCCATAAAGGATAATATTTTACGATTCCAATTTCGAATATTTTTCATATAATTTGCCTAGTTTTTTTTTCAAATTTCAGGAAAATAAAATGTGTGTACGTGCTTGGCCTATCTACCTCTGTTAAACAGGAACTATCCATTTCCGGGAATAATCGTAATAATTGACGCAAATCATCTAAAAACTTGTCAAAAGCTTGCAGGGTCATCTATTTTCTTAATCCACAAAGTAATGAATCAAAACACACATTTGATATACCAGTTTAAAAGAATTTTTAGTAGCAATAACGACCGAAATAATAATTTTTTTTAGTTTTTTTTACATTCTTTTCAAAAGGAAGCGAATATGCTTGTTCTAAAAAAAGTTTTTTTTCGTTGTTCTAAAAAAGTTGTTCTAAAAAGTTGTTCTAAAAAAAGTTGTTCTAAAAAAAGTTTTCTTGTTCTGCAAGTTTTTTTTCAAGAAGGATGCATTTAGCACCCTTCATCTCCTGCCATAGATATGAACAACCGCATGAAACCACTCCTTTTTTGGTTATTTGTTACGTAGATAAAAAAGCCGAGGGGTAACAACTGGGCATTTTGAGGGACACCTGGAGGCATGAGGCACGGAGGCATGCCTCCGGAGGCACGCCGGAGGTATATTCCAAAGGGCGCAATATGTAAATATAAACAGCTTGCCTGTTATTCGCTATCGGTCAAATATTTCAGTACCTTCAAAAGCGATCTTTTAAAACTTGGAAAAAATCATTTACGGGTTTATTTGGCAAGGAAAAGAACCCCCAAGACTGAAAACCACTGATATGTACCTAAAGAACAAGAACAGAGGACTGCAAGTTGTTGATATCCATGCAAAAACTAGGTAACCCTACGATGGCACTGATTGTGTCACTTTTTCCTATTACACATGCAGCGTTGCCACCAGCTCAAAAATAAAATTCCGATTTTTCTTCAAAAAAAAATTCCGAAATTTCAAAAGAATTCCGGAACACGGTTTTTAGGTTATACAACATAGGGCTGCGCGGTGATGACGTAAAAAGCAAGGTGCGAAATTCAAAGTACCGTGAAACGTGGTTTCTAGTTGTAACTAACAACTGATTGTCAATATTCCTAGTATTATTTCGACGTGAAAACGTTCTGGTGGATTAGTAGGATCTACGGCAAGTATTTTAGGCCAAAACAATTCGCCAAAGTTCCGAAAAAACGTGTCTACGCATCCACGTTCATCGTTATTTGAATTTCCCGCCCAAGAATTGACGTCACGCTTCGCAGCCCTATTCAATATGGCTTGGCCAGCGGTAAAAGTTGCCTTTTATCAGGTCTTCACACGTCCCTTTCCCTTTTATCATACCTGCTTTTCTGTTTAGTGGCTACAACGATAAGAATTCCAAATAGGGATAGGTCCTTTTATTAGACAGTGAAACGAAAATATAAAACAAAAACTCTAAATATTTCGATGACACAGTCGGTCATTATCATCAGTAGAGTTACTACTATGCTGGCTGTGCCAAGACGCACCCTTGGATCTTGGATTCTTAATTGTACTAAAAAAAAAAGGAATCTCCAGCTTTGACACGAAGGAATCCGAAAGAAGCGCAGATCCCTTTTTCACGACTGTACTTAGAATCCAACTTTCTGTGTATTAAACTCGGTCTGTCGGTATTTGAAAGAAAAATTGTTAAGCAACCGTAAGAAAAACTGTAACTAACGAGTTATTAGTAAAAAGCGCTAAGTAAAGCAACCAACTAAAAAAATAACTAGTTTCTCAGATATTTATTGGTACGTTTCAGTAATCATCTCGATAATCACAGCAGTATATACCAAGGTACCATTTTGCCAACGCCCCCGTACCAAACAGTTTTTTCTGATAGGTAAACAGGTCATTACACTCGGTCATTACACTCTTTGTCAAGAGGATTTGCGTAATTTCAAAAGTTCAGTGTCTTTTTTTTTAGTGGTAAACCAGAAAACCGATGACTCTTTTTACCTGCCAATTATTTTTGTATATATTGAGATTTCATATTTGATTCTCCATCAGTTTTGAATAGTTTATATTCGAGATAGCATTACAGGCATTTTTTGTAAAAAGCATTTACATAGAAAAATGGAGCAATTTTTGGTGAGTAAAAAATATTCTCATTATTATATTAAAAGAAATTGTCTTGTCATTAAGTTAAGGAAGAAATTCTTTCCTTACACTAGAACTAAGGGTACTTATCTACTTAGAAGCCAGTTGTTTTTAGGAGCTGAAAAAAACCTCTAATTCTCTTATAGGTTGAAATTTACGGTGTGATTTTTTTTATCGAGATCAATGGGTCTTTTAGATGTTTTTTGAAAAAAGTGCTTAGCTTTCGATCAGCAATTTGGGATTATAATAAAATTTTTATTTTTTAATGTATTGATTTTTACAAAAGCTTCCTTTTTATCAATATCAATTACCCTTTTTTTTAGAGATGTTTTTTAAAATACTTAAAAGCCAGTAAAAGAAAAAAAAAAAAAAATATGTCTTTTCTTTTATTTAATTTCGAAAATCTTTCAATACAGTGTGTGGTTAAATATTTTTAAAATATATTAATTTTTACAAAAGCTTCCTTTTTTTATCAAGATCAGTGGCTTTTTTTTTTTAGGAAATTTTTTGTAAATACATCAAGGCCCGTGTGGCTTTAAGGTGTGATTTTTTATCAATATCAGTGGCCGTTTTTTGGGATGTTTTTTAAAAAGTGATTATGTTTCGATCAGTAATTTGTTATTAGAATAAAATTTTGATTATTTTAATGTTTTAATTGTTACTAAAGCTTCCTTTTTATTACAGTGTGATTTTTTTTTATCAAGATCAGTGTTGTTTTTTTTAGGGATGTTTTTTGTAAATATTTAAAGGCCAGTCTGCGTTGAATAATCTCTTACTGAAATTTAATGCGTTAAAAACCCTCACCCCCCCCCCAATTCCTCAAAAATAAAATTTGTTACCTTATAACCCTATTTAATAAATAACATTGTTAGCTTAGCTATCCTTTCTATTTAACGGACCTTATTATCTCATAGGGGGGGGATTGACTGAGCCATGCTAATTAACTTTTCCACTTCTTAAATTTCTATTTATGTCTACATTTGATTGAAATCTGATAGTTTTACTTGACTGTCACATGAATTTCTTCTCCATTTTGTTTAATAAGTAACGAAAATACTGCTGTTTTATTTTTAATTTACAAATACAGTCACGGAAGCATGGAGATAGGAGGGGGAGGGGGGAGGGTGGGGAGGAGCAGTTTAGAAAAGGTTCTCCATCCCACTATCAGAACCCCTGATTTTGAAATCAAGATGTTTTTTACACTACTTTAGATGTCTAACATAAACTGAATTATTTTCCAAAAACCCAAAATGTATTTTTGCTACATGCTAAATTTTTGTCTTTTTTTTTTTAAAGGAAGAAGAGACGTGCAATAATCCCCCTTCAGAGAAGAAAGCGAGATATGACGAACCTTCATTAATACAGACCGCAAGGGCGTCTGTTATCAAATTCGCTGGAAAAGTTACACGTGATCTGGACCATCCATCGAGCACTCAACTTATAGTGACAGAACCCTCTGACTCCCGCGTTAGCTCCATGGCAACTGGAAGGAAGTTGAAAAGGGACTGGACTACTTTATACAATGTCTCAGCTCAGCCTACTGAGCTCGAACCCCTTCAAGTTTTGCAAAGGAGTTCAGATATAGAAGTCCAGTCAGAATTTGTAAGTATATACATAATTTTTTCTATCCCTATTTTTCAAAAATAAGACAAAATTTTCTCAGGCGCATAGCTTTTGATGAGTTAAAAAAAACTTAAAATTTTTTTATAAGCTATTTCATTTTCTTTCATTAACAAAATTAGCAATATATATATATATAAAGGAGTGATTATATGCATATTCTATAAAAAAACAAACAAAAAAAAATTAACTTTTAAATTCTAAACAATATAAATTATAATGCAATAATTCATTTTAAACAAAAAAACGATTTGGTATTTAACGCTTGGCGAGTCACCCTTAAACTGATATTATTGCGCTACACCCATTTGCATTGTATCAGATCGTCCCCATCGCTTTGAATTGTAAATGGGTTTCCTGTGACAGGAAGAAGGTTTTAGTAATCACCAATTATGGGTTTCACATACGAAGAAAATATTATTATTATTTTGAACCAACTCAGGCAATTATTCTCGTTTTTCAAAGGTTCAAGAAAAGAATTTGAGACTGTTCTATTACAACAGTGTTGGGGAGGCCGATACCCCCTCACCTCGGAAAGGGTATCGATCCTCGTACCTCGACGGAAGCTCCCGGGGCCCAAGGGTTCACCCCGGGTGGGGTTTGGGGAGGGGGCGGGGGTCTCAAAAAAGGACCATCCAAAATTTTAATTGTTGATATGGATGGAGAAAAAAGTTCTTCTCTCTTACAAAACATTTATTTAGCCCAGGTCGAAAAAATCCGTTGGCAAAAGACAGAGGAAAATACGGATTATTGAGAAAGTAACAACACCACCAACCGTCGACATATAGAGTTCATGTCCTTTAACCGAAACCGAGGAGTAAGTTTTCCTACAGCATACTGCATCAGTAGAACAATGGTCAAATTTCATTAACATTAATGATGAAGAGGCTAAAAGAATCGAAATGGACTCATATTTTGCGTTTTTATTAAAAAAAAAAAAATTTTGGAATAAAACCATTAATTTTTTCTATCATTCTATTGTTCGAACTTAAACTTCTAATAATAATACTACATTTCCCCGACAAAAAAAAAAATATTTTTTTTAACATGTTCAGTTGACATTATGAAAGACATAAGGCAATGTAACTTTTTTTTCTTCTTCTTTTAATTGTTCAGGTGGTGGTGGTGGTACAATGACTATGAGAAATTGACAAAGTTTATTAACTATAAAAAAAATGATTATTTTACATAAAAAATAAAACTTTTTTTTTTCTACAGATTAAAAATATAGCACTCCCAGTGGCACCATCGAGTGATGAAGCAGGTATATTTACAGAACCAATTCTGTCACCACCAGCAGAGTTCAGGGATGAACCTACACTGGTTCTAGATAATATGGAGTGGCATGAGGGATTCCTTAATGACATTTGTGGGGAAATGACCAGTCTGGACGACTTAAGCTGTGATATTGACATGCTTGAGGACCCAGAGTGGGCTAGTAGTTTCATGTGTGAATATTAAGATGATGCTACATGTAAATTTGACCCGGTTCCTTATAATGAAATTCCATCAGAGGACAATACAGGCTGGCTCGACCAATTGTCTCCAAACACCTTGGAACATGTACTATGAGACCTCATGTCACATCCCCCCAATGCGATTAAACAGACTGGGAGTGGTGTTATTGACAAGTCCCTGTCACCCTCCTCCACCATTACACTTAATAGTAGTAGTAATACAACAGCAGCTCATTTTTCCGGGGACATTTTTAATGACAAATTTACAATTAGTGAGTTGAACAAACAGGATCAGGACATGAAAACAGCGTTACATCCCTGGACTTGCCTGATTTGTATCTTTTAGAATCTGCTGTAAACCATTTGAAAACATACAGGGTATACTTTAGCCGGCCCGCACAAAACGCGAGCATTATTTTAAATGACCCCTTGAAAAATACACAGAGAGATATCTACCAATAGCAAAAAATAATTGATATACATAGCAAGAATGGTTGAACTCGGGGGGGAATGAAATCCTAGGAGACTAACACAGCGGCTTTAACCACTGGGCAATACATTACCATTTTTTAATTAAAAGTTTCGACATTTACGATGACCTTTTACACATTTATAAGAAATTTTTAATAAAACTTTTTCAGATTGGTAAATAAACTTATTTCTACTTTTGATACATTTAGTGAGAGGGAAGTGGGTCCACAATTTTATACATTGAATGCATGGATCTGAATCTCAGTAGATTTAAAAAAAACTTTATTTTAAGGGGAGGGCGGGGTAAAAGAATAAAATGCCACCCAGATTTGTCGAATACAGGAGGGGTTCAGGGATTCAATTTTGACACAGGGCTGCAATGCTTTAAATACGCGTTTTTAGCAGCAACCCATAAGACATTATATAAAGAATCAACAATGAAAAATCTTGAAAAACTTGCACGCACGGTTGTAAAAATTTTCAATAATGAAAATTTTGTCTTTTTTTAATGAAAATTTCCGTTTGACTTTAAAGAAAACAGATTTTTTGAAAAAGCATTTGAATTTCTGGGGGGGGGGTGGTTTGCTCTCCAGAATGACACAGAATTTGGTAATGGGGGAAAAAACCAAATAAAAAGGGAGTTTTGTATTCAGTGAGGACACCGATGGTGGAAAATGTTAAAAATTGGGTATGGGTTATTTACGAACCCCCCAAAGTTGTAAATTCTTATGGTCATTTTTTCCCCGTTATGGCGATAAGTCGACTCCTATGTCAAGGCATTCAGACAGGTGAACGTTTCTTTTGTCCCATGGGCCTCTCCCCATTTAGATCTGAGCGAACGTTATCAGATCACATGGGGCCTTGCAAAATTCATGGAAATCAAAGAATAGAAATGCTGGCAGAAGGCAAAAGACATTTTACAATT
Source organism: Artemia sp. Qi Xiang Cuo (assembly GCF_049724085.1). Lineage (NCBI taxonomy): Eukaryota > Metazoa > Arthropoda > Branchiopoda > Anostraca > Artemiidae > Artemia > Artemia sp. Qi Xiang Cuo. The sequence goes on from NC_142804.1 coordinate 68,566,356, forward strand.
TAAAATTTTTCAAAATTCTCTTCTGCACTCTGATAAAGTGTCTTTGGACTTTGAAACAAGACTGGTTGAGGTATCAGACCCATCAAGGCCAAATATAGTCAAGGAACACAAACTAGTTGCGTGTTCCTATGCGCACGCCCGTCGCGACGCCAACAATAACATGCTATTGGAAGAGTTTTTTTTACTATGGACGAGGAGGGCAGTATGGAAAAGCTATTGGTTTCTTTAATAAAAACGGCAAACAGAGCAATTTCACGATTACGTCATACCAATTATCCGATGACATTGTCGGATAAAAATCAACTGGCGTTGGAAAAGGGACCAATTTGCTTGATGTGTAGGGGTGCCCTTGCCCCAAAAGACGCTGTGCAGGACCACAATCACCTTATTGACCCCAATTCAACGTGAAAAAGTAACTTTCGTGTGTGGTCTCACAATTCATGTAATTTAAAAATTAAACAAAAACTTTTTCTACCGGTTTTTATAAATAAATCTAACTACGATCTGAAGTTTGTGCTACCTGCATTGGCACATCTTCAAATAAATGGAACAGTGGACGATGATGATGATGATGATGATGCATGGGTGATAGACATCTGTAAGTAAAAAATCATACCTAAATCCGCGGAAAAGTTGCGTGTTTTGGTATTTATGTTGAAATATGTTGTATCCAGCGTTGGTTACACGAAAAAAATTCGTTTTTTATATTCCCACATTATTTTCCCCACTTCAGTGAGTGAATTAATTCAAGTGAAGAAAAACGATGACGGCAGCAATGCTTTCCCCCTTCTCAAGCAACAATTTCCAAATGATTTATATGAGTTGTTAACGGTCAAGGGCATATATCCTTATGATTATTATTGTTCCATGTCGAGATTCGCCGAGGAAGCTATTCCTTGTATTGAATCGTTTTACGACAGTCTTAATAATCGTAGTTGCAACCTCGAGGAATACAGTTTTGCTAAAAAAGTTTGGGCAGAGGGGGGGTGTAAAAATGGATTTGACTACTGCAAGCTGTATTTGTCGAGTGACGTGTTAACTTTGTTAGACATTATGTGTAAAAATACGGATAAAATCTATGAGGAGTTTAATCTTGATTTGGGTTATTATTATTCTTCGCCTCATCTAGTGATGGACCTCATCCTGAAAATTAGTGGGGAAAAATTGGGCTAATCACTGACATTGATCAGCATCTGTTCATCGAAAGGTCAATGAGGGGGGGTAGTATGTGTCATAGGGACCGTAATGGAGACCCCACTTCAGCAGGGGAAAAAACAGGGAAAAAATCGAATACAGGTTTCCTCGGTATTACTTATCTCTACACCACAGCCAAATCAAATTCTTGGCTCCCTTGCAGAGACTCGACATGGATCAATCACCCTCAAGCTCCCCATGTCCCCAACATTGACGACGACAGTGTTGAGGAGAATGGACCGGTTGGATGGTTTTTTGAAAGTGATGGAGAGATACCAGTTGAGCTTCACGATTCATTAAAGGATTTTGTTTTCCCATGTATCAATAGACCTGTGACTAAGGACTCTTTGAGTCCTCGCAATAGGCGTTTAGTCGAGGTGGACGGATTGCATTGGGCGCCTTCAAAACAAAAAATTATTGCTGACATTCTGCCGAAAAAAAACATAGTTGTAAATCATGTAGAGTTAAAATGTAATTGTAGCAACGTCTTAAACGTAAAAAATATTCACCGAGCATTCAAGCTTATCCAAAAACCTTATTTAAAAACGTTTGTTGAATCTTTCGTCAGCAAACGTTCCGCAGCACAGACGACAGCCGACAAAGAAATTTATAAACTCATTTTGAATTCGGCTTTCGGTAAAATGTGTGAGAGTGTTTGCAATAGAAATCGTTGCGACGTTGTGACCGATCCAGAACAATGTGCTCAAATTATTGGCGACCCCAATTACACTTCCTTTACAATCATTGGCCCGGACATGGTACTTTTGAATAGGAAAAAAAGACGCATTGTCCTGAATAAAAATATTGCTGCAGGCAGTGCTATCTTGGAGATCTCAAAAAAGCTCATGTTGGAATTCTACTACAATGTGGCTAGGGTACAGTGGCCGGAAAAGGGGCAAGTAGAGGTCTGCTACGGTGACACGGATTCTCTACTGCTCTAAGTAAAAACATCGACTATGATTGATGATTTGGCACTCTTTTAATGTATCTGGTCAGAATGAAAAGACCCTAAGTTTGGGATTCTGGACCTTGATATAGTATACTGTCAGGCGCAAACGCCGCGTTTATTTTTATAATATTACACTGGACGTGAATTGATTTCTAATTGTCTGCTGTTAGTTATGATGCTATAATTAATACATACCTAAAATGAGGACATCAATAAACGTTGCAAAGGAGTAACCACGAGCTATGTGGACAAGAATTTCGACATGAACAGTTATAGGAATTGTAGTGTTGAAAATGCAATTCCACGAGCCAAATTGTTGGCAATTCGTTCATTGAACTACAGGAACTATACTGTAAATGTAGAAAAAATAGCCATGAGTACCATTTCCGACAAGGTTTATGTTTGTCAAGATGGTGTGACCACCCTCCCCCTTGGTCACTATTTAACTTCAGACCGGATCGAATGTACTGCCCACAGGAAAAGTCTCGGTTTAAATAAGGTCCTGTAACTAATTTCCTAAGAACCTTTTGGGGGGGGGGGCTCGTGGCCTTTGGGGGGGGGCCTCGCGGCCCGGGGGGGGGGCGGCCGCCGCCAGCGCGGGGGGCGCACCGTCACCAAAGTTATCTTCTTTTTTTTTGGACTTAGAGCAGATTTTTTTTTTTTTCAAGTGCCATCTCTAATTTAATGTTTTTTTTCTCTATAAACAAAAAAAAATGTGTTTTTTCTCTCTCTCTCTCTCTGTACCTATGTAAATGTTGTTGTTGTATTTTTTTATTATAAATAAATTTAAAAAAAAAAGTGTATTTTTTAAAATGCTCTCTCTCTCTAATTTAATGTTTTTTTTCTCTCTCTATAAATAAACAAAAAAAGTGATTTTTCTCTCTGTGTGTGTACCCATGTAAATGTTGTTGTTGTTGTTGTATTTTTTACTTTGAATAAATTAAAAAAAGTGTATTTTTTTTTTCAATTTATTGTTACTTTTTTATGTGCATATAATAAAAGAAAAAAAAATATTATTCTTTATCTTCGTCTTTATCTTTTTCTTCTTGATGAACAAAGTAGTAGTAGGGAAAAATTATTTAGTCATTAGACAATTAGGGTCTACAGTTAGTTTTCCAGGTGAACTTTTTAAAGGAATTTGTATCAATTTAAAACACCATTCAGATCGTTTCTGTGTGGTCCCTCAATGTCGGGCAAAACAACCCTCTTAACTAAAATAATTAAAAATTGTGATAAAGTGTTTGCGGAAAAGCTGAAAATAATCTACTATTGCTATAGTATTTGGCAGGAGTCATACAATAAAATAAAATCAATTGCTACCGTCACAATGGGATTGATGCTGATACAGTTCATACAGGTACTTGATTTTTTCAACATTATTGAACCAAACTCTTGGCTGATCATTGACGATCTGGCTGAATCTATTGAACAATGGTCCCAGCAATCGCTGCAATTGTTCACTGTTCGCTCTCATCATGAAAAGATTTCCGGTACTCTGGTTCTACACAATCTCTTTCATCAGAGCACATGTATGCGAACACTTGCTTTGAACTGTACCTACTATATCATCTACAGAGTTGTTCGTGATTCTAGCTCGCTAATCACCCTCAATAAACAGATCTATCCAGGTGCCCCCAAATTTCTGCTCTCGGCATACAATCAGTCAAATAATAAACCCCACGGCTATATCCTAGTGGATCTTAATCAAAATACACCCGAGGATCTACGTGTAGTCACAGATATTTTCGAATCTAAAATTACAGTACATCTCACTCTGAATACTAAAAATACATATTACTCGCTATCATGACACTGAAGAAACTACATGAAAATAGACATTTGTTTTCAGTTCTAAGCACTTCAAAACCTCAGCTTAGAAAAGCAATACTCAAACACGGTATTGACAATGATTTCATTAATATAATATCTGAACTTTGTTTATATTTGACCGAGCGTAATGTACAAGTACCATAAGTTTTTAAGAAAAAGGAAACGCAACAGCTGTTCAGTGTACGTACATTGGGTTCTCAAATTAAAGGGACGATTTTTAATCAGAAATGACTTCTTCAGACAGGTAGTAGCTGTTTCACGCTGTTGCTGCCAAAAATTGCAGGACTTGTACACAGTTTTCTCTAGTGAGAATGGCAAAACCCTATAAATTGACTCCAATAGAACTCGCTCTCTCACCCGTCGAACACTTTGAGGATAATCTGAGTAAATTCCTCGACAATGAAACTATTGATGATGATAAAAAACTGATTTTACTTCAAGATGCACTTCTTCGAGTGGACAAACACTATCGATCAAAGCCCACTGCTGCTGCTGATGCTGGTTCCAAACAAGAATCATCTTCTCAAGAGTCTGCTGCTGCTGCTGCTGGAACAAAATTAAATAAGGAGTATTTTAATTAATTTTTATTTAAATTTGTAAATCTAAGCCCCAACTAATATCTTTAAAAAAGAAAACGACTCCTAATTCATCTCTTGGAAAGTGATCAAATTCAAGTTGAGAGCAATGGGGAAAGGATTATAATTCAGGGCAAGAGCTATGATCTACTTGATTTAATGTATGACATGGTTACAAATCTTAAAGGATTATTATCATTTGACACTCGTCTATACAACTTTCTAAATACATTAAACTTCCCCAAAAGTCTTATTGGCAATAGACAAATTCTAAAAAATCTAAATGAACGTGCATTATCATCATCATCATTAACATTAAAATATGAACTTTAAGAAAAAGATTTTACATCTATTTTGGAAAATACTAGCACACCACTGATAGCTAGACAAAAGCGAAGACGTATCAAGTCAACGTCCCCACCACCAGCAGCAGCCAGTATACAAAAGGGTAGCGGACGTTACACAACGTGTTTAGATTCAAAATGGCTGAAGTTCTAAAAGGTGTTTATGAAAATATTGGCGAGGTGGGGAGTTTAAGGTCTTCCACCACTTATTCCATAGTCAAATGTGTTCGAACTAAAAGTGTACGAGACAATCTACAAAATGAGCCAAGTGACGCTATGCATAGGAATCGTCGAGTTTGTGCCAATGAATATCAGCAAACTGAATACTTTCACCCCCGTGATCTAATGCAAGTATATCTCTTGACTCTAGACGAGCTACAAAGACGTCACAATATACCGTACAAGTACATTCTACTTGCAATCAGTGTCTTTAGTCGCTATGCATATGCAAGTCCAGTGCGATCAAAGAGAGGTGTTGAAGTTGCTCAGGTAATTGAAAGTATTCTCCAACAGGATTCATATAAAAAAATTCAAACGGATCGCGGTTGTGAATTTCTTAATCCTCATGTTGAAAAAGTACTAGAGAAGTATAGTACACTGCTCTATCAGACGCACAGTCCTATAAAGGCTGCATTGGCCGAACGATTGATAAGAACTATTGGACTTTTAATTTCAAGATATTGTACATTGAAAAATACGCCGGCTTTTATTCATGATCTAGATAAAATCATGTTGATTTATAATCAACGACCTCATCAATCATTATCCAACTCTACAACAACGGAAGTTCATCATTCGGATCATAATACACCTGACACCTTTCTTAAACAATATTCCAATGAATCAAAAGTCAAGAAGAAGAAGAAAAATGAATTCAGTGTTTGTGATACGGTTTGAATTAATAGAACAACTAATGTTTTTGAACAGGGGAATTAATTGTGGTACACTGACCTATTTAAAGTGGCAAAAATCCTAGACACTAAACCCATCACTTATCGCCTGCGTGATACCACAGATGAAGAGATTCTCGGCGGCTTTTATGACTATGAATTGCAAAAAGTTAAAATGCTAGTGAAATCTATCAAATCGAAAAGATATTAAAAACACGTACTCGCGGGGGTAAGAAACAGTTACTTGTTCGCTGGCTAGGATACAACTCTGATTTTGATTCTTGGATTGGTGTTGAAGATATTGACAATGCCCAATGATTTCTATGTAATTTTCATGTCCAACGTTTCCGATTCTCTCTACAATGACTTGAATACGACAAGTGATTTTTGGACAAAACTCTCCCCCGCCATCAAATTTGACGGTGCATATGAAGTGGCTCTTGTCGAATGTATTCTCAAAAATACCTATGACATCCTTAGAAAGGATAGTAAATATGAAATAAAAATACGACCGTTTGAATTCGGTGATGAGGGTTCAATGGCAACTTTTGACTCTATTCATTACCCTATTGCTAACATCACCTACATGGAATACAATAACATGACTGCAATGTGTCGAGTTATCAACAAAAAATTGCAAGTCGAAAAAAAGGCGGTTTCACTTTCAATTACTCGACGGAACAAAGGAGAATTTATATTACCAACCCATTTGAAAATGAAAGAATTTACCTGAATAAGAATTAACGTGAGGTTCTTGGTTTTAAAAACCGTATTATTAAGACGGAAAATTTCAGTGATAGTGACCATGTTTTCTATAAAGACTATTCACCCAGCTTCTCCAGGGACTCTTGTACATTTCTATTATCTTCATTTGTGGAAACATCTCGGGTTTGTCATTCCAATGTTGACCTCCTACGAGTTCTTGAACTAAAAACCAATCAAGAACATGTTCACAACTACAATATAAAGCATCTTCAGTATATTCCCGTAAACACTTCCTATTTGTAACTATGTCAGTTAACACTAAGAACTGAATTAGGTGATCCAATAGCAATTTCAAAAGGCTTAGCAGTGATTACATGTCATTTTCGACCCATTGTCAACGACAACGACGGTACAATAACCTAAGAAATGAACAATAGAAGAAGTCCATTTGTTTGTCCCGATATTGACTGTTATGTTGGTGCTTTGAGTCCACGTCAAATAGGCAATGGATTGGACTACTACAAGGGGCGTACTAAAATGTCTGGCTATGGTCTTGGTAGCTGGTTTGCTATGCTATTTCTTTCTACACTACCCCGTCCCAAAAAATATCTTATGCCTGCTGCGTCGAATTTTTCTGCCTCTACATGACAGGACTAGAGATTAGACAAAAATTTTAAGGAGTATTGAGGAAATTTTTAAATCCACAGTCAAAATCATTGGTAAAAACTTAATATATTGACGCAATGGGGGGGGGTTGAAAAGGATGCGTTCGTATCATTAATTCATCAGTATTTTTCCAAGCAAGAAGCACAGGACATCAACAAGGACTTTGAGGAATAAAACAACGAGGGCCAATAAGCAGCAGCAGCAGCAGAAGAAGAAAAAGAAAAAGATTGTTAGATCAAAGAAGGATTTCTTCTCTTAAGATGACTTATCTCCCCCACAAGGAATAATATCCATCAATCAGTTCCTCATTGAATCTATTGAATGCCGAATATTCTTCTGTCATCTTCAAGGAGGTCTGAAACGAACAGTGCCACTGTCCCAACCCCAACTAAGAATATCTCCACTTTAAGTTATTTTCCAATGAAAATTCGGTCACTGATTTATCATAACCATTAATTTATTCAAGTTGGGTATTGTCGAACAAGACAGATAATACAACTGCAAATGCCGGCGATGGTCTCTCCTATGAAACTGTATTCTACACAACCTATTCAAGCAAATTAATGTATTTATTAATGGCACATGGGTGAGCACTAGCAATAATTTATCCAACTATGCAAGCTACATACAATTTATGATGATGACGCCAAAGGCGTACAAGGAGATGAGAGGACAATCATTGGGCTATGAATATCGAACAGGTGTTGATACTGACGGTGAGTTGACTACAGCAGTCACCCAGGAGTATCATCTAGTTGGAAAATTAAATCATAAGATATTCAATATATCCCAATGGCTACCCCCCAATGTCAAGATTGACATAAAGTTGCAGATGGCCCCATCGAATGTCATTTTGAGAAAAACACTTCCTGCAGCACCCGATGCAAATGTTATTATCACATCGGCAATTCTCCACGTCCGAAAACAACAAGTTATGAGCTCTGTTGCATTGGCAGTGGAAAAGCTAAGAGCCAATGGTAGCAACATTAAACTTCTTGTCCCCCATACAATCACCAATCAATGTCACATTGCCACCGGTTCTCTTAGCTATAGCTATTCATCATTTATCAATGGAGAAATCACATCAAAATTGGCATTGGCCTTTGTGAAGAGTGGAAGTGACGTTGGATCCTGGATTGAATATCCCCATGATTTTAATTTTTTCAGTCTATCTAGTCCTGTGTGCAAAGTGAATGGTATTCCACTGTACACTCTATTATTTGACAAAAAATCCTATAGAATTCTGTACGAGTTGACCATGCAATCCCTAGATCATGACTTCCAACTATTTGAAAATGGAATAACCGATTCAATGTTTTCAAAAAATCACGGTGTTATTGTTTTGGACTTGTCAGGCATGCAGGATATGACTATAGTACGAACTGGGACTTTATGTTTAGAGAGTTAATTTGCCGAGTCTATGGCGGAGAGTATCACCCTCATATAACTGAGTCAATTTGAAACCTATAGGGACATCACACACGACGGCAATGCTCTTCTATACATTTCACCATGAACTCAAACCAAATAATCACCGTATTTAGTATGGATACAGAAATGTCACAAAAAACTTCATTTTGCAGACTCTTGGACTTCATTGAAAAAATGAAAAGTGATAAATATACCCTACTTATTGTTACTGGTAGTCCATTGAATTTGAAGACTGGCCAGTGGATGTGCATCTATCAACTCGCGACGAACCTAGGATTTTGCTATCGTCTTGGCCTATCGTATAAATTCTACACACCATACATCAGCAACTTTATTGAAAGCAGTGGGCAAACCATTATTAAAAATCAACGTAGAGTACAGGATTTAACAACTATGACATGTGGGTTTTATGCACTACTCTTTTTCATGTTAAGATGCCTTGGTTATACCTAAAAGAAGTTTCTCGACATCTACATTGACATCCCTCAATTTAATTACTTTCTAGTGGATAATATAATTAAAATTGTATTTAATATTGATTTTAGTGCCCTAAGAATAAAATGTTCTAAAGATGTATGTGAAATTGTTTATTAATAAAAAAAAAAAATTATATACATTATAAAACGACTTTTCTACTCTTTAGATTTCATCCACTACTAGGTATTTGTCGACAACAACTAGTGCAGGTAGATTATCTGAATTCACAGTGTACTGATCCTGATGTAGTGCAATGTCAGGGTCACATTTTCTACAGTAGAATGTGACTTCACTCTTGTCATATATCTTTGTATAGTCAATGATACTATTCGCATTCATTGTATAGAATTCACATGTTTCAATTTGCCTATTTGAAGCAATTTCACAAACAGTGTCCTCAAGTGTCGAATCACATTCCGTCACAGTCAAATAAAAATCTGTGGGCTTATAATCATAACACCCAGTGTCTTCACAACAATGACGTAGAAACCATATTCTCTTGTTGTTCCAACAGTTGAATCGTTGACCTGGTTCCTCCTCCCAGAAAAATCTAAAACCACGACGATACCAAACTCGTAGCAATAAACTAAAATCACGGTTAGGATTCTTTCCAATCATACCGGGATATGTATTCTCCCACGGCTTACATTTATCATAATGACAATTGGAGCATTGGTGGCCTCTAGGAAGAGAGTCACACACCTCTTCAAGGCAGGAATTACAACCTTTAATTTGTACAGCATATCCTCTATGCAATTTACACGGGTTGCAGAATCTACACTTTTCATCATACTCCTCAATCATTGTGCAATTCTCACATGATGACCAGCTGCCCTGTGTGTACATACATAACGGACATGTATGGAACATTTTGTCATGTGTTATCGCTCTCACTACCACAATGAAACTGAGCTAGCAACAACAAAAAAAAATTGTCTGAGAGAGAGAGAGATGAGAGAGAGAGAGGATGATTTACTCTGACTGAGTAAATCATCTTGAGCACTATCTTTCTTATGAAAAAAGTCCTAAATGTTTAAAAACTAATGTTTAAAAGCATATCCACAATATCATTTGGTCGTGTCGTGATCAATATATCAATAAATTGTGTAAATGCATTTGGACCACGATATAGAAGCTTCATACAATAGTCTAATGATGGAGAATCAGTTTTCATTATATCGACAAGCATTCCCCGAGAAAATATCTTCCTTTGAATAGACAACTCTAGAAAATCATCGTCTAGAATCAAACGCTTTTCCATAAGAAATAGATTCCTCATGATTCAATCTTTCTCGAATCTATCCATTTCTTAGAGTCCTAACTCTCTCATAACCAACTTCAGACTAAACAGAATTTCTTTTTTCTACTCTAAAAAATATACGCTAGTCTACTATAGAAAAAGAAAAAAATACCATTGATTTAGAAACAGTTTTATTGAACATAATTACAATAATAATAATATTCACTGATGCATTTTGTTCTCATCAATAATTTCGATAGGACATCTAATGCTGACCGAAGTTTATTTATATGGAGAATATTTACTTTTCCAGCAAAACACAGCTGCTCCTCCTGCTTAAATTTGCTTAATGATATCACATATCTCGCATACATAGTGTCCCATTCAAGACACAGTCTACAACCAGCAGTTATTTCAACAGCCACAGTATGTCCTCGTATATCATTGCTGCTGCTGCTGTCGGTTCCATCATTAATCTCCACTAGTGTAAATGCACCACTCATTTTTTTTTCTCCACTAATATCCTTGCAAATAAACTATTCTCTTTGAATTCAATTCTCTTACTAATATGAATTGTAAAGAAAACTATTCCTTTTATTCAAATCATAATCACCAATCAAGTTGTACCTTGAAATTGCGTAAATCCTCTTGACAAAGAGTGTAATGACCGAGTGTAATGACCTGTTTACCTACCAGAAAAACCTGTTTGGTACGGGGGCGTCGGCAAAATGGTACCTTGGTATATACTCACAGCTCAAATGACAACCCTAAGAAACTGGACAAATGAGCTTCAGTAAATCAAACTAAGCTAGGTTAGCACAAGTATAAACACTAAGTCTTCTACTACTAAGTCTTCTACTACCAAGTCTTCTACTGAGCATAACAAGTTTTTCGATGGTATTCATCGCTTCCGCTGCCCTAGATCTCGGAATGCATTCGAGACTCATAAAATTATATCAAGAACTCAAGCGAATGGGGGACGAGGGGCAAACGCACTTGAGCTGGAAGGACCAGCCCCGCCGTGGGTGGCCTCCTCGTCCGTAGGAGACATGGTTCAAGATTCTGTTCAGTTCTGTGCCCTCATGCACGTCGGTATTAAGGTTATTTTTGGTTTTTTGTTGAAAGGTTGGTTGTATTTTGTTTTTTTGTTGATTAAGGTTGGTCGTAAAAATGGCTAAAAAAAAGAAAAATAAGAAGGAAAAAAGTGCCACCGCAAGAATGGGTTTCTTGTGGACAGAGGACGCCCAGTCTACGGGAGAGTAAATAGTTTTTTTTGTGTTAAAAAATTTCAAAGTTGTAAGAGTAAGCCTTTTGGAAGACCACCTTTAAAATTCGAATTCGTATTAGTGAAAATTGAAGGATATGAATTTTAAGAAATTGAAGTAAAAATGCCACCGGAAAAGCGTCTCCTAGAGGGGGAAGGACACCCTGGAATAGGGGGAGCAATAGGTATTTGGCAAGAAAAAAGCTAGTGTGCCTTCATGTCCACTAATACATTGACTGGTATATAATAAAAAATTATTTTTTTTGAAGTTTAGGTGACATGATAATGTATGAAGTTGTAAGATTTATATGTTTTTGTATTAAAATATCACCGAGTGGAGAGGAGGAGCGGGGAAAAAAAAATAACAACTACCTCTGAAAAATGTTAAACAAAATTCCTTCTGTTGACACACAGAAAATGGCGATGGTGGTGGTTATGGTCTTGAGGTCAGTTTTGGGTTTAAGTGCCATTTTTAACATGATGATTGCGATGCTGACGAGACATCGAAAAAGTGGAACCCTTTCTTCTGGATAAATGAATTCAGCTTTGTGAAGACGTCTGAGTCAAAGCCAAAGACAATGTTGGTGCCGATTTCCCTAGAAACGGGTTCTGCTGAATGCAAGATATACAGGCTGGAGTCACAGTAACCCTGGTCTACCAATGCGGCAGTTAATGTGAGATCAGCATTCAGCCGGAACTACTGGTACAGAATTCCTATGTCGTCAGGGAGCAGCATCGCCATATTCTGCGTGTCAACAGAGTGGCATCTTCGCCCAGACAAGTAGCCAAACTGTATGACCCGCCCAACTAATACTCTCTTTCCCCTGCCAACCGGTCTGTAAACGCACCATTCACAGATACGCAATTCCGATTTCACACCGACCTCTGCATTGGTTCGTGGCGACTCACGTAGTCCTACTGGTCGGCCCTGGACTATCACCCGTTTTAATCGGTCACTACTCAGCTTCTCAGAGCTTTCCCTCAGAAGCCACAACAGCGTGGATTTTTTTATTGGTGTTATGGAGCCGTCAGAAGTCTTGACAAGACAAAACCTAGAATTCTTCATGTTCGTCACAGGCTCACTAACCCAATTTTTCTCAACTTGGTGTTTCACACAGTGAGCAATCACTGGCAAATCTTCAAAGGTGTCGTCACTTTCCGAGCCCGATTCAGTGTCAGTCGCGGAAGCCTTTTCCTGCTTATCTGACAGAGTATTTTCCTCTGAGTCATCGTCTGAGTCACTGTCGTGAAGTACAGAAAGAGGAATATTCGGTACTTGGTGACCGAAAGCAGAAAGTACGTTGTCGGGTATCAAGGCTTTCATTATTCGCTGGCTTTCAATACGAGCTCACCCTAGCTTGAGCTTGATTTCATCGTCCCCGGGCAAAAAAATCGGAACTGACACACACAATACCAATGGATGTAACTCGCTTGGCCTTGGGCATGGACAACTGTTCATTAGAATATTGAGCTTCAAAATCCGTTTTACTTTCATATCGACGAATTCGATGTAGAAGTTGGAGGAACGAAAACTTTATTACAGTACTGTAAGTGCTGGTTTGAGACTGCATCTTCCTAAAAAAATCTTCACACGGTTGGCTATTCATGTCGGAGAGTTTGAAAAGACGTTCGAGCCCAAGCCGTTTGAATCGACGAATGAGAAGCACTAGGAAATGCATATTTATCTCTAGGCAATGGTAAAGGCTCGGGTAAAGGTTTGTGGTAATAAAATTCTCGTTCAAAGCACAATGTCCAGTTTTTAAGACCCAGGATCTTCAATGTCGAACGCAGTAAACAACACGAGCAAGTAAAGATAACCTTTCCAGAGGAAAAAGTTTGCCGTCATAAAAAACGCGCCGTACGCTTTCCATAAGCCAAAGATAAAACTGTGCTCCTTCGCTTTCAGGTGTGCCGGAGGCACGAAGGAAGGGACAACAGCGACGGTCAGTTATTAGCCCCTTGTTTCTGGAGCACCAGAATCACCCTGTATTTAGATACCCTTCCTCTAGGCCTAGCCTATATTCACACAGCATGGTATAGCCTATTATTTAAGCAGGCTGGACCCCCCCACCCCACCCAAAAAAAAATATCACTTGCCCTAACTCTAAACCTATGCTTGGATTACCTAAAATATGGTTCCTCTTGATCTGGGCCCTCCATATCAGCAAAATTATGCCAGAATAATTTCAGACAACGGCGAGAATAAGTGTTGCCAGCTTCTGGTGTGAATTCCCTGTTAAGTCTAAAAAAATCCCTAATTTTTGAACAAGCAACGAGGCCGGGTGTCTCGGAGGCATGGAGGCAGACCGGAGGCACGGAGGCATGGAGGCACAGCCGGAGGCACGAAGGAAGGGACACCTGCGACGGTCAGTTATTAGCCCCTCGAAAAAAGCTGGCCATGCGAGGACTTTCAATCTGCGTGATTGAAGGGTTCCAAGCGTGGATGGTGTGTTCTGCTACCTATTTTCACTAACGACGTGTTATTTCGTTGATTAGAGTTCTTAGAATTTTTGTTGGCTGAGTTTTTTTCAGTTTGAACTGAATACTATCAGTTTCTCAGTTCAAAATAGGTTTAAAAGTTTAAAATAGCTCATGAAACAAGTAAAGTCTTTACGATCAATAATTGTCATGGATAACATGATAACATCCGAAATAAACAGAAATTGCATCAAACATCGAACCCACACTTAGATGCACAGAAAGTGTCAAAATTATGTATGGCTACCATTTACCGGCTCATTTAGCTGAAACTCTAATATTTAAGGATTTGAAGGGGACAGGGGACAACACCCCAGTTTTTATCGTAAATCAAACAGTTCGTGGTAACGTAAGTAACGTAGGTAACGTGGTAAGTAAGGAGCGACCCGGCTCAATGGTAACCGAAACTCTAAAAAACGGAATTTTGGTACCAATAGATACATCAAAAGAATCAGATTTTAATTCTGATTTCAAATATATAAGTTTCATCAAGTTTAATATTACCCATCAAAAGTTACGCTCCTGAGAAAATTTGGCTGATTTTCGAAAAAAGGGGGAAAGACCCCCTAAAAGCTATAGAACCTTAATAAAAATCACACCATCATATTCAGCGTATCAGAGAACCCCACTATGGAGGTTTCAAGCTCCCATCTACAAAAATGGGGACTTTTACATTTTTCGCCAGAAGAAAGATCACAGGTGCGTGTTTATTTTTTTATTATTTTTCCCCAGGGGTAATCGTATTGACCCAGTGGTCCTACAATATCGTAGGAGTGCTCATTTGAAGGGGAATTAAAAGTCCTAGTGCCCTTTTTAAGTGACCAAAAAAAAATAGAGGGTAACATGGCCCCCTCCCATGCTCATTTTTTTCTCAAAGTCAGGCAATTAAAATTTTGAGATGGCTATTTTGTTCAGCATAGTCGAAAATATAATAAATATATCTTTTACGAAGACTTAATCCCCCACAGTTCCCAGGGAAAGGGCTGTCAGCTATGAACTTTGCCCATTTCTTACATAACGTATTGGTTGTTGTGAAGTATATATACATTTTAAGAAAGAATTTTTTTCTAGTGGCGGGGGGCGAGCGATGAGGGTGGCTCGGGAGAATCGTGCAGTGGAGGAGTTAAGTTGGGGCTCAGTTATCTGTCTATGAAGGGGGCTCCAGATTTCACAGCATTATTTAAGAAACAATCGGAAATAAAATTTAAAAAAAAACCAGTTTTTTCAAATGAAAGTAAGAAGCAACATTAGAAATTAAAATGAACATAAATTATTACGTATATGAGGAGGTTCTCCCCCAAGTCAATACGTCGCTCTTTACGCTACAGTTTTTTTAGTACTTTTAAAAGAGCTATATATTCTAATTAAATGCCCTTTGTGATTCAGGGGTTTTTGAATTAAATTTGTTTTTAAATTTTAACGTAAAGAGCGTGGTATTGACTAAGGAAAGAACCCCCTCATATACGTAATAACATATAAGTAATAAAAAAAAACATTAAAAAAACAAGCGATAGCCTACGGCTCATTGGTAATCGAAACTTTTAAAAACGGAACTGTGATTTCAAAAAATGCATTAAAAGAGTGGGCTTATAATGCTGATTCTAAATATATGAATTTTATTAAGTTTAGTATTACTCATCAAAGGCTACGAGCCTGAGAAAATTTACAGGATTTCTTAAAGAGGGGGGAACATCCCCTAAAAGTGAAAAAATTTTAATGAAAATCACACCGTCAGGTTCAGCGTATCAGAAAACCCTATAACATAGGTTTCAAGCTCATATCTGCAAAAATCTGCAACTGTGTATTTTTTGCCAGAAGAAATATATACGAATATAGAAGTTCGTTACGTAAGTTAATTTCTAAATTACGTCAGAACCAAATTTAGAGACAGCCATTTAGCAAAAGAAAAGTAAATTTTTTATGCAAATTTTGTTTACTTATTCAATGCCGGCGAGCCAAAATAAAAGCTGCATTAACTAAAAAACGATCTGAAATTAAATAAAAAAAAGAAGTTTTTTAAACTGAAAGTAAGGAGCGACATTAAAACTTAAAACGAACAGAAATTATTCCGTATATGAACGGGGCTGTGCCCTCCTCAACGCCTCGCTCTTTACGCTAAAGTTTTTATTGTTTAAAAAAATAGTTGTGAGAAAGTCAAACTTTAGCGTAAAGAGCGAGGCGTTGAGGAGGGCACAGCCCCTTTCATATACGTAATAATTTATGTTCGTTTTAAGTTTTAATGTTGCTCCTTACTTTCAGTTTAAAAAACTTGTTTTTTTATTTAATTAAATAAAAAAAACAAGTTTTTTTAACTGAAAGTAAGGAACGACGTTAAAACTTAAAACGAACAGAAATTATTCCGTACATGAAAGGGACTGTCCCCTCCGCAACGCCTCGCTTTTTACGCTAAAGTTTTTTCTTGTTTAAAAAAAATAGAGTTGTGAGAAAGTCCAACTTTAGCGTAAAGAGCAAATCGTTGAGGAGGGGACAGCCCCTTTCATATACGGAATAATTTCTGTTCGTTTTAAGTTTTAATGTCGTTCCTTACTTTCAGTTAAAAAAAACTTGTTTTTTTATTTAATTTTTGGACGTTTTTTAATTAATGCAGGTTTTGATTTTGGCTCACCGTACATGAATAATTAAAACAAAATTTGCATATTAATTTTACTTTTACTTGGTTAAATGGCTTTCTCGAAACTTGTTTAATTTTATTTAGGAACGTTTTTATTAGTAATAAATATACGTAACTTACGAATTAACTTACGTAACGAACTTCTATATTCATGTATTTTTAATACGTATATTAGGGGGTTCGCCACTAGTCAGTACCTTGCTCTTTAAGCTAAATTTCGAATTTTGTTCCAATTGTTTAAAAATGACCCCTTAATCACAAAGGCCGTTAATTAGAATAAATTGCTCTTATGAAAGTGCTAAAAAAATCTTTGGCTTAAAGAGCGAGGTATTGACTAGGGGGTGAACCCAATCATATACGTAATATTTTCTGTTTGTTCTAAGTTTTGATGTTGTTCCTTGCTTTCATTTGAAAAACTTGTTTTTTTTTAATTTACGTTCTGACCTTTTTTTTAATATTGCTTGAAAATGCAGCGCCCCCGTCAGAGCAATGTCCCGTCCCCAATGAAAACTTCTTCTGTGGAAAGATCCTCCCATATAACCCCCGACCCCCCCCCCCCCACTACCATAAAAATCCCCCAAAACGTCTGTATACTTCCCAATAACCAATACTTTATGTTAACATTGGGTAAAGTTCATAACTTTCAACCCTCCCCCCGGGGGCTTCGGGGGATTAAGTCATCCTAAAAGACATAGTTATCATATTTTCGATCATGCTGAACAAAATGGCTATTTCAAAATTTTGATGACTTTGGGAAAAATGAGCGTGGGAGGGGGCCTAGTTGCCCTCCATTTTTTTGGTCACTTATAAGGGCACTAGAACTTTTAATTTCCGTTCGAATGAGCCCCTCCCACAATATTCTAGGACCACTGGGTCGATACGCTTCCCCCCCCCCAAAAAAAAAAAAAAAAAAAAAAACGCATCCGTGATCTTTTTTCTGGCAAAAAATGCAAAATTCCACATTTTTGTAAATAGGAGCTTGAAACCTCTACAGTAGGGTTCTCTGATACGCTGAATCTGATGGTGTGATTTTCATTTAAGTTCTATGACTTTTAGGGGTTTTTTCCCCTTTTTTTCGAAAATAAGGCAAATTTTCTCAGGCGTGTAACTTTTGATGGGTAGGACTAAACTTGATGAAACTTATATATCTGAAATCAGCATTAAAATTGGATTCTTTTAATGTACCTATTGGTATCAAAATCCCGTTTTCTAGAGTTTCGGTTACCATTGAGCCGGGTCGCTCCTTACTTACAGTTCGTTACCACGAACTGTTTGATTTCTGTTTATTTGAAGTTTAACGTCATTGTTGGGTTTTGTTTTGGGTTTATTTTGCCATTCGGAGTAATTTTCTTAGTTCTAAATTCTCTTCTCTTCCTTCTTGTCTTTTTCAGAGATCTTCGTTGTTTCTTAGTTCAATTTTTGGAAAGAATAGCCTTCCCTCCAGACCTGACCCCCCCCCATCTGAAATTTAGTTTCTTCCAAAATCGTGTCAAAACGACGATAAACCGGCATAATTTAAGCATCAACAGAATTCAGCAGTATTAAGTTGTGAATTATATGAAACCCTCAAGTGTTGATGTATGTTTATCTAACTCAAATTGCCTCTCTTCTCGATTGTTTACTTAAGATTTTCTCTTGAGATTTTTGTATATCACCTCATTTGTTAGTCATTTTTCCAAACTAAAGTAAAAAGTAAAAAGCTTTTTTCTCTCTCAACTTTCAGACGATTTTTTTCCCTTTGATTTTGTTACTAAGTGAGGAATTATCTTCTGAAGCTCCAAGGATGATTTTGTTAGTTTAAGATTCTTTATCATGAACTAAGTAATAATTATCTCATTAGATATGTTTCATAGCTATAACTATATTTTTTTTTATATTTTATATTTATGTGTTTATATATTTATTTTTAACTAACTATAAATAGTTATATTTATAACTTTTTATAGCTGTATTTATAACTACATTTATTTAAATAACTATATTTATTAGATAAAAACTATCTTATGAAGCTCCAAGGATGATTTGGTTAGTTCAAGATTCTTTTTTTTGAACAGAGTATATTCCTGACAAAAATCGATAGGGGTGCTCTACATTCTAGACCGTCTTAAACTCTAGAATAGAACCTAATCTCGGATTTTAGCTCTATTCTAATCTTCTTTGGAAAAAAACTGAGCTCGGGTGCCTTTCAATTGTTACTGTCACGCATCCGTACCTTAATATGGGGTGAGGAAAGTTTGATAGAAGAATGCAAAAACGAATACCAGATAGGATATTAGATTAGAAGATAAATTTTATAAGATAAATGTAAATTAACCCCTTCCGTCACGAATTATTTTCCTAGGTGAAAAAAATTATTCCCTGATTTAAACCTACTATTTAGAGCATAAGTAAGCCATTACCGAAGTGATTTGCTCAAATTCATTTATTAGGATGACGAAAATAGATGTCCAGTTAATTGGACAACGTGACCACTTTACTTTACATGAAAATCCTTGAAACAATTTCTTTCGCCCCGAAAGCAGAGCTCGACATTGCATTTTTGACATCTAGTTGTGGTTTTTAGCTTGCAGCCGTCCATCTTGCATCTCTGGGCGTGCTTGTCCCCTGTATTTACAGGCCAGTGATGATATCCATCATATCGCACATCAGACACAGGCTTGCAGCTGATCTTCCGCTTCCTCCCTACCGTTGTTTGCTCTTCTGTTTCCACGTTTGATTACCTTGGTCGACCAACTGATCGAAGTGTTGACGTGTGTGCTTGTATTAGGGCACAGGCGACCTCCTTCCGGAAAGCAACAAGATCCAGCTTGTCTCTTCTACCCAGAGATAAGGATTGGCAGTCTCTGATGTATTCCATCCATGAATTTGTGACTGCTAGATCAATCATGTGAAAAAATCAATCGCAGTGGCCACTTTCGAGATCGGATGAAGGTACGATACAAACTCATCAGGTGGTCGACTTTATCCACCCCACCCATACTGGTATTATATCTTCTAATAACTTCTGGTTGTGGAACTTGTATGTATCTACTTTCGGCTTTCGACCACCGTCGTGCATGTCCTATTTCACCGATCCCAACCAAGTTTGAGGCCATAGAAACGATGTTGTTGTCAAGCCATCGGACTATAACCAGCTCGTCTGCACCTAGTACAATTTCTTCCATTGCTCCTCGACCTTCTTTTTTCATCTCTTTTTCTGGCTTGACGGGGCACCGAGCCATTCGATTGGCGCGAACAGTACCAGATCCATACCATCCTTCCTGTCTCAGAGCTTGGAGCAAGGGGATTGACGTAAAGAAATTGTCGGTGTAGAGCTTGGTCCCTTTTGGAATCTTTCTTCCTGTCATAAGCTTCATGACAATGCCACCCCCAACCCCCAATGCCTTGTATTCTTCAGGAATGATTGTCGTCTTTCCCTGATACACGTCAAAGTTTAGGACCAAGCCATCAGAATTGCAGAGTAAATACAGCTTGATCCCCCATGGACAGGGCTTTCCTCTAATGTACTGTTTAATCTCAAGCTGACCTGTAAATGGGCACATTTGCTCATCTATAGAAACATTTTCATGGGAAAGCAGCTGCTGGCATCGTGCTAGCACCCTATCTATAACTGGCTGAACTTTCCAGAGACGGTTGTTCGGATCTTTGGCAGTTTCGTTGTCAACCAAGTGAAAGCAGGCTCTCAGCCTCATAAAACGGTTTAGACCCATGGCATCCGCAATGAGGAAACCCTAGTTGCCGGGCTCCAATACCATCGGTACCTTGGAAATTTCATGCAGCCCATCACCAAGTGAATGCCAACGAACTTGCGCATTTCTGTAGGATTGGTTACAATGGGATTATTTACATTCTGCTGAATACTGTATCTATTTGTTTCGATGGCAGCCAAATCGAAGAAATCGCTATCAATGTACTTACAGAAGTATTGAAAGGGTGTTGATAGTTGTTCGTTGGCAGCTGTTGCAGTATCAGACCAAGCTGGAATGATCGGGATAAACCGTTTTCTTTTCCATATCACTCGCTGTTGAGTAACGGTCTTAGGCCCAGCCTGGGATATGAGTGGCATATCATCGGGGTCGCTTGAATCAGAAGACACTTCATAAGGATCGAGTGTCTTTAGTGGTGTTAGTTTTGTTCCATTTGTTTCTGATAAGTATTCTTCATCGTCATCTTCAGATACTTCCATATCTGACAAGTCACTGCCAATTGCATCGAAGAAATCAAGTAGTTTATCTGGCTGGATGCGCATGGTATTTCGTCTTGATGAACCTACAAAAAGGAGAGTTTGGATGCGGCGCTGAGAGAGAGAGAGAGATATATTTATTTCAAAAAAATCGCTATCACAAGCCCACAAAGGGCCGAATTCGGAGTTTGGAGTCAACAACAAATAAATGGTTACACTGAAAATGCAAAGAACAACAACGAAATAGAGAAAACCATAATGACAATCATTTAAAAGTCAATAGTTAAAACTTTAAAAAGTCAATTAAAAAATTAAAAAAAAGCAAAAATTTGTCAAACTAAACTTAGAGCCAGACATAAATGCATTAAAAACTGGTCAAACTAAACTTAGCACAAAACAAAAATGCATTTAAATTAAAAGGGATACTAAGAAAGTGTCAGCAATTAAACTACAGTAAATCAATAAAAGAGTTAAAGACAATAAAAGCTGGTCAAGAAAGGGGGGGGCAAGCAACCGAGCGCAAGAACCTGGGCAGTACCATCAGCTAATAAACAACAAAAGAGGGCAAAAAAGAAACTATTGAGGCATTTTATTCATTTTCTCTGTAATGAAGGGGATAAAAGTTCTTTCGTATCTGGAATTAACGCAGCGACTGGGGGACAAAGCAGGGATGGGCTCAGAAACAGCTCGAGGCGGCCGTATTCTGGATGGGGAGTGACGTTTGGGGAAAATACTTGCCGTCCGAGGGTTTGTTATGGCATTTTTGCCATAACAAACGTGCTCTTCCGTGCGCTGGAAGAGCACGTGTCACGTTGTCCACTTAACTGGACAAGGGGAATCAATGACAAGCAGCAATGACATCTGTTCAATTTTCCGATAAAAATATTCGTTTTTCAAGATAGTAGATGGCATCCAAACTACCATAAAACCAAGCCATGCGTCATTTATTTCTCTAAACCTAGTCGCGCAGTCCAGATAATTGGACAGAACTTCAGCATAGCCTCAAGCACATACTTCAAGTGATTTCGGCCATAAAAAAATACCTGTCTATTTCTAATGATCCATATTTTGACACAATAATTTTTTTTCGATCATTTTATGTCTTTTTGAAGCAGAGAAAAAAATTATTTTACCTGGTTTTTCCCAATCAATTGTTTCCAATAAAGTCGATGTTCACGTGCTGTCAGGGTGAGAATTAGCGATAAACTGAGGCGATTACACCCCTGAGGCTGTAGCCAGCGAACAGGAGAATATATTAGTGCGATCATATTTACGAAATTCCTAATAGTTAGGAAAAGAAGAGCATTTTTAATTTTGTCCAACTAACTGGTCACGGTGACGGAAGGGGTTAAAACATAATTGAACAAGTGAAAAGGTAATTAAATGTTAAGGTAGCTAAAAAAAAAATTATCAAGTAGAAAGAAACCAACAAGGATGGACAAATTCGAAGGTAAAAGAAGGGAGGCGATCGTTTAAAAAAGGAGGTAGTAAAAAGCAAAAACCTAGGTCCAGTTTTTCCCAAAACTATTTTCTTAAAATTTTATTAAGTTCGATCAAAACAATATAATTCACTGATTTATTTCATAAATAATTAGCACAAAGCAACAGCCGTAAAATATAAAGTAGGCTCTTAGACCGTCAGTATAATGACATTCAGCACCGTCTTTAGCATGGGAACCCACAAGGGAGGGATAGAGAAGGGTCTCCATATACCAGCATCTATGTACTCTTGGCAACGGGAGTGAGGGAGCATAAGCCTGCAATTATCCGTGAGAGAGAGAGAGAGCCCAGACCACTGGGTTTCGTGCTTTTTTTTGTATATATTAGTTAGGCCTGTGTAATTAGGATCTCCTTTAAAAAAAAAAAAAAAAAACTAAGGGAAACAATCCTGATTTTATGCTCATTAAAGTACAGTCTTGAATCATTCCCCCTCCCCCTTCTGTAATATCATACCTTCTCTAAGTGCCTGAGCTACCATGTTTCCTGCTAAGAGTAGCTATTACCCGTTTGATATACAAAATAAATGTTTCCGGTCTTGAAAATAAGAGAAATCAGCAGAAAAGATGGCGAATTAGAATGCCCGGCTATAGATTGAAAAAAATTGTTCTTCTTTAGAATATTTGGACACAGTAAGATTTTCTACCACATTAAAACCAGAAACTGACAAACCTTGCACCCAAGCTACATTTAAAGTAAATAAAATCAAATTTCGAGCCTTTATTTGAACTTGGGACTAGAATATTTAGTAAATCTGCTTGTCATGAGTTTTAACCGATGTTTATTCATGGCTGTATGCATATTAACGTGCTGAGAATAGTAAGAATAGAAGAAAAAGAAGTAATTCATGAAACGAGGTCTTGAAAACAAATTCTGTAATGGGGGTGTAACTGCAATGATATTTTTATTATTTTTCACATGTGCTCAAGTAATGGCCACGATTTAATGTTTTTTTTTGTGGGAAATGATATGTAAATTGAGCGGGTAATTTTTTGGCCTAAAAGGTTAGCCCAATACCTGAAGTTCGTTGAGCTCAAGTCAATACATGAGAATTTTTTCTGGGGCCCACTCTCGGGTCTCAACGGCCGTGCCTGACGTCCCTAGTTATAGTTTCGGCGTGTCCTTGGCAACTGGGATGTCTATTAGTTTTTAAATTTCTTCATAGAGCTTTAATGCTTCTACTATTAGGAACTCACTGCAGCACCAAGCCGCCTGAGGCCATCGCCGCAGCACCAAGCCGCCTGAGGCCATCGCCGCAGCACCAAACCGCCTGCAGCTGCGTGAGCTCCTCTTCCTCCCTGGTCTATTTAAAGTTTCACTTTTACCCCCTCCCATGAAGTTCCAATTCTCTTTAAATCCTTTATAATGACCCCTCCCTACCCTATTCAGAGATTAACTTCTTTTCGTTCGGCCCGAGATAGATGACCATAAAGCACAATGTTTAGCAATCCGTCATCTTTAATCCAAAAAGCCGTGGCCAAGCCACCTCAACGCCTCAACGTCCATTATTTCATAGGAGAAGAGTTTTAATGCAACATCTAAAAAGTTTTTAGATGTTGTTAAAAAGTTTTTAGATAGTTTTTAGATAGTTTTTAGAAAGTTTAAAAAGTTTTTAGATAGTTTTTAGACCCATCTCCTAATTTGCTAAGAATAGTAAAAAACGGAAAACAAAGCAAAATAGAAATAAATACAGGAAACATGCTATTCCACTCGAATGATCTGAAGAGGATATAAGCGCAAAGAAGTTTTTATTACGAATTGTATGTACTCAAGTTTGGTCACGATTTAACGTTTTCATGTGGAATGGTATTTAGATTGAGCGGGAAATTTTTTAACTAAGACAGGATTTGTCCTGTCTTATAATTTTGTTGAGCTCAACTCACTCGATCGAACTTTAAAAACGAGTTTCATTCGTTTGTTCTTTAATATTTTTTTCTTGGGGAGGGGTTCGAACCCTTTCTATCAATTGTAAATTTTCCAGCCAA
The DNA here is from genome assembly GCF_049724085.1 of Artemia sp. Qi Xiang Cuo. NCBI lineage: Eukaryota > Metazoa > Arthropoda > Branchiopoda > Anostraca > Artemiidae > Artemia > Artemia sp. Qi Xiang Cuo. Next base: position 68,590,696 of record NC_142804.1, read on the forward strand.
GTCTGAAACCTTCAAACTTGAAACCTTGAAACCTTTGGTTTTTAGTTAATTTTTTGGTGGAGGCCAGGTTTGGGCATTCAAGGGTTCTTTCCTTTATAAATTTTACCATTTCCAATATAAAAGCCTCATCAGTTTTCCCTTCGAAAGTGAGGCCGAAACGAGGTTTGTGTTAACCTGTGATTTTAATACAATTCTACAGCTGTAAATTGCACCGAAAGATCCAAGTGCCCTACTTGCATCCCCTACTCTCCCGGTAATATTAGAAAAACCATTTAACTTCTCCTGTTTTATTCTGGAGATGAAATATTTAGACTTAATGAAACTTACGAAATTAGAAAGTGCAGTTCTTTTTTCGCCTAAACGGAGCAGAATTTTCTTTTTAAAGTTCAGGAAAGGGCAGCTTCTAAAAGTATTCTAGCATACCTGCTGGAAAAAAAATTTTCAAACATCATTTGTGCAATTTGAAAGCTTTGGTAGCTCCCTGTGGTGCTACCCACCATACATAGCTGTATATGCTGTCTCTTTCATTAAAATTAAATTCCTTATTTTTCCAAATTTTTTAGGATATACATGGTTGCGCAATTTTTTTCTTACCAATTTAAATTATCAGATTTCAATTAAACTATCTTAGGTAATTTAAAGACATTCTGGAGTAGCACATCCACTCAAAGTTTTATGGATAATTTTCTCTTTTGTAACTTGTGTTTTCTTTAATACTACTACTACTACTACTACTACTACTAACAACTGACCGCAGCACCAAGCTGCCTGAGGCCAACACAGCTACGCACGCTCCTCCTCCACCCCAATCTATTCAAAGCCTCCCTTGTTACACCCTCCCACGAAGTTTCCATTTCCTTTCAATCTTTCTTTATGACGTCCTCCCACCCCAGACGGGGACGACCTGCTTTCCATTTAGCCCTAGATGGCTGGCCAAAAAGAACAACTTTCGGCAATATGTCATCCTTCATCCGCACAACGTGCCCTAACCACCTCAATCTTTCTTTCATTATAGCCCTAGAGAGCGGTATTGAACCACATTTTTCGTATAGCCCATTGTTTGAAATACGGTCAGTTTCTTTAATAGTTCCTCTTTAATCTTTATTTATGGAGACATAGATGCCTCTATGAGAAACCAAGTATTCTCATGAAATGGCAAACCTTATTATATTCAAAATAACCGCTGTACGATTCTTGTGATGAAGTTTTACTACAAACATCTCAATTTGAAAATTGAACACGTGGTCTTCAAAATTCTATTTCCTCTACCCCTGGAACTCGGCTTCATAGCCATCGGTCACGCTTTGAACATCAACTTTAGCAAGAGCTTCCCGAAGAGTTGCGTACTGAAAGCAGTTGCCAGACCGATCCTTGTCAGCGTGCCCCACCCTATTTTTTTTATCTTTGTATATTACCTACATTAAGCGACCTTGTGCATACGCCCTTAGATCTTCCAATTCCAATGTCTCCGAAAGAACCATGCTCTCTAAATAATTCCCAAGATGATTGAACAGTGACAGATTAGCGGAGAAATTTTAATCCCAAAGAACGATAGAGCGAATCCTTACTTGGTTATGCATCACCATAGCAATATCCTCCTTAAATAGAATATCAGATGAGTATACAAAAGGATAGATATTGTTTATAACCAAGTAAACAGTTGGGTAATAGGAAGTCCTGTCTTCAGTTTGATGAAGTGTTTACGGTTTACCAAACTTTTTCTTGAATATTAAATTTGAAAAAATATTTCCCCGCATAAAGGCTTTTCAACGAAAAACAACGAGCGTTATTGAAACCTAAAACAAGCACAAATAAAGGCATATAGTAGTTCAAACTAAAACAGACAGAAATTACCACAAATAAGCATAGGGCTACCTGACCCTAAACCGTGTAAGCCGAGAGCGTTGTTGAAATCGCATACTCGCGTTAAGATCGTATATTCGAGTTAAGATCACATATGGTTCAAACCCTGTCGAGGAAGTAGACCATTTTAAAATGCTAAGTTACACCTAAAAGAAAAAGTAAGGCTATCCTTCTAACTATCATGTTAAAAAGTGCGTTTTAATTTTATTGGCTCGTTTTTTCTGGTGTAGTTTCTCAAGCCGCCAACGTTATTCCGGTAAGGGAAAATAGCCCCGCCTTTAAAAACCGGTTTAACCACTGCTGAGTGACAAATCTAGACCGAAAAGGAAATATGATTTCTGGAGAGACAAATAACCGCACCTTTTTAAAATATGATTGGCTCTTTTGTGAAAAATATTAAGACAGTAGCACCACGATTTTTTAGTTGCAAAATTTTTTACGAGTAAAACCTGTTTCTCTGTGGTGTTGCTATCCTAACATATTCCACAAATACGTTACAATATAAATCCTCAATGTTTTTAATTCTACACTTTGAAATATTCAAGTTCTTATCTCTTTCTTAGATACATCCTTTTACCTTCAGTCTAGTTATTTACGTATTTTTTGTCATTTTGGTGGAACTTTTCTGTCTTCCTATGCTTTGAAACTTTTCCTATACTTTTTCTGCTTTCAATTTTACTATAAACTAAAACAATCTGCCAAATATCTTTGGATACAGAATCGGAATTTAATCTTTTGTTTAGATGAAATTCGTTGAAATCATCCATTGCTTATTAAGATTGGCGTTTCATCAAATGTCATTAGGACTAATGCTGCTTCAATTTTGGAGTAATGCTGTTCTTCTATGAAAACAGGGATTTGAAAAGGCAATAGGGAAAACATGTATGAATAAAATTATACTACAGAGATCATTTAAACGAAGCAGACGACTAAATTCGGCCAAATTCGATTAAAAACAGTTGTTGACATCCATCGCTCCTGAGGGTTCATTCCTGAAGAGATTAAGTTAACGATAAAGAGCTAGACCGACGTACTGCGTTTCTAGCTCAAAATAGCCGTTTTTATTTAGACGTCTTACACCAGCTTTTGAACTAGGATTTTTTTTCTAGGTTAAGGCTTATTTTGAGCGTTTTCAGGCTGAATTTTAGGATTGAGAGATTTTTTCATTATTTTGGAATATTTTCAATATGTTTCAAAACGTTTTCAAATTTAAAATAATTTGCCAAGAACACGCCACCTTTTCCGTGGAAATCCGGCTTATGATTTGTAGTGTACGCTCTTAACGCTACGTCTATGACACTGCAAGAAAATGCTACATCAGTCTAGTCCTTGATTTAGCCAATATCAAGGCTTCAGCTAGCAGCAGACTAATCCACAACACAATTGATCTGGTTGTCTAGTTAAGATTGAAAATGTTCACCTTATAGATTATTATGGAGACGCTTTCGCATAATAATATGAATAACTTATCTATTGCCCACTATAAAAAAGAAGCGGAGTACATCAAGAAGCGCAGTCACTTTTTCCCGTAAATCAGGGAGGCCGAATCGCGATATTAGATGCCGGTTCCGGAACCACGGAGGGATAATGATAATCTCATTACCGAAATCAAGTTCTGGGCCCTGCAGTGAGTTAGTGCAGGTGAGATCTAACTCCAGGTCTCGTAGTGATCAATCCTGCCGCACCATATGGTTCTTTCTTCTGCCGCAAATCCTGCCGCACCATATGGTTCCATTGACCATATGGTTCTTTCTTCTTCTAGTTTGAATTGCCACTGAGATGCTTTCGCATTATCTCATCACTGGAACCAAATACTGGGCCCTACAGCGGGTTGCTGCAGTAATTTCGAACTCCTGGTCCCCTATTACCAAGCAGAGATCAATCGCACTGCGCTACTACAGGACTTACCATAAGGTTCTGCTTCTTCTCGTTTGAATTGTTATGGAGACGCTATTGCATAATCTCAACACTGAGATCAAATTCTGAGACTTACCATATTGCTCTTCTTTTTTTAACCATATGGTTCTTCTTCTTCTTCTTGCTTAGATTAGTATGGAAACGCTTTCGTATAAGCTCGTCACCAGAATCAAATTGTGTTGCCAAAGTGTGTTGCTACAGCTGAGTTCGAACTCTGAGCTCCGTATTGCCAAGCTGAGATCAAACCTACTGCGCCGCTACCTGACAAATACATGGTAAACTCCTATACAGCCTTTTTCTATGCCGCTAAGGATTGATATTAAAGCTATCTGATTGGTTGAGCTTAACTTAGTTTCAAATAATTCAAATAAACTGAACTTCATTGGTGGTACTAACTAGCTATATAACAAAACGTCACCCCAAAGTACAAGAAAAAAAAGAACAAGGAAAAACACAAAAAATATAAAAACGAAAACAATTCAAATGGGAAAAACCTCCATTAACCCGTTAACATTGTCAATTTCCTGGGAAAAAAAAAGTGAAGTTGCTGTACAGTTTCAGCTTAGCGAATGATCTCCAAACTGATGAGCCATTGTGCCTGGCCACATGACTTGCTCTTGCTATGTTCCGTTGCTCAGATGTAGGACAAGAAGCACTCATGGTCGAACAATCATGGTAAAATGAATTAGGCTTAACAAATCACAAAAAAAATCTGGTGCAAGGGGATTCAAACACTGGAATACAAACACTCTTGTTTGATAATCTCTTATTTCAGCAACCTTTAAAATACTAAACTCTCTAAATAGTGACTCAGTTCTATGAATACCATGATCATACATACTATCAATCTTTTAGCGTTATTTTTCAGAACTTGAACTCGCCTAAAGGGCTGGGCAAACGCAGCTGATTTCGGGAACTGATTTCCAAATCAGCGCTGATTTTATAAGAAATCGGCGTCGATTTGAGCTTGAAAAATTTTCTAGTTTTCGGTGCCGATTTACAAAATCAGCGCCGATTTTCATCATGGTTATCACAAAAAAATAGGGATACAATTGATTAGTCAGCCAGAGATGTCTTTGGTGAAAGACCCCGCTACTGAGCTGAGAGCTAAGCTGAGATCAATCATGCAACTATTAAAAAACTCCAGTTGACTATATGTGTCCATGACTTTTTTTTGAAAATTTTGCGCAATAAATTTTTCTTTCAACAAATTTTTCTTACCACTATCGTTTGTCCACTGATGCTGAAATCGGTTCCCGAAATCAGCTACGTGTGCCGAGCCCTTAAAATTGCAACAACAACAAAAAAAAATAACCCGCCCAAATCTAGCAGTCATGATAATTTATGTTTGGTGCTACTAACGAATAATGCTAAAGTAAAATGTTGAAAGGTAAAAGTGTTGAAAATGGTTCAGAACTCCAAGGCCTTTGGCCAACGTGTTCTAGGATGTCGCAGTGTGTTCTCCAATACAGGTTTCGGTTCAGAATGAATTCCAAATACCGGATCTCTGCGACTTGTGTGAATGGTAGAAAGGCACCAGGAATGCACCAGGAAGAATTGGGCCAGGACTGGTTCTAGTAACAATCGTAAAATTGGTTTTGATACATTGACACTGAATAGGCTAGTGCAATTCGTGTAGGCCTTTCAGTGCTAAATTAACCTTTAACAGGAGCTTTTGTAGCGACTTCGCTGTAATCATAAAACATGTGTCATCAGCAGGTGAAGTTACTGAAGCTCTGGGAATGTAGGATATCATTATGTCACTAAAAATCAAATACAACTGAGGAACTAGAACTGAGCCCTGGGGAATACCGCACTTATAACAAATGGTCGAGAAGATTCATTATTTAAAATCGCGTATAGCCTTGTATCACTCAAATATGGTTCAAACCAATTTAAACCACTCCCAACATTATCAAAAGCCTTTTGAAAATCAATAAAAATATGAATGCACGGTTCACCTTCTTCAAGTGCTGATTTAATATTTTCTAGAGGATGTTGCACGGTATGTTTCGTCAATTGTCTTTTCCTGAAGCCAAAATAAAACACCAATCCTCGTCAAACATACATAAAGGCGGTGGTGATCAATTTGTTCATAAATTTTTGAATGCATCGGTAGAATATATATTGTTCTCCAATTTGATGTCAGTTCTGACCACACCTTTATGTAAGAGTATAACTTTTGGCATTTTAAGTGCATTTGGAAAAATTAGCTTTTCCGCAGAAATATTCAATACAGAAAGTAAAGGACAGAAAGTAAATAAACCAAACCAACTGGCGTTAGAAAATGTCTTGGCTTTAGTCCAATCTTCAGCATTAGCAACATATCATTGTGAATTAAGCTTAAGCATGATTGACAAAAAAAAAACGTTGTTCTGTAAAGAGCAAAATTAAAACTTGAAACGAACGAGATTCATCGATTCTAAGCAAATGCAACATATATCTATAAAAATCACTGGGAATAAACTGATTGTGGTAATTCCCTATCTTTGTATAACTATGCGATACTTCCTCACTAGACTTCCTGTAATCTCGAAATTTTTCTTACTGTGCAGTTTCTTTGAAGGTGCGTTTTTAGATTTGGTTACTGTGGACCTTGGTCTGCTCTTTAATACGTTGCAGCCGTGCAGCCATATATTTGTGCAGCCTCAAAGGTAGTTGCTACTGCCAATGGCTCAACACAGACAACTGTTATTCTCAAAAAACTTGAATTATTTATCTCTAATTTAATAGATATGTTTTTCTAAGAGATCTGTTGAAAAATGTCTTTTTTGTAATTGATGCTTTTAGACTTCAAATGATCAGTCTATTTTACAAAAGTTTTATTTTCATTGATATCCATGTTTGGGTGCGATTATTCTAACTATGAAAGGGGCTGTCCCCTCCTCAACGCCTCGCTCTTTACGCTAAAGTTTTTTATTGTTTTAAAAAATAAAGTTGTGAGACAGAGTCAAACTTTAGCGTAAAGAGCGAGGCGTTGAGGAGGACAGCCCCTTTCATATACGGAATAATTTCTGTTCGTTTTAAGTTTTGATGTCGCTCCTTACTTTCAGTTTAAAAAACTTGTTTTTTTTATTTAATTTCTGATCGTTTTTTAGTTAATGCAGCTTTTATTTTGGCTCACCGTCATTGAATAAGTAAACAAAATTTGAATAAAAATTTTACTTTTCTTTTGCTAAATGGCTGTCTCTAAATTTGGTTCTGACGTAATTTTCAAATTAACTTACGTAACGAACTTCTATATTCGTATATTTTTCTTCCGGCAAAAAATGCAAAGTTGCAGATTTTTGCAGATATGAGCTTGAAACCTATGTTATAGGGTTTTCCGATACGCTGAATCTGACGTTGTGATTTTCATTAAAATTCTTTCACTTTTAGGGGATGTTTCCCCCCTCTTTAAAAAATCAGGCAAATTTTTTCAGGCTCGTTGCCTTTGATGAGTAATACTAAACTTAACAAAATTCATATATATAGAATCAGCATTATAAGCCCATTCTTTTGATACATTTATTGACATCAAAATTCTGTTTTTAAAAGTTTCGCTTACTATTGAGCCGTATCGCTTGTTTTTTTATTGTTTTTTTTTTCATTACGTATATGTTATTACGTATAGGATGGAGTTCTCCCCTTAGTCAATACCACGCTCTTTACGTTAAAAGTTCAAAAAAAATTTTAATTCACAAACCCCTGAATCACAAAGGCCGTTTAATTAGAATAGATAGCTCTTTTGAAATCACTAACAAAACAGTAGCGTAAAGAGTGAGGTATTGACTCGGGGGAGAACCCCCTTATATACATTATAATTTCTGTTCGTTTTAAGTTCTAATGTTGTTTCTTACTTTTAGTTAAAAAAACTTGTTTTTTTTTAATTTAATTTCTGATCGTTTTTTAAATAATGCTTGGAAATCCCGCGCCCCCTTTATAGAAATGTCCCTTATCCCAAAGAAACATCCTACACGGAAATATTCTCCCGAGTAAACCTCTCCTCCTGCCCCCCCCCCCCCAGAAAAAAATTCTTCCTGAAAATGTCTGTATACTTCCCAATAACCAATACAATATGTAATCAATGAGCAAAGTTCACAACTTGCAGCCCTTCCCCTGGGAACTGTGGGGGATAAGTCATCGTAAAAGACATATTTATTAGATTTTTGACTATGCTGGGCAAAATGGCTATCTCAAAATTATAATTAGGTGACTTTGAGAAAAAAAGAGCGTGGGAAGGGGCCTAGTTGCCCTCCATTTTTTGTTCACTCAAAAAGGGCACTAGAACTTTTAATTTCCGTTCCAATAAGCCCTCCTACGACATTCTAGGACCACTGGGTCAATACGATTATCCCTGGGGAAAAAAAAAAAAAATAAATAAACATGCCTCCGTGATCTTTCTTCTGGCAAAAAATGCAAAACTCCACATTTTTGTAGATAGGAGCTTGAAACCTCTACAGTAGGGTTCTCTGATACGCTGAATATGATGGTGTGATTTTCATTAAGGTTCTATTATTTTTAGGGGGTCTTTCCCCCTTTTTTCTAAAATCAGCCAAATTTTCTCAGGCGCGTAACTTTTGATAGGTAAGACTAAACTTGATGAAACTTATATATTTGGAAGCAGCAATAAAATCTGATTCTTTTGATGTATCTATTGGTACCAAAATTCCGTTTTTTAGAGTTTTGGTTACCATTGAGCCGGGTCGCTCCTTACTTACAATTTGTTACCACGAACTGTTTGATACAGCGCTGTGAAAAAAAGAAGAAAAATAAGACGAGCAACAAAATCCTCGGAAATATTCACATCTGAAAATCGCGCTAATTTCTAGTGATTAACATGTGTTTAGTGTTAGGATTGATAAATCGTCATTATTGCCGTAATTTTTAGTAATAAAATTGTACTTGTGCATTATATCCTACACACGAAAGAAGTCAAGTTTGGTTAATGCTAATGAAATAAAATAAAATAAGATGAAAATGTAAAAGTTTAGAAACAAATTTGGGCTATATATTCTCACATTAGGGGGGGGGGGGTAAGGACAGCATATATTAAATACGTAACCTAACCTAACCTAGGTACCTTCCCCCCCCCTAAACCCCCAAAAAAACAACAGTTTAAATATTGTAAACCTAATAAGAAATCACGCTTTGCAATCCATTTATCCATTGCAAATACCCGCTTGACTGGTTTACTGTAGTATTTCCTTGTACAGTCTATAGCGCCGTGTAGGATATAATGCACAAGTACCAAGAAATTTAATAGCAATTATTAATAAATATTATACCTTAGATTTATGAATATAAATAGTTTATGGTCTTGTTCTGTTCAAAACATTGATGAAGTCTATCTTATTTTTAATGTATATCTTTAAATCTTATCTTGCCTTAACCCAAATCCCTTGCCCCAATTATTCCAAACTTTGCTCATTCGACTACAGTTTCTCTCAACAGAGCATTGTAAATTCTTCTTTCCAACAAAACCCCTCGAAGAGACACAAACTGTCATTAACCTTTTGAGTGGGCATACTTAAAAATTATAAATTAGGTGAAACTCAAAATCCTGATCCTCGATATTTCTTATGAACAAATATCGGCAGTGCAGTTTTTAAAAAATATTTGTTTGTGATTTTCCCTCGGGATAGTGTTGAATTTGTTTAGTCTTAAGAACCATCATTAGTCATTACCCCTCTTCTTTGTCTACCAAGGCTTAAAAACTGATCTTAATTAACTTCTTGTATCTGATTGACTCCAAATTTTGCACAGAAGTCCAAATATAGTGATGGGTGTTTTTTTTCAAATGATATATCCCCCAATGAAATGGAATGTTGACGTCACTCAGTAAGCTCTGCCAGAGTCGACTCAGCTCCAAATGTTTACTTTAAAAAAATCTAGAAAGGTGACCAGGAACTGTGTGTGAAAGCACAGGATAGCTAGCCCCCAACCCCCATTGCACTTCCTGGCTTAAGGGCCACGAAACGGAGATCAGTACCGCTGGTTTTTACCCCTAGAAGTCAAATTTTTAGCGAGGAAGGAATTGTCTGGGGGATTTTCAGCAGATGGAATTTTCCGTATCAGAATTTTGTGCGGGAGGAACTTTCTATGAGGGTGGGAGGATTTTAAGCATAATTTGAAAAACGATCATAAGTTAAAAAAATATGTTTTAAGGGACTTGAGGCCTCGAGGCCCGATCCCCTCCCTGAAGTCCTATTCTTTTCCAAATTTATGGAATCTTTTCCAAATTTGTTTCTTTTTTAGATTATCAAAAAAAACGGTTTTCTATCAATGGCCTCATCTAAAAAAAATTCTTACGTACGTGGCTGTTGCTCATGCCCGAAGATGTGTGTGAACCAAATTAGTTAAAATTAGTTGTTTTTGTGCATAGTAGTCATAGGAATATAATTGTCGTCTACGGGCTACAATAATTTTTCTTCAGTGATAATTGACAAAAACAAACATTTTTTTGGACTACGTGACGGTCAGGCCGTCCAAAACAAGTTTTTAATTATCGCATTTAAAATTTTCTTGATTAGACAGAAAAGCATGGTACATCATAATATGCGATGCTCTTTGTTCTTATAAATCTTAAATAAACCCATGTCGCAGTTTACATAGATCCAGGCTATGAAAGAAAGAAACGGAAAACACAGGACACGTTTCTTTTAGGACACGTTTTTTCCGCTTCTTCCTCAGTTTCCATGTGCGAGAAATGTTTACTGAACATAACTCCTCCGTATTTTGCCATTATTCTATCATCCAGAGAGTTACTTCTTTTTTATTATTGTTATTAATGGTTAACGAAGTGCTTAAAAAAATACAACAATTAATTTTGCGTATAATGGTAACAAAACAAAAATAAACATTACTGCTTGGTTTCAAAATCAGTCCCGACTCATAACAGCATGTTTGGGACCCCCCGCCCCGAAAAAAGCCACTAATGAACCCTTACTCGTAATAATACATAATAAAAAAATCTGAAACTCCTTCCGGCTTCCGCTTCTCTTGCCCCTACAAAACGTAAATCGACAAAAATGTTGAGTAGAACTAAAGTTTTAAGGTTCGATGAGATGACCAGTGAAATGAAAATAACTATACACCGAGATATAACTTCATTCTAAGTATATAAGGAACGGGTAAAGCTTTTATTGAGAATCAGTTAAAATAAAAACTTTCCGAAAAAGAAGTTTATTCAAAGAAAAGTAATGGCCATATTAAAATTTAGATAAGATAAGATTTATTGCAAAAAGCCTGTGGGCCATAGTCTACAAACAAAGCTCAGGAACAAAATACAACTTTAGATAATAAAAATCAAAAAAGAAAAAAAAACAACAAAACGACAAAAAAGAAACACACCAAGGTTCAACATTTTAACCAACAAACACCAATCATAATAAAACTCAGATCCTAAAAACCGTAACAATCTATCCCCTCAAACATGATTCCCTATGTTTAATCCCTAAACGAAGAAACTTACACAACTGTTTAATAGCACATGCGTTCCTCTCAGCCATTCGCTCAATTAACCAGCATTCACTCACAAACACTCCTCCAAAACATTCTTTATGACCAGCAGAAAAAAAATTCCTATAATAATTCAAACTCAAAACGAAGAGAAATTGCTATTAAAAAAAATAAATGAAACACAAAACGAACAGAAATTAAATAACACTCATAGCAAACAATCATACAGAAGGTACTAATATATATGAATAAATAAATGTTTCAACGAGTAAAACTGAAACTGAATAATCAAATCATGGTTAAAATAAACAAAAATATAGAACTAGCAGATGATCGAGATTTTTGGGTCGACTAATGACGGACAATGTCGACTAGACTTGTATGCATAAGGGGAGACTAAGTTTGCTTGTACTCACAGGCGAACAAGTGACCTAAGCTTACTAGGCTTGCCTGTTTAGAGTCTCAGGCGGACTACCGTGTTTTAGGATTGACATTTAATTAAAAACAAGTTGCCATCAAGCCATGGCTAATCATAGGCAGCGCGATCGTGCTGCCTAAGTAGAGAACGATGTGGGCACAATGTATTATTTTGTTTTATCCTCCATACCAGGGCGCATTGTATCAAAACAGTTACCATTTGAAATACGAAATTGACTCATTCGATTGGCAATTGGAGTGAATAGTACCATTTTAAATAGATGAAAGTGATTGGTGAGAAGTAGGCCCCCTCCCCCTACCACGCCCATTGTTTCCCCAAACACCTCCAATCTAAATTTTGAGATAGTCATTTTGTTCAGTATAGTTGATTACTAGATAGAAAATATGTTTTTGAGGAGGACACTCCCCCACAAACCTTGGGGTAAGGGTTTTAAGTTATGCCCTGAGGGCATGTAAAAACGTTGCTGGCACAATGTATCATTTATTATTTTTTCCTTTAAAGCAGGGCACTTCATATGGAAGGGGTCGTCGTAGAAACTTCGAAAGGGGCTCATTCGATTGGAAATTGAGATTTCTAGTGCCCTTTTTAGTATTAAAAAGTTATTCACGGGCAACTCGCGCCCCCCCTCCCAATCCATTCATCCTCCAAACATAATCAATAAAAAAGTTGATATAGCCATTTTTTTCAGCGTATTCGATTTCTAGATAGAAAATATGATTGTGAGGAGGACACTCCCCCACAACCCTCTGGGAAAGAGTTTTAAGTTATGCCCTGGGGGCATATAAGGTTTTATAGAAGGTGTTGTCGTAGAAACTTCAAAACAGGCTCATTCGATTGGAAACTCAAAGGGCTAGTGCCCTTTTTAATAGTCGAAAGTGGTTGGAGGGCAACTAGCCCCCCCCACACACCCATCATTCCCCGAAACACATCAAATCAAAATTTTTAGATAGCCATTTTGTTCAGCGTAGTCGATTTCTCAATAGAACTTATTTTTTTGAGGAGGAAACTCCCCCAAAACCCTCAGGGCAAGGGTTTTAAGTTATGCCCTGGGGGCAAATAAGGTTTTTATAGAAGGCGTTGTCGTAGAAACTTCAAAACGGGCTCATTCGATTGAAAACTCAAAGGCCTAGTGCCATTTTTAATAGTCGAAAGGAATTGTAGGACAAGTAGCCCCCCCCCACGCCCCCCCTTTCTCCAAAAGTATAACATCGAAGATTTGATTAATCCCATTTTTTGCGAAGTGTGTATTTATCGATATAAATAGTGGTTTTGTGGAGGGCCTTCCACAACAACCCTTTGAGTAAGGGTAGTAAGCTATTCCCTTGGGGCATGTAAGGTTTTTACAGAAAGTGTTGTCGTAGAAACTTCAAAAAAGGCTCATTTAATTGGAAATTCAAAGGGCTAGTGCCCTATTTAATAGTTGAAAGTCATTGGAGGGCAACTAGCCCCCCCCCCTACACCCATCATTCCCCCTAACACATTCAATCAAAATCTTTAGATAGCCATATTGTTCAGCTTAGTTGATTTCCAGATAAAAAATATATTTATGAGGAGGACACTCCCCTACAACCCTCGGGGCAAGGGTTTTAAGTTAAGCCCTGGGGGGATATAAGGTTTTTATAGAAGGTGTTGCCGTAGAAACTTCAAAAAAGGCTCCTTTGATTGAAAATTCTAAGGGATAGTGCCCTTTTTAATAGTCAAAAGTGATTGGAGGACAACTAACCCCCCACGAAAAAGCCCATCATTCTCCCAAACACATCCAATCAAAATTTTGAGATAGCCATTTTGTTCAGCGTAGTTGATTTCCAGATAGAAAATATGTTTTTGAGGAGGATACTCCCCCGAAGCTCTCAGGGCAAGGGTTTTAAGTTATGCCCTGGGGGCATATAAGGTTTTTATAGAAGGCGTTGTCGTAGAAACTTCAAAGAGGCTCATTCGATTGGAAATTCAAAAGGCTAGTGCCCTTTTTAATAGTCGAAAGTGATTGGAGGGCAACTGGCCCCCCCCACGCCCATCATTCCCTCAAACACATCCTATCAAAATTTTGAGATAGCCATTTTGTTCAGCGTAGTCGATTTCCAAATAGAAAATATCATTTTAAAGAGGAAAATCCTCCACAGCCATTAGGGAAAAGATTTTAAGTATTTCCAGGGGGGAATTCAAGATTTGTATAGAAGGCGTTGTCGTAGAAACTTTAAAAAAGGGTCATTCGATTGAAGGTTCTAAGGGCTAGTGCCCTTTTTAATCGTCAAAAGTGGTTTGAGGGCAACTAGCCCCCCCCCCTACACCCATCATTCCCCGAAACACATCAAATCAAAAATTTTAGATAGCCATTTTGTTCAGCGTAGTTGATTTCCAAAGAGATAATACTTTTTTGAGGAGGACACTCTCCCAAAACCCTCAGGGAAAGGGTTTTAAGTTATGCCCTGGGGGCATATAAGGTTTTTATAGAAGGAGTTGTCGTAGAAACTTCAAAACAGGCTCATTCGATTGGAAATTCAAAGGGCTACTGCGTTTTTTAATAGTCGAAAGTGATTGGAGGGCAACTAGCCCCCCCCTACACCCATCATTCCCCCAAACACATTCAATCAAAATTTTTAGATAGCATTTTTGCTTAGCGTAGTTGATTCCCAAATATAAAATATATTTTTGAGGAGGACACTCCCCCACAACCCTCAGGGCAAGGGTTTTAAGTTATGCCCTGGGGGCATATAAGTTTTTAATAGAAAGCGTTGTCGTAGAAACTTCAAAAAAGGCTCATTCGATTGGAAATTCAAAGGGCTAGTTCCCTTTTTAATAGTCGAAAGTGATTGGAGGGCAACTAGCCCCCCCACCACGCCCATCATTCCCCCAAACACATCCATTCAAAGTTTTGAGATAGCCATTTTGTTCAGCGTAGTTGATTTCCAGATAAAAAAAATATGTTTTTGAGGAGGACACTCCCCCACAACCCTCAGGGCAAGGGTTTTAAGTTATGCTTTTGGGGGCATATAAGGTTTCTATATAGAAGGCGTTGTCTCAGAAACTTCAAAAAAGGCTCATTCGATTTGAAATTCAAAGGGCTAGTGCCCTTCTTAATAGTCGAAAGTGATTGGAGGGCAACTACCCCCCCCCACGCCCATTATTCCCCCAAACACCTCCAATCAAACTTTTGAGATAGCTATTTTTTCAGCGTATTTGATTTCCAGATATAAAATATGTTTTTGAGGAGGAAACTCCCACAAAGCTCTCAGGGCAAGGGTTTTAAGTTATGCACTGGGGGCATATAAGGTTTTTATAAAAAGCGTTGTCGTAGAAACTTCAAAAAAATTCATTCGATTGGAAATTCAAAGGGCTAGTGCCCTTTTTAATAGTTGAAAGTGATTAGAGGGCAACTAGCCCCCCCCCCCACGCCCATCATTCCCCCAAACAAATATAATAAAAATTTTGAGATAGCCATTTTGTTCAGCGTAGTTGATTTCCGGATAGAAAATATGTTTTTGAGGAGGACACTCCCCCACAACCCTCAGGGCAAGGTTTATAAGTTATGCCCTGGGGGCATATAATGTTTTTATTGAAATCTTTGTTGTAGAAACTTGAAAAATGGCCCATTCGATTGGAAATTGAAAGGGCTAGTGCCCTTTTTATAGTCGAAAGTGAATAGTCATATTTTGTTTGTTATTGTTGTTGTTTAGACCAATGCACTTTGTAACGAAGTAGTTGTCGTGGGAACTTCGAAAAGGGCTCATTCGATTGAAAACAGAAAAGGCTGATGCCCTTTTTAATAGTCGAAAATGATTGGAGTGCAACTAATCCCCCTTCCACTCCCACCCTCCCATTTGCCCATTATGTTTAAAAACCTAATGTTGCCTTAAGATTAAATCAAAATGCACTGTGATATTGCTAATTCCCAGTAAGGCATCTCAGCAGTATCCCAATAAGGACTGAGGGTATTATGTTCAAACTTTTGTGGCTACTTCTGCTCTTAAAATTTAACCAAATCAAAATAGCGTAAGTGTATCCGAGCTATCAAAGAAAGTAAACAGATTTTTTTGTGAATGGTATCAAGTTTTCCATTTCAGGTCAGCTAGAGGAGGTATGAAACCAAATTAAACAGTACTATTTGTGTCCAGATTTACAAGAGAGTGTATGTTGTTAAAAATCGAGGAAAATTTTTCTCCAGCCTACAAATAGCAGGCCAAGCTATAAAGTCTTAAAAACAAAAAGATTTAAAGTATTATTTTCTTTTTCCCTGAAAAGAGTATGTCAATATAAAACGAACAGAAATTAATTAAAAAAACTTTTTCCACAAAATAGGTTTTTGAAAGAAAAGTAAAGAACTCCATTAAACAAAAATGAGCAAAATTAAAATCATATAATCTACCATGCGTGAAACTACCATAAATCAGCATTGATAAATAAATGAAACCCAAAACGAACAGAAATTACAATAAATAACCGAGTCAAACTGAAAACTACATGAGTAGCATTAACATTAGATTATTTGATTTTATTTTTGCTCATTTTTTGTTTAATAGAGTTCTTTACTTTTCTTTGAAAAACTTATTTTATGGAAAAAGTTTTTTTAATTAATCGGAGAAAAGGCCAAGACAGATAGTCTGGGTGAGTGGCAAAGCTGGCATATGTTCACTTTAATTTAATAGTTATTTCCAAGACGCATATAGTTTGTACCACAAACAAGGGTTTGGCTACTGCCCCTTTCCCTAACTGTAAAAGTCTAAAAGCCTAATGCGTCATTGGCGCTTGAATACGAATTATACTACAGTTATTTTCTTTTGTACATTGAAAATAAAATAAAATTGCAGTGAAATAAAATCTTGAGCTGATTAGCTTTTAGTAATTAATAACATTGTTTATCACATCTTCAGTTTAATTTTATTAGGTCTCTCCGAGACTGTTCATGACACATATAGTTTTCAGTAAAGCGCCAATGAGGCAGTTCTCTCAAACTCACTCCTACCTCTCTATAATACCTCTAAGTCAATGCATTGATAAATAATCATGCTTTACTTGGATGGGGGACCAGTGGTTAATAGTCACAAGAATATATAGAGAGAAAGATTTTTTTCGATTTCTTTTTTTTAGTGAAGCTTCAGGAGAGATTATTTTTCAAAATATAGGTGTAAGAGCTTTTCCGAATTTTAAATGAGATCACAAAAAGTGCGTTTTTAAGATTTTTTCGGGGGCGAGGAGAGGAGGGAGGGAATCCCCTCTATCCTCCTCCCCGATTTATGTCCTTGAGACAGGGGGATTTTTGAAGGTGCTTGACGAAGCTCGCTCCTTGGAGATATCATCCAAAATTTCAGGACACCCACAACCAGGAACGTGTGTCCTCGCAAAATTTTTATGACTTCCCTATCTTAATTTAGCCTGCTAAGTGCTACCTATACTTCTTCATAAGCCCCTATTTCTTAATACCCTTGGGCCATTTCCCCCTGATTTAAATTTTTGCGTCCGTGTTTGCCTTCAATAGATATTTAAAAATGCTGGTTCCAACCAGCAACCAGAATTTTGCCAGACCCCCTTCTTCTATGTGCAGGTATGCGTATCCTCATTTTCAATGCCATGAATTTTGGTAATAGTATTTGTGTGTCAGTTCCACTTTTAAACTTAAGCAGTGATTCTCTTCTACTTTTATTTACAAATTCTGACGTTTCCAAGGCTACTCCTTCATTTATTCAAAAACAACTTTTAATAAGGAGACCGTCCTGTTGTCAAAATGATTCTTAAGTTATTTTATCACCTGATCATTGAGCAGGAAAACTTTTTACTTCTTTAAAATACATCTTTTTTTATTATAATCTCCTGAGATGGTCTTTGAGTTGACCAATGGGAAAACGGAAACCTGTTTTATGGAGAGCCTTTACCTGAGCTCTCCTGGCTCCAAGATAGGTGAGCTTAAAGTAATTTAGTTGTAATTCAAGTGTTATGGAGAGAATATCAAAGAAAATCGGAATGTGCTGACTTATGAATTGTTGATAGTGGATTTTTTTTTTCGCTATGTAAGAATTTACAATCAAATAGCCATCGTCACAAAACAGCATTTAATATAGACATGTGTTTGAGATTGAATTTATTAAGAATAGCGTATTTTGAATGGTCACAATCACTAACGTTGATTTAAAATATTCCATGTTAAGCTATTATATATGAAATTTTGCTCGTTTTTCTGTAGTATAGGCTAGATTTAGAAACTATATTCCATAATGAAAGAAAGATTAAGATGGAAGTAAATTTTTCGTTGTTCATATTATTGACTTACGAATAAAGTAAGCATATCACTTGATGCCTTTTTTTATGCTATTTCCAAATATAATAATCAATTTTGTCGGAAATAAATTTTACCCTTACCCCTATATATACCTTTTCAGGGCACATTAGGGGGGGGGGGGGTAAATTTTATTTCTGATTTAAATGAGAGATAAGTTTAAACTTTCCCCCCGTCCCCTCTAATGTGCAAATATATAGGCTACCCTAAATTGGTATATATAGGGGTGGGGTAAAATTCATTTCCGACAAAAATGATTATTATATTCGGAAATAGCATAATAAAAGGCATCGAGTGGTATGTTTACTTTATTCATAAGTCAATAATATGAACAACGAAAAATTTACTAAGATGTGTAGGCTACGTTTCATTAAATTTAATGACATTAATTAAATTGTTACTGGTGCATTATGCGGGTCCACTGCTATAAACTGTATCAAGGAAACCAGTCACGAAACCCGTCAAACGGGCTATTTGCAAGAGACCGCTATAGATAAATGATTGCAAAGCGTTGTTTCTCAATGAGTTACAATATTTAAACGATCGTTTTTTGGGGTTTAGAGGGGGGAAAGGTACCTAGGTTAGGTTAGGTTACATATTTAATATATGCTATGCTTTATCCGCCCCTCCCCCCCCCCTAATGTACAAATATATAGCCCAAATTTGTTTCTAAACTATTATATATTCATCTTATTTTTTTATTTCGTTTGCATTAACCAAACTTGACTTCCTCGCGGTGCCCGCATAATGCACCAGTACCATTAAATTTTTTTAATAACATTAATTATCATTAAACATTAAATTTAATAACAACTGATTTCGTGTAGATTTTCAGTTGCGCACCTTATTATATATATATATATATATATATATATATATATATATATATATATATATATATATATATATATATATATATATATATATCAACGGACAATTCCTATGCTGAGGATTGCAAACAGTGATTTATCACTGCGTTTACAATATTTAAACCTTTTTTGGGGGGGATTTAGGGGCAAAAAAAGGTACCTAGGTTAGGTTACGCATTTAATATACGCTATGCTTTACCCCTACCCCTCTGATGTGCAAATACATAGCCGAAATTTATTTCTAAACTATTATATTTTTATCCTATTTTGTTTTATTTCATTAACATTAACCAAACTTCACTTCTCGCGTGTGTTACAGATAATACAACAGTGTCAAAAATCCTATGCACGTCCTTGACTCTGTTGTAAAAAAAACAAACAAGTTAAAAAAAAAAAAATTGATTGTCAAATCAATTATTGGGAAATGAATTGATGAAGATCAATGAATTGATCTTTTAATCGTTTGCGTTTTTGGCTGGGGCACGGGTAAATGGCAGGAGTATGCATGAATCTCTTATTGGACACATACTTGTTTGTTTGTTTTTGGAAAGGCATGCCTGCCTAGAGTCTCAGGCATGCTGACCAACAATTTAAAGTTGACATAAGACCGTTAGATTGCCTGTAATGAGAGGCAAAGAAGGCACGCCCGCTTACGGTCTAAAAAAAGTTGAACAAGAATTTAGAATTGACATAGGACCATAGACTTGCTTGAAATATCAGGCAAATAAACGTTAAAAGCCATCTTTATCTTTCAAATAGTAGCCTACCTATTCGTTGCCTAAGCTCAGCCCCACATTCTGAGAAAAATTTGAATTTTTCAAATATATATATATATATATAGCCTATATATATATATATATATATATATATATATATATATATATATATATATATATATATTGGCAATTTGAATAAGAAGTATTGAGAAATCAAGAAAATTTTGGGAAGGGGGAGGGGCTAGGCCTCCCCCTGGGTACATCCTTGAACAGACATGCACTGATTTTTACGAAAGACAATAGATCCGCTTTAAAAAAAATCAGAGTATTTGTAATTTATATCTGTCTGTGTTTGTAAAACAGCAGAACAAGATAAACAGTAATCAAGATAACTCGATGTTATCTTGATTACTCATAGCTACGCCCAAAAGTATGCATGCTTTTGTTTATTTTGAGGAGGAGGCAAAGCTTCGTGAAAAGCAAAGAATGGCGTATTACACGGAGAATTTTGAACATACTGTAATTTTCAATTGCCCCCTGCATCAGGGGCAGGTTATTTGTTGTTGTTTTTTTTTTGGGGGGGGGGGGGTGCAAAAGAGGTTGATCCGATAAACTTGCGTTAGAAGCAAGTTTAATCAACGCAATATTGCGTTAATTAAGTAAATTACACTACTGTAGCCTATGTTAGGGGGCGCCCCTGTCGCCCCCCCTCAAATCCGCCGCTGCCCTGCGTGGCTAGGCTACATTCTACATTATCATACCATATATTTGTAGCCATAATTCGACCATGCCCAACTACAATTACAAATTATAGCCTAGCCTATTTAAATGTTTACCTTCCGTAAAATGAGATAAAAGGAGTCAATAGTCAAGTTTCAAGTCCATATTGATTTCGGCCAGTTTTGAATTACCAAATGGGGTTTCCAAAAGGGTTCTCAACTGTCTATTGTAAATGTATAGAAGTTTTATGCCTAAGACTATCTGGTTTTGGTCCTTCTAGAACTTACTTGGGGGGGGGGGCACCAATATAGTTGTTATCCTTCCGTTTATTTCTTCGCTGTTTATGTGTGTTTGAAATATTTGCGGTATGCCATACATTTTCGATATATTTGATATTCCAGAATATTCCTTTATCGGTTATTTTCCTGACGAACTAAAAAAAGATGGTTCCAGAATTTCAAACATTTGATGGTGAATTTTTCAAACACTAAAAAAATGAAAGAAAGAAAAATAATTATATTGTTATTTTTGATTCAAAATATCGATGAAAGGGAAAGAAATATGAAGATTTGATTAGTTTAAATTTGTTGCATATTATAAAATAAGAATCCCACAAATGATTTTTCTTAATTTGTATATAGCCCTTGGCTATATTTAAGCTTATATTTACCCGCTTATATTATAAGGGGATATTTTTATCTAAGTTGATCGAAGAGCGTGGTTTCTCATTGCATTTACAATATTTAAATTGTTGTTTTTTGGGGTTTAGGGGGAGAAAAAGGGTACCTAGGTTAGGTTAGGTTACGTATTTAATATTTGCAATGCTTTACCCCCTCCCCATAATATGATAATATATAGCCCAAATTTGTTTATAAACTATTATATATACATCCTATTTTATTTTATTTCATTAGCATTAACCAAACTTGACTTTTTGTAAGTGCCAATAAAATTGGAAAGTACCAAAATCTGTTATAAATTAAATATTTTCTGATCGGGGGTTCCAAACACTAAGGCCCTCTCCCCCGTGTATATCCTTAACATGTTGATAGGCATGAAATAATTCGTCTCGCCACTCCCAAAGGGGTTTTTAATATCCTCTGAGTGAGCGATGGATATCCTTAGTAAGAATTAGCGCATCTTTTAACTGATATGATGGTGTTGATTTATTGCACGACGTTATGACGCCAAGGCAAAGTAGCACGCAATTGATTGTTGGTCAGTTTTGAATCTTTGGATGGACACATCCTCCTATTGTTGATGGTCATCTTTATTAAGCATTAATATGTCTTTAAATTATTAAAATTATGTTGGTTCCTTCCACTTTATTAGAAGAAAACCCAAAACTTCGGTAAAATTTTTTACCGAAAAAATTTTAGTAAAAAAATCTAGTAAAAATTCTTCAGGTCGTTTGTCATAAAAGCGAGTTTCCACCAGGGGCAGATCCAGGGAGCGTGCCCCCCCCCCCAAGATTATCTAGTGCCCTCACTTGTGGTCTTCTTTTTTGCCCTTTTTTAAAATAAACTTGTCAATTTGGTCAATTATTGATGCCCTTGTCACATTATCCCCTTCTCCCCCCCCCTGAGATTTTGCTCTATATCTGCCTTTTATTTCCACCAACTGTGTTCAAGAGTAGTGATGAGAGATTAAGCTCTCCTAGCCATTTGTGTAAACCTTTGCCTTTTTTCAATCTTTAGTATTAACCTTCAGGTGTAGTCAATGTGAAAACTTAATTGTTTTTAGTTGTTCATTCTTTTGTGACAATTTGATAAACTTCTACTGATTATCTGAAATACCACGAAATTCCATTACTAGTGTAGTTTATTGGGTACTGGTGCATTATGCGGGCACCGCGAAGAAGTCAAGTTTGGAATGCTAATAAAATAAAATAGGATGAATATATAATAGTTAAGAAACAAATTTTGCCATATATTTGCACATTAGGGGGGTGGGGGGTAAAGCATAGCATATATTAAATACGTAACTTAACCTAACCTAGGTACCTCCCCCCCCCCCTAAACCCCAAAAACAATCGTTTAAATATTGTAATTCATTGAGAAACAACGCTTTGCAATCATTTATGTATAGCGGTCTCTTGCAAATAGCCCGTTTGACGGGTTTCGTGACTGGTTTCCTTGATACATTTTATAGCTGTGGGCCCGGATAATGCACCAGTACCGTTTTTTTTTTACACTTTTTTCATTCCAAGTTTTATTGTATTTCTTGCACGAAAGAAAGGAAGAAAAATATCATAAACTATAATAATTGATAGATAAAACACCTGTTTCTGGCGGTCTACCATTTCACCAATAGTCTACTGATGTCTTATTTGCGTTTCTTATTCTAAGCTATCCATAAACCATCATTATTTGTCAGCAGTTTTTTTTAGTGGCAGTGGCGTCAAATCTCGGTAATTTAGGAAAAAAAGCAAAATGTATTTTTCAATATCTTTGGGGGGCAAATTGTTTATTTTTTTTATGAAAATACCCACAAAGTTATTTTTAAAAATCTAGAGGGTCCCATCCCCCCTCCTTCCCCAATTTACGCCACTGTTTAGTGGTTGTCTGTATGTGGTTCACTTGGAGCATTTACTTTGGGATAATTAACAATTAAATGGCAATATTGTTTATATAAAAAAAAATTATTTTCAAACTATCCATTGTTTGCACTTGCAAGGGTAAATTTGTCTTGAATTTCAAGAATATTCGAATTCATCCAAGTATTTTCCCCCTTTGTTTAGTTGTATTAAAAGCTAAAAATATATAGGCTACTATATATGCTTTTACTGGATTTTTGTTTTACTGGGGAATTGGAAAATTAAAAGCGCGATAGCTAAACGGGAAAGTAAGAAATTACTGGAAAGTTGTTACTATCTTGAGATTTGAGGGAGACCTGGGCCTGATCTCCCCCCCCCATGGTATGTTGCTGGTTGGAGTTAAAAAGTTGTTTATATGCTCTAATCATTGCAACCACACACCTTCAAAATTATAATTATAGTACGTAAATGAACTCAAGCAGTTTTTAATTTTCGTTAGTGAATTAATTAGCCTTACTTAACCACACGACTGCCGTTTCTAAGAATTTTTATGCTAATGATTGGCATGACTACTATTTCTTTTACTTTGAGAAGCCTTCTTTTACTTCTGCGTAATTCACACTTTAAAGGTGTGTCTACTAAGAAGCATCAATGAATAGAGGAGGAATTCCTCCACTAGATTTTGTAAAATTTCTTTTTCGATGTATATTCAATGGAAAAACAAGAAGAAACATCAAAATTGCCCCTTCCCGGTTTTTGAAAAGCACCTGTTTTTGTATCACTATTTTAGAAATGAAAAAGTCCGATACTGTTGCGCTTATGGTACACACCGCTATAAACTCTATTAAGGAAACTAGTCAAACGGGAGAGACTTATGAAACAAATTTAGGCTATATATTTGCACATTAGGGGAGGGGGGGTTTGTAAAGCATAGAATATATTAAATACGTAACCTAACCTAGGTATCTTTCCCCCCCCCCCTATTTCTCCGACGGTTTCTTGGGTTGATGCCCCTGTTTCTACTTAACTTATTTCTCTCATATTTTTGCTAGATCTATCTCCGGAAACATCTTATTTAAAATTTGTTTTATCTAATGTTACAAAATAAAAAGTGGACAAATAAATATCTTTGTTTCTTTTAAAGGCGAGGAGCGACTTTTAAGATTAGACAAATATAAATTACTGTATATATGGGGAGGGGGCTGTTGCCCCCTCAATCCCCAGTACTAAAAATAAACTTGAGCTTTGCTGAAACCCTTTGAGCATGTATCGAAAATAGCCGGTTAGTAATTTTAAGTGTTGTAATTTACCTGTTGCCTTAAAACTGCTCGAGTTAAATGTTTAACCGTTTTCAGTCGGTGCTGGGTAACGAGTCCCCAAGAAAAGTCACCTCTAAGGAAGACTTACCCTTGGAAAATTGGCTCAAAAGGAAAACTTGACCTTTGATAATATTCACTCAAAAACCGCCCAACAACCAATGAACAAGACCATTCATTAATTTGGAAAATTGTTTTGCTTCGTAAGATGGATTTATGGACCAAATGAAAGGTTGCACTGTAAGAAATGTTGGCAACGACAGTTGTTCAAATTAGATGAAGTACCCCCCCCTCCCAGTCAACGTGTCATAGGATACGCTCTCAGTCTTCTTTCTACTTCACGACGTGCTAGAAGTGTTCCCCAGAGAACCAGTTAGTTTGTATGGGTTTTTGACTCTTCCCACTGTAATCGTATTTGTGCCGGCCATCCTACGTGAAAATCAATCCTTATAACCATAAGAAGACACGTGCAGATGAAACAACGAGAGGCTACTAATTTGTTCTTAAAAGCGTGGGTAAATATTTTTGAGTTCTTCTCTCTACCCCTTCCCCACTTATACACTGTGTATGTGCTTGCAACATATAACAAACGAGGTGCAAAAGCCCGTGGTACCGCCAGAGCAAAGCGAGCCAAACAACCCGCGAGGCTCGTTTTTTCGTTTGACAACTACTATCTTATATATTCCGAGCTGATGAGAAGTCACTCCGTTAGAGCGATGAGTTGTATGTGGGAACACTTCACCAAGCTTTAATTTTTTTTTCCGATGAAACTAGATGTCACTATTCGAGGAAGGAACTGGAAAATACTGTTTTGGACCGTACCCCAGCACAATAACACAGCACAATGAATTTTCAGGTTGATATGATGTCACTTTCCTGGTCTTTAATACTAGAAATACGTTTCTGCAAGAGCACATACATGGGGGGGGGGAAGGGGGTCCATTTAACGCAGTCTATTGAAAACTATTCGTTATTGCAAATATAACTTAATTGACTACTTTTGTTTTTGAGTCACTATCATAAAAGATGTACCTGTTTAAAAATGTTTATTCCTTTTATTAAAGTACTGATATAACTTTAGCAGGACACCCTAGACGGTCAATCATTTTGATCAAAAGCTTCCGTCAATCAATTGATTAAAGCATGATTGACCGTCTAGGAACCGATTGAGTCATTCAAACTTTCTATCGATCACCGTCAACGCTTGATTCAAGCGTCAAACAGATTCCTAGATGGTGAATCATGCATTAATCAACTGATTGAAGGAAGCTTTTGATCAAAATGATTGATCGTCTAGGGTGTCCTGAAGCGGGAGATTTTGGGTGCAGTAGTTCCCTTTAAGTTGATGGTATTTTTTTAAGTTTTCAAGTCGCATATAGTTTGATGTGAAGTTTTTTTATTTTATATATATATACGTATACACACACACACACATATATATATATATATATATATATATATATATATATATATATATATATATATATATATATATGTACTGGTCTTTGACAACATTTAGATTTCAAGAGTCCAAACATAAGGAAGTCAGTTTTTCACGGTATTCAAAATCAATGTAACAAAAAAAGGATTTTTTTTATTCTGGAACATACACAAATTCATAGTCTGATAAAAAGGGGCTTATATGCAAAATATATCCAGTGATGTACGCAAAGGGAAGGCCTCGGGGTCTGGCCCCTCTGAAATTCCAAATTTCCTTTAGCTTCTCAGTACTTTTTATTCAAATTATATTTTTTTTCTCTTGCCCCCCACCCCCCCGCTAAAAAATTCTGCTTAAGTACCCAAATGAATCTGCTCAATTTAACTTTATACACTACATATCAGAGACTGTATTGTGGTTCCCATTTGTCTAACTATTTGCTTGGGCTAGTATAGTCCAAGGAAACCCGTCAATTCTGTATGAGAGGCAGGTACATATATACAAGAAGGGGGACTTTCTGACCCTTATCTCCTCAATTCTTGGGATTTTTATAGTTTGTCCTATAATTTCTCCCATTTTTCATTTAATTTGCCTTTTTGCCGCCTTCTTTTAATTCACCTCCCTCTAACGAGATGCTGCCACGTGTCTGATGATTGGTTTTTGCCATTTTGGTCGCTTTTCACGCAGGGTCATATTGCGAAACTGTGTCAAAAATGCGACAGTTTATGCGTGTTCTTTAGCTAATACCACAAAACCGTAGAACTATTGCATAAAATGACTACTTATGAAAATAATAACTAATAAGACGTTGTTTTTTGAAACAACTACGCACAAATTACTATAAAAAAACAACTATTTTTAACTGCATAAAACACGACGACATTTTGAGGTTTAATATTTCAGGATTTTTTTTCAACTTTTTATTGTATTTTTATTGGTAGTTTTCGCTTAATTCTACTTGTTCTTAAGGTCACTAACGGTTGTGATGAATTATTTTTGACCGGGATAAGTCTAATGCCCGGATTGCATAATAGTCGTATTTATCGATAAAATCAAAATTACACACGACTATAACGCCTGTAACGTATACCGTTCGTAATTTCTTATAACGTATTTTGCTGAAATTACCATTTTCGTCGCGAGAAACAATATTGCAGTGAGACGCTCCCGTGAGAAAGCAAAACAAAAAATTCGGGCTAAAGAAGATGAACTAAAAATGCTGACGAAAATTGTAATTACATTAACCATTTACTGAAATGGTTCATATACCATGCGTATTTCGTAACTTACCGTTCGTAATAAATTAAAAAAAAAAAATACAAACCTAAAAAACAGAGTTGAACACTGTTGAACTTTCAAGCATAAAATGTTTTTTCGATCAAGTCAAGAGTTGGGGTATCATTTTTGGGACTAAAAAAAGATCGTTGTTCTTCTGTGTGTAACAGGAATCTGCCGAAGTTATGAAGACAGTATTAGTATAGAAGAATTGGGAACAAATTAGTGTTGATACAATGTTTTTAAATCAATTACTTCTCATTTTAATTATTCGCTTCTGAAATACAAGTGTGACGTTAAAATCAAGGAAAAAGCGCCATTCGTAAAACTAGGCTTTTTTTTATCGACAAATATGACTATGATATAGCTCGTGCATAGCACCTTGCATATGCTGTTTACTTCTGATCAATACATCAAAATAATTCGAATCGAAAATTCAAACCATTTTAATCAGAGCATGTTACGTAGCTTCTGGATATACGACCTTTTAACTGTTCTTTCCTTATCAAAATTCCTTATTAAACATTCTAATCTCAACTGTCTACCGGCGATTGGCTATTTGATTGTAATGGTTTTATCTTAGACGTGACCTGATTTTTCATTCAGTGCATTGACCAAGCTAAAAGTGGATATTTTAAGTTCGATCGGGAACTCAAAGGTGCAAAAATTTTGAATCACCATGGGAAGTGGAAACAATTTAAGATGTTCCGAAATGTCTTCAGATTGGCAAAGCTTATTAGACTTAACGTTCCCTGAGCCTTTCGTCAATCAGAGCCACCATCATGCTCACGGTTTTATTGAAAGTTCGCGAAATGTTTCATGTGGATATGTTCCATTTCAGCATCCGTCAAACCAAGTTCTTCATCAGAAAAATGGAATGGAAAAATCTTGTTTGAAAAGAAGTGAAGGGGAAAGCTTTTATGAGGCGAAAACTGAGCCTCAATTAAAAACTATTGTTGATAGAAACAGTGAAGAGTATAGAAAGCGTCGGGAGAGAAACAATATTGCAGTGAGACGCTCACGTGAGAAAGCAAAACAAAAAATTCAGGCTAAAGAAGATGAACTAAAAATGCTGACGATTAGTAACTCTTGTCTAAAAAGAAGGTGTGACGTTTTGGAAGAAGAAGTAAAAATTCTAAGGTCTGTTCACGAGACATTCAATCAGCGTCTTGATCCAATTTGGATTGAGGCAGAGCGTCGACTCAGATCACTTCGTGAGCAAAAGGCTATGCTTCTGCTCGAAGACCCTTGCTCAACTCAGCGTGGGCATATTACCCCGAAAGAAAAGCACAAGTTAATATAATAAACAAAAATCCATGTAAAATCTTAATTATCACCCTAGTTCGAGTAGTTTATCCAAGTTATGGACTTGATGATACTGACGATTTATTTGGAAGTGCAGATTTCTTGTCGGAGAGATGTCGAAAAAAAGGTCTTACAACATCATTCGAAATTTTAAGAGTTAATTCAGTTTAAAGATTCAGTTTTGAATTATTAACCGGTGAATAAAAGTATCGTAACAATTTGTAATATACATACGCACATATGTTTAAAAGTTTTTTGTTGTGTACGTCCATACTAGTTCATTTTTATGGTAAATAAATGGTTTTTCAAATGCCTCAGTTTAGGAGTCCTCTTTAGGCTTTTGGTGCTAGCTGGAAAAAAACGAAACACCCATAGGTGGGAAGATCTCACTCTCTCTGTCTCTCATCTCTCTTAGAGTAACTTCTAGGTTTGTAATCAGAATTCACGAGGGGAAGGATTCGATCCATTTATGTATTATACTATGTTTGCCTTTGGTGGAGGGTGCTCTCCTCCGTCTATGGTTGCCATTTAGAATATACACATTAAAACCAGTTTTAATTATTTTAAAATCTTAAGGAACATAAAATGAATATTGTGGCTGAACTCCGACGTTGATAACGACTTTCATTTGGGACTTCATTGCTTTTTGGATCGTCTATAACTGATAAGATCTGACCTATATATTTTATATTAGTAATCTGGTTATTTCCCAATTTTATTTGAGTCGAAAGTTCTTTATTGCATTCTTTATAGACTGTTTTATCTTTTTTTGCATTAATTGCGTTTCTTCGATATGGATATAGGAATTTTTATTATTAGAAATTAGGCATTGAAAAATGGTGAAAATCTCAAAACTAAGTTTGATAGTTTTTCGGTTCCTAGTCATTTTCAATCCAGCAACCCTCAGCATGAAGCTTTTGATCCGTGAATAAATAAAAAAAAAAGTTTTGTTTTGAAACACCTTAAATTTTTGCTTAAGTAAAAATGTAAGAGGGAGAGATTTATTCTAAACAATTTGACATCAGTTGAGCGGCCACCTCAAGAAGTGGCCGCTTCTTGGGGGTAAGGAGTATGTTATTATGTGAGCTTTAAGAGTTTACACGCATCGGAAAATTTAATTATTTTCATAAAAAAGGAAATAGATAAATAAATCAGTTTTTTTTTAACTTACACTCACCAAGGGAGCGGAAGGAGTATACAAGAGGAAGATCATAAACCTCCGTTTAAGGATCTTCGGCGATGGAGACTGCAAGCCCCTTTCGTATACGGAATAATTTCTGTTCGTTTTTAAGTCGCTCCTTACTTTCAGTAATAAACTTTCTTTTTTTTATTTAATTTTTGAACGTTTTTGAATTAATACAGGTTTTGATTTTGGCTCACCGTACATGAATAATTAAAACAACATCTGCATATTAATTTTACTTTTATTTGGTTAAATGGCTTTCTCGAAAATTGTTTAATTTTATTTACGAACGTTTTTATTAGTAATAAATATACGTAACTTACGAATTAACTCACGTAACAAGCTTCTATATTCATATATTTTTAATACGTATATTAGGGGGTTCGCCCCCTAGTCAATACTTCACTCTTTATGCTAAAGTTTGAATTTTGTTCCAATTCTTTAAAAATGACCTCTTAATCACAAAGGCCGTTAATTAGAATAAATAGCTCTTATGAAAGTACTAAAAATCTTTGGCTTAAAGAGTGAGGTATTGACTAGGGGGCAAACCAAATCATATACATAATAATTTCTGTTTGTTTTAAGTTTTGCTCCTTACTTTCTGTTGAAAAACCTGTTGCTTTTTATTTTATTTCTGATCGTTTTTTTTAATAATGCTGGGAAATTCGGCGCCCCCTTCATAGCAATATGTCTTCCCCCATGAAAATTTCCTCCATGGAAAGATCCTCCCACATAACCCCCGACCCCCTTCCACTACCAGAAGTCTGTATACTTCCCAATAACCAATACTATATGTAAACATTGGGTAAAGTTGATAACTTTCAGCCCTCCCCCCAGGGGATTAAGTCATCGTAAAAGACATTGTTATTATATTTTCGACCATGCTGAACAAAATGGCTATCTCAAAATTTGGGGGGTCGGTTGGTTGGCAAAACCCCCCAGGACCAGGGGGCAGGCGTTTTAAATGCTACCCTGAGGGCATATATGGTTCTTATAGAATGGATCCTCTTTTAAACTTCAGAGGGGGTTCATTCAATTGAAAATCAGAAGTTATATTGCCCTTGTTAAGAGTCGAAAGTGATTTGTTGGCAACTAGCCCCCCCCCTCCCAATGTTCTTTTTTTGCCAAATACACCTGATAAAATTTTTTGGATTGTCATTGGTTAAAAATAAATATAAGGTCGTATAGCAAGAACTCCGGGTCGAAAAAAAAACCAGGGCCCTTGGGCAGGCGTTGTAAGTTATGCCCTGGGGGCATATATGTTTCTTATAGAAGGGAGGCTCGTATAAACTTCAGAGAGGGCTGATTCGATTGGAAATTGAAAGTTTTTGGTTCGCTTTTTAATAGTCAAGAGAGACCAGAGGACAACCCACTTCCCCATTTTGTTTCGTGTTCTTCCATTGCATTTGCCGTGCCACTTAGGACACAGTCCACCGACATGATCCATGTAAACGGGGAAGAAATGATCCTACTAACCTCATTTCCTACCTTATCCGCGGCAATGTTTTTCTCGTACATAGTGTCTGGTATACCATACAAGGATAGGACCTTCGATAAAGCTCTTCTATCAGCTGAATCAAACGCTTGCTCATAATCTATAAAACAGAAGACTAAGGGTGTTTGATGACTCGGGCACTTCTCAATTATTAATCTAAGAATGAATGTTCGGTCGACGCATCCTCTACTCTTTCTGAAACCACAGTGTTCGTCTCTTAAAACTTTATCTACAGCATCTCTAAGTGCAAAAGTATTACCTATCTTACCCCCTTTCTTTAACTGGGACAAATGCAGGTTGACTATTCTCTCAAAATATATAACATGCCAGTAGATTATCTTATAATGATTCTGTCTGGCTGCATCTTCCAGATCTCCAGATCGGTAATTCTGTCCATGGCCTCCACTTCACACCTCCTTAATTCACATTTTAATGCTTTCTCCACTTTCTCTACAATCCTGTTGTTTTCATATAATCCATCACTCAAATAATTCTTGTGCATGCCCCTCCTCCTCTCTATTAAACATAAAGCATTTTCACTAATTGTTTCCCTAGGGTTGTTGACTGTTTCCCTAGTGTTGTGATAGAAATAAGGATAATAATAATGCAAGGATTTAAAAAGTGCATGCTTGATATTTGATTGATATTTAGCATTTGATATTTAGCAACACGTAAAATAATTTTTCAAAGAAAATTAAAGAGCTATAATAAACCGAAGACGAGCAGAAACAAATTCAGATAATAATTCTAGTATAAAACGACCATATATCACCATCAATAAATAAATGAAACCCCCAAAAGAACAGAAATTACAATAAGTAACCAACTCAAACTTAAAACTAACAGAAATTACTCCAAACAGAAATTACTCGAAACAGAATTACGGCTAGTGCCCCATATGCATTCTTAAGACCCGACGCGTTCTAGATTAATCTATAAATCAGTGTATCGCATTATGTACGTATCACATAATCACACACATCATAGGCAGCGCAATCGCGGTGCCTAAGTAAAGAAGGATGTTGGAACAATGTATTATTTATTTTTAGTTTTTGGTTTTCTTCCATATCAGGGCACTTCGTATCGAAGGAGTTGTCGTACAAACTTGAAAAAGGGCTCATTCGATTGGAAATTGGAATGGCTAGTGCCCTTTTTCATAGTCGAAAGTGATTGGAAGGCAACTAACACCCCTTCCACGCCCACCTTTTCCCCAAACACATCCAATCAAAATTTTGAGATCGTCATTTTTTTTCAGCTTAGTTGATTTCCAGATAGAAATTATGTTTTTGAGGAGCACACTCCCTCACAGCCCTCAGGGCAAGGGTTTTAAGTTATGCCTTGGGGGCATATAAGACCGGTGTTGACACAATGTATCATTTATTATTTTTTTCCTTTAAACTAGGGCACTTCGTATCGAAGAAGTTGTCGTAGAAACTTCGAAAAGGGCTCTTTCAATCGGAAATTGGAGTGGCTTGGGCCATTTTTAATAGTCGAAAGTGACTGGAAGGCAACTAACACCCCTTCAACACCAACCATTTCCCTAAACACATCCAATCAAAATTTTGAGATAGCCATTATGTTCAGCGTAGTTGATTTCCGGATAGAAATTATGTTTTTGAGGAGGAAACTCCCCCACAGCCCTCAGGGCAAGGGTTGTAAGTTATGCCCCAGGGGCGCATAAGGTTTTTACTGAAAGTGTTGTCGTAGAAACTTCAGAGGCTCATTCGATTGGAAATTCAAGAGGGCTAGTGCCCTTTTTAATATTCAAAGGTGATTGGAGGACAACTGACCCCCCTCTCACGCTCACCAATCCCCCAAAAACATCCAATTAAAATTTTGAGATAGTCATTTTGTTCACCGCAGTTGAAAGTTCTGGAAACTAGGTCTTTGAGGATCACAACCCCCCTCCCCCCACAGCCCTCAGGGCAAGGGTTGTAAGTTATGCCCTGGGGGCATATAAGGTTTTTATAAAAAGCGTTGTCGTAGAAACTTCATAAAGGGCTCATTCGATTGGATATTGAAATGGCTAGTGTCCTTTTTAATAGTCGAAATTGATTTGAAGGCAAGTAACACCTCTTCCACACCCACCATTTCCCCAAACACATCCAATAAAAATTCCGAGATAGCCATTTTGTTTCCTGCAGTTGAAAGTTCTGGAAATTATACCTTTGGGCAGGACACTCCCCCACAATCTTCAGGGCAAGGGTTATAAGTTATGCCCTTGGGGCATATAAGGATTTTATTGATATCTTATAGAAACTTGAAAAAGGGATCATTCGATTGGAAATTAAAAGGGCTAGTGCCCTTTTTAATAGTCGAAAATGATCTGAGTGATCTGCAACTGACCTCCCTCTCACGCCCACCTTCTCCCCAAACACAAACAATCAAAATTTTTAGATAGCCATTTATTCAACGTAGTTGCAGGTTTTGGAAATTTATTAGGTCTTTAAGGATGATAACCCCTCCCCCCCCCCGCAGCCCTCAAGGCAAGGGTTGTAAGTTATGCCCTGGGGGCATATAATGTTTTTATAAAAAGCGATATTGTAGAAACTTCAAAAAATGCTCATCCATTGGAAATTAAAATGGCTACTGTCCTTTTTAATAGTTGAAAGTGATTGAAGGGCAACTGACCCCCGTCTCACGCCCACCATTTCCCAAAACACATCCAATCAAAATTTTGAGATATCCAGTTTGTTTAATGTAGTTGAAAGTTCTGGAAATTAGGTATTTTAGGATGATAAGGTTCTTATAGATAGCGTTGTCGTAAAAACTTCAAAAGGGGCTCATTCAATTGGAAATTGAGAGGGCTAGTGCCCTTTTAATAGTCAAAGGAGATTGGAGGGTAACTAACCCCCCTCTCATGCCCACCATTCTCCCAAAGACGTCCAATCATAATTTTCATATAATCATTTTGTTCAACGTAGTTTAAAGTTCTGGAAATTAGGTCTTTGAGGATGACAACTCCCCAGCCCTCAGGGCAAGGATTGTAAGTTATATCCTGGGGGCATATAAGGTTTTATTGAAAGCGTTGTCGTAGAAACTTCAAAAAGGGCTCATTTGATTGGAAATGGAAAGGGCTAGTGACTTTTTTAATAGTTGAAAGTGATTTTAGAGCAACTAGCGCTCCTCTCACGTCCACCATTTCCCCAAACACATCAAATCAAAATTTTTAGATAGCAATTTTGTTTAACTTAGTTGAAAGTTCTGGAAATTAGGTCTTTGAGGATGACAACTCCCCTCACAGCTCTTAGGGTAAGGGTTGTAATTTATGCCCTGGGGCATATAAGGTGTTTATAGAAAGCTTTGTCGTAAAAACTCAAAAAGGGCTCACTCGATTGGAAATTGAAAGGCCTCATGCCCTTTTTAATAGTCGAAAGTGATTGGAAGGCTTGGCATTTTTATAGTAAAGATCGATATGGGTACAACATATTATTATTATTTTTTTTTTGTTTAGACCAGGACACTTCGTATCGAAGGAGTTGTCGTAGGAACTTCGAAAAGGGCTCATTCGATTGAAAATAGAAAGGGTGATGCCCCTCTTAATTGTCCAAAGTGATTGGAGGGCAACTAATCCCCCTCCCACGCCCACCCTCCCATTTGCCCATTATGCTTAAAAACTAGATGTAGCCTTAAGATTAAATCAAAATACACTATGTTAATGCTAATCAAACAGTTCGTGGTAACGAACTGTAAGTAAGGAATGACCTGGCTCAATGGTAACCGAAACTCTAAAAAACGGAATTTTCATACCAATAGATACAT
Organism: Artemia sp. Qi Xiang Cuo; assembly: GCF_049724085.1. Classification (NCBI taxonomy): domain Eukaryota; kingdom Metazoa; phylum Arthropoda; class Branchiopoda; order Anostraca; family Artemiidae; genus Artemia; species Artemia sp. Qi Xiang Cuo. The sequence continues at coordinate 68,625,238 of NC_142804.1, forward strand.
GAAAAGAATTGTATTTTATTGTTGAGTTCAAATATATAAATTTTACCAAATTTAATCTAACCAATCAAAAGTTACGCGCCTGACAAAATTTGGCTGATTTTTCAAAAAATGAGGAAACACCCCCTAAAAGTTATAGATCCTTAATGAAAATCACACCATCATATTCAGCGTATCAGAGAACACTGCTGTAGAGGTTTCAAGGTCATATCTACAAAAATGTGGAATTTTCCATTTTTTGCCAGAAGAAAGATCACGGATGCGTGTTTTTTTTCCAGGGGTGATCGTATCGACCCAGTGGTCCTAGAACACCGGGGTATGGCTCAATCGAATTAATATTAAAAGTTATAGTACCTTTTTTAAGTGACCAAAAAAATGGAGGGCAACTAGACCCCCTCCCACGCTCATTTTTTCCCCAAAGTCACCCGATCAAAATTTTGAAATAGCTATTTTGTTCAGGATGGTTGAAAATATGATAACTATGTCTTTTAGGATGACTTAAGCCCTCGAAGCCCCCAGGGGGAGGGCTGAAAGTTATGAAGTTTACCCAATGTTAACATATAGTATTGGTTCTTGGGAAGCATACCGCTGTTTTCAGGGGGGATTTTTTCTGGGCGGGGGGGGGGGGGATGGGTCGGGGAGTATGTGGGAGGATCTTTTCATGAAGGAAGTTTTCATGGGGGATGGGACATGGCTATGAAGGGGGCGCCGGATTTCCCATCATTATTTAAAACAAAAATCAGAAATTAAATATAAAAAAAACAAGTTTTTCAACTGAAAGTAAGGAGCAACATCAAAACTTAAAACGAACAAAAAATATTAGCTATATGATTGGGTTCACTTTCTAGTCAATGCCTTGCTCTTTAAGCCAAAGATTTTTTAGTACTTTCATAAGAGCTATTTATTCTAATTAACGGCCTTTGTGATTAAGGGGTCATTTTTAAAGAATTGGAACACAATTCGAACTTTAGCTTAAAGAGTAAGGTATTGACTAGGGTTACGTAAGTTAATTTGTAAATTACGTCAGAACCAAATTTAGAGACAGCCATTTAGCAAAAGAAAAGTAAAATTTTTATGCAAATTTTGTTTACTTATTCAATGACGGTGAGCCAAAATAAAAGCTGCATTAACTAAAAAACGATCAGAAATTAAATAAAAAAAAAGCAATTTTTTTAAACTGAAAGTAAGGAGCGACATTAAAAATTAAAACGAACAGAAATTATTCCGTATATGAAAGGGGCTGTCCCTCCTCAACGCCTCGCTCTTTACGCAAAAGTTTGACTCTGTATCACAACTTAATTTTTTAAAAAAATAAAAAATTTAAGCGTAAAGAGCGAGATGCTGAAGAGGGGACAGTCCCTTTCATATACGAGATAATTTCTGTTCGTTTTAAGTTTTAATGTCGCTCCTTACTTTCACTTAAAAAAACTTGTTTTTTTTATTTAATTCCCAATAAGGCATCTCAGCAGTATGCCCAGAATGACTGAGGGTATTATGTTCAAACTTTCGGGGCTAATTCTGCTCTTAAAACTTAACCAATTCAAAATAGCGTAAATGTATCAAAGCTATCAAAGGAAGTAAACAGATTTTTTTGCAAATGGTATCAACTTTTCCATTTCAGGTGAACTAGAGGAGGTATGCAACTAAATTAAACACTACTATTTGTGTCCAGATTTTAAAAGGGTGTATGTTGTTAAAAATTGCTGAAAATTTTCTCCAACATACAAATAGTAGGCTAAACTATAAAGTTAAAAAAAAATGAAAAGATTTAAAGGAATTTTTCTTTTTCCCTGAAAAAACTATGTAAATTCAAAACGAACTGAAATTAATTAAAAAAACTTTTCTCACAAATTAAGTTTTTCAAAGAACAGTAAAGAACGCTATTAAACCGAAAATAAGCAAAAATAAAATCAAATATTCTACCAAGCGTGGAACTACCACAAATCAGCATCGATAAATAAATGAAACCCAAAACGAACAGAAATTACAACAAATAACCGACTCAAACTCAAAATGAGCAGAAATTAACATGAGTTGGGCTCAAAACCCCGATGCCTTCCCAAGGCCAGAACATAATTTGCACTTTACTGAAAAAAATACAAATGAAAGTGCATTGTGAGTTTAATATACAAATACTTATATTTAGTAATCATAATGTTAATATTATTTGATTTATTAAAGTTATAAAAGTAAAAACATTTATATTTTTAGTAAAGTGCAAATTATGTTCTGGCCTGTAGATGGTATAGGGGTTTTGAGCCCTATTTATGTTAATTTCTGCTCGTTTTGAGTTTGAATCGGTTATTTATTGTAATTTCTTTTCGTTTTGGGCTTCATTTATTTATCGATTCTGATTTGTGGTAGTTTCACGCTTGATAGATTATTTTATTTTATTTTTGCTCCAAATCCTTTTTTTTGCAAAAAAAAACGGTTCTTTTATTTGCTTGATATGCCTCTCTTGCTTAGTTACTCCATTCAATATTGTAACATTGGCTGCAGCGCTGACTATTTGATTGTGCCTACTATTTAATTGTGCCTACTACCCTACTACCCTCCTCAAATCCCCTTCACACTCGGGGTGCCAATTGTGCTTAACTAAAAACAATTTGTATTTATTCATTAGTATTGAAGGATTGACTGGGCCAAATTGCAAACAAAACTAAAAAAAAGGAATTTTGATAAAAATTGATACAACAAAGTAACTGGTGTTTTATGCTGATTCTTAATGTATAAAAATCATTAAGTTTAATTTTACCCCTTCAAAAGCTTTTTTACCTCAGGGGTGATCGTATCCAACCAATGGTCCTATAAGATCGGGAGAGGGCGGAGTTTATTCGAACGGAAATCAAAGGTTCTAGTGTCCTTTTTAAGTAACCAAAAAGATGGAAGGGCAACTAGCCCCGCTTCCACGCTTCTTTTTCCTCAAAGACATTTGGTCAAAATTTTGAATTTAAAGGTCGAAAAACTGCTTTTGAGGATGACAAGACCCCCATAGCCGCTGGGAAAAGGATTGTAAGTCACGCAATTTGCCATATAGTATTTACTATTGGGGAATATATGGAATTTTTTTTGGAAGGGGAGGATTTCCTTCGGGAAGAATTTTCCGTGGGGAGGAAAGTTTCTAGGGGAGATTTTACGGGTGGATTTCCTGACATGAAAAAGTTTTTTCAACTGATAGTAAGTAGCAACATTAATGCTTAATGAGGAAGGCTAACCCTTCTTCAACCCTCTGCTTTTTACGTTAAAGTTTGACTTTTTGTTACAGTTCTTCAAGAAAAACTGTTCAAACACAAGGGCCGTTGAATTTGAATAAGATAAGATATATTCATAATCAATTAATCATACAAGAAAATACATTGTGCTAATCCCCCAAAGCCTCCTAGGCCTGTAATAGAGGGGGAATACATACCATTTAAATCAAACACTAAATGAATAGAAAAACATTAAAATAGGCTTACATTGAATAATCCAATCAATACATACAATCCATTCACAACACTCCTAATCCCCCTCGAAAGGCTCCATGACCAGGGATACAAGGGGGACTGAGAAGAAAAAAAGAAAAAAAAAACAATATATCCAAACAACTATAAGAAAGAAATCAATCGCCAAACAGCATATAAAATTAAAAAGAGACCATACCTGAGGCCTGGGAGTCATAGCGCAGAGAAGACCACCATAAAAAAAACTAAACATTCAGGGGACATCAACTCCACAAAAAAAAAAAAAAAAAAAAAAAAAAAAAAAAAAAAAAAAACTATTTTGTTTGATTCTTTACTAAATGGTCCTTAAGAATCCTCTTGAAAGTGCCAAACGAGTGGCATTTCTGTACTGAAGAAGGCAGGGAGTTCCAAACCTGATGACAAGCGATGAGGGGATTGAAATCTGACTGCACATTGGGAGTAGGAGGAATGCAGATATTATGTGACGAACGCAGGTTATATGGAGCTGAATCAGAAATAAACTGAGGAGTTTTTAGTAGAGATTTTTGAAGATTGTCATGAAGCTTATTAAAAACAAAAAAAGCATGAGACATAATCTAGATAGACCGTAGATATAAAAGTGGTCTTGGTGAAGACCGACTGATTTCCTTAAACAGGCACCGTGCTTTGTTATACTTGGCTCAAAGCGACTGCAGTGTAGAAGGAAAAGTAGACATCCATACAATGGGGCAATAAGAGACATATGACTGGACAAGGCAGAAAAAAAGAAGCTTCAGAGTAGTCCAGGAAAGGTGTGTTTGAGTTTTCGAATAATACCCAAACACCGGGAGACCTTAACTCTAATTATGACTATATGGTGTCTAAACGAAAGGTTCTCATCAAGCAGGATACCAAGAAATCGGACCAACCGATTCTTTGGTCTACACAAGGAGCCTTGTGACACCTGAAGCTGTGTCAGTTGAGGGAAAGCTACACCAATTCGACAAAAATAAGAAAATGTGACTTGGCAACATTCAAGGCCAAGTAATTCGCCTCAAACCATGAAACTACTCTCTCAAATATTGCCACCAGGTTAGACCTGATATCACATTTCGTCTTCCCTAGAGTCCCAAAAGTGCTGTAGTCAGCAAAAGCAACGAAGCAATCTTCATTAGAAGTAGCATTGGGGCACGAAGGAACATTCGGATGACACAGATTGCAGCATACGACTGGTGTTCTTGACTACTGAAATCAGTTCATTGACGTAAATCAGAAATAAAATGGGGCCAAGAACAGATCCCTGGGGGACGCCATATTCTACTTCAGAATGGCTCCGGAAAAGTGGATCAATTGAAATAAGTCTACCAGAAAGATATGATTCAAACAAAGAGAAAGCATTTGATCTTATACCAATATGCAATAATTTCCAAGGAAGAATCTGATGAGTCAAAGAATCAAAAGCTTTACGAACATTCAAAAATAAAGCTGCCGGGATAAGACCAAAATCTATTGCCGAATGACTGAAATTCAAGAGAGATGCGCAACCATGCTCTGTAGAGTGATTCGCTCGGAATCCGAACTGGAAATCATGCAAACAATTTTTGTCATCCAGAAAACTAAGAAGTCTGGATAGCATAGTCTTCTCAAAAAATTTTGCTGAAAACACATAGGAGAGAAATTGGCCTACAATTAGCAGGATCACTCTGAGACCCACCTTTATACTGCACTATAACCTTAGCTCGCTTGAGAGATTCCGGGAAAATTCCTATCTCGAAAGACAGATTGACAAGCTTAGTCAATGATGACAGAATAGCAGGAAGAACGGAACGGATAACCCTTGTAGGAATTCTATCTGGCCCTGAAGACGATGAACCTTTAAGTGCATTTACGATCTGACATACCTTAAACTCAGAAAGAGGGGTCAAGACCATTGACTCTAAACATGGGGGTACAAGATAGGATCTGAAATCGCAACGAGGAGTTGTAGAGCTCACAGAGGAAGCAGTCGTCTTTCTTATATTAGCAAAATAAGACTTAAGCTCTAGCTGAACATTTTCTTTTCCTTGGACAATTTTACCATCGACTAACAGCATTGTTGGAACTGAGGGCGGAGTGGGAGTAGTTCTGAGTAAAGAATAAATAATTTCCCTTGTCTTCCCAACATATTTTACACACTCAGAAAATTTCCTGTCATAATGCTGAGACTTGGCCTTATGACACAGAGAATTAAATATACTCCTATAGGCCTTGAACCGCTAATAATGAGAAGTAGATGACGAAGCCTTGTATAGCTTCCACAGATAATCTTTCCTTTTTCAGCTATTATGGAGACCTGGAGTCATCCACGGATTCAGCAGTACTATCCTTATCGAAGTATGAGGTGCTGGATTCTGGTGGCAAACTTCTAGGATACCTTCTTTTACTGGATCATAAAAGAAATCAAAAGAGCGGTTAAAATCCGATTCAGAATCTAAACTATCCCATGGCTGATCAGTCAAACGAGATTTAAGTAGACTGATCTCACTGACACCAAAACGGAAAAATGAGAGATTAGATGGCGAAGCTTTACGCTGCGATCGATCAGCAGTCCTATATCGTGAAATAGCAGGAAAATGATCAGAAATATCACTAACCATCACCGAATCATCTAAGATATCTAGTGACGAAAAAATATTATCAATAAGTGATGCATGCATCTCAGTAACCCGGGTTGGTATACAAACTGAAGGTAGAGCTCCCGCAGAAAGCATCATTGACAAAAAATCTGCAGCAGAAGCAGAATTTTGATCCAACAGGTTAAGGATGAAATCCCCCATAAGGATTAGTTTGCAAGGATGCTTTTGGACTAAGTCCAAAACCTCTTCTAGAATTTTTATAAACGAAGGAATAGATCCACTAGGGGATCTGTAAACCAAACCGACAACTAAATCCTTACAACCTGACTTAATGTCAATAAAAAGGGATTCAAAGATTCCTTCCTCATTTCTACTCAAATCACTTCGGAAATTATATACAAGATGATCGGCAATATACAGGACAAGGCCACCTTTTGCCATCTGTTTCCGGTTCATCCTCTCCATCCTAAATCTTTGGATGTCTAAAAGCATATCCTTTATTGAATCCAGGAAAGTTTCACATAATCCAATAACATCTGGAGTTACACTATTGACGATCCGTTTCAGCTCATCAAAAGAGGAGCAAAGTCCCTGAATGTTTAGGTGAAGCACAGAGAAAATACCATCTTGTTTAGAAGAGGCAGAACCATTTAATTGCGAAACATATTTACTTTCAATAACCGATTTACGATCATTATAAGTCCTATTTCTACTTACAAGTGAATTATTATTTAAACTTTATGAATCTAAAGGATTATTTTGTAACTCAACAAAACGGTCCCCTAAAGAATTGACATCACACTGGTCACCAAAAGACTTAGTCATATTACTTAATGTGGATGGTAGATCCACTCCGTGACCAAACTCCTAGACAAAAGGTTATGACAAGTGTTTTTGAAGAACTCTAAGACTTGGCCCCTCATATACGAAATTATTTCTGTTCTTTTTAACTTTTAATGTTGCTCCTTACTTTTAGTTGATAAACCTATGGTTTTTTTCTATCTAATATATTTAGAATCTAGTGAAACGTAAGAAGAGTGGCCTCCTATATGGAATCTATTTTTGAAAGAAGCGCATTTCAAAAAGAAGTTTTATGATAGGAAAATTGAAGAATTAAATTAAAACCTAAGATGAGCAGACATAAAATCATGCATTAGTTCAAGCCTTAAACAAGCACAAATTGCTTTCTGTGAGTAATGAAACCTGAAACGAAACGAAATTAAAATGAATAATCAAGTCAAACTTGAAATGAAACGAAAATTACCACAAACAGGAATAAGGTATCACCCCCTAAACCCTCTAAAGAACAGAACATCATGTCAATGCATCAGAGCGACATGAGACTGATAATAACCCTGGACGCCGACTTAATAGAGTCTTATACTATTATAAACAAAATGGTTATCTCAAAATGATCTGGTATCATGGAAGTAATGAGGGATGGGTTGCCAAAAAGGGCAGGGCATGGAATGAAAGGCGGTTGTCCTCCGATCATTTTGGTGCTAAAAAATGGCATTCGAGTGGTCAATTTCCAACCGAAATAGACCCCTCCGATTTGTCGGCTACCACTTCTTCCCTATGAAGTTGCCGGAGAAAAAAGTAACACGTTGAAGGATCTTCACCTGATCAGTCTTATAGCGCTGTCTCTGATGCTTTTGGCTGTTTGAAGTTTTGAAATCGTTTTTAAGCTTCGGTCGAACGTTGTTCCTCTTTTTTTTTATCCTGAAACTGTTTATGTCTTGAGATCCTGCGCATATTTACTACTACTACTACTACTAACAATAAACTGCAGCACCAAGCCGCCTGAGACCAGGCTACGCACGCTCCTCCATCTTATTCTTTTCAAAGCCTCCCTCCTTACACCCTCCCAAGAAGTCCCAATTGCCTTTAAACCCGGGTCAATAGTAACCGAAACTCTAAAAAACGGAATTTTTATACCAGTATATACATGAAAAGAATCGGATTTTTATGCTGATTTCTAATATATAAATTTCATCAAGTTTAGTCTTACCCATCAAAAGAAAGAAAAAATTGGCCTTATTTTTGAAAAAAGGGGAAAACACCCCCTAAAAGTGATAGAATTTTAATGAAAATCAAACGATCAGATTCAGCGTAACAGAACACCGTACTGTAGATGTATCAAGCTCCTATCTGCAAAAATGTGGAATTTTGTATTTTTTGCCAGAAGAAAGATCAAGGATGCGTGTTTATTTGTTTGATATTTTTTTTTCCAGGGGTGATCGTATCGATCCAGTAGTCCTAGAATATCGTGATAGGGCTTATTTGAACGGAAATTAAAAGTTTTAGTGCCCTTTTTAAGTGACCAAAAAATTGGAGGGCAACTTGGCCCCCACCCACGCTCATTTTTTTCCCGAAGTCACCCAATCAAAATTTTGAGATAGCCATTTTGTCCAGCATAGTCGAAAATCTAATAAATATGTCTTTGAGGATGACTTAATGCCCCACATGGGGAAGGGCTGCAACCTATGAACTTTGCCCATGGTTTACATATAGTATTGGTTATTTGGAAGTATACAGACGTTTTCAGGATGTTTTTTTTCTGGTGGGGGGGGGTTCGTAGGAGGAGGTCACGTCGGATGATCTTTCCATGGAGCATGTTTCATTGGGGGAAGGGACATTTCTTTGAGGGGGTGCCGGATTTCCCAGCATTGTTTAAAAACGACCAGAATTTAAATAAAAAAACAATAAAAAGTTTTTTTGTCAAAATAAAAAGTTTTTTCAACTGAAAGTAAGGAGCGACATTAAAACTTAAAACGAACAGAAATTATTACGTATATGAGGGGGTTCTTCCCCTCGTCAATACCTCGCACTTGCATTTTTTTAAAAACGATCAGAAATTAAATGAAAAAACAAATTTCTTCAACTGAATGTAAGAAACATTATTAAAACTTAAAACAAATAGAAATTATTCTGTATATATGGGGGCTGCCCCCTCCTCAACACCTTAATCTTTACTCTGAAGGTTGAATTTTGCCCCAATTCTTTATGAACGACTCTTGAAACACAAGGGTTATTTAATTAGAACAATCAGAAGTTTTTTTTATCAAACAGTTCGTGATAACGAACTGTAAGTAAGGAGCGACCCGGCTCAATAGTAACCGAAACTCTAAAAAATCGGAATTTTGATGCCAATAGACGCATTAAAAGAATTAGATTTTTATGCTGATTTCAAAAGTTTCGTCAAGTTTAGTTTTACCAATCAAAAATTTTCGCGCCTGAGAAAATTTGGTTATTTTCAAAAAGAAGCGAAAAAAGCCCCTAAAACTCATAAAACTTTAATGAAAACCACAACATCAGATTCAGCGTATTAGAGAACCCTTCTATAGACGTTTAAAGCTTCTATCTGCACAAATGTGGAATTTTATATTTTTTGCCTGAAGAAAGATCACGGATGCGTGTTTATTTGTTTTTTGTTTGTTTGTTTTTTTCCCCAGGGGTGATCGTATCGACCCAGTGGTCCTAAAATATCTCGGAAGGGCTTATTCGAACGGAAATTAAAAGTTCTAGTTTCCTTTATAAGTGACCAAAAATAGAGGACAACTAGGCCACCTCTCACGCTCATTTTTTTCCCAAAGTCACCCGATCAAAATTTTGAGATAGCCATGTTGTTCAGCATGGTCGAATAATACAATAACTATGTCTCTGAGGACGACTTAATCCCCCACACTTGCCGGGGGAAGGGCTGCAAGTTATGAACTTTGCCCATTTTTACATTTAGTATTGGTTATTGGTAAGTGTACATAAGTTTTAAGGGGGGATTTTTTCGGGTTGTTGAGGGGGGGGGGGTTCGGGGGCTTCTTGGAAGGATCTGTCCATGAGGGAAGGGGCATTGCTATGAAGGGGGCGCCGGATTTTCCAGCATTATTTAAAAGAAACATTAAAAAAAAAACAATTTTTCAACTGAAAGTAAGGAGCAACATCAAAACTTAAAACGAACATAAATTATTATGTATATGATTGGGTTCATCCCCTAGTCATTACGTCACCCTTTTACGCTAAAGTTTATTTTTGTACTTTCATCAAAGCTATTTATGCTAATTAACGGCCTTTGTGATTAAGGGTCATTCTTAAAGAATTGGAACAAAATTTGAACTTTGGCATAAAGAGCGAGGTATTGACTAGGGGGCGAACTGCCTAATATACGTAAATATATACGAATATTGCAGTTCGGTACGTAAGTTAATTCGTAAGTTACGTCAGAACAAAATTTCAAGAAAGCCATTTAGCCAACAAAAGTAATATTAATATGCAAATTTCGTTTTAATTATTCATGTATGGTGAGCCAAAATCAAAGCTAAAATTCAAAAATATTTAGAAATTAAAAAAAAAAGTTTTTTTAACTGAAAGTAAGGAGCGACATTAAAACTTAAAACGAACAGAAATTATTCCGTATATGAAAGGGGATGTCCCCTCCTGAATGCCTCGCTCTTTACGCTAAAGTTTGAATCTGTGTCACAACTTTATTTAAAAAAAAAAAAATTAACGTAAAGAGCGAGACGTTGAGGAGAAAAAAACTCATTTTTTTTATTTAATGTTATAAAGAGAAAGTGCTGAAAACATTTATGTTTTTAGTAAAGGCTTTGCCTACCTACTTGCTTTCTTAAATTAAAGTTTTCTAAAATTAGGGTAAAAGCTGAGTAGCATTTAACCTTTCGTTAGGATTCTTTAACCGTTGTTAAGATTCCCAGGACTTGTTTCATTGGGATTGGGAGACTTATTCTGCAGAACTTATGAGATTGAATTCAATATACTGTACACAAATAGTGGTATGAGCTTTTTGGAACTTAGTATTATCGCTACAAAATGTGTTTCTTTTCAAGTTTATACTGCTTGAGAAGATTATAGGTATTCTTCAATCTTTCAGTAATTCAATGTGTCCTTGATTGATTTTACAACAACCATGAACAAGGTCAGTGCAATCTTTAGATTATTCTGTGTGACCTACATCTTTTTTTGAGTTTTACAAAAACGAAAATTTTCTATCTATGCCTGTCTTGCCAAGGTATGTTGTATTTTAATCTTCTAAAGTATTCTTTCTTTCTACATGAAAGAGTTTCTTTTCTTCCGTCCTGTGCGACCCATTCTTGAACTTCCCACTGAATATCAAAAAGTGAATTACCGTGAAAAGGAAGTTATTTGTTGGGTTGATTTATCAATTATTCTAAATTTTACTCAACCGTTAAGTTCATTGTTTAATGGGTTACGACTCAGTTCTTACACGCACCAATGTTTTTGACTGTACGAATGCGTAGATGTATAATTTGAAAATGCGGAGATTTTAATAGCTCTGTATTCTCGTGCAATGAATAGCAAGAAATCATCAAGGATTGAATTTTAGGACAGTTATCCTGCTTAATTTTTCCGAAATTATTATCGAACAGAAATTATTACGTATATGAGGGAGGTTACTCCTCCACAACACCTCGCTCTTTACGCTAAAGTTTGAATTCTGTCCCAATCTTTTAAGAACGACTCCTAAAACACTATGTTCGTTTAATTAGAACAATAAGAAGCTTTTTTTAAGCAGTAAAAACCTTTAGCATAAAGAGCGAGGTGATGTGGAGGTGTAACCTTCTCATATACGTAATAAGTATAAAATACCTTGGTTAGGTTAAAAAATACCAAAAAATACCTAGGTTAGGGTACGTATTTAATATATGCTATGCGTTACCCTCCCCCCTCCCCACCCCCTAATGTGCAAATATATAGCCCAAGTTTGTTTCTAAACTATTGTATTTTCATCCTGATTTGTTTTATTTCATTAGCATTAATGAAACTTCATTTCTCGCGTGTTGCCCGGATTCTAATCAAGTACTGTGAAGTTTGGTTAATAATAATGAAATATACAGATATATGTTGAAAATACAATAATTTAGTAATACAATTATGAAAACTACAAAAAAGAATTATGGTGGGGGCCACACAGACCGCATTATATTAAATACCTAACCTAACCCAATCAAAATACCATCTCTATATATTAAATATTTAATAAAAATATACCTACAACATAGATTTCAACAGAGTCAAAGCTAATTTTCTTCGGATTCTGACAGGTAAAAACGGTTATTGTCTTATCTGTAGATCCACCTTCTCGAGTGTGTACTAAATGATGCACAAGTACTGTTTATTCTACAATGCAATAACTTTAAAGTACCAAGGACACTAAAAATGAAATGAAATAAGATGATAAAAAATGAAACGATTCTTTAATTTGGTTAGATGAAAATGTATACAATTACATAAAATGTTCTTTTCCCTACAAGAAAGTGTTCACACAAAAAAGCCAAAAAAGTGTTCACACTTTGGTGAGAACACCAAAGCAAGCTTTGGTGTTCTCACTGAAGTAACTCTAATAGCTTCTTTTCCCTACGTGGATTAGTTCGCCAAATGTATTTTATTGGCGGTGGTTTTATTTGTTTTTCGTTTTATTTTGGTTTTCTATCTTGTTCTTCTCGTGTTTCTCTTGTGCTGAAGACTTGTTTTGATACAGGCGAAATATCCGCGTTGTTTTACATTTGTGTCTTTTCTCTCCACTGGCCAAAGTCTCGTTTGTTTTTTTTTTTTTTATTTTTTTTTAATTGAGTTTTTTCGCTCTGTTGTTTTTTTTTTTGTTTTTTTTTGTTAGGGGTGTAAATGTTTTCATTTTGGTGTCCTTACTACTTTATAGCTTAAGTTTCACTGCGAGTGAAGATTTTTCATTATTTTGTTTTTCACACTAGCTCCAGTTTCTACTTTAATAAGTTTTTGTACTCTTGGGTGAATCTTCAATATCACCTGCACTCAGAATTGAAAAAAAAAACACTACTCAACCGAAAAGACAACACAAAAGGGGTATTTTTTTTAATTCTAGAGGGTGGTTTCACATTTTGCCCCCTCCAGATTTCAGAACCAACAACTAATGGTCAGTTTGACATAAAAAAAAATCCACTTTAACTACGTCTGCAATAAACAAACTCAAATAACTTGATTTATTTTTGCGAGAATCTCAAAAGAAAATGTAACAAAACTGAACCCAATGTTTTTTCCTTTTAACCCTTTGGGTACGGAATTAAGATATAGGGTAGATAGAAATTATTCAAAAGAGTATTTTGGCGTAAAAAATATCGCTGATTCCGAATCTATCCTCAGAATTGTCCTAGCACAATCACAAATACGAAGCACAAATAACGAAGATACAGAATGTCCTTGTGTGAGGACGTTCGTCCTTGGTGGAGTACGGTTTTCTTTCAATTTGAGCATTTTCTATGAAAACTCTTCAGCATTTTCAAAGTCTTCCGAAACGAATTATCAAGTAAATCTTGTTCAGATATTTTTTAATAAAAGCAAAAGGAAAAAAATGCACAAATTTAACTGTGATAAACAAGGAAACAGTTCCTATCGACTTCCAAACACAGCGGCAAGTCCATACACTTTATACATTTCATGTGAGTCTTTTTCTTGCAGACTCTGCAGCAAAGCTGTTCCCTATCCATCTTTGGAAAGTGTCCCTGACCATCCTGACATATATAAGCTGGGGTAGCTATGACGTTGGGAGAGTTGGTTCGCTTCGCAACAGGAGCACTGTGATCTTCAGAGGACGGACGACCGAAGTTTTTTTTCACCAGGGGGAATCCAAGCTCATAGGCAATCTGGCATCGGAAGCGGAGCAATGGCACGGACCTTGTTCCTACTTGGCTGCAGTGTCTTCTGTACAACAGCCAAAAATTGACAATCGAAGTGTCGACAAGGTAGTAGAAAATTCTCATGTACCATCTCATTGACCGTATTTGGGTTTTGTATAAGGCAGTTAACACATCTGACAAATCGACGCCCCCATATACTTGCTGTATTCTTTGACTATCCCACCTCAGACAAGTCTCCCGCGGCTCGACTGCACAATAGGTCGATGCTAGAGTAATGGCTTTATTATCGAACCAACGGATTACGGCGACATCGTTGCAAGTCTCGACTCTCCAATCAGTTACTCCTCTTCCTTCTTTTTTCAAGTCCTTCTCGTCGATGAGCGTACAACCTTTGACTTGGTCTTTTTGGAGTGATGCCACACAATCAGATCTGGTGAACGACTAGTGGTATGATAGCGAACCAGTTGTCAAAATAAATTTTGAAGCCTTTCTTTGGTGGTAAGTCTTTGATCAGCCTTTGCACGACCGAAACACTGAGTCCGAAGTCTCCAGGAGCTACGGTACCACGGCTCTTGTAAGTTTCGGAGTCGTAGACTATCCCACTAGCTCCAGCTCGAGTCAAAATTTTGAACCCCCACTTGTTCGGCTTAGCAGGTAAGTACTGCTTCATGTGTGAGCGGCCCTGGAAGGTATGACCCGCTCATCTACACTGTGACACTCTTTGGGCTCAAGCTGCCTCCTGGCTTGCAGGATAAATTTGATCATCGGTCTTTTCTTCAAAGCCTGTCGTGTTCTTGATCGTCCACGGGCTTGCTTGTTGAGTTGTCAACAAGCTTGTATCCTTTGACTGATCTTCTAACGTCCCCTCCAGCAAGTTACTTTCGAGAAAATTTGGTGCAGGTCCAGGGATTTTCCTATTTTCAGCTATTTCATCAACTAGAGGTCTCATTTCTTCGTAAAGCAATTAACTGTAATCCATGTTAGGGAGCCATTCGTCTTCTCCGTCTGATTCCTCTAGCTTTTCTAGGTCAGAGACTTTGCCATCTGGCAGCTCAAAAAAAAGCTCCACGGCGCGCTGACTGTCGAGTCTCCCCGCTGCCTTCCTCTGAGAAATGCGTCTCGTTTTTTCCTATTCATCCTCCTTATCCGTAATTATATGTAGACAATAGAATAGAATATATTTTATTCACTAATAGCTGGAACTAACATGAGCATGTCATGACATAAAAAAGAGACCCAAATCAAGGATAAAAAAAAATAAATAAATAGCAACACGAAAAATTAAGGCAACAAGTCAATAAATTAAAGTTTTCAAGCAAGGTCAATAAAATTGAATGATTCAATAAAAAATTAATATATGTCAAGAATCAATTTCCACAGTTAAAATAGTGAACATTTATAGTATAGACTTTACTGTATTAACTTTATACAGAATATATCAGAATATTAAATATATAAATGGTTGGTACATTTAAAAGCACTCACAGGCCGAAATAAACTGCATCAAACATTAAATATTTGTTAAGGTTGCATTATTAAAATACCGAGTAAAAAAAGGGATAAATGGTTTGCAATATCTCTCGGTACTAGAGGCTGGGTAAGTCATTAACTTTGGACAATTATTTTTTATTTGTTGGAGTCTAGTGACTGGTTCTTGAGTGGGGGGGGGGGCTCTCGACGTCGGGTAGTAGACCACGATGAGCTGGGGAATTCAAACAATTTAGTTCAAACCGATATGTCAACTCATGTCTATGACTATCGAGTGAATTCAAGTTGATTTGTTTTAGTGCATCATCATATGTTGAGTAGCTATGTCCAAGTATAATTTTTACAGCTCTTTTTTTGTATTATCACCCGGATGCCAAGCTGGACATGCATACCCAAGAGACGTTCTAACGTAGGCACCAAGAAAAGAATGGAAGAAGGCCCGACCAAAAGAGAAAAAATCTATTCGAATTTGTTGCTTTGTATCTATGATTCCTGGACCAGATTGTAGTGGAAACTCACTTACCTGCCCTATTCCTATTGTAGTACAAACATACCCACTCAGTACGATCGTCCTCGTACGAGGCAGGGGAATTTCTGATTCCTATAACTTCATCCCTGATTCTAGAATGGCCGAGAAAAAAAATTCATTGGCCCTTTGCAATGACTCAACATCAGCTCTGATTTTTTGTAGAGCTTTCTGGCCCCATTCCACCTCTTAACAAAATAAAAAAAAGAACCTACCTTTTGTCCAATTTCGACCCACTTTTTTCGATTACTCAATAAAAACTGAAAGCGGAAGTGAAACATCAACTGAGGGTGGTTTTTCTGTTGTCCTGAAGTTGACGTTTAGCCCCGTAGATGGCTGACTCGGTTGCTCTTTTGCAAGGCCATGAAATCGAAGAGGTTTATAAGCCTGCCTCGTGCGAGGACGCTTGGACAGAAAGGGTTTCAAAATTATCAGAAAAAATCCAGCTCAAAATCCGTTAGATCACGACTGTGATTTGCGATTTCCTGCGTAGGAAGTATGCCGTAAGTGTGGGGAGCCTACGGTTAAACAAGATCCCAGGGAACATCTGAATTTCATATGTCAGGCGAGGCAGAAAACCTCTGGTCTTGTTACAAGTTCAAGTAGGAAGTATTGACTAAATAAAAATTGCTAAGATTTGCCTTCACAGATTTAGTGCATATACAGGCGAACTTGATCTTACAGGATATTGCAAAAATTCTAGATTTGTAGGAAGTTTATATAGAAAACTGACAGTTTACAAATCACAATTAGTGTGCCTTTGAAGGTATTTTGTCTGTTATAGCGCCTGTTATATTGTCTGTTAAGTATATAGAAGCTAAGTAAAACCTGTTTCTCTGATGCTCATTCCTAATGGAATATTACAAAATATATAATTTGGAATATATATTTGCACATTAGGGGTGGTGGGGGGTAAAGTATGTGGACAGTCTGAAGTTAGAAAACAAGTCTTACTTTATAATATGCAGATTAATTTCACCGAACACATTTTGCATGCAGACCCGCTATACTTTAGCCCCCCCCCCTAATGTACAAATATATAGCCCAAATTTGTTTCTAAATTATATATTTCCATCAGGCAGATCGCAAATTAAATAAATTTCATTCAATATAGATCGCAAACTCAATGAAAACCGGTTCTACTTAGCTTCTATGTGCATAGGCGCTATAACTGACAAGTACCCCTTTGAAAATTTTACTATTACAATTTACTGTTTAATAAAAAGTGTTCCAATTAATTCTCCTTTTGAATATTTTCTTATTCGGAAGAAAAATAATCTTAGCACGTTTTCAAGCATAGATATTTCCCTCTCACTGTCTTTTAGCACTTTATTGTTATTGATCACAGAGAAACGTAGTTTGCAAAAGTAGAAAACTATAATAAATAACACCTTATAGGTAAGCTGCCAATTTCTATAATAAATTCGTCTGTGATTCTACACTTTTGCACTCTATATGTATACTAGATATTTTTTTCTTCTTTAATTGCTTCAGCATGTGCTGGTTTCGCTATTTTTGAAGCAAGCAAATTTATTAGTGCTTATGTAAGAATTCTTTTGAAGGTTGTAAGGTACAAATTTGAAAAAAAATTCTTTTAAAATTCGCAAATTACGTGATACTTTAAATAGGCTATAAGAAAATTCCCTAGATATCGGAAGAGTGGCACCAGAGGTTCAAATTCAAGAAGATTTGAGGAGGGGGTACGGATTTTTTCGATTAAAAAAAAAAATGTAGATACAAAGGCAAAGACGTTATTTTTGAATCTTGTGGGGGAGGCGTTTTTTTTTTCATTATTACTGAAAATACAAAAAAAGGTATTTTTCAAAATCTCTAGGGGGAAAGGGTATTTTCTTTACCCTTGTCTGGTACCTCTTAGTACCACGGATGCGAAGGCCTCTTTGTAGGAAAAAATAAATGAAAAGAAAAGTAAATTCCACGATTTTATTATGTGTATTATTTCATATTTGCATATTTTACACTTTTATTGCATACATTGCTTTGTGTATGCACGCTGTGCAGACGCCCTTACACATGCAGAATGAAATGAGACTACATTTAGTGAAATACACGTTAAACTGTCTAAACCCTAATATGTAACTCTTTTGGCTGAAATAAAACTTTTAGTTGTCTGGGAGCAAAGAAGAAAAAAAAACTGTTGAAAGCTTAGAAAACTGAAAAAATACGAATACAAGAAATATTAAAATAGATGGTCAAATAATGAGGTTTGGAAGCCTTAATGGAGGCTCAGTTGGCAAATGGATAGTCAGATTCCCATCCCTGAAAGAATCTTTGCTTCCACTAAAAGCAATAAAACTTATAACAACTTCGTATTTCATATTCATCAAAAATCTAAATATCTCCATAGGCCAAGGGGAAGGGGGTAAAAAGGTTTGAGCTAATCAATTTACTCCCTAATAAAATAATCAAATAAAGAAGAAAAATCACTGCATCTATTCACATGTTGAAACTGTCAGTAGCAGCAAATAATTTCTTATTCCCTGCTTCTAAATACTTATTAACAAGAAAATGGACTCATGCTGTGTTACATAGAACGCTGATCCAAAATAGAAAAAAAAGGATAAGAGAAATAGTATTCAGTAGCCACTGTTTAATTATGTACTTCTCAAAATTGTACACCCTTTTACCGACCTGCAATCCAATCATGACCTCTTAACCATAATCTTGACGTCATTAAGCCACCTGTGGTGAAGTTGAACTCTTTTGTTTTTGTAAATTTTTCTTAAGTACAGAAGGGTAACACAATTTATAACAATAGAACCAACCAGTGGCGGATCCAGGATTTTTTTAGGGGGGGGGTGCAAAAGAGGTTGATCCGTCAAACTTGCGTTAGGAGCAAGTTTAATTAACGCAAACTTTAGGGGGTGAGCGCCCCCCTCGCCCCTCCTGAATCTGCCACTGGAACCAACTAAGTTTAATTCCATCAGGGATAGCTCAATGATGCCAAGATTGTCCCAATGAGGCCATGAGTTTGAGAGGCACAGGCTACTTCGAGTCGGTCTGTAGTAATATGTCGCCCATGAGAACCGGAGTAGCTTTTAGTTACAACAGCACAGCGGATATGGGACTCTCCTCTGGAGAAGACGGTTTAGAGTCCGAGTCGCTCTGTAGTACAAAAATTATAGTTACCGTAGTACAATGGTAGTGAGACTCTCCGTTAGAAATAATGGATTTGATCTTAAGCATAGTTAATGTCGGCAATAGTCAAGTAGTACTTTAGCTACAAAAGCACAGCGGTGTAGATACTCCCATTCTGAATCGGTGGACTTGTGACACAATTCCTGTATGGTAAGGAATTGTTTTCGATGTAAAAACTCAACCTCAGCTGGTGGAAAAGTCAGTTAATCTCTGCTTGGCAACACGGGGCCCAGGGTTTGATCCCAGCTGCCGCAGGGTTTAAACTTGCATGGAGACTGTATATTAACGTCTCCAAATGATCAAACAAGAAGAAGAAGTGATTCTTTTTCCTTTTTTCGAGAATAGAATGACTCCTCTGCCTCAAACTTAAGGTTCGGCCTTTTTTTCACTATCTCCACGGTTTGGTTTTGTAGTTTCAATGTTCAGGGTTTATTTTATTGGAAATTGGGAAATTGCTGGCCTTGGTATACTTTCATTTTTACACAATGCCCGTGTACCAGCCAATAAAAGAATACAAACTACTAAAACAGCGTATCTGCAACTATAGGCCATACGCCCTTTGGATAGTAGTAAAGAGTATATGTATCACCTGAGGAAATCGTTTCGCTTTTTTTTGTCAAGTAGAGGGACCCAGTGCTTTTCTAGTTCAAAATATATGATTCAATCAAAATAGTATAACTACAAAACATTTGTTTTAGATACAAAACTTGAGCAGAAAAACCCAAGATACAGGCTAGAGAAGGTTCAAAATTTCCCTTTTCATCTGCTGTGAGAGTCCTTGCTACCCAATAAAGAAATATGCTCAATGATTTATTGTTGGAATGTCTTTTTATGCCTGTTCAGATATTTACTATTTTTCTTCAATATTTACATGCTTTATCAGTATTTTTCCTGCCAATTGAAAGAACTAATCCCCCCCTTGAGGATTTTGCCTGCATACTTGTTTACATGTGCCTCCTTATAAGCTAGACTGGGACTTATGCATGATTGGATTTCGATTCCACTTTCTTTTCTTAGGAAAAAATGGAAATTTGTTGTTTTTTCTGGTCAATGGACTGCCCGCTTCCGGAAATCACGTACACTAGATTGCGCGCGCCAAACGTGGTGGAATTGTGCCAAGCGTGGCAGAAACTGTGCCAAGCGTGGCAGAAACTGTGCCAAGCGTGGCAGAAACTGTGTGAAAGCATGCTGGGAACTGTGCCAGGCTTGGCGGTACAGTGTGGCAAAGGTGACGTTCTGAGATGTAAACCAGGTGGCCGAAAGTGGGAAACCCTCGTTTCTTTCATTGCAAAAGTGTAGTGTTTTTTTTTTATTATTATTATTATGGGACAAATTTTCGTTGTTTAACTCGCTATTGCTCTAGGTTATATCTGTTTGTTTTTTTTTTGTTTTTTTTTTTTAACAGAAATTTGCATTGTTTATGCGTGTCATTGCAAAACCACTTGTTGTTTGTGTATATCTTGTCTGTTGAGGTGAAATTTCAGTTGATAAGTTTCATTCTCTCTACCACTCGCATGCTAAACGAGCGCACTGCCATATGGGCTAATGCTTGATGTTTCACTGTGGTAAATTAACGTTAATAACGCGTCACAAAAAGGAGAAAACGAAGTATAACGAAGAAAAACATGGCTATTCAAAGTCTGTGAAAAAAAAATACAAAAAGATACAAATATTTTGGCTTAGACCTTTGCTCAGGTGTTTTCAATGTAAAAAGAAAAATAAGGTTCAAGGGACCTTATTTAAAGTTCCGTAGATAAATGTCCAAGCTACAATATGAAAAGACAAGCCTTAAAAAGCAAAAGAGTTAAAGCTTTTTCAGAAGTAACGGTGCAATGGCTTTGATAAGGTTATCTTTTCATATTGCCTCTTATAATTTCATCTGTGTTTTATTTTTATTTTTCGTACTTGTTTTCTTTATTTACTCGCTGCGAATAACGTCCTTTTTTGTTATCCTTCATTTGCTCGCTTTGACATGCTTAGACAGTTCGGTCTCAGAAATTATTTATAACATGTCAAGTCCTTCCTCCACGGGAGGCTGTGAGATCATTATGTTGCAACAACTGTAGCAACCATTATCGGGGACTTTAAGCCTCCGTTTAGGGTTTTCGGCCATGACACACCGATGGGCTATCTTGAAATATTTAGTCGTTGGCATGTTGTTGTTTTGTGGCACAAAAAGGCAGAAATAAGTATTTAACTGTCTTGACATCCTTGGCTGCAAAAAAGGGGCAATAGTACTTTCAAATGTCGGTTCAGATGAGTTTCGTTTTGTCATTCTACGACCGACGTGATCTCCCCTTGGAAAGAAAAAAGGAAACCATTTTAGTGGTCATTTTAAAGTGTGACCGTCCTTAGTTTTTGAGGTAGGGGGCTGTAGCCTTCTGGTTCAGTGTCATAAGCCGCGACAAATTGATTATTTTTCTCGGATTCGCATTTTCCAGTATTTTTGCCCTATTTCACCACACATTGTTGTTTTCTGGCAGAAAATGGCACTTAGTTTTAGTGTGATTCCTTTCGTGACTTAAAAAGAGCACTTACAATTTTAATATACATTCAAATTGCCCCTTTTTCTATATACTACGATCCTCTCTGGGGATAACAAGAAGAAAAAAATGGAGAGACTTCAGGGCTACCCAAGCAAAAAGTGTGATCTTCGTTGTTGTTCATGATGGGGGACCTTCAGTATAGGATTTGGCTATGTCAATTTTGATGGCACACATTTTATTCGATGTGTGCCACATCGAATAAAACCACATTTATTCGATGTGGTTTTATCTCCTCAACTCCTCAAACTCCTCAACCACATATATTCGATGCGGTTTTATATCCTCAACTCCTCAAACTCTTCTACCACATTTATTCGATGTGGTTTTATCTCCTCAACTCCTCAACCACATCTATTCAATGTGGTTTTATCTCCTCAACTTTTCAAAGTCCTCAACTCCTCAAACTCCTCAACCACATCTATTCGATGTGGTTTTATCTCCTCAACTCCTCAAACTCCTCAGCCACATCTATTTGATGTGGTTTTATCTCCTCAAACTCCTCAACTCCTCAAACTCCTCAACCACATCTATTCGATGTGGTTGGGGAGCTCAGGTTTCTTTTTGAAATCTTCTGAAATGCACTCTTGTAATTAAAGATTACTGCTTAATTAAATCTACTAAAAGTTATCATACGATGATTGAAAATTCTTTTTTCACTAGACAGTTTGTTTGGCAACAATTTGTTTATAATATCAGTTACTGTTGGTCGTGGTTATCTTTTTACTTGGTTGTAGATACTGCTGAAACAACGAAAAAGCTGAAAAAGCCTGTAATTATTTTGTCACTTTTAAACACTCATTTAAGCACAACGTACTAAAAGAAAATCAAGATCGACATTTTATCTACAGATGTTACCAAAATCATATACCTGGAAAACGTTTTACCAAAGCAAAATGGTATGTGGTCCGTTTCACTGAATTCAGTTCCACGATGTTAGCTCTGGCTTTGGTTGTGGAGCTTCCACGTTTCGAGATATTTTCGGGTAATTTGATCTAGGCATTTTTATTCAAGTAAATTTCCATGAATGCATTGGATTTAAAGTAATAAACAAATCTTGAAAAGGATGTAAGACAGACATCTGTCCTGTTTCATTGGTTTAAACGAGTAGTTTTTTTTGTTTTTTTTATCAAAAATAGACTATAATATTAAAAAAAAAATACGAAATCATTTTCTAATGCATATTTTAAATTCTTCTTCTTTTCTTTTTTTTTATCCAGCGGTATTTGGTCCTCCTTTCTGCATTTCCTATTCTTTTTCGTTTTCTTAATAATAGGTTGGTTATACTTCACGTAATGGATAGAATGAAACCGGTTATTGTTATTGTTTTTTTATAACATTAAATTACTAATTTACAATGCATATATGTTTTTGTACTTTAAAATACATTCACTTTTCTTATAACACTTTAAAACACTTTTCACTATATTTACATAAATAAAAGAAAAATTAAAAATATAACACCACTTTTTTTATTATTATTATATAGATAGATAGATATTGCAATAAAAGCCACTTTGGGCCATGGCAAAAAAAGGAAAATCACACAAAATAATATAATGCATCACATTTCAACACACCCTACTCTCGCTGGGCCTTGCGTTGTTAGGTAGCTACAACAATCCTAAAAAAAATTCCCAAAAATCCAATATTTCACAATCCAGGTGAAACGTATCCCCCTCAACATATAAAATAAATTCCACTAGTTTAAAATAAATTCCAAACAATCATTAAAAAAATTACTTCAAATCTAAAATCTATAATCTAAAAATTCATAAAATCCTATACTATTTCTACATTCATTAAAAATTTACTCAATTTTTTTTTTTTTCATAAAATAATCTCCACTAATTCAAACCTATCTCTTCAAATCTAAGACCATAATCTAAACCCTACAATCTAAGTCTCAAATACTTCAAATCTGAACTCTGTCATTTTTTTTTTTTACATCATACGAACTCCTATATTATTTCTATATTCCGTAAAACTATATTCAATCATAAACCCTATACATTCTAATTATTTAATTAAACTTAAATCTTACCTAATATATAAACTTAAAAATACTGAACAAATTCTGAAACTAACTATTATAATCTAAAAATTCTAATCAATCTCTAAAATCAAACACTTCATTAAAAGTTGGAAATATTTAACCTAAAATCTAATCTTATTCCATAAATATATTTTCCATCTTTCCTTTATTAAACTATAAACGAATAGTTTAGCCTCTAAGAGATTAGTAAAAAATAAAGGAGAATGAACATTATGCGGATTTGCTGAAATCAAGCTCTAACCAGGGCCGTATCCAGTATTTTTTTACAGGGGGGGTTTTACAAAAGAATTTTTTCGGGGGGGGGGGGTAAAAAAACTTTAAAAAAAGCATGAAAAATTTATTTATATTCATTTTTGTTACGTTTTTTTCGATTGGGACAAAGATCTTGGAGGGGGTTTCAACCCCCCCCTCCCCTCCCCTCCTGGATACAGCCTTGACTCCAACATGAAGTATATTAGAATACAAAAATTCGGACAGTTTGCAATTGTATGTGTTTCATTCACCGATTGCTGTTCGAAAGATTTAAACTTAAGTTTTTCTTGTGTGAAGAAAATACAAATAAATAAACCTTTCCGTTAAAGCTTTTTTCAAATTCCTTCTTGATGCAATAGTGGAAAAAGTCACTCTTTAGCGTAAAGAGTGGAAGGTACTGGGACTGTAGCGATCCCTATATACACAATAGTTTCTGTTTTGGATTTTACTGTCTTTTGCTTTCATTTGAAACCAATTCGAATGAATATTTTGTTGTTTTTTTTTTTTTTCATGTCTTTTCATTTTTAATATCGTATGCTATGCAGTATAAATAGTAGGCAGCTCCCACCCAAACTGCCTTTGACGTTTACAATAAAATTACATTTTTATTTAAAATGCTCTGAAACCGGAAGCAATTATTTTGTTCTGTATTAATATGTTAGTTTTAATTGTAATGCTTTAGTATATCTGCAGATGACGAGCGCTACATGTGCGGTCGAAATATTCACACTTTTGTATCGATTTTCACTGTCTGATAAATGGACTTACCCCATTTGAATGTTTAATTGTTGGTCTCTTTTATCATTTAAAAAGGGCACTAAAACTTCAAATTTTCATTTAATGAGCCCTCCTCCGATATTCTACGACAACTAATTCGGTTGGATCACCTCTAGGGAAAAGACAGCGAACATACAAAGAGACAAAATCGCATTTGTTATCAAGCTTCTCGGAAAATATGCTACATTTTGTGTTTTCAACATGGAAATTTAGAACCTCTCCAATAGGATTCTTAGACATACAGAATATAATGCTTCAATTCTATTCTAGGGTTGTACCCCTTTTAGGGTGTGCTTTTCCCCTTTTTCTTAAATTTTCTAAATTTTTTCAGACTCTCAAATTCTAATGGATAATTCTCAAATTTTGTGAATGATGTATATTTAGAATCACAGTACAAAGGAGATTCTTTTTACATGTTTAATAATAATAGAGTTTTGGTTACTATAGTAACTAAACTGTACAATACATGTCGTACTTTACTTACAGTTCATTGCTACAAAATTCGCTACGCTACTAATTTCTTTTAATACTCTGTATTTGTCGTAATAAATCTTTCTCGAGTATAAGCAAATTTGTTTTTAGGCTGGTGTTAACAGTGGCTTACATATCATCATTTTCGATGAAATTGATGCAATATGCAAAGCAAGAGGATCCGTCAGTGGAGCTTCCGGCGTCCACGACACTGTTGTCAACCAACTTCTTTCCAAGATAGATGGTGTTGATCAATTGAACAATATCCTTGTAATTGGGATGACGAACAGAAAGGATATGATTGACGAGGCTCTTTTGAGGCCAGGTCGATTTGAGGTTTGTAATTGCTCAACTCTTGCCTATGAATTTCATCGCATTCAAAACTCATCTTACCAAGCTTCATTCTCCAGCTTTTGTGGCTGATTTTCTATTCAGTCCGAAAACAGAAGTTTATCTTTCCCCCCGAAAAGCTTGAAAACCATTTTTGCTCCCCTGTTTTTAAGCTATGGAGGCGTGAGACATGTTATATGGCTTTGGGCAAAACGGCACGTTCACGGAGCCGACCATAATTATGATAAGGAAAAGAATGATATATTCTTCCGTTATTACTAAAGATGAAAAGTTGAAAACTGTTTATTCCGTTTATTTGTCTTTTGTTTGCCTTCTGATAAATGCCAACCAATGAATGACAGTACTTTTGCTGTACCGTTTTCGATAGTCTTTAAAAAAAGGCTTTGAAATTTTAAAAAATATTTTGAAAAATATTTATAAACAAAGAACATCAGTCTTTTTGCAGTATTTAAGAATGAGGCTTCTAAGGGCTGGCATCTTTAATTTAGTTTTTCGTCAGTTGGGTACCAAAAGAACGTATCTCCATAATCGTAAATTTTCAGAAGAGCAAAAAAAAAACTCAGAACGTTTTTATTTCCCTTCCGATAGCCGTAAAACAAGATCATATTGATATTTATTGATTTACATGTCGTCTGGTTTACATGTCGTCTGTTTTTTTTTTCACGATTACCGGAGGGAAAATAAAAAACTTGTGCGGTTTTTTTGCTCTTCTGAAAATTTTATTTCTGAAAATTAATGCTTTTGATATTTCTATACTTTTTAAATTTTTATACGATTACGATGTCAATACGATTTTATATTTTTGTTACCTGTATGTTAAATAAAAAAGTTGTGAGGTTTTGTTTTTGCTCTTCTGAGAATTTTATTTCTGAAAATTAATACTTTTGATATTTCTATACCACTTCGATTTTTATACTATTACGATATCGATACGATTTTATACTTTTTTTTATTGTTTTCTTCCTCATACGTCCTTCGTACCCTTCGTGCCCTTCGTGCCCTTCCTTCTTAGTGCCCTTCCTCATATGCAAAAATGAATCATGCGTTGCTGCCTAAAAATAACGTGTATAGATCATTGCTGTTTCAAAACATCTTCAGTTCTTTCCATTCTTAATTCAAGATTACATGGAATGGTAAAACAGAAAACTATATTATTTTCGAATCGTTTTAATATTAATTGTCTAGTGAACGCAGTTTCTTTGTGGAAATTTAGGTTCCCTTTTGAATCAGTATCTCCTGGCAACCGAAATATAATGTCATTCAATTCTGTCATTAGTTGACAGCATTGTCCACCCTTCTGTAACTTTTTGTTTTCCTATTCATTTCTCAGCAAAGGTGTGTTTGGATATTATTACTATTCTTGGAAACATTTGGAACTTACGCAATGTTAAAATTTTGAAGCAGGCTGAAGAATTAAAATGGCCAAAAATCAATTTGCACAGATATTTCTTGTTCACTTAGGTTTGTTATCAGAGGAGGAACCTTTCCCCCCTTGTCTTTTCTGAACTGCATTTGTAGTGGTTTTGCACAATTGGTTATATATTTTCATATAATTAATCTATGTAGTAATGCAACCGATTTTCTAAATTAAAGAAATTCTAAATGTAGAATTCCTTTGTGGTTTCATTACGTATCGGAAAAGACAAGATAAATGTCGGTTTTAAATTCAGTCACATGGCAGGACGAGTAGCTCCCGTAAATGGCCTTGAGTGATTAAAGTTGTGTCACTTAATTTAAGCTACTCACAATATGTGACTAAACTTAGCCACTCACAAGCCATGGGGATACTTGCTTTATAATGATGGAAGAACTACGATGCCACAGATAGTCGGTGCTTGTGTCCTATACTAAAGTTATGCTTTAACAGAAGTCGAATGCAGCTTCGACAGACTGATTTAACGACCTCTAATAAAATAAATTCCCGTGGATAGTCCTCTGAAGTCTTTCTAAGAAAAAATATCAAAAAAAGAATCATTCGAATCAAACAATTCGTGGTAACGAACTGTAAGTAAGCAGCGGCTTTGCCAATATCTGTAATGAAACTGGTTTTTTGTGTCCACTTGGATATCATCTTAGCCTGAGCGAGATAAAATACTTTACAGGTATATTTTAATTAATATTTAATACATAAGGTTAGGTGTTTAATATAACGGGTTCTGATCTGCCTGATTTCCATTATTCTCTGTTGTATTTTCCATTATTTTGTTACTAAAGTATTATATTCTCATCATATTTTGGTATAGTTCATTACGATTAACCTAACTTTACTTCTTTGATGTGGTCGGTATAACACGTTAGTACCGCCTTACATATTTATTCAACTTACATGAAGATATACCTGTTTATTCTTAGCTCTTGATAACAGAGAAATTACTAAACTTAGATTAAAAGTTTTGTATATCTATGAAAAGCCATAAGTCCGTGGAACGTTTTTATGGACGTTTTATGGATCGTGGAACGTTTGATGCAGTTTCTAAAATGGGGCAATGGTCACAAATTTCCAAACCGGGTGGTTACTTTTTTAAAACGACTGTGAGATGTGTGGACCACATTCACCACCCTGATTATTCTTTAAGCCTTTATGGAAGTTCTTATTTTTACTTCCGGACTAAGGTTCGGGATTATGTTTTGAAAATATATACAGACAAAAATCTTTTGATTGAGGTCTGGATTTGCTTCGTTATAAATTAGTCAATTTTTTATTCTTTGCTTTAATCACTTTGTATATGTTTAACTAGAAATCGGCCTTTTGACCTAATGACGAAAATTCAATTAAAAGCGGATTAAATGGAGAAATAAGAAAGGATATGCAATTGCATCCGTGAGAAAAAGCTAGTTATCACCATTTATCGTTACCCAATAAAATAGCAATGTATATCAAGAACATTAATAAAAATACTACTTCTGTCTCATTTATCTCCGTTTTTACTTTTTCTTTACACTATGCTGAACCTAACGAGCTTGAAATTTACCCACCCATCTAACAGAAATAAATTCATATTAAAATGTCAAAATTTGGTAAAAAAATTAAATTCGCTAAAAGAACAAAATTTTAGAGGGCAGAACCAATAAAAATAAATGCAAAGATTCCTTTATACGTATACAGTTCCTTGCAAATTTGTATTGCCTCCACCCTCTCTACTCGCTCAGGCCTTCGCCCTTCGCAAATATCACAGAAATCCTTCTTATTTAGGCCTGGTTCTCTTAGTTTATCAGTAATTTTCTTTTACTGTGTTTTAATCACTTTATTTAGGTCCAAATGGAAATCGGTCTTCCGAATGAAGCTGGCCGAGTTCAAATTTTAAACATTCACACTGCCAACATGAGGAAGAACAACAAACTTGCTCCAGATGTAAATATTGAAGTAAGTTTGTCTTGAAAACATTTTGAGATTCCTTTTTTTTTCTTTGTTTCTTTGCCCTCTTCACACTCACGTTCTTAGCATATACGCGGCCAACACAGAAAGAATAACAAATTAGCTCAAGGAGGTGTTGCCAAATGAAACGCATTTGGACGATTTTGTTGTTGCGCACTGAGTTTTTCAAAACAACCCATTTTTAAATGCGATTTTTTTTTTATTATACCTTTGGCACATTTTTACTCGACAAATTATTCCTTCGGATCTTTTTAGATTTATGTGGCGCTGCGATCTTATACTAAGCCTTTGGCAATAGTGGCCCCACAAATTTTATGTTGAAATCATTTCAGATTTTTTTTTTTTTTTTGGCTATCTTGCCTTCTTCAGTCGTAGATTGTTGTCCTTAGCCTAGGTCCTTTTGAAGCAACGGTGAACAAAATCTATTTAGCTTAGTGAAGGCTATTGCGAAGGTGAAAGCTATTGTATAAATATATGCCTTACTTTGTTATATCTCCGTTCAGAAAATGCCACACATAGTTTCACTAGCTTTTGTAACTACTAAATGCCGCTAATTACTGTAATATATGTACAGGTAATGGTAAATATATAATTATTGCAAATATAAAAAATAGCATTGTTTAATATAATGTCACGAGATTGTTTAATTGTCTTCTACAGTCTAAACAAAATAGAATATTATCTTGTATTATTCGCAGTATTTTGTACCTTTGCAGAATTCTTCATAAGCTAGAGTTTGTGCAGTAGTGGGCATTGTGGGCAATATAATGTTTAGCCCTGCTCCCAGATCGAATTCCCAAAGTAGAAAATATTGGCATTTGTCTTATTTTCATGACTTCCTTTACATTCCTTTCGCCAAACCGCAGTCAAGTTTTGAGTGGAACTTAATTTGATAAGTATTCTGAGATGAAGTACTAAATTTCTTCATATTTTTATAGAGAAAGAACCAAAAGAAAAGAAAAACATAATCGACTTGACTATCTTCAAAGAAAATTAAAAGATGAGAAAAATGAAATATTTGGTGTAAGGCACGTACGAGGGAATATATATCTAGGGGCGGGAATTCTTTCAAAAACCAAAGAGAGCTGGATACACATAGGAAAATGCAGCCACCCTAAAAGAAATTGGTGTTTCTGTTTGGGGGGCTGGGGAGGGGGAGACATCAGAATGTAAGAAGAAATAAGACACATAAGTGTATGCATGACTTTGATAGCTGCGAGGTTGCATTGTATATGGGTGAGAATTCAGATTTCAAATTACAAGCATCTGACAGTGTTTCCATATCTTTTTTTTCAGAAAACTTTAGAGGCCACCTAAGAATGCTGTATATTCCAGGTGAAATAATTTATTTCATTAATTGGTGAAGTTTTGACAGTGGTGGTTCTGGAATATCTTGCGCCCCGGGCACAATCTTGATTAGCCCCCCTCTCCCTCCGCCCCTCTCCCAATAAATTTTCAGGCCAAATTTTATCTTAATTTTGCTTTATTAACAAAGATTACTTTCATTTTAATTAATTGTTATAATTGTTATTTTTTAATTAATTTTTAATTTATTTTTTAATTCATTAATTATTTTCATTTATTAACTGCGTCCTCTACTTTATTTTAATAAGAATAAAATTTCAGAAACTTGAAATTTAGAAATTTTGCGCCCTTACAATGCCTGAAGTAAGTGCCCCTCTGTCCCCTCCCCCCCCCCAAAAAAAAAAAAAATACGCATCTGGTTCTTGATGAGAGTTTTTCTTCTATTTTGGAAAGTCGTTGAGCTGGACAGATGAAACTTTCAGGAATGGGTTCAGAGCCTGAATTATGTCACTGGAAGGCGTTTTGAAGTATCTATCACTACCTCCTTCCTCTAAGGGACACTGAACATCGATGAAACTGTTGACAGTTTTTCATATAAATGTGATTTTTATGAAAATAGATTTGTTACGCAAATGAGGCCCAAAGAAAGTTTTTATGTCTCATAACTTTGCTAAATCCTAATTTAATAGGTTTTAAAAAATTTCGAAAGATGTACCTTAAATTTGAAAATCTCCTAATATAGTGTAATAGCCTTCTCGACTCATTGCAATTGGGTTTTCAAAAAAAAGTCAAAGAAAAGTAGACTTGAACCAAAATCAAGAAAAGCTCACTTTTTTTAAATTTAAGCGTCTTCTAAGCAATTTCCTAAGCCTTAAAAAGAGGGATAGAATAAAGATAGGAGCTTGGAAAAACCTTTCTGGGGCATAATTTAGGTTCTATATTCATTCATGGGAGTTCCACTCTCCTAACTCAACTACTTTTCAAGGTAAAAAAAAGGACCCTCATCTAGAATTGTAACTCAAGAATGTAGTATAAAAGACTTTTGAAAACGGAAAATGCAGAACTGTATTAGTAATTTAAAACCTAAAATTTAGATAAGTTAAAAAGTTTTACTTCTAAACTTAAAAAAAAATAGAGTGAAAAAGTTTTAAAACTAAAAAATTTTAGGGCCGAGTTTGAAAAAAAGTAAAATTTATCCATATCTAAATCAACTTTATCCGAAATTTCAATCCTCCTGTATCAATGGTCGTATTTTAAAATTGAAAAATCGATAGTAGGATTTGATTTTCAAAATTCGGTTGTTAATTTTGATTTCTTTGACAAACTTACGGGTGGATTGTCGTTTTTATTCTCAAATCAAACATCTTACTCTCAAGAAATATTACGAAGTCGATTTTGTTTCGAAGTCGTGAAGTTGTGTTTCGAAGTTGTGAAGTCGAAGTCGGGTTTCAGCGAAGGGGTGGTTCAGTATTAATTCTAATCCGGATTTGAGCTTATTCAAAACAGATTTGACAGGGTCCTAGATTTGAGATTTGAGGAAGGACCCTTTCCAGCGAACTTGCACCAATGAGCCTTATGCCCGGGCAAAACCATAGTCATGCCTGTTGAGGCAATTCCTTCTCTAGTAAAGCTTGAAGTTTGGAATTAAAAATTTGCCTGCTGAATTTCGATTTCCATAGACAGTCCATCGTAGATTCTCATGCCTATGAAAAACCTGTCTTAAGATTGTCGTTTCTATTCGCGAATCTTGCTACCAAAAAAAAATTACAAAAGTAAGTTTTGCGCGGTTTTTTAGTGACAAAGTCTTAGAGCGACGGTTCAAATCTAGATTTAAGAGGGTCATTGCTTTATGAATTCGCGCACATTTTTAAAGAAGAAGGGCTTTCATAAAAATATAAATAGCACCAATAAACCTTAGGCCCGAAAATTCCAAAAAAAAATACAGCATGGACATATTTTTGCCTTTCATCAGCTTTCATTTAAATCCAAAAACTTATTCTACTTGATATCCTTATTGTACGGATTTAAGCCCACTGTGTTCCAATCCTTGTAGATATAGGATCAGGCTGTAGCTCGAAAAAAATAAGTTGTACATCAGCTCTTCTTTCCCACTAAACTTGGCTGAGATCCAATGGCTTTTTTGACAGATTTCGTAATAGCAGGAGGTTTGGGACCCCTCCCTTCCCATGTGGATCAAATTTGGAAAAAATTGCTGCAAGCACAACTAGGACACTCCTCGTGTCGTACAAAACAAAGAAGGGGGACTATAAAGCTTAAGAATGTATAGTTTGTGGTATTGAACCATATAGTCAAACATGGTTTTCCCCTTTTGTATCAAAGGGGACAATATCGGGGGGGGGGGAGAGGTGCGGTGTCCGAAAAGAAATGAAAAAACAGTCGAATTGTGCTAAAATATGTAAAATTGTTGCCAGTCGTACACAATATGGAAAATATATAAAATATGGAAAATATATAAAATATGGAAAATATATAAAATATGGAAAATTGTTGCCAGTCGTATAGTACACAAATTGCTTTAAAGAAATCACATGGGAACTTGCCTAGTGTCTATGGTCATGAGTTTGAGCCCCACTGATGAAACTTTTTCATAGCTGAATCACAGTCCATGAGCCAGATACCTGCCTAGCATGTTGGAGGTTGTAGATGTCACAACGATAGAAGATTTTTCACGGTTTTGTTATTATTGCAAGTATAAATTAGTTTTGACTTGATAAACAAGTAAAAAAAGGAAAATTTCAATTAGATGTTTATTCTCCTAATAGTATTCGGTGTCAAATCTAGTATTGTTTATGTAAACCATATGGAGATTTAGCGTGATATACCGTTGCTTCTTAGTAAGAAAAGCTCTAAATTGAGTTTTCTTTTGCAATGTTAAGTTTTGTTTAATAACGGAAGTATTAAGTTGAAAATTTTTGCTTTATTTCTCCTCTGTATTACGGGTTATGTAGATCTAATGAAATCGGGGTTGTTCATCTGAGCTACACTGTAGAGGATATTGGAAAGCTTTCCTTGCTTTAAAGTCTTTTTTGTGGGGGGTATCCTTTGCATTAGATATTTGCTGTTTTGTACTACGCTTCACGATCAGACTCATTTTAAACCCATTTATTTTACTTCATTTGTTTGTCGGATCAGAGATAAAATCTTCTAAAAATCAGGTACCTTTTTACAGGCATGGCTATTAATGATGCATGAACTTTCTTATGCAAGGCATAAGGGCCCATAGAGCTCTTTCTTATCTTACGGCTTGCATGAACTTTGTTATGCGAGATTTGTAAACATAAAGTTCAAATAATTTGTTTATAATGTGGAATGACTCTCATTTCTATCCTAAAATATTCACTAAAAATTAAAAAGAATGGAATAAAAATGTTGAAAAGAGCTTTTAAAATCACTTTAGCCCCTAATGCACTAACAAAACAAAAAAAAAATGTAAAATGAAAGCTTGGGGTAGCCACGGAGTATACCATCAAGGAGGCACACTTGTGCCTCTATAAAGAGGCGACCCACCACAATGTTAAGCGATTTCAGGTCCTAGAGGTCGCAGAGAAACGGCAGTAATCGCATTTTGTAGCCCAAGCTCAAACTAAGAAAATTGCAAAAATTCCTCCTCCTCCGACTTTATCTTCATGGGGTAAACTGGGTCGGACGCTTGGACTCTCCCACCACAGCCCCCCAGTAACGTTGTCCGATTGGACTGAAATTTAGAAGTTAAGCTTTCCTAGGGCCCGGGAGCTTATCCTCTAAATTTCAGCTTAATCCGATCACTCCTTCCCTGTTTTCAAAAAACCAAATATAGCCACTTAAAATTCATTTCTTTTTTTTTTCTTAGCCACGCCTACAGGCCACAGTTGGCAACGGATCCGGTTGAATGAGGACTCATTCGAAGCATAATTCGACCTTTAAGTGCATTTTTTTATTGACAGAACGAATAATTATCCACACGACTTTAATAGTTCTACACACCTTTGTTTCCTTTTATTGCCAAGTTTATTTTTTCCCACCACAACCCCCCCCCCCCTTTCATGTGGTTCGGTCGGGCTGATTTAGATGATAAGTTTTCCTGGGGGATGGAAACTTATCCTCGAAATTTCAGCTCAATCTGATCACTCCTTCCCTGTTTTCCAAAAACCACATATCAAGATTTTTGGGAATTTGCTTGCGTCGAAAATAGCTTCAATTTGCTAAACAACAATTAATATTGTGTTTGTATAGTCCAGCGGCTGATACCCCAGACTTTCAGGCGGAACACCCGGGTTCGGTTCACCATCAGAGCAACTTTTTTATATACTTTGAAAAGAAACTCAGTTTCTTTTTTAAATTATTTGAAAAAAATTACGTTTTCTAAAGAGTTAAAGAGGCTGAGTTACAAGGTCGACCCTTAAAACGTACAGGGATTAGGAGGCTTAGTTGGGGGGCTGTTAAAGAGGCTGAGTCACAAGTTCGAACCTTAAAACGTACAGGGATTAGGAGGCACCCTGTACGACGTGATTTGAGTATTCAGGAATTAAAAGCCTTAACACAAGAATGTTCAAGAGCGGGGGGTTTGGGGGGCGGCAGCCCCCAACTTTAACTCCTGACACGATCAGCTAACAGTTAGTCAAGCAATAATAAGTAATAAACTGTACAAAAACGTGCAGAAATTATTTGAAAAAAACTACGTTTTCTAAAGAGTTAAAGAGGCTGAGTTACAAGGTCGAACCTTAAAACGTACAGGGATTAGGAGGCACAGTTGGGGGGCTACCACCCCCAAACCCCCGCTTTCGCAGCCTTTAAATATAAAAAAAAAATTTCTTTAAACTGAAAGTAAGGAGCGACATTAAAACTTAAAACGAACAGAAATTATTCCGTATATGAAAGAGGCTGTGCCCTCCTCAACGCCTCGCTCTTTACGCTAAAGTTTTTATTGTTTAAAAAAGAGTTGTGAGAAAGTCAAACTTTAGCGTAAAGAGCGAGGCGTTGAGGAGGGCACAGCCTCTTTCATATACGGAATAATTTCTGTTCGTTTTAAGTTTTAATGTCGCTCCTTACTTTCAGTTTAAAGAAATTTTTTTTTATATTTAAAGGCTGCGAAAGCGGGGGTTTGGGGGTGGTAGCCCCCCCACTGTGCCTCCTAATCCCTGTACGTTTTAAGGTTCGACCTTGTAACTCAGCCTCTTTAAATCTTTAGAAAACGTAGTTTTTTTCAAATAATAATTAATTAAGGGCAACTCTCTATGTCATGACAGCCACCTGGTTTCATTTTCATTCTTCAAAAACTATAATTTTGCTAGTAGCAGAAAAAATATTGGTGTTTAACTTTTTACTGCATTTAAAAATAAAAGCATCTTTGAAAGTATTTTTAAATATTGTCATTAATGAATTTGACCAATCAAAGGGATCATCAAAGAGGAGCAATGTCGAAGTTAAGATATTGCAATGAATTATGTTACAAATGTCTTGAGGCAAATTTGAAAATCTCTGATTATCCAAAACTTACCATATTTGAAAGTATTCGTCTGCCAAAAAATTTGGAGAAAAAAATCCTCCTCCCTCAGCCCCCTTCAACGGTCTGTTCCAATGATAAACTTTACTAGTCCCTTCTTCATTTTGTAATACTTAATACAAATTTATCCTTCCCGATTTAGATCAGGTAAGAATTTTTCAAGGAGTTCGAAATCCCGGTTTTTATGTTTGACTGAGCCTTCTTTTTCCCTAATCTTACTTGAAGTCGTTTTTTTCGCCGAGGAAAAGGTATGGAAAATCGCCATTAAATATTGTAATTAATGTTGTTTTTGTTGTTTGTTTTTGTTGGTTTTTTTTTTTTTTTTTCACTCCATTGTTTTTGTTGGTGTCAGTGTCTGCATTGTTGCAACTATGGATTTTCCAAACTTTTGAATAAAGTGCCACAAAATCTGATAAATTTCTTCAAAACAGGGCCAGATCCAGGATTTTTTTCGGGAGGGGGGCGCAAAATAGGGTGATCCGATAAACTTGCGTTAGGAGCAAGTTTAATCAACGCAATCTTGCTTTAATTAAGTTAACTACACTACTTTTAGACTACGTTAGGGCGGGGGCGTGCCCCCCTCGCCCCCCTTAGATCCGCCACTGATTCAACTGATTCGTATGCGTATGTTGGAGGTGGCACTCAAAAGGCGTTCACGAAGTTACCTCAAATGGTCACTTGTAAAGTTCGATGGAGACTTTGCAAAAGCTGTTATTGCAAAAGCTGTTGGAACCTAATTTCTGCTCGTAAAGCTGTCGCTCTTTGGCTGTACTAAAAAACAGCCAAAGAAGCAACCATCCCCCCTACCCCACGAATGAGAAAACGGCTGATTAGGATGTTTATCGTAATGTTGTTACCAGTGGCGGATCCAGGGGTGGGGCAAGGGGGCGACCCCCCCCCCCTAACGAAGTCTAAAGTAGTGTAATTTACTTCATTAACGCAAGTTTGCGTTAATTAAACTTGCCCCTAACGCAAGTTTATCGGATCAAACTATTTTGTCCCCCCCCTTGAAAAAATGCTGGATCCGCCCCTCGTTGCCACTTTGAAATTTCATGCTCAGTTATTTGATAACTCAAAAATATGTGGGAGAAAATAGGGGAACACCTTCATAATGTAATCATTTAAATTTTTATCTATTTTCAGTGCTTTTCTCTTGCCAGTCTTACCCAAAGCCCACTAACCTATTTCGTGGCTACTGTAAAATAACAATAACAATGCATTCAAGTTTTCAACATTTGCTATTCCACAGCTTAGCCACCCTTTGGTAACCGCCGAAAACAACTGTTTTGCTTTGGATTTGGCGAACTCTAAATAATCACAAAATTTTCATTTGTGCCTGGGACAAAGATGTCATGCACAGAAGATGCCAAATAGTTTAGTAGGGTTTTAGAAGAGTTGATACAGAAAGAGCGATATATTGGCTTGTGTATTCGATAGTAAAAAAAGTGGAAACTTTTGTCCTGCGCAGCGAGACCACGATCAGGGTTGCCACCTGCAGTACGAAAGTGCTATTTCAGCAGTATTTCATTATGTGTAGCACGGGTTGCCACCTTTAGCACGAAATTGCTATTTTAGCACTGTTACAGTCAGTTTTTTGACCGTAGGACTGAAAATCGCTGTGTAGCAGGTAAATTTAGGCAATCGTAGCAGTTTAGGAACTGGCCGCCATCTTATAAGCAATCTTACAAGTTAGCTTTAACTTGTTTAATAATTTTGCATTATTTTTGGATTTATATCTGCATATATTTCAAGTTTCGCAATGCTATATATTCGAAAGGCGCAATCTAAAAAACTCGATCTTCCATTACTATGAAATTGTTCACATAACATTATAAACTCACTCACAAATAGGCCTCGAGTTTGTTTCAAATCAAGCTACGTGGATGTATCTCACTCAGTTATATGCAGGGTAATCATGGTTCAAGATTTTTTTTTTCTCGACTATCTACACTAACAACTATTGACCAATACCTGTTGGTTCCTCATTCAACGCTCTTTCTAAATTTAATATTTCTACCGTGATAAATGCGTCCTGGCCCCCTCCCCCAAATGCGTTGATTGAATCCCAGGCTACTGACTTCGCTGGTTAGTGCGTATTTTGCAGGTATTTCTCAGCAGCCGTTGGTTCACAATGCCAAATAATATCGATAAAAAAAAAAAAAAAAGCAAAATCAGCAAACTTTGGTCTTAAACTTAGGGCCATATCCAGGTATTAGGGCTGGAACGCAAATTTCACTGTAGCAAATTCTATATTTTTGTTGTCAATGTAGTCAGGTCAGAAAAAGAATCTTGCACCAAAATTCACAACTCCAGTTCCTAATCGTAAAATATGCAGCGGTCACCTAAAAACATGTGAATTTTTGCCGTTCGGTGAGCTTCTGCTCGTGCTTGTTCTCATCTATGAGCTTGTGATCGCTTAAACAGTCTGTGACGTTTCACAGAAAATCTGTGACAATGGCAACACTGAGTTCGGTTCGAAGAAAAATTGTTCACTTGTCCAAAAAAATGCAGCCTCTAAGATGCTAAGGAAAATTGATGCAGTGTGAACTGTAAAATTGTTTTGGAGCGTACGTGTTATTCCATGACTTTATTTGAGATCACGTTCTTGTTCAAGAGTTCGCGTTTTTTTTGTTTGATTTCATAGTATTTCTCGACTAAAACATAATAGGTCAAAACTTAAAAACGGGAAAAAGGACTTTGTTCTTTGACATCATGGTTCTCGTTATTTCCCCAAAATATGTAAGAGATTCACAATTGTTTGGTTTAATTATCAAAGAGATAATAAAAAATATGTATTTGACGATATTCTATTAAAACAACATTGATTAGATGCTTGGGTGATTTACCTTGAAAAATATAGAAAAACTTGCAAAATTAATAGGGAAAAATGTGGATAATTGACGACATTTCACTGCTTAAAAAAGATAGGTCCAAATCTAGGGTCTTCTACTCTGGAAAAATTCTGAGGGTTTCCAAAATAGAAACTGTAAACCCGAAAAAGTAACTAAATAGTTTATTTTCGGGAAAACTAGTTTTAATTTTGGGAAAGTAAGAGCTCGATGTCTTAAAAAATCAAGACATTTTTGCCTGCGTTGAAAAAAGAAAGAAAATCATGAAAATATAAACCCTGCTCGATTATTTGCAAATTTTTTAAGATTGGCTAATGTACATAAAGTTGTTTCTTACGGAAAAAACGATATTGAAAAAAAAAAAAAACAACTAATAAAAATGTTCAAAATTCAAAGGAACCATACTATTACCGAAAAGATTAGTGCTGCCCCGCAATGCAATGGTCGTTAAAAAGGGCAATGAGACACAAAAGCTACGCTGTCGTCATGAATTTGTCTTGAAAAGGAATATTGAATTTAAAATTCTAAATAAAATTCTAAATAAATGAAACTTGAAAGGAACAAAAATTTGAAACGAATAGTCTAGTCAAACTGACATCGAGCAAAACTTACGGAAAACTAAAACAACAATAATTTTGACTCGGGACCATAGAGGGGACTACGGGGTGCCCAGGGGCAAAAATTCAAAAATAGGGGCTGTTTTCCCTTCCAACAACTATTGGCCCTTGAAGAGGTTACTAGGATTTTCAATTCCCAATCAAACGAACCCCTCTTAAGTTGTGATGACTACCCCTTCCATACGAAGTGACCGGCGGAAAATATGAGGGAGACACTTCGCTCTTTACTAAGTCAACGCTTGAGTGTTAAACTGATACTAATAATGTTTAGTCGAATGACTATTTACTTTTCCTTAGCTATGTACTAAAAGGCTAAGAATATACTTTTTCCTTATCTTATATAATATTGAATCAAGATAGTACTAGCTGTATTACTAATTAGAATCCATAATTGGGTTGTTTATTCCAAACCTGACCTCAAACATATTATTCCTTAAAACACGTGCCAAGAACCGTGGTTTAGAATAAATAAGATTTCTAATCTCCAATTCTCCTCTGGTTTATAGACAAATAGCTGATTTTTCCTCTTGGCTATTAATAATGCGTTTCGGGTAAAAAATACAAACGCTAATTAAGACTGCAATTAATGACCCAAAGTTAATTCAGATCCATTCAGGTGAATCCATTTGTTTCTTGCATTTGGGTTTTTGTCTGTTGCTGAGGCAATATACAATGAAAAGAAAAAAACATGGCTGGTAATTAAGCCAACGACAAAACTAATCTCTTTATGTTACTTATCCACGAGTGCGGTTTCTTCAATCCATGTGACAAGCTATAGTGTACTGAACAGCGTTGCCAACGCTTTAAAATAAACTGTACCAGTTTTTTTACTTGTACCGCAAGAGATTAATTTGTACCATCTGATCTGCAGGTTAAAAGTTCGCCATAACAAGACAAAATTCTTGATAAATTTAAATTTGAACAGATATCCGATTCAGAGAGGAGCAAGTAAAATAAAAAGGTACTGGCAGATTTGATCTTACTTAAAAATTGCCACATGTACCGCTTTGTATCAGAGCCTCTAAATTGCACCAAAAACGGTACAATTGTACCGCATTGGCAACACTGTTACTGAAGCATATATTAGTGAATAAACAGATACAAAACTGCAGTTTTTCTTTGAACATCCTGTCGCCTATAATTGGTCTTCAAAATTGTTGATCAACAACCGTGTTCTAGCGAGACACAGTTTATCAGCAATCGTGTTCTGTTGACCAACAAAGGTTTTGTTGATGAACATTGTGGATGAAAACGACCCACAATTAGAATCACTGTTATTTAACTTGCTGGTCAAATTTAAACAGGAAATTTCAAGGTTGAATATCATGGAGATTTTTTTTTTTCATACAATTCTAGAAGAAGAAAAAACTGTTACTTTGCCGTAATTCTTGTTATTTATCATTAGCTTGATCTCTTATTTAAAAATAAGACAGGAGAAGGTACGTTCTTTTGAATAAAGCTCCCCTTTCCTCTCCAAATGGCACTGGAGAAGCTTTGTAGCATTTTATGGACACTTTTAGAATTTGTTCAGACAGTGAAATAGTGTATAAGTATTAAAAATTTCAGGAGTGGACATGAGTTAAATTGAAAATAGTAAAACAATGTTCATTTGATTTTGGAAATATTGCTTTTTATTTTCAACAATAATAAAAGTTCATGTTCTCGTGAAAATTATTGTTGACCAACAAGTGTTGATAAACAAATCCGTTCTCGTGATTGTGGATCAACAACTTGTCTGCCAGAAAAAGGCCAATGATTGGCTGAAACGATATGGATCTTAGTAGTATCCCACTTAAGGCACATTCTCAGTGAAATTTTTAATATGAGACTTAACTAGTGCTAACTTGGGTCTATCAGAATTTTTCACAGAATTTTCTTATTGACGTTAGCCAAATGGATCGGTCTTACAAAATTTTCATTGTGAATGGACCTTCAACTAACGTTACTTGAATGGCTTGGTCCCTCAAAGGTTTTCATATGCCCGAAGTACCGTCAACCGAGGTGACTTTTCCATAGTTTTTAACTTTAAGGCTCTCTAGGATTTAGCAGGGTGGTCAAAAAAATCTGAAGCTAGTGCCAAAGTGCGACTTTTGCCATGAGATGGCAGTCTGAGACGCTTAATATTTCCTCTCTGACGCAAGTATTTCATTTTTAACAATAATATCGATTATCAAAGTCACCCGGCTTTGGGGTTACTTTGACCACCAGCTTGGACCATCAGCCTTAAGACTGTCGGATTTGCTGTAAAACTCGTTTATTGGCATCAAATGTATCAAAAGCGATAAAAAACATCAGTTATTACAAAATATTAAAAAAAAAAAAAACCTAAAAAACAGCCTTCAAAACAGGCTAAATAGTTGCTTCAGTAAAAGAATAACCTGAGGAGATCATAAAACTGTACAGATCCGCCCAAAAAACCAACTGACTAGAGTTTGTCGAGGTGCCGCCGACCTCAGAAGGCTTTGGCAACACCATTTCTACCTGGCTTGTGCAGACACAGCTTGTTTGTTCTGTCAGCATAAACTTGTAGCTCGAAGAAGCCTCGCGCTATAGAAATATAATCTCTAATTCAATGTTGATTCCAGCGTTTCCATTTTCATCCTCGCTCAGATCAAATTGTCTGTCAACTCTGGCTACGTATTGTGATGTGGACTTCTTTCCAGCCAAATTGATCACAACATAGTCCCCCTCCGTAGCCTGACCCTGTCTGTCAGATTCTTCTGCAGGTCCCATGCTGATATCAGAGTCTGAACCGTCATCGAACTGAGGATCCTCTGGTGAACTGTCAGAACTGATATCATCTTGAACAAACTGTGGGAATTTTCTGTTCAAAATCTTACTTCTTGCACTTCGACTTTCTTCAGGAACAGTATCATCTGAGTCAGAGCCTCCGTTGTCTCTGGCACTAGTCGTCTGCTTCCTCTTGGCTGTGGGATTTGTAACGTCTTCAGACGAGATACTTTTCCCTGGTGTAATTTCCAATCTTCGACGCCGACACTGTGGAGCGATATCATTTTTCCCATAACGCATAGGCGCAAGCATCTCTGTAACTGCTTGTCCTACAGTTTCGGCAGCGTCGCGTGTAGTTGAGTCTTCCCTGGGTATTTTTGCAATGACGGCATCTTTGTTTATGGAAAATACTGAACAAGCCTTGAATCCGTTTTTATAGTCTCTTCAGATGTTTCCCCCATCTCATCCCATAGTCGACTGATTAAGGTCTGCAAGTGCCCTTTGGAAACGGTAGACTTGTTTGGATAGCACGTCTTATATTCTGTAAGGATCTTCCGCCATACGTGTTTCATTTTGATAACTGTCAAGGTCACCCCTGAAATACCCTTTCTCCAAGGGGTGACTGTGACAACTCGCCCATCTCCTTCCGTTTTAAGGTAAATTCCTAAATACTTACTGGGCGGCTTTCTGGTCATATTTATAAGCCTACTAATGTCCCACAACAAAAAACAGTCACCTGTTCTTTCGTGGTCAGACAAATTTTCAGTACCCCTAAACATTACAAAAAGTACTTACTTTACACAACCAGTTCAGAAACAGACACTCTTTACTCGATGGACGCCATCTCCACACTGTGTGACGAAGATCTTCTAAAGAGCCATCTAGAATTTTCACAGATTTTTTCGTCACACCATCTGTCGTCAAAAGTCAAAAGAAACATTGTTCTATGCTTGTGTCAATGTCACCCCTGGTTATCAATCTCCCCCGGTTGACGGTACGTGAAAATGCAGATTCGACATTATTATATTTTTTTTTCAGTCCTGTTGCTTATAATAATTAACTGGAACTATATGAATATCAGTGATATTATCCCCCAAGTCGCGTGAATGCCCTGGTGCATTAAAAGTTTTCACTAAATTTGTTTTCACTAAATTTTTCACTAAAAGTTTTCACTAAATTTGACTCCAATTTTGGTTTGTTTAACTTCATTATTATTTTAAACTGTCCAGGGATGTACTCGGTGGGGATCCTAAGAGTCTGGCCATCCCCTTGAAATCCCAAGCTTCCCCGAATTCCTGGGTG
Source organism: Artemia sp. Qi Xiang Cuo (assembly GCF_049724085.1). Classification (NCBI taxonomy): domain Eukaryota; kingdom Metazoa; phylum Arthropoda; class Branchiopoda; order Anostraca; family Artemiidae; genus Artemia; species Artemia sp. Qi Xiang Cuo. The sequence goes on from NC_142804.1 coordinate 68,668,220, forward strand.
CTTCTTATTCAAATTACCAAATGATTTTTTTTCTTATTGCCCCCCCCCCCCTCATTGCCTCGAATAAGTTTCTTTGCTCGTGCCTGAAACTATCGATATGAAGTTGCCATCTTCGATATATGAAGTTGCCATATTCGATATATGAAGTTGCCGTATTCTATGTATCTGCTGCTATATTCAGTGAAATTCCATTTATTCGTACCTCCACATTTATTAATTAGTGACTATATAGTTAAAACAATCGTGGCGATTAATATTAAAGATTTATTGCTGCGTTTATTGGGCGATTCTCGCGCTTCGCTTGTAATGGGATGCTAATATCATCTGTCATTACCAGCTGGTAAGAAAGCTAAATTTTTTGTTCTGTCTTGTAGTAAGGTTATTAAGAACATCTTTGGTCCGAGTGAACAACGATTAACTCGAGAGGGCGATGCCCTCGGTAATTAAAGAGGCCCAAAATGTTGACCTCTTAGCAACTCATACTGGGTGTTCGGCGGGAATTATTCTACTGAATTTATGAATGTCAATATGGCATTTGCCGTGAAAAAATCGAACTTTAAGGGCTAGCAAAGGGAGTTTAAGGGAGAAAAAAGAAGAAAAAAATCCCAAATTAAATTTGCTGCCTCAAGTATCCTCTTAGCCTTCTTTTGGATATGTCTATTTCTTAATGAAAAGTTTAGGATACTACAGAGCCGGTTATAGGAGGGGGGGGGGCAGAAGGGGCACCTGTCCCGGGTGCAGAAATTTTAGTGGTACAAAGTTTCAAATAAATAATCTAACGGTTATAATCATTTTGTGATTTTTTACATTTCATTTGTATTAATATAAAGTAGAGGACGCAGTTAATAACTGAAAATAATTAAAAAATTATTAATTAATTAAATAGTTGAGTATTAAGAGTGATGGTGAATGGATTTTTAATTATTATTTTTCTTTTATATTTTATTTATATATTATTATTTTTAATTCAGTTATTTATTTATTTATCTATATATTTTTTCATATAAATAGGTTATATTTTTGGTATATTTATAATAGTTTTAATTAAATAGTTGAGGCTTATGTAAATAGTTGAGTTAATAGGTAAGTAGTTACGTGGACTTTCGCGCGATCGCAAATCTTCATAGCATGATAGGTTTTATTCAGCGCGAAAGTGTTGTTTGATTTATTTATTTGTTTGTGAATGTGGATTAATCAAGTTATGATTACTTAATAAAATAAATTAAGATGAAAAATAATTAATAATAATGAAAACAGTTAAATTAAAATAAATAATTTAAATTAAAAATTATAATTAATATATTAAAAATCAATTGAAAATAAATAGCCTAGTCTAGGTAAATTTGGTGTAGGCAAAGAAAACAGTTGTGGTTACAGACTGCTGCAATTTTGTAGACAAAACAATCTAGCTATAATCAATACAGTATTTGGTCATACAATGACCCATTAGTATACATGGTATTCACATGATGGTAAGACGGCTAACCTTATTGATTTTGTTATTGTAAACCACAGTTCATATAATTATCCAGTAAGCTTATCGCAGATCATTTCTGGTCTTCGTTCTCGGTGCGAACAAAAAGCTCCTCCCACTTATTTCTGCATTAGCGGGAATGCGGGTTAGTCTGTTTCCGATTGTATCCAACAAAGTGCATTATTCGTAATAGCGGGTTTCCACTTGTTTCCGATTAGATCACAGTCTGACTTGTCTACCCGTGAAAAGATCTGACTTCGCTTATGTTTATATCTGCAAAAACGTTCCCGGAGCACTCGCACCCCGGTACGGGTTTTTATAATGGGTGAGATAGAGAATGATCATACTGGATAATTATATGAACTGAGTTGTAAACCAAAGACTGCCTGAATCGATACAATATACTGGGGTATATATGAGTGCTATATTGATGTTAAGAGTAAAGACCGCCATATAGTAGTTTCAATGGTTAATATGACGCTGGTAGGATGAGAATTTGAGAGAACCTACTCCAGAAACAGTTAGAATACTAAACTAGAGAGTTTAAAATTTGACAAACGTAGAAGAAGATTAAATAATTTTAGGAAAATAGTTTGTGAAATCGCTGATAGTGTCCTAGGGAAGGAAGTTAGAAACTCAGCTAGGAATATAAGTGAAAATGATTTATGTTTAATAGAGAGGAGGGGTCTATACAAGGATTATTTAAGTGACCGATAATATGAAAATAAGATGAAAGTAAAGAAAGCGGATAAAGCATTAACACGTTAATTAGGAAGGTGTGAAGTGGAGACCATTGATAAAATTGCCGAAGATCTGGAAGATACAGCCAGACGGCATAATGGTAAAGTATGTTTCTGGCATGTCAATAAATTGAGAGGGAATAGTCAATCTGATTATCAATAGTCAATCATAGGCAGCGCAATAGCGCTGCATAAGTAAAGAGCGATGTGGGCATAATGTAGTATTTATTCATTTTTATGTGTTTTGTGGGGTTTTAAACCAGGGCACTTCGTATCTATGGAGCTGTCGTAGAAACTTCAAAGGGCTCATTCGATTGTAAATTGAAAGGGCTAGTGCTTTCTTAAATAGTCAAAAGTGACTGGAGAACACCTAACCCCTCTCCCACGCCCACCATTTCCCATAATCTGGTCGAAATTTTGAGACAGCCATTTTTTCCGACGTAGTTGAAAGGTCTGGAAATTGTGTCTTTGAGGATGACAGCCCCTCCCCCCTCGCATCCCTCATGACAAGGATAGTAAATTATGCCCTAAGGGCATATAAGGTTTATATGGCAGGGGTGATCGTATAAACGTCAGTGGGGGCTCATTGCAATCAGAAGTAGGGTGAATACGTAGGGTGAATTATAATCGGAGGGTGAATACGCTCACCCCTACTCCTTGTATTTTCCCGAAATACATCTGCAAGACAAATTTTTAGATTACCATTTGTTGTCGTAGAAACTTCGAAAAAGGCTCATTTTATTGGAAATCGAAAGGGCTAGTGCTTTTTTTGAAAGTCGAAATTGATTGGAAGGCAACTAATCCCCCTTCCACGCCCACCATGTGGTAGGCGTTCAATCCCACATGGGACTGAACTTGTCCCAGTCATAGGTAGCGCAACAGCCCTGCCTAAGTAAATAAAGAGCAATGTCGGCACAATGTATTACTTTTTTTTCTTTTTTTTGTTTTAGACCAGGGCACTTCGTATCGAAGGAGCTGTTATAGAAACTTCGAAAAGAGCTCATTTGATTGGAAATTGAGAGGGCTAGTGCCCTTTCAAATAGTCAAAAGCGATTGGAGGACAACTAACTTAGGGGGGGATGACACCCCCCACAGTACTCAGGGCAAGGGTTATAAGGTATGTCCTGGGGGCCTATAAGGTTTATATAGAAAGGGTGATAGTATAAACTTCTGAGGGGCTCATTTGACTGATAATCAGAAGTTCTAGGGCTATTTTTAAGACTGAGAGTGATGGGAGGGTGGATACTTCCTCCCCATCTCGTATTTTCTCGAAATGTATCTGAAAGAAATTTTGAGATGGCCATTTGTTGTCGTACAAACTTTGAAAAAGGCTCATTGTATTGGAAATCGAAAGGGCCAGTGCCTTTTTTAATGGTCAAAAGTAATTGGAGGGCAACAAGCCCCCCCCCCATTTTATTCAGCGTAGTTAAAAGGTCTGGGAATTATGTCTTTGAGGATGACAACCCCCACCGCAAGGGTTGTAAGTTATGCCCCGAGGACATATAAGGTTTTATGGAAAGGGTAGTCGTAAAAACTCCGAAATGGGCTCATTTGATTGGAAATAAGGTGTTCTAGTGCCTTTTTTATGAGTCAAAGTGATTGGAGGGCAGCCACCCCCCCCCACATCGTATTTTCCAGAAATACATTCGATAGAAATTTTGAGATAACCATGTTTTCAAAAATAGTCCAAAGATTATACAACAAGGCCTTTGGGGTCGACACAATCCCCCAAAAGGATTGTAAATTATGCCCCAGGGGCATATTAGGTTTTTATAGAAGGGATTGTCGTGTGATTGAGCCTCTTCTTTAGAAGAGGCTCATTTGATTGGAAATGTATAGTTTTAGTTCCCTTTTAAGAATCAAACATGAATGGAGAGAACTAGCCCACCCCCCCCCACCCCCTTCCTCCCTGACATCCTCTTTTCCCCAAATGCATTCAATTAAAAATGTGAGATAGCCATATTGTTACTAATAGTTCGAAAAATCATAAAAACAATGTCTTTGGGGTGGATACAATCCCCCAGAGTCCATATGCAAGGGTTGTAAGTTATGCTGCGGGGCAAATAAGGTTCTTATGGAACGGGTGGTCGTATAAGCTTTGAATCGGATGGAACTTATTTGATTGGAAGTCGGAAGCTTTAGTATCCTTTTTAAAAGTAAAAAATGAATGAAGGATAATCAGCCCCCTCCCTAGCCTATCATTCATTAAAATGTATCCAATGGAAATTTTAATAAATCTATTTTGTTCACCCTTGTTTAACGGTCCAGTAATTGTATATTTTGGGATGGCAACCTCCTCACAGTCCTCAGGAGAAGGGCTGTAAGCTAAGCAATTCCTTCATTGTTTGTACATGTTAGGCTATGTGTCACTGAGAAAGGTATGCATATTCGACCTTTACTATCTAAAAAGACGAACGGCATTCAGGAGAGCCTTTCAGAGAATGTTGAGGGGAATGTTGAACTAAATCAAAACACGTTATATGTATAAGGACTGTCATAAAATTGTAACACAGGAATAACTGAGTATATTAATTTGGAAAATTCAGGAAATGATACGGGATATGATCAAAAAGGCAATATTTGATCAAAAAGGCAATATTTGCATACTACCAATACTCCTATAACTACCACTACTACTACTATCAGACTACTCCATTTACAATATTGAGGGGAAATTCGAACTAAATCAAAAGACACTATGTGCATGCAAATTGTCAAAACAGTGTATCGTAAGAATTGATTTGGGCATTACGTTGGATGTTCCAGAGAATACTTAAAGGGGAAGATCATCATAGGCAGCACAATAGTGCTGTCTAATTAAAGAGTGATGTGAGTTCAATGTGTTATTTATTTCACCAAAAGCAATATGTGCACACTACTGCTAATACTACTGTTACTGCTACATTTACTACTACTACTACTACTTCTATTGCAACTACTTGTAGGATTAAGAGCATTGAGACGAAAATTTCAAGAAGTATATGAACATGCAGACTATCAAAAGGACATATCAGCAATGTCATAGCAATGGCTAAGAGTATTAAGTTGAAACTCCAGGACTTGATAAGAAACATGTTTTAGTGACCAAATGGCAACATGGTAATACTACTACTGCTATTAGTACTACCGCTATTCAATGCTATTACTAGTAATATCAATACTACTACTGTGACTACTATTATGACTATGCCTAAGGGTATGAAGGTAAAATTTTCAAGGAATTTTGAGGGGGAGGAGGTGAACTGAATCACAACACGCCCTCTGTATGCAGGCTGTCAAAAGAGTGTAACAGCAATATCTTAGGAACAGTTTGGTGTGTGAAGTCGGTACTAACATCGGTTGTTGTGAGGAGTATTGAACTAATCAAAAGAAAATATTTGCATCCTAATGCTTCTGCTGCTAATTAAGCTTAGGCTACTACAATTAATTCTACTGCTACTGCTGCCACTACTGCTGTTAAAACTGTGGAAATTAAGGTGAAAAATTTGGGATATATAGAAACTCTATGGAATTAAGCCGAAACACACTTTGCCCTAACAGATTGTCAAGCGGACGCATCAGGAATGCTTCAGGAACGCTTGATGGTATTAAGCTGAAAATTACAGCGTATATTGAAGAGGATGTTCAAGAGAGCAAAGGTACTTTACGCATATGCTGCTACAACTATTGCTACTGCGTAAGCTAAGGGTATTAAGGTGAAGTTCTTAAGGAATATTTAGACGGATGTTGAACTAAATCAAAGCAAACTATGAGCATGTGGACTTTCAAAAGGCGACAAAGCAATATCTGAAGAACAAGTTATATTAGTAATTTAAACCTTTAAAGGTAAGTTGTTTGGGGTTTTGAACTAACCAGAAGGCACTATGCGCATACTTTTACTGCTATTACTGCTGTTAGTGTAACTAATGATGCCAACGAGCTTCAGTTAAGCGAAAATCTGTATGCATGCAGGTTTTAAAAAGGATATATAAGCAATATCATAGGCAAAACCACTCTATAATAGCTAGACATATCATTGAAACTTTTAAAGGAGATAACTCTATTCAAAATTATGGTGAATAGATAAATCTATTCAAAGTTCTGGTGCTCTCTTCAAGAATAAAAAGAGATTGGAGGTGAGCAGACCTCTCAAGTCCATTTATTTTCCAAGCACATTCACTCGGTATTTTCAGACAACTATTTTGTTCAGCATAGTAAAACGGTCCAGCAACTATGTCCTTAGGAATATTTGGCATTTCAACCCCCCGAAATTATTCAGTCGGCCAATAATGCTTTCAAACCAAATGTTGTTTTAAACTTAGTCCAAAGGCATTGTGTTTATGGTTAGCAATAAAACACCTCAGCAATATATCGAGAAAGTCCGTGGGCATTAAGTTGAAACTTTTGGGGCTACTTCTATTCCTACTTCTGCTTTTCACAATTGAAATAAATAAAAAGAGTGTAAGTGTGTCCAGGTTGTCAAAGAGCATAGATAGAAGTTCTTGAATGATATTGAGTTTTATTTTTTCAGGTCAACTTCAGGAGTTACAAAATTAGACTAAAAATTACGGTTTGTGTCAGGATTAAAAATCGTTGAAAAAGTTTCTCCACCATACAAATAGCTACCAAAACTATAGATTCTTATAGAAAGTTAAAAAAAAATTATAATTAAAAAACATATCCCCTATTTAGAGAGATATGCTAAAGTTCTCATGATTTAGCCCCTTACCTTCCACCGCAGTCTCTCTTTCCCTGTCACTCTCTGCCCCCTCTCTTTCTATATATCTATTTCTCTCTCTCTATCTCTCTCTCTCTCTCTCTCTCCCTCTATCTCTCTCTCTCTCTTTCTCTCCCTATCTCTCTCTCTATCTCTCTCTATCTCTCTCTCTCTCTCTCTCTCTCTCTCTCTCTCTCTCTCTCTCTCTCCCTCTCTCTCTCACTCTCTCTCTCTCTCTCTCTCTCTAAAGTAAGCATGACATTAACGCAAAAGGGAGAGTATCAACACCACTACTTTATCTAAACTACGTTGGACTGTGACTGTTTGCTGAAGATACTTGATGTGTGCAAAAAAAATTTTTACATCTTGGCTTGACGTCCGAAGTCTTTGCTTCGTCTCAAGCTATACAGATTATGTCGAATATGACACATATTGATGACACGTGTTGAATAATTTAAGGATTGATGGTGCCTATTACTAGGGATCCTCAGAGTCCTGGAGGGTCATGCATTTTAACCTAATTATTTTATTTGTTCTATTATTTTAATTTGTTCTAGGAGCTTGCTTCCCTTACGAAAAACTTCAGTGGTGCTGAGCTTGAGGGTTTGGTTCGGGCAGCTGGGTCAAGTGCATTGAATCGTCATGTGAAAGCATCAAACAAGGTAGAGGTAGACCCAGATGTTGCATCAAAACTCTGCTTAACATGGAAAGACTTCTTGTACGCTCTGGAAAATGATATTAAACCAGTAAGTGGGTTTTGGTCTCATGAAGCTTGCTGTATTGTAAGGTTTAGATTAAAGTGTAGTATACCTCTTATAGCGAAACTTCATTGTTTTGACGTCGGACGTCTAATTTTGGACAATTCTTTGACATGAAAAACATATCCCCAGTAGAAGAAGATTAATAGAAGGGAAACGAATAGAAGTAGTGAAATAAAAAAGAAGAGGTGCTTAAATATATTGAAGGAAGAAGAGTATAAAAAGTTTGACAAAGGTGTGTCGATTGAATATTAATAGGAAAATTGGTTTGTCAAAGGCGATAAGGAAAACAAAATCTGGATTGAATCCATTTTGGTGATATCACCACACTCTTGTCTTTCGATATTGAATAATCAAGAGAAAAATACCGAGAGAGGAGATTTTACATTCAATTGTATTGAAAATGACCCTGTTTAACTCGCGTTATTTCTGTTTTTTTGAACGCCGAACTCATCTGACTTTAGTGCTCATATGGGCAGAACCAACGGTTTTTGTCGAGTGTATTTATCCGACCACGGTGTGAAGAACTTTGATTCTGCGTGTGGGGATCAAAGACCGGTGGTGGCCTGCCTCCGACGAATATGGTTATTAGAGAGGTTTCCAAAATAGTATAAACTCTAAATGGACTTCCAATCAGCAACCTAAATTTAAGCCAGGAAAAAAACATGTCTGATTGGCTCTTCTGTGTGAAATTTTAAGCCAGTAAAACGAAATATTCGTTTTCAGTCACAAAATTTGTTGTAAGTAATCCCTCTATTTTTCTGTGACTGTGTCTCGTCATAAGTTTTTTTTTATTTATTTAAAAGCCATAAAGCTCGCCTGACATTCTTCACTTCTTACATACTTGTATGCGCAATATACATTTTACACATTAAATATGTAATATAACACATTACTGTGCTACTACTACTACTTACAACCCACTACTCCACCAAGCTGCCTGAAGCCAACATAGCTCGCACGCTGCTTCTCCGTCCCAATTTATTCAAATCCTCTCTCTTTACACCCTCCCAGGAACTTCCTATTTCTCTTAAGTCTTTCCTTCCGATATCTTCCCACCCGATCCGGGGACAACCTGATTTTCGTTTGACCCTAGACGATGGGCCGACAAGGACAATCTTTGGCAATCTTTCATCCTTCATCAGCAGATCTGGTCCTAGCCATTCCATCCTTTCTCTCCCTATAACCCTAGAAAGTGGAATTGAACCGTATTTTTCTTCCAGTATATGGAAGAAAACACGTATTACAAACGTATTACACGTATTACACGTATTACAACGTATTACAAACTCTCCTCCATTTTTCGGAGAGCCCACGCTTCAGAACCATACTTGGCTAGTGTCATCACTTTAGCTTCCAATATTCTAGTCTTGGTTTGCAGACTTATCTTCCTATTCTTCCAATTTTTCAACTGTGAAAAAACACACTAGGCCTTGGCTATTCTATTTTTATTATCTCCGCTTCACCCATCGTCTTTACTAATAACGCACCTAAGAAAGTAAAGCTGTCCAGTTGATCAATCTTCTCGTTACCCAACAGCTTCATTTTGTAAAAAATTAATTTAAAAACTTTTTCCTCAAAATAAGTTTTTCAAAGAAAAGTAAAGAATTACATTAAATTAAAAAATGAGCAAAAATAAAATCAAACAATCTACCAATCGTGAAACTACCACAAATCAGCATCGATAAATAAAGAAACCCAAAACGAACAGAAATTACAATAAATAACCGAGTCAAACTAAAAATGAGTAGAAATTAACATAATTTGGCCGCAAAACCCCTTTGCCTTCCTAAGGCCAGAGCAAAATTTGCACTTTACTGAAAAAATATAAATGTTTTTACTTTTATAACTTTAATAAATCAAATAATATTAACATTTTGATTATTAATATCAGTATATGTATACTAAACTGACAACGCACATTCATTTGTATTTTTTCAGTAAAGTTCAAATTTTCTTCTGGACTCAGAAAGTTATAAAAAAAACGTCTAACCTCTTGGCCCTAAATAATTAACTGATTTTAAATCCACACAACGAGAAAAAAATCTACTCAGCTACTTCTCTGGGGTGTTCCTTAAATAGACTTAAAATTTTATGTTCACAGTGATATGAACGCAAATGGCATAGAATTCCAAATTTGCCCAGTATATCGAATGATAAAATCTGCTTTTGACGTCAAATAAATTTCGAATAAAAAATCAGAAAAAGTGGATTGCGGGATAAATATGAAACTAGTTTCTTTTGGAGAAATCACTGGCAAAATTTAAAGGTAAATTACTCAAATATATCCAAATATAGAAATTGAGGTCAGATTAAGATATAAATAATTTTTTAGATCACAGTGGCTAAGTATGATAAAACAAGAAAAAAAAATAGGACAACGGAGAAAAACGAGGTAATCACAGCCAGAGAAAAAGCAGAAAACTTCAAATAGTTTGTTTAATTTGCTTAATGAGAAAGACTCAGTGGGGGAGCTCAGTTGAGAACGTTGCTTTGTTTCCCGTTTCTTATCTGAGATTTGGGTTATCCGACCAAAATATCTAATGTTCAAACTGGTGTTAGAGATTCTTCAAAGATGCTCCCGCTCCATTTAAATCTTCCTATATCCTCCGGCCTCTGGTTGATCCAAGGGGGTAGGGGGGACCCTGTCCCCCTCCAAGATTTTTTCTGGCGCCCTTAAACCGTTATTTTTCTGTTTGTCACTCTTTTTGTTAAACAAATTTGTCGATTTGGTCAGTAATTGGCGCCCTTGTCACATTCTTCCATCCAAGACTTTGTTCTAGATCTGCCTTTGCCCCCAGCTGCTAGTCTACGACATTTCGGTATGGCCTCGAAGCGAACAATAAACATTAAACATAACAACCGCCCAGGGAAGGCACAATGTACCTGATAATAGGTAGCGGCAACCCTTTGACTCTCAACCAAATACTCAATCAATTAAAAACAAAAATGCTATCTCTCATCATATCTTTAAAAAAAATAAAGAGGTTTTTTAGGTTTTTGCACAAGCTCCTAAACTTGGGTCACCCGTTGCCTCTTTTGTTAGCCGTTGTGTTTTGAGGTAGCCGTCAATTGTGCAAATTTAGCTAATTCCAATGTGTTCAAAATGCTCCGGAGTTAAATATTAATAAGGCTTCAAATTCTAGTAAAATTCCTGATATTGTCCGCAGAAGATGCATATCTAAACTTGCTGGCTGTTGGCTCTCTTTTACGAAAATATTGGATCATTTCCAAAAGCTTGAAAAGTCGCTTAAATTATTTTGATTCATTATGCAGATACAGATCTGACTACTGTAGGATCTTACCGACCAATTCAGCCTGCTGTCCTGAACAGAAAAATTATATGAAAGTAAGTCCATGTATAATATCCGAGATTCCTGTCATCACTACACATACCAGAATGAGCTGTCCTATCTCAATTGAACTTCCTTGGAAGAAAGAATTAGCGTCCTACTTGTGGCTTTGGAGTCCAGAATTGATGTTACCTCTGTAAGGTGGGCTGGCTCTGTGCTAGAAGGTGGACGAAATTATGACAAAGTCTTCTGTCACAGAGATGCGTATGCTCCTCTTGCATCCTAATCTGTCGAAAGTTCCCCTCTTAACCCCCTCCCGAGAAATTTTAATTTTCTTTAAGTCCTTCCTTATGACCTCTTCCCACTCCATTCGGGGACGGTTTTAAAATCTGATGATATATGTTAAGTTGTTTTATTGTACAGACTCAGGATTGGATTGAGCTTCTCTCTCAGGAACATGACGTTTACCTTCTATCCTACGACATTGTGAAAACCGTTGATCTTGCTGGAAATTCTTGCAGGCTCGTGTGGTTATTCTTCATTTACGGTTATTAAGCGTGATTGTTGATTGTTTTGTTTCAAAGGAAGACCAAGTGCTAGATGAAGTTCCTCAAAGAATTTTTTCAATCCCGACTCGGTTCCTTGTATTTATTAATGACCTAGGGTCATTAAGAGAAAATTGCACCATTATGCTGATGCTACAGTCAATCAAATCACATGGCCTCTGTGTCAGTGCTTTACAAGTATATGTACTATTCTCCATCGACGAACTGGCTGAGCTAAACTGATGAGATTTACTCGCCATATCGTCTTTAATTCGGACTCCTTGCAGGCGAGAACTCTCCACCAGGAATACATACAAAAGATCTTTGTTTGACGTACTATTGCCATATGTTATGACCTCCTAGCAGTGATTATCCCGAAAGAACTTTCTGTTAGTTAGTTTTAAAGAATTTACAATGAATGCAAAAAAAGGATAGTCGCCAGGACTTGTGGCATAAAGTCTGGTGACAGTGGCGTGCGTCTGATATTTAAAGCAAAAGTCATTTCGCAAAAGTGTTTGATATTTAATTTGTTTTTGGGCAAACATATTATTAACCAAAAAGATCTTTTAAGAACTACTTATTGTTATATGACATTTGTTATCTAAGAAAAAAGATAAAAAAAGAGCAGAGATATTAACCCTCGCCCTCCCTGGCTTGAGAAAAATAAAATTATTTTAAAAAAAATTACTAGCAAAAATGAAACGTTCTCAGCAAAAAACATAAGCCTTTAGCATCCGGAGGTAACGAAACTAAAACCAACTGTATTTGCCGTCTAGAACTTTGTTATCGACCTTGTCAAACCTGACTTCATTACAGCTCTTTTCACGGTTCTACCAGTGAGTGAGCTTTAGTGATTCAGCCGCTGCCCTTTTTGCTGCTTGAGAATGCATTTAAAAACATTTCTTTTTATTTATCTCCTTACGATAAGAAAAAGAGTTGTTCTGATCCCTTCTCTCTTTGTCACTTTTAAAACAGAATAACAGCAATACCCCTGTTCAACGTGTGTTATTCTTTCTCACTGCAAATTTCGCTGAATATATTTCAATCATCAGAGTGCCTCTGATGATCCATTTGAAACATTATCTCTTCTTTGTACTCCCGCGACACTTCCTAAACAATAACAGTGGGAAATATCTTGCCTGTATTCCGTACTTTTCCAGTGAACTGAAGGCCATATCTTAAGACAATGCAATTGCCTCTTAAAGATTTGTCAGAGTATTTTCCCCCTTAATTCTCAGTGTAATAGGAGCCGGCGGATACTTTTAGGAATATATAGGCCTACTCCTTATTTCTATTGTTTCCCGGTTTGCCTATTTGATTCTTTTATTTAGAGGAGAGAAAATGTTAAGATCAAAATCAAATATGAGTTTGGACAAGAGAATGTAAATTGTAGGTGCGATGTATTGCTCTGCTCAGGTTTTCTAAGATCTTTCTTCTGGTTCAAAATTTTTATTCATATTTTTTCTATTATTATTAATTTCTCGCCCGCTACTACTAAACACTGCATGACTACTTTTCCAGGACTTTTTCATTAAAATGTGAATTTGTGATTTTTGAAAACATTCTAAGGCAAATGGCTGTGTGAGTTTTCGTTTAACCAGTTCAAAGAATTTTATATTTTCACTGTCATTGGTACTTTAACATTGTTTTTGTAATGATTGCTTTTGAATTTAATTGCATTTTCACATAAAGACTGCGCATTTGTCCATCACGTTATTACAATTATTTATATTGTTAATTAAAAAAACTTTTTCCACAAAATAAGTCTTTGAAAAAAATTCAAATGAATGGGCATTGTCAGTTTGATATACATATGCTGATATTTATTCCTTACAATCTTAATTAATTTTTGATTTCTTAAGGTTATAAAAGTGTAAACATCTAAAAGATGTTTTCAGTAAAGTACAAATTATATTCTTGCTTTTAGAAAGCATAGAGGTTTTGAACCCTATTCATATTAATTTCTTTTTGTTTTGAGCTTGACTCTGTTATTTATTTTAATTTCTGTTCGTTTTTGGTTTCATTTATTTATTGATACTGATTTGTGGTAGTTGTATGCTTGGTAAATTATTTAATTCTATTTTTGTTCATTTTTGGTTTAATGGAGTTCTTTACTTTTTTTGAAAAACTTATTTTGTGGAAAAAGTTTTTTTAATTAATTTCTGTTCGTTTTATATTGATACAGTCTTTTTCAGGGAAAAAGCAAATAATAGTTGGAATCTTTACGGTTTTTCTTTAAGAATTTATAGTTTGGCCTGCTATTTATATGCTGGACAAACTTTTTCAACAATTTTTAACAACATAAACCCTTTTGAAAATCATGACACAAATAGTACTGTCTAACTTAGTCATATACATCCTCTAGTTGACATGATAAATAAAAGTAAATACCATTCCCAAAAAAGTTATATCTATGCTCTGTCACTGCCTGGTAACAATTTAATAAAATTTTAAGAGCAGAAGTAGTAAAAGAAGCAGCCCCGAAAATTTGAACTTAATTCCCTCAGTCGTTCTTGGTATATTGTTGAGATGTCTTATTGGCAACCAGCATACAAAAAAGCGTGTATTTTGATTCAATTTTAAAGCAACATTTAGTTTTTAAGCATACTGGGCAAATTACATAACTGTGGAGAGTTGACCTACCCAATAACCCTAGAGATATAGTTACTAGACCATTCAGCTATGCTGAACGAAATGGCTGTCTTAAAGTTTTGATTGGAAGTGTTTTGAAAATTATGAGCTAAAGAGGAGGGCTGATTGCCCTCCAATCGTTTGTACTCTTAAGAAGGCACTAAAACTTTTAATTTTTAATCAAATTAGCTTCTTTAAAATATTAATGATATTACTAGATATGATAGAACATTGCTGCCTATGTCCCTGCGTGCCTAATATTGCTTATATGCCATTTTAATACCTGCATGCATATAGGTTTTTCGTTTAATTGAGTCTCCTAAACGTTCCCTAACTTAGGCAGCGCTATTGCGCTGTTTATGAAAAGGGAACTTGAACTTCCAATTTCAACCAAATGAGCCCCCTCTAAAGCTTGTACAACCATCGCTTCCATAAGAACCTCAAATGCTCCAGGGGCATAACTTACAAACCTCGTCCTCAGGCTCTGGTGGTTTGTATCAACATCAAAAGCCTTTTTATATGTTATTTGGACTATTTTGAATAAAAGTACTGTCTCAAAATATCTTTTAAATACATCTCAGGAAAACAAGACGTGTTTGTGTGTGTGTGGGGGGGTGTAGCTGCGCAGTGATCACTTTGACTCTTAGAAAGGGCACTAGAACTTATGATTACCAATCCAAAGAGTCCACGGCAAAGCATATATGACCACCCTTTTTATAAGACCCTTATATGCCCCAAGGGCAAAACTTACAACCCTTTCCCTGAGAGCTTTATGGGGGGGAGGGTGTTTTCCTCACAGACATAATTTCTGAAACCTTCAACCGCAATGAACCAAATCGTTATCTCCAAATTTTGATTTGAGGTCTTAAGGTAAATACTGAGCGTGGAGGGGGGGGCTGTTTGCTCTCAAATCACTTTGACTCTTAAAAAGGGAACTATAACTTCCAATTTCAAATCAAATAAGCCCCATCTGATTGTCAATTAGCTTTATTTCATATCCGAGAAGTATAAAAAAACTGAATCATTCTCTTTTCCTATTTGACGTTTTATGGACATAATGCAAAGTTAGTCGAGCAATAGAAACGCGAAAAAAATTGTTTTTTTAGCAGCACTTGAAACAGGGTTTTCAGTTAGGTCATTATTTTGGTGTTTTGTATGTAGAACTCCAAACGGAAACGCGGCTATAAGATATATAGCCTTATTACGAGAATCTTATATTTTCATCTATGTTTTGACAACCGTGTAAACTACTTCCAGAACGTCCCTGGTCATACATTTACGTAGGATTTTTCGGGGGGGGGGATTATATACAATAATTAGAATATGTAAAATGAGAAAATTTTAGGATTTGGTGGAGGTGAGTCCATAGTTGGAGCAAATTTAATAATGTCAAAATATAAATTGTATTATTACTAAGTAGCATGAATGAATACCAGTAGCTTCAATTGGCGGGGGTGGGATTTTCCTGCAAGATTTTTTTTCTGTATTTTCTCTCTCACAAATCTAATCTAAAATACTAAATTAAAATAGTTGACAAATCTAAAATAGCGAAAATGCTAACGCATGCAGATGAGCAAGAAATTTCTAATTTTTTTTCCTTACATTAAAGCACCGAAAATGGGCCGTGTTTACGGTAAAAAGATCCAAGCTAAACACACAAACTCAAAGTATTATTCTGTTATCATTATGGAAAGACTCAGAAAATTGAGACGAGGCTCAGGTCACGAAGGCCCATGTAAAGCATAGCATATATTAAATACTTAACCTAACCTAGGTACCGCCCCCCCCCCAACCCCAAAAAAAACAACAGTTTAAATATTGTAAACGCAATAAGAAATCACGCTTTGCAATCAATTTAGATAGCAAATACCCGTTTGACGGGTTTCAATGTCTGGTTTCGTTCAATAGTAGTGGGTGAGATATAATGCACCAGTACTGAGAAGTCACTGATATTGACTGCCAGCTGTCGAAATTGCTTACAGTAAAACAGTAAAACCGCCCATTTAGTAAAAACCGTATATGCCCTCATAAATAACCTACAACCCTATCCCCAGGCGCTGGGGGTTGTGTCATCTCTAGAGACTTTATTCTATGTTCTTTGAACTATTTTTAAAATAGGGCTAAATGCCGTTACCACTTTTGACGCTTAAAAAGGAACTAGAACTTCCAATTTTCAGCCAAATGAGCCTATTCTAAAGTTAAACAACCATTCCTTCCATAAAAACCATAAATACCCCATGTGCATAACTGACAACCCTTGCCCCTAATCTCTGGGGTTTCTTTCGATCCAAAAGGCCTTGTTATATGATATTTATTAGACTATTTTGAATAAAATGACTATCTCAAAATTTCTGTTAGATGGATTTTGGGCTAATATGACTTGTGTGTGTGTAGTAAGGGGGGGGAGTAGCTGCCCTCCAATCACTTTGACTCTTAAAAAGAGCACTTGAGCGCCTGATTACCAATCCAATAAGCCCCCTCCGAAGTTCATATGACCACACTTTCTATAAAAACCTTATATTCACCTAGGGCATAGCTTACAACTCGTGCCGTGATAGCTGGGGGGATTCGTTATAACCAAAGACATAATTTTCGGACCTTACAAAGGCCTTGAAAAAAATGGCTATCTCAAAATTTGGATTGTAAATGTTTGGGGAAATGATGGGCGTGTGGGGGGGGGGGGTCATTTGCCCTCTTATAACTTTCGATTAATAAAAAAGGCACCAGTCCTCAGCTTCCAATCGAACGAGCCCTTTTTGAAGCTTCTACGGCAATGCTTTCTATCAAAACTTTATATGCCCCAAGAGCATAACTTACGACCCTTGTCTTGAAGGTTAAGGGGGGGGGGGATTGTCATCCTCAAAGACATAATTTCTAGACCTTTCAACTACGTCGAACGAAATGGCCATATCAAAATGTTGATTGGAAGTGTTTCGGGAAATGATAGGCGGGGGGGGGGCATTCGCCATCCAATCGCTTTTGACTATTAATAAGGGCACTAGCCCTCTCAATTTCCAATTGAATGAGCCCTTTTTGAAGTTTCTACGACAACACTCTATAAGAAATTTATATGCCCCCAGGGCATAACTTGTAACCCTTGCCCTGAGGAGTGTGGGGGGTTTGTCATCCTCAAAGACAAAATTTCCGGATCTTTCAACTACGTTGAACAAAATGGCTATCTCAAAATTTGGATTGGATGTGTTCGGGGAAACTGTGAGTAAGGGAGGGGGTTTGGTGCCCTCCAATCACTTTTGACTATTAAAAAGGCACTAGCCCTTTCAATTCCCAATCGAATCAGCCCTTTTTGAAGTTTCTACGACAACACTTTCTATAAAAACCTTATATGTCCCAAGGGCATAACTTACAACTCATGCCCCTAGGGGTTTGGGGGGGGTTCCATCTTCAAAGACTTAATTTCTAGAACTTTCAATTACGTTGAACAAAATGGCTATCTCGAAATTTTGATTGGGTGTGTTTGGGGAAATGGTGAACTAAAGAGGGGGGTAAATGACGCTGAACTGCCATAGAAAAAAGAATGGAACAAGGAATAGCAAAAATCACATTGAATTTCAAACGAAAAGATTGCACAATGAAATTTGCGGGCAGAAGCCAAAGTGGAATTACAATGGGATGAAGGAAAGGAACGTGCTAGTTTAACGTGCGTGAGTCTAAAAAGGATAAACAGAAAAGAGGAATTTGTTTTTGTATCTATGACATGCGCAAAATTACACAAGGTAATAAATGACTACTCAGGTGTCGACTCAACCCCCCAGGGCCCGAGGGCAGGCGTTGTAGGTTTATGACCTGGGGCATATATGGTTCTTATGAAAGGGATGCTCGTATAAACATCAGACAGGACTCATTTAATTGGAAATTAGAAATTCGAGTTCACTTTTTAAGAGTCAAAAAGGATCCGAGGGCGAGTTTCAATACAACCCCCCAGAGCCCGGGGGAAGGCGTTCTAAGTTGTGACCTGAAGGCATGTATGGTACTTATGAAAGGGATGCTCGTAGAAACTTCATAGAGGGCTTGTTTGATTAGAAATTCAAAGTTCTAGTTTACTTTTTAAGAGTCAAGAGATTGAAGGGCAACTAGCCCCCCCCCCCCACGTCCTTTTTTTTTCCAAACCCACCCACTACAAATTTTGAGATATCCATTCTTTTAAAAATTATTCAAAAATTAGATAACAAAAACTCCGGTGTCGACACAAGCCCCCATGGCCCGGGGGGGGTAGGGTTTGTGAGTGTTGTCCTGGGGGCGCATATAGTTCTTATGAAAGGGATACTCGCATTAACTTCAGAGAGGGCTCATTTGAATGGAAATTGGAAGTTCTAGTTGACTTTTTAAGAGTCAAAAGATATCCGAGGGCAACTAGCCCCCCCCCCTCCTCACACACATCTTATTTTCTCCATACCCATCCGAAAAAAATTTTGAGATAGCCATTTCGTTAAAAATAGTTCAAAGGTCAGATAAGAATAACTCCTGTGTTGACGCAACCCCCCCGGGGCCCGTGGGCAGGCGTTTCAAGTAATGCTCTGGGGGAATATATCGTTCTTATGGAAGGGATGCTCGTATAAACTTGGGAGAGGGCTCATTTGATTGGAAACTGAAAGTTCTCGTTCACTTTTTAAGAGGCTAAAGAGATCGGAGGGCAACTAGCCCCCCCCCCTCCACGCCCTATTTTCCTCAAACCCATCTGACAAGTACTTTGAGAGAGCCAATTTTTCAAAATGTTTCAAAGATATATAACGAAAATTAGATATATAACTAGATACATAACGAAAACATATAACGAAAACTCCGGGGTCGACAGAATCCTTCAGGGGCTGGGGTAGGCGTTTTAATTTATGCTCCGCGGGCATATATGGCTGTTATGAAAGCGATGCTTGTATAAACTATAGATAGGGCTCATTTGATTTGAAATGTAAAGTTCTAGTTCAGTTTTAAGGAGTCAAAAGAGATCAAAGGGCAACTATCTCCCTCTCCACGCCTCTTTTTCCCCCAATGCATACGATAAAAATTTTGATACAGCCATTTTGTTAAAAATAGTTCAAAGGTCAGATAACAAAAACTGCATTTTAAACACAACCCCCCAGGGCCAGGGGGAAGGCGCTGCAAGTTATACCGTGGTTGCAAATATGGTTCTTATGGAAGGGACGCTTGTATAAACGAGTCAAAGGGATCGGAGGGCAACTAGCCCCACCCCACGCCCTTTTTTCCGCAAACTCTTCCAATAAAAATTTTGAGATAACCTTTTTTTAGAATAGTAGATCAAATAAAAAAAAACTCCGTTGTCGACACAGCCCCCCTGATCCCGGGGGACAGGCGGTGTAAGTTATGTTCTGGGGTCGTACATGGTTCTTATGAAAGGGATGTTCGTATAAACTTCAGAGAGGGCTCGTTTGATTTAAAATTAAAAGTTCTAGTTAACTTTCTCAGAGTCTAAAGAGATCGAAGGGCAACTAGCCCCTCTCCCACCAACACCTTTTTCTTCCCCAAGCCCATCCCATAAAAATTATGAGTTTCAAACATCAGATATTAAAACTACGGGGTCGACAAAACCCCCAGGGCCCGGGAACAGGCGTCATAAGTTATGCCCTGGGTGTATATATGGTTCTTATAGAAGGAATGCTCGTATAGACTTCATATACGGCTCATTTGATTGGAATTGGAAAGTTCTAGTTCACTTTTAAAGAGTCAAAAAAGATCGAAGGGCAATTATCCCCCCCCACACGCCATTTTTCCCCCAAACCCATCCAATAAAAATTTTGAGATAGCCATTTTGTTAAACAAAGTTCAAACATCAGATAATAAAAAATACGAGGTGGACACAAACCCATTCTTTTACTTTGATATTGTTACTTTGATGCTAGTTTTGATAATTTGATGAACATTTGATTTTGAAAACAAAAAGTTTGATTTTGAAATAAGGTATTCTTAAAAAGTTGAAACTTTTCGCAATCAAAAACGAACAAAAATTTATTTATAAAAGTTCTTTCCGAAAAAGAAGTTTTTCAAAGAAAAGTAAAGGCCATTTTAAACTGACAATCAGCAGGTACAAATACCTTTGTAAATTCAAAATGAAAACAACGAGAGATTACTACTAAAGAGTAAGTGGAACCAAAAACAAACATAAATTAAATAAAGAATCCTAGCAAAAAAACATACAGCCGGTACTAATATAAATGAATTAACATATCTCAAAACGAGTAGTGTTTACATTGAACGTGCTGATCCTGCTTAAAACGAAAAAAAAATATTTTGGTACAGAAGTCAAAATTAAACTCGAAACGAACAAATATTAGCTAAAGAATCAATGCAAACAAACATAAAAAAGTACTAATGAAAATGAATAAATAAATCTTAAAACGAGTGAAACTTAAATTGGATATGCAAATCAAGCTTGAAACGAACAAAAATCACTACACACAAGAGTTTGGGTATTCCCTCCTTGTCTCACTGTAAAAGTCTTAAACCTACAGCGTAATGGCGTGAAACACAAAATTGAACATATGCCCCCTCCCCATGCCAGTCCTACAGGCACTTTTTCCGTCTGTGAAGTATAGCCTGAGAAAATTTACCTGATTTTCGAAATAGGGGGGGGGGAACGCCCCAAAACAGTCAGGGAATTTTAATGAAAATCCCACCATCATATTCAGCGTATCAGAAACCCCACACCAAATGTTTCAAGCTCCTGTCTGCAAAAAAGTGGAATTTTGTAATTTTGCCAGAAGAGCCTTTTGGCAAAAAACCCAAAATTCCACATTTTTGCAGATGGGAGCTTGTAACCTCTACATTAGGTTTCTCTGATATGCTGAATATGATGGTGCGATTTTCATTAGGATTCTATGTCTTTTTTGGGGTATCCCCCCTTAAAAGAAAATCAGGCACATAATTTCATGGCCAGAATAACTGCCTTTAGGGCCAGAAAGAGGGGGGCACATGCCCGATATTGTGTTTCACTTATAATCTCACCATCTTCTGAAGAGAATTGCGTGTTTTGTTCGCTTCTTTCAAATAAATGAATTTGATTTATAGTAGATTCTTTGTGATGTTCATGATGTCCCCCATAGCCTTTTCCACCTTTATGCTGGTAGGCTTGTGAATATATTTAATACTATATAGAAAAATAGAGGGACAACACTCGCCCCTCCCCCGTCCGTCAGCACCAATAATTATGCCGTAGACCAAAAATATTCCCGGGAATCAAGAGGGATCAATAATCAGCTTCCATGCCCCCTTCCTTCGCCGCAGACATTTTATGTTTATCCGATTGCTCAATGAGAGTTAGGACATTTGGGCATTAAAATCCACGTTTTGAGGCATCTGATCCCCCCTCGCCTGCAGAATTACCAACCACCCCTCCTACATAATAGTTAATGCGAACTTACACATCCCGTTTGTATTTTATGAGACATGAAGCAAATCAGTTTATTTAAGCTTTAAGAAAAATTTCTCAAACATTTTTCTGCAATAAGAAGGGATGTTTCCCCCCGCAGCACCCTTATTCAGGCTCAGTCTAAATGAAGGGAGATGAGAGATTAACTCTACCTCCTCTCCCCATACCCCTTTCTATATTTATCTGAAGGTTTATGATGAATTAGACAATTTGGGCGTTGAAATGCGCTCTTTTAGGCATCTGCCTCCTCTACCTTCACAGCGACCCACCGCCTCTGATGCGCAATTGTACATCACTAAACATAACCAGAGGCAAAGCTATAGCATTGCCTATAGTGAAGAGCTATAAGGCTTCGATGTGTTATTATTGTTATTATTAATTGGATAAACAAAGTTTTTCTAAGGAAGTAAAGAGTGAAGTTGACATTTAAAACAACAAAAATTGCCTCACCGTCTGTCTTACATATATCGCTAAAACTAGTGCAAATAACCAAACTGATGATATTTCCCCGTGTCTCTATGATTATAGAAAACTAGCGCTTTACTGAAACCACAAAAGAATATAGGAGTTTTTGCACAGTAACAGCAAACCGATCAAAGAAACTTTTTACAGTACAAAAATAAAGCATTTTAGGATTATTCCTTTATTTATTTATTTTTTTCTTCGTTTAATTTGGTATCACTTCTGCACAATGAGCTCTGTCTAATCATTGGATCTCGTTTTAGCTCTGAAAAGGACATTTCATGATTAGTTTGTAGACAAATCCGAAGTGAAGCCATCATGATAGTATTAGGACTATAGACTAGCTATCATAACTCAAAATTCTCCTTTGTAAACAGAGAAGTAACTGGATTTCCAGAGTTCATATTATGGCTTATTTGATTTTGATTTCGAGTAATACTAAAGTTTATTTCTTACAATTTAAAATTGTATATTACTCTCTGTTGATAGTATAGCTGGTGAGACCAAAATGTTGCCTGATAAACCAATCCATTATTTTTGTATGCTGTTAAATGACTTTGTGGTTATTAAAATTTTTCTAATGCAAGCTGTCCATTGTTATATACAATAAAACGGCCATTTTGTCAAAATAGTTCAAAGATCAAAAATCTATGCTTCTGGGTTTAACAACCCCTCTCCCCCAAGCCCGCAGGTCAGGGGCTGTAAGCTATACATGCTAACCGTTGTTAAAATATAAGGTTTTTATGGAAAGGTCGGTGGTATAAACTTTGGAACAGCAACTCTCCCGTAGTACAATCTTTTTGGTCACTAAAAGGGCACTAGAACTTTTAATTTCAGTCTGAGTGAGCCTTTCTTGATGTTCTAGGAGTATCGGTTCGATACAATCCCTCCTAGAGACGGAAAAAAAAGAAATAACGCGTCTATAGTCTTTTTTGGGGGGGGGAGATTGCAAAATTCCACATTTTTGTAGATAGGAGCTTCAAACTCTGCACTGGGCTCTCTTATATGTTTCGAATCAGTATAAAAAGTGAATTCTTTGAATGTGTTAATTCTTATCAAAATTATCAAAGCTTCTTATGTGCCTGTCTTAGGAAATATGTTATATTTTTGTCTTACAGAAACAACACTGGTTGAAATTACAAAAGAAGAAACATTTCTATTGTTAAAAGCTGTTTTGAGTGGTACTCCCAGTACCTGGTTAAGTAAAAGTCATGCGGTTGATGTTGAATTACTACTTAAGTAAATGTTTTTCCGTGAACTTGATAATTAAATGTGAATCTGAAATTGCGTGTTATAGCACTGATTACAGCCGTGCAGAGTCGCTAAATGGTACTTTTTGGGCGGTTGGCTAATTTCAATGCCTGAATATTACGTAGTTTTAACTATTGCTCAGATGCGAGCTGGTGTAAGTAATATGCTAATAATTGGGATGTAGGTTGTTTCCGTTAGCAATTATCGTTGATTCTGTGACAGGAATTCATTAGAATTAATATATATCGGACGATATATACCACCTTGTATTATACCTAGAAATAGGATGTTCCCTAGGTGATATAACAAGGTCTATCTTAATTATTGAGGCATTGGAAAATGGTTCTTGAAGGGTAAGTGATTCATGAGGTTGAAACCTTGGGGTTTCCTGGGTTTCGAATCAAACTTTAAAAGGGTTTCTAATCAAACTTTGGAAATCCTTGTGTGGAACATTAAGTTTGCTAGCTTGTACCGCCTCCGTATATTTTGCAGCTGGATTGTTTTATATAAATATTATATATTTTATATATTATGTATTTAAGATTGTTTTATATAATAAAACATGTATATTATAACTTATAAAACTTATAATAACTTATAAAAAACTTATATATTTAAGATTGTTTTATATAAATATGTATTTTATATAAATAAATTGTTTTATATAAATACATTACATTTTTCATAAATAATAAGGAATCCAAAAACTATAAGGCATTTAGCCATTAGCGAACACAAGGCTCATGATAATGGTTAGAGAAAAAAAAGGTACAGGAACACAAAATAAATTTACCACACTTCCGTGATTATTTATGATGTAGGTATTAAGGAGACCACATTAGTACTACCAGAGTGGTCACTGTTGTGTCCACCTCAGCCGTATATACCCTTAGGCCTGCTACATGAATCTGCAGCCTACCAGATAATATAGAAAACTATTGGAACTCTTGACCAAGTAAACAGCCGCCAGGGATCTAGCAATCAATGGTGATAATGTGAGTACGTTCGGACCTTGACCTTTAGCTGACTATAGTTGAACCACAGTCAACCTCAAGTGTTTCGCTTTCGAACTCTCGTTGACTTTTCGTAACTCCTATCACTGAGTAGAATTAGCGCATAGTCACTCAAGGATTTTAAAAATTTCGCTTAAAAATTTCAGGATTTTGACAGAATTTGAAGGTCTCTAAATGGACTTATTAAAAAGGACTCTAAATAAGTTACTCTTAAATTTTTCCCTAACAATTACCTTGCCGACAAAGAAGCCAACGTCTGACGTTTGTACCTTGTCAGAACAACATTACAAACTGCGACTGACTGACTGTGGTCAAGTCAACAATAGTCAACTATTGTAGTTTGAGACCCGAATGCACTCTTAGAGAATCAGACCAAAACAACAAATTCATCTGCTCGTAACACTTTAGGAAACCTTGGCTTGTTCATGGAAGAAAATGTGTTCGTCAATGCACACGCCATCTCTAATTTATTATAAATTAATACGTCTTTGTGTTCACCTAGGTTAAGACTCTTTTTCGAAGAGCAACTCTTCAAAGATGATTTTGGTTAAGCCGGTCTTCTATTTAATTATAAAATTTCATTTGAGTAGGTACTATCTTGAAAAGTAGTTTCGAAGTGTAGTTTTCACTTGCACTTAATCAAAAATGTTTCCTTCATTCAGCTTTTTCTTTACTCTTTTTTCCCAAAACGTAAATTAATTTTATGAATCACCCTCGTATAAAGAAATTATATGATAGAAATTCGTTTGAACCGAAATCTTTTGAAGGCCGTACCCAAGATTTTTTTTTCGGAGGGGGTTTTACTGAAATTTTTTTTTTCGGGGGGGTTACACAAAAAAAACTTAAAAAAACGCATACAAAATATGTTTATACCCATGTTTCTTACGTTTTTACGAGTCAAAAAAACATTTTGGGAGGGTGGGGGATTCAAAACCCCCTAACCCCACTAAATCCCCCTAAAAATCATGGCAACATACAAAATGGGAATAGAAGCGAATGAATAGACATTAAAAAGAAGGGATGAAGGCTGCGTATGGATCCCACCAACTCCTCAGAAAGCAAGACATTTGCTTATAGTGTATATATAAATCATTTTCAGAATCAAGGAGTCACTGAGCTCCTTTCAGGGGTTACCATTCTCAAAAATCATTTGCACCAGGTGGCACTCGTAGTGCAAGTGTGCTGTGTGTGGTGCAAAATCTACTATGAGTTGTGCTAACAAGTTTGCTGTGGTGGAAGTGGTCCAAACGTTGTGGAGTGGGGTCCACCCCTCTGCTCTCTCGTAAACCTGATCCACAACTCCACATGGCAAGCTTCGGGGCATTTCCTTTAATCTTTTGCACCATCTCGTTTTTCGTTTTTTGTTGTTGCTACGCATTGTCACTAGTTTGGCATTGGTATATTTTATTTATTGATTCGTTGCATTTTAAGAATTAAATGATGAATAATTTGGATGCGATATTTATTCTGTAATTCAAATCATGAGTTAACTGAAACGTACTATCGCTCCGTTAGTCACGCCCTCCAGAGTATGCAATGTGGTAGCGTTATTTATCGAATATACGCCCCATCATTTCTGCATTCAGCTGCTATTTTGTAATCAAAATGACAAGTGGTAATTCAGGTTCAGATTGCTTGGGAATATACGGATTAAAAACCTGGATCAGATGCAAAAAATTTTAAATAAATTTTTCCATCCAGTACTAAAGAAAGCCTACACCTTGCCGCCTCGTTAAGTTGCCGACAGTATTTCAGTTTTTCCTTCTTTTTTAGTGGGGGTCTCTTAGTACCGCTTTTTATTGGTCCATGAAAATTGACCAATTGTGAGCTTTTTGGGGCCCAAGTAAACCTGCAGTATTTGTGGTAACAAACCAACGAGTTTTTCGGTTGAGTGTATAAAAATAATTTTAATCTAAGTTTTTCTAAAATTCATAAACGAAAAAAAAATTGCGATTCTCGTCATGCTTTATCTGAGAAAATAAATCTGCCTCAGTGTCTAGGAAAGTATTGGCGAAAAACGTGCCCTAAGTAACTATCATGATGGTAATTAACATATATACATACACAATTGTTGCTCTCTTGAACAGAGTAGATACTTACAGTAGAAGGGGGGGCACCAGCCCCAGGACTCACCCCTGCTGCCACCTACAACTTTTTTTAACACCAAATTTGGGCATAGCCTCCCTAGGGAGAACACGTGGTTAATGGGGTCAATGACCTAAATTTCCAAGGTCGATGTTGTTGTTGTTGTAAGTGCACGCTCTCAGCGAATGTCAAGGTCGATTTATTTGTTGTTGTTGTTGTTGTAAGTGCACGCTCTCAGTGAATGTCAAGGTGTCCAGAAATAGGAAACACTATTTGATGTTGTTGTTGTTTTGGGCACGCTCTCAGCGAATGTTATGAGTTTCCAGAAATTTGGAACACCTGTGCTATCGACCTCAATTCCCCTATCGTGAATCAATAATTCCCCTTAGAAACAACAAATTAATTCCCCTTTCTTGACAGATCAATCAACCAATGACATCATCTGTCAGACTTTAAAAATTTTCGCCTAGAAACGATTCTCCAGGAATAGATCCAAGTCATTAATGTCTTTGACTCGGAAAAAACTCTACTGGTCGAACTCCAAAAGATATTAATAACCAAACGACATGGAAACAATTCTCCAAGAAACATCTTAGCGATGAATTGTTTTAGCACGGGAATCAGGTTTCTTAGTAATTTGAAATGCGTCAGCGCAGAGATGCCTAAAACCAAAGGAACACGCTGAAATTACGTTTAGGGATTATTTGGGCGAAACCGTTTTAGACAGGTTATGGAATTATTTCGGTGAAACAGTTAGAGACATTTTAAAAGATGATTTTAGAAGAGAATTTGAGAGTGAAACTCTGTGGTCGTTATAATACACAAGTTCTATTTGAACTGTGTTGTGAGGTCTACTACCACAACCTCACAGGGTTCTGATCCCTCCACCCCAACCCCGAAGGAAGCGCCCGGGCCACAAAGGTCCCCCCAAGCGCCCCAAGGACCACCCCGCCCTCAACGGTCCCCCAGGCTCCCAAAGGGCCCCCGGACCCCCAAAGACTCTCCCCGAGCCCCCAAAGGCCCTCCCCCAGCCCCCAAAGGTCCCCCAGGCTCCCAAAGGACCACCCAGCCCTAAAGGGACCCCCAAAGGACCCCCAGCATCCCAAAGGCCCCTGAGCCCCCATTTTTTAATACTTTTTATGGCTTTATTATATCTTTTCAGAACAAGTTATTTTCTTAATGTCCATCCTAAACCCATTTTACAAGTTGAAGTACTTATCTTTTTCCACACGTCTTTACTTTCCGACTTTTTCCACAACACCAAGCAATACTTTTCAAATGGCATTTCAGAACCAGTTCCTCTCTTAATGTCCCTCCTAAACCCATTTTACAAGTTGAAGTACTTATCTTTTCACCCACAACTTTACTATACTCCTTCTTGAATGCTCCAACTCCAAGCAATACTTTTCAATGGCATTTCAGAACAAGTTCTTTTCTTAATGTCCTTCCTAAACCTATTTTCCAACTTGAAGTCCACATCCTTTTCACCCACAACATTACTTTACAGCTTTTGAATTCCCCAACACCAAGACATACTTTTCAAAAGGCATTTCAGAACCAGTTCCTCTCTTACTGTCCCTCCTACACCCATTTTCCAACTTGAAGTTCCCATCCTTTTCAACCCACAACTTTACTTTACAGCTTTTTGAATGCCCCAACCGCAAGAAATACTTTTCAAAAGGCATTTCAGAACAAGTTCCTTTCTTAATATCCCTTTTAAACCTATTTTACAAGTTAAAGTAACCATCCTTTTCACGCAAAATATTAATGGGAACCTCTTGAATGCCACAACACCAAGTAATACTTGTCAATGCAATTCACAACAATTTCTTTTTTTAATGTTACTCATAAACACATTTTACAAGTTGAATTACAAATACTTTTCACCCACACCTTTATTTTACAGCTTTTTGAATGCCCCAACAGCAAGCAATATTTTTCAAAGAGCATTTCAGAACAAGTTATTTTCTCAATGTCCCTTCTAAACCTATTTTCCAACTTGAAGTACTTATCTTTTTCCACACGTCTTTACTTTCCGACTTTTTGCATACCACAACACCAAGGAATACTTTTCAAAAGACATTTCAGAACAAATTTTTTTCTTAATGTCATTCATAGACCAATTTTACAAGTTGAAGTACCCATCCTTTTCACCCACAACTGTACTATAAGGCTTTTCGAATACCCCAACATCAAGCAATACTTTTCAAAAGGCTTTATTATATCTTTTCAGAACAAGTTCTTTACGTAATTTTCTTCCTAAACCTATTTTACAAGTTAAAGTACTTATCTTTTCACCCACAACTTTACTATACTCCTTCTTGAATGCTCCAACACCAAGCAATACTTTTCAAATGGCATTTCAGAACAATTTCTTTTCTCAATGTCCTTCCTAAACCTATTTTCCAACTTGAAGTTCCAATCCTTTTCACCTCAGCACCAAGCAATACTTTTCAAAAGGCATTTCAGAACAAGTTCCTTTCTTAATATCACTCCTAACCCCATTTTACAAGTTGAAGTACCCATCCTTTTCACCCACAACTTTACTTTACAGCTTTTTGGTTACATCAACACAAAGCAATACTTATCAAAAGGCATTTCAGAACAAGTTATTTTCTTAATGTCCCTCCTAAGCCCATTTTACAAGTTGAAGTACCCAACAAGTTGGCTCACATTAGCGCGAGCTAAACCTCAATATTAGTAAGATTAAATAAAAAAAAACAAGTTTTTTCACTTGAAAGAAAGGAGCAATATTAAAACTTAAAACAAACAGAAACTAGTCCGTATATGAAAGGGGCTGTCCCCTCATCTACGCCTCGCTCTTTACGCTAAAGTTTTTCATTGTTTAAAAAAAATAGAGTTGTGAGAAAGTCAAACTTTAGTGTAAAGAGCCATTCGTTGAGGAGGGAACAGCCCCTTTCATATACGGAATAATTTCTGTTCGTTTTAAGTTTTAATGTCGCTCCTTACTTTCAGTTAAAAAAAACTTGCTTTTTTTATTTAACTTTTGAACGTTTTAGAATTAATGCAGGATTTGATTTTGGCTCACCGTACATGAATAATTAAAACAAAATTTTTCTATTAACTTACTTTTATTTGGTTAAATGGCTTTCTCGAAAGTTGTTTAATTTTATTTACAAACGTTTTTATTAGCAATAAATATACGTAACTTACGAACTAACATACGTAGCGAACTTCTATATTCATATATTTTTAATATGTATATTAGGGTGTTTGCCCCCCATTAAATACCTTGCTCTTTAAGCGAAAGTTCGAATTTTGTTCTAATTCTTTAAAAAGACCGCTTAATCACAAAGGCCGTTAATTAGAATAAATAGCTCTTATGAAAGTAGTAAAAAATCTTTGGCTTAAAGAGCGAGGTATTGCCTAGGGGGTGAACCCAATCATATATGTAATATTTTCTGTTCGTTTAAAGTTTTGATGTTGCTGCTGTTGCAGTTGAAAAACTTGTTTTTTTATATTTAATTTCTGATCTTTTTTTAAATAATGCTGGGAAGTCCGGCGTCCCCTTCATATAAATGTCCCTTCCCCCATGAAAACTTCCTTCGCGGAAAGATCCTCCCAAATAACCTCAGAACCGCCCCCCCCCCCCACTACCAGGAGAAATCTCCCCTGAAAACGTCTCTATACTTCCCAATAACCAATGCTATATGTTAACATTGGGTTAAGTTCATAACCTTCAGCCCTTCCTCCGGGAACTTCGGGGGATTAAGTCATCCTAAAAGACATACTTATAATATTTTCGAACATGCTGAACAAAATGGCTATCTCAAAATTTTGATCAGGTGACTTTGGGAAAAAAATGAGCGTGGGAGTGGGCCTAGTTGCCCTCCATTTTTTTTGGTCACTTAAAAAGTGCACTAGAACTTTTAATTTCCATTATAATGAGCCCTCCCACGATATTCTAGGACCACTGGGTCGATACGATCACCCCTGAGAAAAAAAAAACAAAAACAAATAAACACGCATCCGTGATCTTTCTTCTTGCAAAAAATGCAAAATTCCACATTTTTGTAGATAGGAGCTTGAAACCTCTGCAGCAGGGTTCTCTGATACGCGGAATATGATGATGTGATTTTCATTAAGGTTCTATAATTTTTAGGGGGTCTTTCCCCCTTTTTTCGAAAATCAGCCAAATTTTCTCAGGCGCGTAACTTTTTACTGGGTAAAATTAAACTTGATGAAGCTTATATATTTGAAATCAGCATTAAAATCTGATTCTTTTAATGTATCTATTTGTATCAAAATACCGTTTTCTAGTGTTTCGGTTACCATTGAGCCGGGTCGCTCCTTACTTACAGTTCGTTACCACGAACTGTTTGATCTCATTGTGAATGAGTTTTTAGCAAATCCATTCTAGAATCCACTTCAGCATTCTTCTTGCTCAAGCAAGAGAGCAAAGATAAAAATTTTTGAGAAATTTTTTCATCAAGTGGTTACTTACTTGCTACTTAATTCTCCTGCCGACTTGGCGCCAGCTCGAGAGAGCAGACACCTTCCTGCTCCAGGAAACTTGGCCTTGAGCTGGCGCGGGTGCATCTTCAAATCTTATTCCTGCCGTGCTTAGGAATCTTGAAGACTATCAGACCATCCCATTCATGGACGACCACATGGTCTTTTCCTAAGCCATGAAGTGGTTGGTGCATTAAAATGGAAACTTGAATGGATCTTCCTATTAATTTTTTTCCAGCTGTCTGTTTGCGAAAGGTCACCACTTCTTGGAATTCAGTAAACTTCGAATTTACACTAGATATGGCTGAAAAAGTAAATGGTTGAAAAAGCACTTGAAAAAAGGTAGATGGCTAAAAAACAGTTGATAAAAGGTAGATGGTTGAAAAAGGTGGAATGACGGAATAAAAGTCAAACAAGAAGTAATTATCCATAATGTCTTGGAAAGATTTAGCTCTAACCCAAGAAGATTGATTAATGCTGAAGGATATTGATGATTTATGATTTTTGGTGATTACATATTAATAAAGATTTCATTGATATGATAGAACTTGCTGGCATTGTAAGGTTTTGTGAACTGCCAAAATAACTTCAGCTCCCCACCCTTCATCACAGATTCGGCCCCCCCCTCCTAGAGAAGAAGCTACGTAAACCCATGCTATAAGACCTTTCTATAGACCTAAACTGGGCTATTAAGGGGAGGAAAAAAGTGTTTGTATTTTGATGTCCTTGGTACTTCAAATGAGAATGTTTCTCATTTCTTCTTGATACATTTTTTTGTGCAAATGCCCAAGTGCAATAAGTGCAATCTAAAGTGCCCAAACGGCACTTAAGATTCTCATCTTTGTTTTTTGTTTGATATTTGACTTTGACCAGACTAGACGGTATAATCAGATGAAAGCAGATGAATTTCATGGACAGTGACAGTAATCTTGTTCTCTTGCCAGTCGTTTTTATCCCCGCTTTTAATGTTTCTTTCTGTTCTGATCCTTAACATTTGTATTAGTCTGTTCGCATCTTGTCGAGTAAACTTCAAAAGGTTCTATTTTTTTTTTTTTTTTTTTTT
The DNA here is from genome assembly GCF_049724085.1 of Artemia sp. Qi Xiang Cuo. Taxonomy (NCBI): domain Eukaryota; kingdom Metazoa; phylum Arthropoda; class Branchiopoda; order Anostraca; family Artemiidae; genus Artemia; species Artemia sp. Qi Xiang Cuo. Next base: position 68,700,103 of record NC_142804.1, read on the forward strand.
TTTTTGTTTAGCACTGAGACGACTTGGCGGAGGTTCTTGTCGAAATATTTGCTTGTTTCTTCGTCATCATGGTTTGCCACTTGCTGACAAAGTCCTCGTTTTCTCACCTTTTTTATTTTGTTTTTCATTTATTATTTCCTTTCCACTCTTAGCTTCATAGTCATTGAGGCAGGCTAGACTAGTTTTGCTTCATGTTATTTCAGTGAGCGTACAGGGTACCTTTAAATTACCTTTAAGGTTAACCAAAAATTACAAAAGCAGCTGAAGAAATATGTGAATAAGATTAGTCACATATCTACATTAGCTATTAAGTATTTAACCACGTTGCGTCGGATTACCACCTTCTAACAAACAATTCCTAGCTAGATTATGCAGTGCTATATTGAGGTTTCCATGTTCGTATGTTCCTAAATTAGTTTTTTTTAAATTAGTAGCTTGTAAAGAATGGTCTTTCCTTGCTAATTGTTTGTTAAATATTAATATCCTGGAATTTCTTCGATGTGTTTTTTTTTTTTTCATATGTGGGACATGAAAGAACTGATTTCAAAGATGTGATGGCTGGCCACAGCAAATGTAGCAATAAGCTGAATGCCGCCTTCATACCGCTCGAGTGACTAATGTACCTCTATAAGAGCTGTATTAAATGGGGCTAACAAATCTAGAATTTCTACCTCTCGTTTTTAATTGTTCTAACAGCTTTTGTTGCTCATTTTCTTATTTATTGATCTCTTAAAAATATTAACATAGATCTCTACAGTATTCTATAGATTTCTTTATTTAAAGTAGCTGAATTATTTAACCAAGTTTTTTCTTATTTCAGGCATTCGGACCAACCTCTGAACTGATTGACCAATACCAAAGCAGAGGTATAACTATATGGAGTGATCATGTCCGCCACATAATTGATCAAGGGAAGCTTCTAATCAACCAAGCCAAAAGTCCCTGTGCTGCCGGTCTTGTTACTGTTCTTCTTGAGGGTGCACCCAACGCTGGAAAAACCGCCCTTGCTGCTCATATTGCCAAAGTTTCCGATTTCCCATTTATTAAAGTTTGTACTTCTGAAGAGATGGTTGGGTTCAGTGAAACTGCTAAATGTTTATCCATTAGAAAGGTGAGTTAGTTCGAAGAAAGGATTGGTGTGCCTATTTAAAAAAAATAATAATTTAAGTTTATACCATAAGATTTAGAAGTCGTTATTTTTCCTCCTCCTCCTCCTCGCTAGTTTCTTTGACCCTTTCTGTTACGTGTTTCTTAGCCGTTCCAAACGTCTAATATTAGGGGCACCACTTCATAAAAATTTAGGGAGGGGGTAAGGATTTTCTCAATTTCCCTTATGAAAACACAAAGAGAAATTTATTTATTTTAAATAAATAAATTTTATAATATAATGTATTTAATAACTTACTTAATATATAATATGATAATTAGATCATTATAATATATAATTGTTATAATTTTAATTTATTTAATATAAATAAATAAAGAAAATTATTTATTTTCAATAAATTGAAATTTATCGTGTATAATTTAGGAGTCATTGTTTTTCCTCCTCCTCCTCCTCCTCGCTGGTTTCTTTGACCCTTTCTGTTACGTGTTTCTTAGCCGTTCCAAACGTCTAACATTAGGGGCACTACTTCATAAAAATTTAGGGAGGGGGTAAGGATTTTCTCAATTTCCCTTATGAAAACACAAAGAGAAATTTATTTATTTTCAATTTATTTTTTTATCTCATTTATTTATTTTCAATTTATTTATTTATTTTAAATAAATAAATTTTATAATATAATGTATTTAATAACTTACTTAATATATAATATTATAATTAGATCATTATGACTCTATAATCTGTTATGTGTTTCTTAGCTGTTCCAATACGTCTAACATTAGGAAGACTACTTACTTTCAATAAATTGAAATTTATCGTGTATAGTTTAGGAGTCATTGTTTTTCCTCCTCCTCCTCCTCACTGATTTCTTGACCCTTATGTTACATAATTCTTAGCCATTCCAAGACGACTAATATTAGGGGTATTATTTCATCAAAATTTAGGGAGGGGGTATGATTTTCTCATTTCATTTATTTAATTTATACAATTTATTTATTTATTTTAAATAAATAAATTTTATAATATAATGTATTTAATAACTTACTTAATATTGAATTATTATAATTAGATCATTATAATATATAATTATTATAATTTTAATTTATTTAATATAAATAAATAAAGAAAATTATTTATTTTCAATAAATTGAAATTTATCGTGTATAATTTAGGAGTCATTGTTTTTCCTCCTCCTCCTCCTCCTCGCTGGTTTCTTTGACCCTTTCTGTTACGTGTTTCTTAGCCGTTCCAAACGTCTAATATTAGGGGCAGCACTTCCCCTCTTCTCCCTCTAATTTTCACTCTTGTTTATCGTGGGGAAGCAGCGCAATGGTACACTTGTTATTGACAATGATGGCTTCTAAAGCCTTTACGCAAATATTTGAAAAATCAATTAGTCGCTTGTTTCTCATAAAAAATTAGACATATATGGAATATTGTCTTTTAGAACGCGTTCAGCCAAAAAGATAGAATCTAAAAGTAAAACATTTTATAATATTATTCCTATTGGTTTTATATCTGTTTTATTTTACATTGTTTTTTTTTTGGCAGAGAATTATTCCGTTCACTTATTTAATGACTGTTTTAACAGTTATTATATAGAAATACGGGCTTTTTTTTACCCCTCCACCTGTATTTATGGCCCCAGGTGAGGATGCCCCAGTTTATATTATGAACCCCTAAGGACAAGGTCCTCACTTGTTCCATTCCTCCTATGGAGGTACACTACATATCTGTAGAGTGTTCCCGTATCACCACCTGGGGACACACTGAGTGGCCTGGGGAAGGCTCCTACCTATCTGCCGAGTTGAATAATACAAGAAAAGCTAGGACTTAGTATTTCTACCTAGTTGGGTGTTCAGGCTGCACCTAAAGGGCTGTTTTAAACATTTAGACATGGAACTATTAACGCAAGAATTTCCTTTGCAACAAGAAATTATGGGATAAAAGCAGTACTGGATACACGTAAGCAGTCCTTGTGGGAATAAAAAAAAAATAAAGAAAGAATAAAAAAAGCTGTACATGTAGCATGGATATTATGGCCAATATTATAACGATGTTAGCCAAAGCACCGACCAATTGTAACTTGAACTATGAATTTTGCTATCATTTCCCTGCAAACGGGTAGCTTCAATCTACAATTGACATTATGGCCAATATTGTAACGATCTTAGCCAAAGCACCGATCAATTGCAACTTGAACTATGAATTTTGCTATCATTTCCCTGCAAACGGGTAGCTTCAATCTACAATTGACATTATGGCCAATATTGTAACGATGTTAGCCAAAGCACCGATCAATTGCAACTTGAACTATGAATTTTGCTATCATTTCCCTGCAAACGGGTAGCTTCAGTCTACAATTGCTCAAAGTCTACAACTACAAAGTCAATCTACAATTGATATTATGGCCAATATTGTAACGATGTTAGCCAAAGCACCGATCAATTGCAACTTGAACTATGAATTTTGCTATCATTTCCCTGCAAACGGGTAGCTTCAGTCTACAATTGCTCAAAGTCTACAACTACAAAGTCAATCTACAATTGATATTATGGCCAATATTGTAACGATGTTAGCCAAAGCACCGATCAATTGCAACTTGAACTATGAATTTTGCTATCATTTCCCTGCAAACGGGTAGCTTCAGTCTACAATTGCTCAAAGTCTACAACTACAAAGTCAATCTACAATTGATATTATGGCCAATATTGTAACGATGTTAGCCAAAGCACCGATCAATTGCAACTTGAACTATGAGTTTTACTATCATTTCCCTGCAAACGGGTAGTTTCAATCTACAATTGCTCAAAGTTTCATCTTTGCGGATCGGTTGGAACTTCGGATAGCTACCTTGTCCATTTTGCTTTTTTATGAATCAGGGATTGCACCGCGTTGTTATGGATGTGCAGTGTTTTCAATTTAGATTCTTGTTTAGTTAATGAGTAAAAGGATTTTTCATTTTATTATATTAAACGATTCACATACTCTTCATTTGTATTTTACGGTGGTTAATGCCTTTAGGCTCTTGGATAGTTAAACGAACAAAAAGCTGCAATTATTGGAAATTGTTCCATGAAAAAAAAAATCGCATGCCTACCAATGGTCGGCGTTGCGTAGGTACCGATTTTCTGATTCACTGCCTTGTGAGTGTAATCCTGCCACGGCTGTGGCAGGATTCACTGCCTAATCCGTGGTTGAGATCGATGAAAACTCTAGAAAATTGCATCTAATTTTTCAGTGATTTCCTATGTATGTATGTTTTTGTTTTTTCATTTTGTTTTTGTTCTTGTGAGCTTTGCCATACTCTCACATATGGAAGTAATTTGTGCGTATGCAAGTCTTATTTATCTAATTGACTTTATTTTTCTTGGATTTAAATATTTAATTATAAGATTAACTCTTAACTTTGTATGCTCTAGTGTAATAGCGGAATAATAGGAATTAATACCCCTCCCCCCCTCCGCACACACACCCAAATTGGACATTTTGAATTACAAAAACCATGGGGTTAATTCAACATTCACATTTAACTATTTTAGCTCTTTACTTCATTTAGCCTACCAAAAAGAATCTGGACAAGGGGTTGGACAAGGGGTGGACAAGGTTGGGCATACTGATGCCAAGGAAGATTTCACCTGAAAGATCGCACCTGACCAAATATAGCGCTGTAATCGATATTTAGTCAGAACATATTTGTTACTGGCGCTGATCTAATCGTACATAGTCTATTTAAGTTTATAACTTAAATAGATAAGTTAAATAAGATAACTTAAATAGAAAACAAGTGTACAATTACAAAGAAACAGAGGGTTGACTTTTGAAAATACTTTGGCACAAAGACTTAACCTTCTTTTTACTGGGTCAAGATTTCTTGTAGTGCCATTCTCTTAAGATAATGCGTCACAAAAATAAACTAATGAAATGGAAGAACACTTTTAACATAAAAGTCTATCTTTTAACACAAATATTCCCTTTTATCTTTGGCAAAACGGTAGCTCTACTTTATAAATTCCTTCATACTTAATTAAAGTTAATATTGCCTTATTTAGTGATGCCGTTGTTTAAATAGATTTATTTACTATTTGATCTCATAGGTTGTCCCTGTTGAGATTCTTTTCTATTATGTTGTTCACCTAATTGCATTAGAAGATTTATGTCCACTTGAGATAAAATAGGGCAAGGCTTTTTTATCCTGGAGGCAGGCATATAAGAAGGAATTCCTTTTGGTAGGGGGGCAACATTTGAAAAAGACGATAAAGAAAGCGAATGATACAGAGAATCAGGTCCTTACGCAGGGGGGGGGGGTCCTCCAAGCCCCCTCCCCCTCCCCCGAAATCTCACGATTCTTTTTATTTTCCCATTATTTTTTTATACTTCTCAAAGAATAAAAGATTTCAAGGATTTGCCCCCCCCCGACACAAATTCCTGCGTACGTGACTGCAGAGAATATAAGAAATTATAAGCTGAATACAAAAACTTGTGTGATTTAAGGAAAAGTGAGGGATATCCTCTCCCTCCCTCTCGTTTGAGTGCAAGATTAGAAGGGTGAAAATGAATAGTAATAGAAAACCAATCAGAGGACTGGGTTTCTAGTATCATAGTGAAATGTTATATCGAAATATCCTGTCTAAGCCAGAATATTTCAGGTTGTATTTAAATTTTACAAGAGTATTCTTTTTTAAACAAGAAAAAGCTTTATTGTTTATTTAATTAAAAATACTAACTAATAATTTCCAATTGTGGCATAACTTAATATTTCCCATCCACTTAACGTTTCGGTGGGATGATTCGGAAGATGATCCTGGCTACGCTAGAAACAAAGGCTTTACAATTGCACCCGAAGGACAAGATTGACCCATTAAGACCCATTTTAGCCTCAATAGCACCCACAGTCACCCAAAAGCTTTGGATTTTCCTTGACCTAAGGGACTATTGACCTAATTGGTCCCTTTCGGCCTCAATATTGGGGTTCATTTGGTTTCCTTGGGTCGTGGGACTTATTAGTTTATGCTTCAAACCGGCAAGGAGAGAGTATAGCTCAGTTTTACTCCCAATAGCACCCACAATCACACAAAAACTTTGAAGCTTCAAACCGGCCACAGAGAGTATATACCCATTTTAGCCCCCACAATCACCCAAAAACTTTGAATTTTCCTTAACCTAAGGAGCTGCAATTAACCTAAGAGAATTGTGTGCTGTGAACCCCATGCTTAATAAAGTCTAATAGGGTTAAATTTGCCAGTAAGGTATTATGGCTGTTCTGCTGAAAAAATACTGAGACGGTGCCTGTTATTACTGTCCAGAATATTTTAAGCTGTAAAGGCTATAAAAGTATAGTTACATGTTTTGGGCTCTTTTTAAACTAGTATTCTCTTATAATTTAAAGATTCACCGATTCAATGTGTGACTACAACATTGTGAATAACAAATCTTGTGACTAAAAAACTTTCAATTCCTTTAAAATTTCACATGGAGAATCAATCAGGTTTTTAAAAGGCTGAGTTATTTTGCTCGCCTTTCTGGACGCTCAAGGAATAATCTGATTGGCTCACGAAAATATGTTACAGGCGTAAACCAGTGAAATCAAAGCATAATTTTAACCATGGAATTATAGGGAATTAATCTCTTTTTTTCTCTTTGATTTATGCCATTATAAATCAAAGTGTATAAACTGAGATATAATTCGCTATTTCTCCTTAGTAAAAACTACGCTTACACGAATATTGTATTTGATATATTGATATTATTTTAGATATCACTAACATTTTATGAGTGAAAAAAAAAGGTTTATCGTCAGTCACTGCTAATTTGTTTACTTCAATCACTTTTTCCTGTGCCGCTTATGATTAATGTATTATATAAAAGCAAAGACTCTGTCATTTTGGAGGATTGAATGTAATATATCTGCATAGGTATGGGCTTACATTGGACTAATGCTTAGTAGGAAGTTTGGCAGATTTCTCAGGGAAAGGTGGTTGAAAATATGGCAAAACTATTTATCTGTATCATTTTGTTTTTCTGTAAGGGCTCAAGAGATGAGCAGATTTGAAGACAAAGAGAGAGAAAAGAAACATAGCTCTTTTTGATGGTTATGACAAGAAGCTACGTAGCTACCACAATTCCTTAAACAAACGGCTTAATTTATATTTTGCGTCTATAATAGAAAAAAATAATGACCTAAAGGTATGTTTATATATGCATATAAAAAAAAATAAAAAAAAGTAGAATTAGTGAAGTGATGAAACTTTAATAGCAACTCTCCTTATACTAGCAATATTATTCGCAGTGGTAAAGTTCGTAAATAAAACTGCTGAGCAAATTCTTTATTTAATGTCTTACATGGGCGGATATATAGAATTAAATTTTGGGGGAGGCCAAACGTGACAAGGGCGCCAATGAGCATAATCTTAGAGGAACCAATGAGACAAAAGTGCCAATAATTGACCAAATTGATCAATTTATTCTAAAAAAAAGTAAAAAAAGAACGAAAACAGGGAAAGAGGGTGCCAAAAAAATCTTGGGGGGGGGCCTTTGGCCCCCTGGGTCCGCCAGTGATGTCATAGGTTGATGTTTGTGTTAGTTCAAATCAGGATAGTCCTTTTTTGCTTCTACTTCTTTAATTGTAACTTTACTTTGTTTTTACAAATTAAATGTCTCTGTCATCGCAAATTGCTGTATCTACGCCGATTTTTTTCCAGTATTTTGATGATGCTTATCGATCTCAATTAAGTTGTATTTTGGTCGACAATATTGAAAGACTATTAGATTATGGTCCCATTGGTCCTAGATATTCGAATCTCACTCTTCAAGCACTGCTAGTTCTTTTGAAGAAAGAACCTCCGAAAGGAAGGAAGTTGCTGGTTATTTGCACAAGCAGCACAAGGTACTTGGGTTTTTCTTACTTCTGGAACGCGGATACTATATGAAACTTATTAGACTTGAAACTCTAGCCAGTTTCTCACAAAATTATTTTAGTGTACAATGGTTTTTTACACAAACCCGACATGACCTTTCTGGGTTATTTTGCTTTTCTTTCTTCTTTTTTTTCCAACATCACAAATTTGGGAGTGACTAGTGCCAATTTACTATTAGAATGATAAGCAAAAGTATGGAATTAAAATAAAAAAGTATTGAAATAAAAAGTATTGAATTAGTCAAATTAATTGAATTTATTGATTAAATAATGTAATCCTGGTAATGCTGACTAATGTTATTCTTACATAAAGACCATGATAAATAAAAATTCTGTGAATCAGTACCAGGCAGGGCCGTCACATATGAGGGGTAGGGGGGATGCCCCCACCAATGTTTTTGGTCACTCGGTAAAATCGTGGTGTTTCGTGCCACAATTTTTCCGACGCCGCTAAAATTCTTTGTTCGGTTCAATAAAGACCACGAAAATACTGACAAGTCATTTACAGAAATTTCAAACTTGGTCGCTAAACGCAGCAGTTTTAGCAGTAAGGTTAGCAGTTTCCTGCCGTAATTTTACTGATAGTGCCACAATCTTCCATTTTTATAAATAAACAGTATCAAAATAATGACATAATATGTACAATATAGTAATAATATAGTAATAATATAATATAGTAATAATATAGTAATAATATACAATAATAATATAGTAATATGTACAGTGACGTAATAGTGACATAATATGTACAGAAACTTGAATCTCGGTTGGTAAATACAGTGGTTTTACCGACTCGTGCAGTGATTTTACGTCAGGTATTCATAACGGATACAATGCTAATTTTTTACAAAAACAGTCGGTAAAAATCACCAGCCACTCGGTAAAACCTCTTGCCCCCCCCCTCAAACATTTTGGCTATTAACGAGCCTGGTCCCAGGAAAACAGATTCTAAGTTGGACTTTTTAAATCATTTCAAAGGTGGGATCTTTCTTTACAGAATGAACCGTTTTTAGCGTCACAAGGAGGGGAGTAGTAAATCTAGCAATTTAAAGCACTTTTTGGGCCCTAGTTTGAGCTGTGGTTTCATTGCTGAAAATTTAATCTGCGCAGCACAAAAACGACCTAAAAGGAAGAAATTAAGCTGCTTATTTGCACGATACAATCTATTTTTCTTTTTATTATTTTGGAAGCCAATACTTATAGTAAGCCTATTAAACTATATATTTGAAATAGTCTCATATTACTGTACAATTCCAATGTTGATGTACAAAGCACAATGCACAAATTTCAAGGAAAACTGACTTTAAGTCAAAGTTTTTGAAAAATTTTCTAAAGTGAGACTTTTCTCCACAGAATAACCCATCTTTACCCAGTGGTGGATCCAGGGGAGGGGCGAGGGGTTGCCCCCCTAGCGTAGTCTAAAGTAGTATAATTTACTTAATTGACTCGAGTTTGCGTTAATAAAACTTGCTCCCAACGCAAGTTTATTGGATCAACCTATTTTGCGCCCCCCCCCCATTTTTTCTTCAGATCAACCTATTTTTTTCTTCTGTAAAACAATAATTTTGGAGCACCTAGTGCAAAATTACCACTAAACGATTAGAGTAATATAACCTATCATACGAATATCATTGAAATTCCTTGTATAAATGGCATGGTAACATAAAATCCAGAGAATCATCGAATTTCAAGAAAAACAAAAAGAAGTAAAACTTTTTGAAAAGTTTCAAAAGTGAGACTTTTATTTGGAGATTAACCTATATTTATGGCATGACAAGCACGGAAGAAGCGAACGTAGCAAATAGAAACACCTTTCCAGACCCTAATTTGGGTTGTAGTTCCATTCCTGAAAATTTAATTCGTGTAGCGCTGCAACCTTGTTACATTTTGTAATGAATTTATCTCCAAAAAGAAGTGGAAAGTGACTATTTACAAAACCAGCACAAATTACTTTTTCTGGTTTTCAAAGACTATAAGAAACTATTTGACTGGAATTTTGAATCAGTAATAGTTTACTGTACAATTTTCATGTTTTTCGAAGGTGAAATACTTTTTTTTTTTTTTTTTTTTTTGCATACCGACAATTTTGGAGCCACTAGTGTCAAGTACCCCTAAATGATCAAAGTAATATAACCGGTTAAACTAATATCATTGAAAATTCTCGCATTAATGCCATAGGAATATAAAATCCAGGGAATCGCTTAAGGTCAAGGAAAACAGACTAGTCAAACTTTTTGAAAAGTTTCTGAAGTGAAAGACAAGATATCTTGTCTTGAAATGGCCGAAAGTTGTCGATGATTTGAAAAGGAAGTTTCACATTACCAGCTACAAGCTACCAGGTCTCACATTAGATTTTTTTTTTCTATTTCCTGGTAATTAAATCAGAAAAAAACGGCCAAATTTTAGATCCTTGTTCAAAGATCACTTGTGCAAAATTTCATTGTGCTGGTATGTCGGGTCAGAGAACAAGATCTCTTTTCGTAGCATACGAAAATTAACATTGCGATGAATTTAGCGACTTTGACCTTAAGGCTGATTTTGCTAGTTACCCCTAATTATCCTATCGAGGCATGACTTTTGCATTCAGAGATAAGGGCAATTGGTAGGAAAAAAATTGAGGCAGGGGCTATTGTCCTCTCTGGGTATTTCTGCTTCTCCCCTAAATTTTGAGAGATAAAACGGGGTATATCTGTTGAAAAAATCCCTCCCCCCTTATCTTAAGTTCTAAAATGCCTGTTTTGTATCTTCATTGAGGAATTGGAAAAAATCCCTGCCCCTCCCCCCTACATGTTCGGTGAGCTGGCCCCAGAGAGCAGGAGACAGGTGAAAATAGAAACAAACTAAAATGCAAATTTAAAAAAACGAAAGAAGAAGAAAAATAACTTGAGATAAGGGAAAAAATAAGCAAAATAAAAACGCAGACTTCTCAAAAAAAGAAAGAAGAAGAAAAATAACTAGAGATAAAGAAAAAAGAAACAAACTAACAATGCACATTTCTAAAAAAAAACGAAAGAAGAAGAAAAAATAACTTGAGATAAGGGAAAAAATAAGCAAAATAAAAACGCAGACTTCTCAAAAAAAGAAAGAAGAAGAAAAATAACTAGAGATAAAGAAAAAAGAAACAAACTAACAATGCACATTTCTAAAAAAAACGAAAGAAGAAGAAAAAATAGCTTGAGATAAGGGAAAAAAATAAGCAAACTAAAAACGCAGATTTCTCAAAAAAAGAAAGAAGAAGAAAAAATAGCTAGAAATAAAGAAAAAAGAAACAAACTAACAATGCACATTTGTCAAAAAAAAGAAGAGAAAATAGCTGGAGATAGGGAAATTTACAATATATAAGAATGGAATGCTATTCCAGGCTTAAACAACCCTCATTTTAAATTGATTTTATATTCGAACAACGACGATGGCTCACTTAAAGACTCACTTGTATTTATTCAAGCTGGGAGGAAGTTCATACTATATAGCTGAGAAATTTAAAGAACTAAAATAACTAAAAAAAGCTGTAATTAATCTGTAATTGTAAATAATTAAAAACTGAAAAACTGTAGTAATTAAAAAACTGATGAAAGTAAAGAGTGAAGTTGAAATTAATCACTGCAACATAATCTCAACATTTCATTCTTAAAAAAAGGGAAAATGTACTTCTTCCTAGCTGGTGATAAATGACAGTGGCTACTGATGAATAATAAATGACTTTTGGTATATGATTGTTCATAGTAATTTAGCTAGAAAAAATAGCTAGAAATAAAGAAAAAAGAAACAAACTAACAATGCACATTTGTCAAAAAAAAGAAGAGAAAATAGCTGGAGATAGGGAAATTTACAATATATAAGAATGGAATGCTATTCCAGGCTTAAACAACCCTCATTTTAAATTGATTTTATATTCGAACAACGACGATGGCTCACTTAAAGACTCACTTGTATTTATTCAAGCTGGGAGGAAGTTCATACTATATAGCTGAGAAATTTAAAGAACTAAGATAACTAAAAAAAGCTGTAATTAATCTGTAATTGTAAATAATTAAAAACTGAAAAACTGTAGTAATTAAAAAACTGATGAAAGTAAAGAGTGAAGTTGAAATTAATCACTGCAACATAATCTCAACATTTCATTCTTAAAAAAAGGGAAAATGTACTTCTTCCTAGCTGGTGATAAATGACAGTGGCTACTGATGAATAATAAATGACTTTTGGTATATGATTGTTCATAGTAATTTAGAGTAGAGACGCTGATTAGTAAAATCATTTTTGATTTTCAGCACTTCTGGTTTTACGGGGTGGAGGGTTTAAAGCGGGTGGCGCGGCAACAACTCTTGTTTATTGTTATTTTGTTCTTTGATTTATAGTTGAGGTATATCTCTTTAGGTTTTAGTTTTATTTGCTCGGTTTTATAACCTTTGTTCGTTTCAAGTTTTTCCTATTACGCCGCTTTATTTCTGCTTCTTTTAGGCTTTAGGTCTATACTTTTCTTAAAAAAAAACTTTTTAAATTCGTTTTTTAATTTCACCAATCAAAAGCTGTAGCTGAAGTAGAGTCTTCGGATTCAGTGATTCTGTTTAAGCCTTCTTGGGAAAATTGCATCAAATAGTAACGTCCGTAGTGCAGTAGCACCGTCACCCAGGGTTGCCACAACAACCAAATAAAAATCACCAGTTTTTACCAATAAAATCACCAGATTTTCACCAAGAAAATCACCAACAATCACCAGTATTTCATAAAAATCACCAAAAAAATCACCAGAAATCGGTGGTCAATAATGATAAGCTTTACACCAAAAAGACGCGCTGGGCGGCCTGAGCTAAGACATTATATTTTTCAAAGGCCGTCAACTGCTCAAGAAGGAAGAGAATTTATACCTAAAACCGGAATTCCAGACTAAGACTGAAATTGTTACCTAAAATTCTGTTACTGGACATGAAGAGCCTTTTTATTTATTTAACTACTATTATACTTTTCTTTGTCTTTACTTTGCAAAATCTTTTCTTTTTCTGTTTTCGATGTTTCCACTGAAAAGAATAACCCCAAAAACCTCCTTTGTCCTCAAATTGAATTTCATTTGCTTATGAACGTTTTTAATCCCCCTTTCATAGTTGATATCCTTAGTGGTAAACTTTAGCTCTGAAAAAGACGCCTCAAATGGTATCAATTTCTTATATCTTTATTTTATTTCCGGAAAATTGTCGTGGGTCAAGTCTAAGCTGAAATATCAGACAAGCGGTGATAAATCTTATTTTCTTGGTTCCTTAGACGAAAGCCCCTTGAGACTGAGCCTCCTAATTTCTTGAGACTGTTAAGTCCATTGAAAAAGACCTAGCCTAGGCTGCTGAATCTATGTTCATGTGGGACTATGTTTTCTTTACCTGAGATTTTTTTTTTCGTTTCTGAGCCTCAATCCGTTTTTATCACACATGTATTTATTTATAAATTAAAATTTGTAACTATGGGAAGCCGATTGCCAAGCTAAAAGGATAGCCTACACAGAAGCCCAAAATAACGCCACTCTTTTGAAATAACGAATAAAAATAAGACATAAAATATGTAAGTCACTGATTATTTCACCTCAGTAGGACAGCGAAACTAATCGTGCATGGAACGTTAACCAATTTGGTGAAAAATGACCAAATTAAAAGAAGATCACCAGAAATCACCCGATAAAAAAAGAAAATCACCAGAAAAATCACCAAGAGGATGAAAAATCACCATTCTGGTGATAAATCACCAGCGGTGGCAACCCTGCCATCACCTAGTAAACTAATAACATTCTCGTCAACTAGTAACGACACTCATCTAGCGGGTAGGAAGTAATGGCATTGAGTTCTAATTCTGTCTTATTCTTCATAGTAAGTCTAGGTAGACTTGTGATTTGTAAAATCACTAGTTATTCATTTATATCCTTGGAAAAAAAATCCACATAAAAAAAACTATAAGAAAGGTTGGTATCAAAACTCTGGTTTCTTCGAGAGAAATAACGAATGCCACCTAGCAGCTCTTATTCTAGCTACAATCAGTCTATCTATATAGATAGATTCTATATAATATATCTATATAATCTATCTATAAAGATAGCTACAATGCTATCTATCACCTATTTGAATAGGAAACGAATATTTTACAGAAATAGACAATAGTATATCCAGGAAAGAGTTCAGCATAACATACTATGTGGTCTATTTTTCTAGATAACAAGTTAGCTCCACGCTTCATCGCCATTGTACTCCAAGCTATTCCATTCTAACTGAATGGAATAGCTCTTGGAATATACTTCCATCGAAATAAAGCATCCTATTTTTTTCCGATATTCAGGGATAGTTCTTGTACAGTGACTAAATAAAAACTTTCAACTGAAATTAAAGAGCAACATTAAAACTTAAAACGAACAGAAATTATTACGTATATGAGGGGGTTACTCCTCCAAAACACCTCCCTCTTTATGCTAAAGTTTTTTAGTACCTTAAAAAAGGCTTCTTATTGCACTAATTAAACGAACATAGTGTTTCAGGAGTCGTTCTTAATGAATTGGGACAGAATTCAAACTTTAACTTCAAGAGCAAAGTGTTTTGGAGGAGTAATCCCCTTCATATACGTAATAATCTATGTTCGTTTTTTGCTCCTTACTTTCAGTTGAAAAAACTTGTTTTTTTAATTTAATTTCTGATCGTTTTTTAAATAATACCAGGAAATCTGGCTACTCCTCCATGGAAAAATCCCTCCTCCCCAAGGATTTATTCTCTAGGCAATTCAATTTTGGTGAAAATTTACCCCGGACAATTACCCTTCGAAAGAAGAAGACCCTTAACATCTCCACGCGTAAAATTGAGTCGACAAAGAGAAAGCAAGACATAAGATGAATTTCTTATAGGAATTCTGGCCAATTTCCCCTGAAAAATTCAGCCCCTGGAAACTTCCCTCCCCATGGAAAATCATCCCCGTGAAAAATCCCACCAGCTGAAAATCCCCCCCCCCTCCTTAAAAATTTATGCATACTTCCCAATAACAAATACTATGCGTAAACAATGGGCAAATTTTATAAATTAAAGACCTTTCCCCAGGGGCTGTGGGAGGGTCATGATATTATCATTATTATTATATTATCCCTGTGAAAACCCCCACCAGTGGAAAATCCCCCCCCCCCTAAAAATGTATGCATACTTCCCAATAACAAATACTATGCGTAAACAATGGGTAAATTTTATAACTTAAAGACCTTTCCCCTGGGGCTGTGGAAGGGTCATGTTATTATTATTATTATTATTGTTATTATTATTATTATTGTACTGAACAAAATGGCTACCTCAAAATTTTGACAGGACGATATTGAGAAGGAGGGGCGCGGGAGGGGGCCTAGTTGTCTTCGAATTTTTTTGGTCACTCCAAAAGACCACTAGAACTTTTAATTTCCGTTCGAATGAGCCCTCTCACGATATTATAGGACCACTGGGTCGATACGATTACCCCTGGCAAAAAAAAACGAAAAACAAAAAACAAAAAAGCAAATAAACACACATTCGTGATTTTGTTCTGGCCAAAAAATGCAAAGTTCCCCATATTCTTTAGATAGGCGCTTGAAACCTCTACAGTAAGGTTCTCTGATACGCTGAATCTGATGGTGTGATTTTCATTAAGATGTTATTACTTTTATAGGGGAGTTTTTCCCCTTTTTTTTAAAAAACAGGCAAATTTTCTCAGGCTCGTAACCTTTGATAGGTAAGATAAAACTTAATGAAACTGATATATTTGAAATCAGCATAAAACTCCAATTCTTTTGATTTATCTATTGGTATCAAAATTCCATTTTTTAGAGTTTCGGTTACTATTGAGCCGGGTCGCTTCTTACTTACAGTTCCTTACCACGAACTGTTTGAAACAGAGGGACTAACTGTATACAACTTTGTGACTTGAAAACTTTTCGTCCTTCTTATGGGGTTAAAATTTTGATACGAGAACCAATCAAGTGGAATCCAACTTTTTGATGGTTTCACTTTTTGATATTTTTATTTTTAATTTTTTTTTTCAAATCCTAGTGACTGACTCTTGCGAAATTGTTAAGCTAGATGCATGAAGCTTTCAGGAATGGAAGTACAACCCAAATAAGGTTTATTCTAACATAGATCAAAGAGCATAATTTTTATGCTTAATTTAAATATTTAAAGCCCGCCAATTCTAAATTCCCCATCAAAAGCTGTGGTTATATTTGGTATCATTCTACAGATGAACCTACAGTATCAGTATCGAAACTTAGATTCAAGCATGACATAATCCGAAAAAGTCTATACCCCGTACATGTTTAATTATACATTTTGATGAAAAATTTATTAAAATTATTACATTTTTATTATAAAATTATGATTTGTAATTATGAAATTTTAATGATTTGAAATTATGAAAATAGAATTTATATAGTCATTTAGCAATTTATAGGAATAAATTACCAAAATAATGATTAATCTTGACATGGAACTTGTGACAGCGACTAGTGGCAACCCTGGTCAATACCTGGTATATAACTGCGGGTTACAGTATTATCCAATATTTTATTATATGACTGGCTCTATCGCCTTACTACGATGTATCCAATGATGAGTTAATCAATTTAAATATATGTAAAAGAAATATAGTAAACTATAAAACAAAAATTAATATCAAAAGTGTAAATGATGTACCCTCAACTAATCAGCATCTGGAAAAGTTACAACATATACTTTTAGGTGGTCAACTTAAACCGATTTTCTTGGAACATATTAGTAGCGGAGTTCCCCAGCAACTATCCTTATTTGCCCTGGTTGCTAGGTGCCATAGAATAAAGCTATGGACATCTCTGCCAGTCAGGCTTATAATGATTAAATTAGAAGAAAAGAAACTTAACAGGTTGTCAAGATCAAAGATTTGATCTAAAAAGATTATATGAGGTACTCACTTAACTTACCAAATCTGTTGACTTCGTGAGATAAGATTTTAACTACATAGTTTCTGCGAGGTACTCGGCTACCTAGTCCAGTTAATTTCACGTGACAAACAGGGAAGAAATTTTACTAGTGACAAATTTAGACATACTTGGAAAATGGCCTTTGAGCCTTAACAGGTTTTTAAGACCAAAGGTTTGATGAACTATATAGATTATATTCTCAATTATCGAATAATATTTACTTCATGGGACAAACAGGGAAGAAAGTTGGCTCGTGGTATGTTTACGCATACTGGGAAAGTGGCCTTTGAGCCTTACCAGGTTGTTAAGACCAAAGGTTTGATGAACTATATAGATGATATTCTCAATCATTTGATAATATTTACTTCATAGGACAAACAGGGAAAACAGGTGACTTGTGGTAAGTTTACACATACTGGGAAAGTGGCCTTTGAGCCTTACCAGGTTGTTAAGATCAGAGATTTGATGAACTATATAGATTATATTTTCAATTATCAAATAATATTTATTTCGTGGGACAAACAGGGAAAAAAGTTGACTAGTAGTACGTCTGGACATGCTGGAAAACATTTTTTCTTTCATTGAATCTTTATTTTTAAAGTAACTAATTAAAATAAGATGAAAGTTGTCAAGTGCATGATTCCATTAGGGTGAAAAAACATTGTTTCTAGCTTTACATTCCTCATATTACTACGAAATTTGCCATATTTCCTATGCTTTGCTGCATTGCGTTTATTTTTAATTATTCCATCGTTTCTATTTATTCTCAGATTAGTAATTTATTTATATTTTGATTATTTAATTATTTTAACTTATTTATTTTTTAAATATTTAACTATTTCTATGGATTTTTAATTAATGCCCCGTTTAGTTATTCCCTCGTTTCTATTATTTCTCAGATTAGTAATTTATTTGTTTTTGATTATTTAATTATTTAACTTATTTATTTTTAAATATTTAATTATCTCTATGGATTTTTAATTATTTAATTATTTTAATTTATTTATTTTCAAATGTTTAATTATTTCTATTTACTTCTAATTAAAAATGAAATAATGCTGAATTTACAGGTGCTAAATTTATCATTTTATTCTTCTAATAGCAAATGAAATGTTGCTGATTCTGAAGTTGGTCTGTCATCCCCATATATACGACGTTACTATTATTTTCCATGACCACACTGCCTTTTCTATAACGAAATCAATAAGAATTCCAAATAGGGATAGGTCCTTTTATTAGACAGTGAAACGAAAATATAAAACAAAGACTCTAAATATTTCGATGACACAGTCGGTCATCATCGATAGTAGAGTTACTAACTTATCAAAATTAAAACAAACTACTTTTATACTAAACAAAATAATCACTTCCGGGTCAAAGCAAGTTACCGGTCCATTGACTTAAAAAGTTTACTAACTGTTCTTGAATTTTTTAATACTGCGTTGAGTAAAGGTGGTACAAGTTTCTTCGAAATTGCAGGTCAAAGCAGGATACCGGTCCATTGACTTAGAAAGTTCACTAACTGTTCTTGAATCTTGTAATACTGCGTTGAATATTCTTCTACTTAAAAATGAAATAATGCTGAATTTACAGGGCTAATAGTAACGTCGTATATTTCTATTTATTTTTAGTTATTCCCTCGTTTCTATTTATTCTCAGATTCCTTATCTGTCAAACTTTACAAAAGAATTTCCTTGATTTCGTCGAGATAATAAAGAGAAAGCATTGCAATATGCGGGCCAGCAAAAAGCCACTAAGCATCTAACAACAATGGTGGCAACAATGCTAATAGATCCATGGCTTAAACACACTCTTACCTTTTTTGCTTCAGACACATGTAAAGAAGCCTTAGGAAATATTTGAGGGTGCCATAGAAAAAAAAAATGTAAAGACCTCGCAAGGACACATGCCATCCACGGTCTGTTGCAAATTAATATGCCTATACGTGATTCAAGATTGATATTCAGTTAATGAATTTTCAGTGAAATGCCCCAAATACTATTACGGGAAACTAATCTTATTACCCTCTCGTGCTGAAAGAGCAGCCAAAAGAGTTGAGCATGAAGGAGAACCTTGTCGGCGGAATTTCATTAAAAACCTGGTTCAAGGCTGTTTCTAAGGCCATTGAGCCAGAAAGGGTGGCACCACATCAGAATCAAACCTTTCTCATGATTTGAAGAAACTCTGGATTAAAACCCTTAAACTCATATTAGCTTTCTGTTTCCTTCTATCCAATGCCACAGAGTTATCAGCGTGTATACGCAAAGTCTATATGCCTTGTAAAATGTGCAAAGTCGCTGTATTTCTCATTCTAATTTGTTGACACTGCAACCCTAAAACAAGTCATTTTTATAATCATCTATTATTTGTTGAAATATACTCGTTTATTTCTTCTTTTCTTCGCATTCTCGCTACAAAGCTTTTCACAGGTTTGGGGGACTGACCCCCTCCTTAGCCAGAATGCGAAAAGTAATTTAAAGTACGCACATCGTGTATTTAATTACTAAAGACATTAATTACGAAAGAAATATTAAAAGACATTTACTATGGGTACATCACCTCTTCTGAGTGAAAAAGTGCCTACGCGCCTATGTCGTTTTAGAGTTTTTCAAATTTTTTTTTTTAGAATAAATGATTTGCAAGTGGTTTCCTCGTTTTACTCATAATATTTTTAAATATGTTCTTGTGCTTTTTTGAAATATTTTTTTCCTTGTCTGTACAACAAGCTAAAAATCCCACAATTTGAACAACTTAAGCAGATGTTCCGTAAATTTTATGAAGTTATTCGTCTCTATCATTTGGAGAGAAAAGGAATATGCTCTCTTTTTTACTATTGATGGCAACGAAATATCCGAAAAGGCCTATTAAGACACTGACTGTTAATACTTCTTTCTTAAGACGAAAGTGCATGTCCTCGCTCTCAAAAGGAAAAGGCGTATATATTTTAGCAGATTCTGGGATGTTGAACTTCGGAAGTGGGGAGGGGGAATTGACTATGGATAATCTTGGGTACACGTTTGACTGACCGTATATCAAACAACAAGGTGCAACGAAAATGGAGTTTGTTCCCACTTTCTAGGGCTATAATGAGAAAAAGGTTGTGATGGCTAGGTTTTGCGAATGAAGGATGCCAGGTTGCCAAAGATTATCCTTTTGAGCCACCCATTTAGAGCCAAACAGAGAGCAGTTGTTGTTTCGGAATACGGTGGGAAGAGGTCGTAAGTTGGGATTTAAAGAAATTTGGAACTTTTTGGGAGGGAGTAAAGAGGGATCGAATAGATTCGGATGGAATAGGAGTGTGCGCAGCTGTGTTGGCCTCTGGCGGCTTTCTGCTGCAAGGAGTTGTTAGTAGTAACAGTAGAAGAGCGAAGCGCTAAGCTTTGCGCAGAAACAGTTTTTTTTTTTTCAGACAAAAGGGTATTTGCTAGATAAATTGATGGCAAAGCGTGGTTTCTCATTGAGTTTACAATATTTAAACGATTGTTTTTGGGGTTTAGGGGGGGGAGTACCTAGGTTAGGTTGTATTTTTATATAGGTTACGTATTTAATATATTATGATAATTAAAAATCAAATCATTAACATAATTTTCGTAAAATATATAAAATTAAAAAATAACATAAAATATAAATAATAATCCGAAAATTATTTTTATATAATTTAAATTACTTTGGAATTATCAAAAAATTGTTTTTATTCAATTGAGTACATTTTTTGAGGATTGGAGCACAGAGAAACTGACGAGATACTTGTAAAAAGATTTTACTGGCTGACAATGTCACGCAGTAAAACCAATCAGGTGAAGTTTAAGTTTTGTCTGATATACTGGCTTAAATTTCAACACTGGAACTAATCAGGTTTTAAAACGGTGCGGTTGTTGGATTCCCTATCTGGCAGAATTACTTATAGGTTAATAATAAAAATAATATAAATAAAAGTAAAACAAAACATAAAAATGAGTAAATTAATGAATATAAACCTAAAAGTAAACAATGATAAATCTAAATAAATATATAATATAATTAAATAAATGAATATATAAACATAAAATAAAATTATATCATGGTATATTCTCAGAGACATTGAAACATTCTTGTTCCAATTATGAATGGTCTGCTGCAACTCCAAGGAAGTAAATACACCACTGAAAATCCCGTCAGACTTCTTTTTTTTATCAGGGGTATGTTGTGTATGGGGCTATGAGGCGTAGCTTGGTGTAAGCTTGCTTATACGTGACACGGAGTGTGCTATGCGTGCTCGAAAAACTGGCGCTCCAAGACGTGAATTCAGTGATGTAGATTGGGTAACCCTTTGAATTTATGTGATAAGAACAGCTGCTTTGTTTTCCTCATTTCATTTCTTTTTTTTTAAATATGTCCTTGTGCGAATTTGAGTTCCTTTGAAGGTTTTGTTAAAATTTTTGGTTTTTTTCCTTATCTGTAAAACTTGTTGTACCTATATAAAATTGAGTAATTTGAACAAGGTAAACAGATGTTCATGATTTTATGAAGCTATTCGTCTCTGCCATTTGGAAAGAAAAATAAAATGTATTTCTTTTATTTTTGACAATAAAAATAAGACCTTGAAAGGCTTTTAACATAGCAACTAGTAGGATATTTTGCTTTTAAGATGAAAAATTATCCAGGGCTAAAAGCTCTGGCCTTCGATCCGGCCACTTACCGGGGAATCTTGGATTAAACTCCCACGTGAGCGGTGATTTTTCAGTCAATTATTGTTAACTTGGACTAATATACATCGAAAAGCGTTGATTTAGTCGCTATGCAATTCTGTTTGACACTGGGACACTGGAAGAACAATTTATTTTATTTCGATCCAGGTTGGCCTCCTCTGACTCCCGGTAACAGATACGCCCTTGCAAATGCAGCCAGTTGTTAAAAAGTTATTAGAGAAGTAAAAGGCTGGGATTCAAAATACCTGTTCCCTGGTTACCCCTCCCGCTCTTCCCCTCCCTCTACGAGCGACTATCGTGATTATGCGCAAATGTGGCTTTACCTTTTCTTTTTAGTTGGTTTACTGAAACAGCTGATCTGTTTTCCTCAATTTATTTTATTTTTGCTTTAAATATATTTAAATAATGACGAAGATCAAACTTCCTTTCCATCATACAAAGTTCATAAGAGTCTTAGCCAGAGTCTTTGCCAGCCCTAGTGATTTATCACCATTTCTAGTGATTTTTCATATTGTTTAAACAAAAAAATCACTAAATCAACCAAAAAAATCACTAAAATCTAATGATTTTTTCCACCGGGTGGCCACTCTGGTGTTAGCTGACCCTTTATAAGTAATAAAGCTAAGGTTATGTCCAAATTTTATATTTTATTGTGAATTTTAGTTAATTATTGTTTTATCAGAGTTTTTTAGTGAATTAGGTTGCTATTCGTTTCACTGTTTTAGTATTTGCATTATATTTTGTTGAAGACGACTATGAGTCATATAGCCGAAAAATTCACTTAGGTTGTATTTTGGGCACTGTCTCCAGAAAATTCCTCATTTACTTCTTGTGTTTCGTTTTGAATATATGCTTGTGCGGATTCAAGCCTCATCGAATGTTTTTTGAAATTTGTTCCTTGTCTCTAAAACATGCTACATATAAAATCCAGTAATTTTAAAAACTCTACAGATGTTAACGGATCTTACGAAACTATTTGTTTCTTCTATTTGAAGAAAACTTTAATATATAAGTACTTTTTTTATTTTAATAGAAAATCTGAAAAGATTTATAAAGAGAGTGGCTATTTATGTTACTACTTTAGAGCTTAAGTACATATTGTCATTCCCAAAATAAAAAGGTGAATCTGCATCTTCAGGATTTTACAAGAGAGCAAAAATATGTGGAGAGTTTCTAAGTGGGCGTACATTTTAAAAAAAGGAAACGTGGTTGAAAAATGGGTAAAAAAAAGCTAAAACCCACGGCATTATTTCACGGATGAATGGCGTTGTCAAATCTGACGAATTAGTTGTGCTTATTTATTTTCATAGTTCAACTTGGTAATACTGGTGAAAATATGGCACTGTCTTAAAAAGCTCATGATTTTGCAACAAAAAAGAGAAAAGAATCGTAGGAAATCTTGATTTTCTTCTATGAATACTTAATTTACCTTATTTTTTGGGAGGGGGAACCAGATGATGATCCATCCTTCCTGGCGTTAATGGACGACCGAATGAATGACGTAGTCCAACACGATCTTTCAACAGCAGTCCTCCTCTTTGCAATTTTCAGCTAATCCTTTTGCTAATGACGTCCGTGGCAGCGGAAGCCACCTTAAGGATCCAGATCATTCTTGAATGTCTCCCAGAGATTCCTCTCTGCCCGCCTGGTCTCCATTCTTAGGTTAGAAGGAGATCGCAAGTGAAGACATCGTTGAATAGGGTTCCAGTTGGCCGTCGTATTGTCTGACACAGCGTCTTCGAACCTCAGCGTTTGAGATACAGGACTTTGGGCTAACTCACATATGTACCTCATGGAGGTATTGTCGAATAATTTCAAAGAACGTGTCTCTTCGGCCTTTAAAAGCCAAGTTTTGGAAGCGTATAGATGGATTGACCGATTAGTCACCTTAGTTTTATACTAATTTCATGTCTGCTCCAAGGCAACTTCTTCATGCTTGTGAACTCAGCTCATACCTGTCCTAATTGGGCTCTAATCTTAGTTTTTTACCACTGTTTGGTGTTAGGATAGGACAGAGGTAGTGAAATTTTTCGACGGTCTCGATGATTGCGCCGTCCTATATATGGGTGTTTGTGCCGTTTGATTTCAAGATTTTTGTCTTAAACCTGCTGATCGTGAAGCCTTCTTTCCTCGAGGTACATGATACATCATTAATAATCTTTTGAAACTCCGTCAACGAGCCGCTTATTAAATCCACATCGCCAGTGAAGTCAAGGTCTGTCGAGGCATTTGGCTTTTCTTTTGTCTGACTGATAACAAACCCTTTTTGTATTCTAAGTTAATTCGTCAATGTCCAGTCTTTGATATAGTCAAAGAGAATCTTCTGTGTCCATTGGTGTTTTATTGGAGTTTCCCTAACCAGTAGCTCTTCTGACTTTTGACGCACCGTTGATTTAGCTGCTCTTGCGATCGGACTAGGCAAACGGAAAAACTTTACAACACTCCACCACAATAAGATGCAACTTATGGCTATCATGTAGCCTCGCTAAGGACGTGAGCGTAACTCATAGACACGAGTTCTCAATCTTAGCTTACTAGCACGTGAGCTTATCAGACATTATTTCCCTCCCAGGATAACAGGACGTTGGATTGGAATGAATGTTGTAGTGGGAGGAAATGGAAGTTATGAACAGACCTAACATGGGTCTGGGGGACAATTTTATTATTATTATTTTGATGTTCGTGGTACTTTCAGTGCGAAAACACGCACAAACCGTACAGTTTAACCGAATAATTTTGTTTGACTCATGTACATATATAGTATGTACAATCACGTTTGGTATTTCCGAGCTAAAGGCACCGAAATATTTTTTGGTTCAATTATGCCTAGTCTTTTCTAACTCATATGAAGCCATAGCGTCACCACAAATGAGTTGTTAAAGAGCCAATTGAGGTATATTTTTTAGGTATATTAATTATTTCGCATTTAAACAGAGCACAGGCAGTACCTACTTGGACAAGTTTTCTTTCTGCTTTTTGAAGTTTTCCAAATAATATTTTTCTTTAGAAATTAGATGTGCTGCTCTTTGAAATTTCCAAGACCTAAAAAAATAATCTAAAATCGATTTAAAATTGACATGCTTTTGGGTTTTTTATCGGATTATATGCCTGTATAATTAACACGAATTGACGATCCTCGCTTTGAATAGCAAGAATGTCATTGAGATTGCGAAAATCCAGACTATCAAAATTACTGTTTAGTAGCATGACTGTCAATGTCTGACTATTTTTTTTATACTTCGCTTTACTACTTAAACCGCATTTTTTGCATAACTTAAGAATGTTTAAGCGTGGCTCGGCATCACAGATCATGCATGCTTCTTTAGACTGAGCTCTGCAGCCTGCTGCCGCCTGCTCTCAAAGGCAAGCAACCGGGCTGATCGTATGTGGTGATTTATTTTAAATACACCAATGCCTTTGAGGTATGTTTTGGACATGTTCCAGCAGTTCTTTATCCAGTTTTTTTTTCTGTAGCTCTGTGGTTCAGTTTTATGATTCTCTACAAAAAAGGACTTGAAAAAGTATAATTCAACGGTTCGCCGGTAAAACTCGAAAAGGGCCCAGGAGGTCTGTAACTTACAAAAACATTGGGACGAAATCATTTTGTTTTTACGAGTCAAGCTAAATATATTCCTGTTGACATCTTGGACGATCTCCAAATTTTGAATCGGATTACGCCACTGAAAAAGTAATTTTCAGTAAAATCCAGCGTTGCCACTTAGAATTTATTCATATGAAAAAGACATTTTACGAAGCATTTGGTTTCAGTTTTGTACTCAATTGAGTTTATATATATATATATATATATATATATATATATATATATATATATATATATATATATATATATATATATATATATATATATATATATATATATATATATATATATATATATATATATATGCTTGTAGTTTTGTATTAGTTTTAAACGTGATCTACATATCAAGACATAAATGGAAATTCACTTTTAAAGCAAATTATCGCCATAAAGAATATTCCATGAAAGTAAAATAAGATCTGAAAGCTTGCTTTCTGAGATTCATCTGCAAGTACGATTAAAACGAAAAACTTCAGATAAAAACGCCGTTGGTTTGAATCGACCCCACGAACCCTCTGGTAATTAGCCGAAGCTTGTACTTTCACATTAGCACCTGTTAAACAATTTATTACGTGTTAGTATAGGCTAATGAAAATGGATAGCTTAAAAAGGGTTGGATTATCAACAGTTTAACATAGGAAGATAGGAATTTAAGACTTTTAGCGCCACTGACAGTTTAGCGTCTGGTGAAAGTTTAGCCTCATTTAAAAAGAATAAAATTTTGAAGAAATTTAGTAATTGGTATAATCAATGTGGGATTAAAGATGAAATTCATGTGCAAGTGGTAATTTCAGTTTTGTAGAAGGATTTCAAGCCACAATCTAGCCTGGACAAGTTAGCCCTAGAGGGACTATCCAGGGGTGTGGGTTAGAGGGTTTGAAACCCCCCCCCCCCCAAAAAAAAAAAAAGTTTGTTTGACTCGTAAAAACGTAATAAAAATGCATAAAAGCAAATTTTTGATTCGTTTTTAAAGTCATTTGCCCCCCCCCCAAAAAAAAGGAGAAACTCATGGGTGTGGCCCTGCCTACAGGTAACCTAATTCCGCTTTCTCAACCCTCCTCTTTATTTTAATATGCCTAAAAGAACAATCATACCACATTTAAGCGTAAAAAAAACGTCAAATGCTAAATGGCGTTTGTTATTTTTCTTTTCGACACTAGCGCGAGTTAGATTGGAAAATTTATCCTTTGTTGGCTATGTTTCCCATACTGTTGGATAAAGACTTTATCGTTCAAGACCAACAAGTACATAACCAAGTAATGTTTGAATCTCAGGACATCTTTAGCGACCAGAAAGTACTCTCTTTGTAAATATAAATATATAAATATAAAAATATAAATATAAATGCAAATATTTTAGCGCTACACATTTGGAAAGCGTAACTAAGCCAAGAGTGTATAAGCTAGCCCCCTGACCAATACTACAGTTGAGAGGAAGAAGCAAAGGGAATGGGAAAGGAACGTAGGGAAGACTATTAGTGCCGCTGACATTGTAGCTTCCAGATTCTTCACCAAAAAAGTGCAAAATCTCAAGGAAAAAAAAGTTAATTTTCTTAATATATTATTCGGTATTATGTTCCGCTATAAAGGAACTTAAAATTCTTGTTTGCTTCTCCGTAAGGGCACGGATCTGTGAATAAACTAGGACAAATGAGGAGACTAAGCGGGAAGGTGGGGTAGCAAAACTCTAGTGATATGTTCAGCTGTGTTTGATGGCAGATTTGGCAAAGTGTAACCAAGTGCTGTCTCTCTTTTCCTTTAGGGTAGTAAGAGATGATGCTTCAAGTAGGAAGGAGTATTTACCCTCTTGCACTGACTTGATTTCCTCACTTACTTCTCTAGAAGCATCTAACTTGATTCATGAAGGAGCTGAATAATTAATGTACTTCAAGTCCCCAAGATATCAAAATTATAGATACCAAAATAAAATAAAGATATCAAAATAAAACATGTTTAACCCTTGTACCCGCCATACCTGAAACCGCGATGTTCTAAGATTTGTCTTATGGTAGTGGGATTTTTCTGTGGTGGTTCTGTGGTGGTTTGTGGTTTTCTTGTGGATTTTCTTGTGGTAGTCTTCAACTAAGCAGTTGAGTCTGATAACGCTTTTAATCCGCAAAAACTCAAACATGAACAATCTATTGATTCCCGAAGACAACTTTACCTTTAGAGGGAGGCTCACCCTTTTTTAGCTGGTTTGTACCATACGTTTTTAACTTGTTTTTTTTTGCTGATTTTTTCACTCGCGTTTCTTTTTTTAAATTTGGTGCCCGCTACTGCTTGTCTAACTGCATGTAGAGGCCTTCTTAATTAAAAATAACTCCCAATTTTTCAAAGAATATATGGTTATGTACAGAGGCGTATCTCCGGCATTTTATTCAGGGGGGATGAGGGACAAGAGGGGCCTTGGAGAGTCAAGGGCCATGGGCTACATAATATTTTTTTGTGTAAATTATTGGGGGGCAACAGCCCCCCTTCAAACAACGCCACTGGCTATGTAAGTCTCCACTTAAAACAGTCAAATTTCATTTTCTCTGTCCTTGGCATTTTAAACCCTTTTCTAAACAAAAATGTCATTCCAGGTCGATTTTAGAGGAATTAGGAATGGTGTCTGCATTTACTGCTGTTCTGCACGTCCCAAATTTAAGACGAGTGGATGAAATTGCCAACGTCCTTGAAAACAGTGACGTATTTAGCAGTGACGATATCCAGCAAATCAAGAAAGAAATCGGTCATAGAAGGTATTTTCTACTTTATATAACCAATAGTGTTGGCAGATGCCGATAAATTTCTCGAAGATGGAGTTGGAACTTTCAGGGAAAGGTTTTTTTACGGGGGGAAGCGGGGGGGGGGCATGGGTTAAGGGGACTAAGAACTTTGGAGGACGGGGGCAAATAATTTTTTCTCTGCCCCTCATAAATTAGTTTAATAATTTGACAATTAAAAAATGAATTAAACGAATTTATCAAAGAGTAACAACAAATAAAAATCGAAAAAGGGACAGATTAAAGAATAGCTCTGGATTTGAAACTCTTCTTCTTTTTATATTCTATCTTGCTTTTACACAGGATGTCCCAAAAGTCACTGTTTAATTTCTTCGAACATGAATTGGAGATAGATTTACTGGAGTTCTTGAGGTTTCGTAATGGCTTGACATGTTCACGACTTCTTGAAAACGCTGATATATATGTATATATATACGAGGTATGTTTTTAAGTAAGTACCGTTTTGCGATTTCGCCGCCGCAGCGCTACGGTCGGCGTTCTGCGCATGCGCGCTGGTTACCTACATATCTTGTCCACGCACTGACACCATACAGTCAGATTCCTCATTGTATACGTTGTTTACTGAGTGTTTAAGATGCCCCCCGACAATCTTGAGTCCAGCCGATTGTGAAGTACGGGCTGTTGTACGATTTCCTAATGCTAAAGGTGTAAAACCCATCGATACTCATCGTGAGATCTGTGAAGTTTACGGACAAAACATTATGAGTAATTGAATGGTAAGGAAATGGGTGAGAGCATTTAAAGATGGCCGCACAAATGTGCATGATGAAGAACGGAGTGGGCGTCCTTCGGTCTTTAATGAAGGTATGGTGCAGAAAGTGGAAGAAAAGGTGAGAGAAAACAGACACTTTACAATTTCATCAATGTGCGACTGGTCTTCCCAATATTCTCGTAGTGTTTTGTATCGCATTGTGACTGAGAACTTGAATTACCGGAAATATTGTTCACGTTGGGTTCCAAAAATGTTGACGGATTTGCACAAAACCCAACGTTTAGGCAGTGCATTGACTTTCCTTGAGCGATACCACAAAGAAGGTGAATATTTTGTAGACTAAATTGTTACTGGTGACGAAACATGGGTGGCCTACGTCACGCCAGAATCAGAACAACAATCCATGGAATGGCGACATTCATCATCATCCAAAAAAGTGAAGTTTAAGCAAACAATTTCTGCCCGGAAAATCATGCGCTCAGTTTCTTAGGACAAAAAAGGAGTATTGCTATTTCTGCCTCGTAATGAGACAATCAATGTAGCGTCTTATTGTGAGACAATGAACAATCTGCGTCGTGCAATCCAGAACAAAAGACGGGGCAACTTAAGTAAGGGTATCGTTTTGCTGCATGACAATGCCCGTCCACATGAGTAGAAAGGGGGGTGCTACTCCCACGAGAACACCCTGCTGCCACCTACAAATTTTTTACATAATTTATCCAAGGATTATTGATCTGTTGTTGTTGTTCTTGTTTGGCCACGTGTAATGACATGAGGGGTGATTTGCATAATCGCTAGGGGACTTATTGATTTACGAAAAGGGGAATAAACGAACAAGTATGGCTTCATTGATCTTAAGTTTGAGGGATAAACGCTGTTTAGGTCAGAGAGGAAAATTATTTTTCTATTTTTAAATAAGGCTTCATTGATCTTTAGTGTCAGGAAATAGAAATGACATCACTTGTTATCTTGGAATTATGCAGGAGTCTAAAGAGATAGAAATTCTATTTTTAAATACGGCTTCACTGAGCTTTAAGTCGGAGAGATAAATTGATATTCTAACGAAACCTTAATAGTGTAGCTAGGAACATTTATGAGATGAAGAGATTAACGCGGGAAAAGGGTTTCTTAGTAATTTGAAATGTGACAGCGCAGGGATGCCAAAAACAAAAGGAACACGCTGAAATTACGTTTAGGGATTATTTGGGCGAAACCGTTTTAGACATTTTAGGGAATTATTTTGGCGAAACAGTTAGAAACATTTCAAAAGATGATTTTAGAAGATGTTTTAGAAGAGGATTTGAGGGTGAAACTCTGTGGTCGTTATAATACACAAGTTCAATTAGAACAGTGTTGTGAGGTCCTCTACCCCAACCCCAAAGGGCCCCGATCCCCATACCCCAACCCCAAAGGGCCCCGATCCCCCTACCCCAACCCCGAAGGAACACCCCGGCCCCAAAGGTCCCCCGGGCTCCCAAAGGACCACCCGGCCCCCCCAGGACCCCCCCGCCCCCCAAAGGCCCTCCCGGGTTCCCAAAGAGCCCCCTCCCCATTTTTTTAATACTTTTTAATTTGTGCATTTTGAGCCAAAAGGACCCCGTCCCCCAACGTTTGGCTCCCCCTCCCACCATTAGTGTTTTGTCGTGTTTTACCATGTCACAGATACATTCTCTTGATTTTTCAAAGATCATTTGGATTTCTTTAGTTGAAATGAGAGAGTTGGAATATTTCAGTAGTGTTTTGTCGTGGTTTACCTTCTCACAGTTATATTCTCTTGATTTTTCAAAGTTCATTTTGAATTTCTTTCATTGAAATGCAAGAGTTGGATTATTTCAGTAGTGTCATGTTGTGGTTTACCATGTCACAGTTACATTCTCTTGATTTTTCAAAGTCCATTTTGGATTTCTTTCATTGAAATGCAAGAGTTGGAATATTTCAGTAGTGTTTTGTCATAGTTTACCTTAACACAGTTACATTCTCTTAATATTTCAAGGTTCATTTTGAATTTCTATCGTTGAAATGCAAGAGTTGGAATATTTCAGTAGTGTTTTGTTGTGGTTTACCTTGTCACAGCTACATTCTCTTGATTTTTCAAAGTTCGTTCTGAATTTCTTTCATTGAAATGCTAGAG
The DNA here is from genome assembly GCF_049724085.1 of Artemia sp. Qi Xiang Cuo. Taxonomy (NCBI): domain Eukaryota; kingdom Metazoa; phylum Arthropoda; class Branchiopoda; order Anostraca; family Artemiidae; genus Artemia; species Artemia sp. Qi Xiang Cuo. Next base: position 68,730,973 of record NC_142804.1, read on the forward strand.
TTAGAATATTTCACTAGTGTTTTGTCATGATTTATCATCTCACAGATACATTCTCTTGATCTTTCAAAGTTCATCTTGAATTTATTTCATTGAAATGCAAGAGTTGGAATATTTCAATAGTGTTTTGTCATGGTTTACCATTTCACAGTTAAATTCTCTTGATTTTTCAAAGTTCATTTTGGATTTCTTTCGTTGAAATGCAAGAGTTGAAATATTTCAGTATTGTTTTGTTGCGGTTTACCTTATTAAAGTTACATTCTCTTAATTTTTCAAAGTCAATTTTGAATTTCTTTCATTGAAATGCAAGAGTTGGAATATTTCAGTAGTGTTTTGTCGTGGTTTACCTTGTCACAGTTACATTCTCTTAATTTTTCAAAGTTCATTTGGAATTTCTTTCGATGAAATGCAAGAGTTGGAATATTTCAATAGTGTTTTGTCGTGGTTTACCTAGTCACAGTTACATTCTCTTAATTTTTCAAAGTTCATTTTCAATTTCTTTCATTGAAATGCAAGAGTTGGAATATTTCACTAGTGTTTTGTCAAGGTTTACCATGTCACAGTTACATTCTCTTGATTTTTCCAAGATCATTTTGGTTTTCTTTCGTTGAAATGCAAGAGTTGGAAATTCAGTAGTGTTTTGTTGTGGTTTACCTTGTCACAGCTACATTCTCTTGATTTTTCAAAGTTCGTTCTGAATTTCTTTCATTGAAATGCAAGAGTTGGAATATTTCACTAGTGTTTTGTCATGGTTTACCATCTCACAGTTACATTCTCTTGATTTTTCAAAGTTCATCTTGAATTTCTTTCGTTGAAATGCAAGAGTTGGAATATTTCAGTAGTGTTTTGTTGCGGTTTACCTTGTCACAGTTACATTCTCTTAATTTTTCAAAGTCAATTTTGAATTTCTTTCATTGAAATGCAAGAGTTGGAATATTTCAGTAGTGTTATGTCGTGGTTTACCTTGTCACAGTTACATTCTCTTAATTTTTCAAAGTTCATTTCGAATTTCTTTCGATGAAATGCAAGAGTTGGAATATTTCAATAGTATTTTGTCGTGGTTTACCTTGTCACAGTTACATTATCTTAATTTTTCAAATTTCATTTTCAATTTCTTTCATTGAAATGCAAGAGATGGAATATTTCACTAGTGTTTTGTCAAGGTTTGCCATGTCACAGTTACATTCCCTTCATTTTTCAAAGATCATTATGGTTTTCTTTCGTTGAAATGCAAGAGTTGGAATATTTCAGTAGTGTTTTGACGTGGTTTACCTTTCACAGTTACATTCTCTTAATTTTTCAAAGTTCATTTTTAATTTCTTTCATTGAAATGCAAGAGTTGGAATATTTCAGTAGTTTTTTATCGTGGTTTACCTTGTCACAGTTACATTGTCTTGATTTTTCAAAGTTCATTTTGAATTTCTTTCATTGAAATGTAAGAGTTGGATTATTTCAGTAATGTTTTGTTATGGTTTACCATGTCACAATCACATTCTCTTGATTTTTCAAAGTTCATTTTGGATTTCTTTCGTTGAAATGCAAGAGTTGGAATATTTCAGTAGTGTTTTAATGTGGTTTACATTGTCACAGTTACATTCTCTTGATTTTTCAAAGTTCATTTTGGTTTTTCTTTCGTTGAAATGCAAGAGTTGGGATATTTCAGTAGTGTTTTGTTGTGGTTTACCTTGTCACAGTTACATTCTCTTAATTTTTCAAAGTTCATTTAGAATTTCTTTCATTGAAATGCAAGAGTTGGAATATATCAGTAGTGTTTTGTTGTGGTTTACCTTGTCACAGTTACATTGTCTTGATTTTTCAAAGTTCATTTTGATTTTCTTTCATTGAAATGCAAGAGTTGGAATATTTCAGTAGTGTTTTGTCGTTGTTTACATTGTCATAGTTACATTGTCATGATTTTTCAAATTTCATTTTGGATTTACTTCATTGAAATGCAAGATTTGGGATATTTCATTAGTGTTTTGTTATTCTTTACCTCTTCAAAGTTACATTCTCTTGATTTTTCCAAGTTCATTTTGAATTTCTCTCGTTGAAATGCAAGAGTTGGAATATTTCAGTAGTGTTTTGTTGTGGCTTACCATGTCACAGTTACATTTTCTTGATTTTTCAAACTTCATTTAGAATATTCTTCGTTGAAATGCAAGAGTTGGAATATATCAGTAGTGGTTTATTGTTGTTTACCTTGTCACAGTTACATTCTCTTGATTTTTCAAAGTTCATTTCGAATTTCATTCGTTGAAATGCAAGAGTTGGAATATTTCAGTAGTGTTTTGATTTGGTTTACATTGTCACAGTTACATTCTCTTAATTTTTCAAAGTTCATTTTGAATATCTCTCGTTGAAATGCAAGAGTTGGAATATTTCAGTAGTGTTTTGTTGTGGTTTACCTTGTCACAGTTACATTTTCTTGATTTTTCAAAGTTCATTTAGAGTTTCTTTCGTTGAAATGCAAGAGTTTCTATATATCAGTAGTGTTTTGTTGTGGTTTATCTTGTCACAGTTACATTCTCTTGATTTTTCAAAGTTCATTTTGAATTTCTTTCATTGAAATGCAAGAGTTGGATTATTTCAGTAGTGTTATGTCGTGGTTTACCATGTCACAGTTACATTCTCTTGATTTTTCAAAGTTCTTTTCGGATTTCTTTCGTTGAAATGCAAGAGTTAGCATATTTCAGTAGTGTTTCGTCATGGTTTACCTTAACACAGTTACATTCTCTTGACTTTTCAAGGTTCATTTTGAAATTCTATCGTTGAAATGCAAGAGTTGGAATATTTCAGTAGTGTTTTGGTGGGGTTTACCACCTCAAAATTATATTCTCTTGATTTTTCAAAGTTCATTCTGGATTTATTTTGTTGAAATGCAAGAGCTGAAATATTTTAATAGTGTTTTTTCGAGGTTTACCTTGTTACAGATACATTTTCATCATTTTTCAAATTTCGTTTTGGATTTCTTCTGCTGGAAATGCACGAGTTGGATTATTTCATTAGTGTTTTGTTGTGCTTTACCTCGTCACAGTTACATTCTCTTGATTTTTCAAAGTTCATCTTGAATTTCTTTCGTTGAAATGCAAGAGTTGGAATATTTCAGTAGTGTTTTGTCGTGGTTTACCTTGTCACAGTTACATTCTCTTAATTTTTCAAATTTCATTTTTGAATTTCTTTCGTGAAATGTAAGAGTTTGAATATTTCAATAGTGTTTTGTCGTGGTTTACCTTGTCACAGCTGCATTCTCTTAATTTTTCAAAATTCATTTTGAATTTCTTTCATTGAAATGTAAGAGTTGGAATATTTCACTAGTGTTTTGTCAAGGTTTACCATGTCACAGTTACATTCTCTTGATTTTTCAAAGATCATTTTGGTTTTCTTTCGTTGCAATGCAAGAGTTGGAATATTTCAGTAGTGTTTTGTTGTGGTTTACCTTGTCACACTTACATTCTCTTACTTCGATAATAATTGAATAATACAACAATTTGACTAATAAAAATCAAATTTGGCCAACGAACAACTAACAATTTATTTGGAGAAAATTTAAAATTAATGAATTTGGCGTGCTTGAAATCAGGATAAACATTAGATTTTGCTGGTACATATATAGTAGTCAAAATTTTGTTTTTGAAAGTTTCGGTTTCTATTGACAAGACCCCACTCTTTAATCACAGTTTGTTACTACGAATTGTTTGATTGAGGGTTCCATTAAATATAAAAGATTTGATTAAATTTGTACTTGAATGTATATAAAAATCTTCCAGGATCAGACACATAAAAAAGTAAAAAAAATATCGATCATTTTCTCCACGCGTTATTCATACTACAGAACCTTAGAACCGCTAATGAAGTTAATTTTTTTAAGTCTCGTAATGCCTTCGCCTACTACTAAATGGTAGTCCAGTTACCACTGGACTACCACTTGACTTACTACTAAAAAAGGTCCAAGCGGCTTACCAAGGACCTTAGATAAGCTTAATTTTTGTCCAACGGGTTTTTGAATAATTCTTGCTTAAATTGGATTTAGATCTTCAATTAGATATTCAAAACCTCGTATTTTTGTTGTTAAAAACAAAGGAAATAATTTAAGATCAATAAATTAAATATTTTTATTTTATTATAATTTAAAATTTTATTATTACGTATATATATATATATATATATATATATATATATATATATATATATATATATATATGTGTGTGTGTGTGTGTAAATATATATATATGTACATATATATATATATGTATATATATATATATATATATATATATATATATATATATATATATATATATATATATATATATATATATATATATATATATATATATATATATATATATATATATATATATATATATATATATATATATATATATATATATATATATATATATATTATAGCTTAAGGCTAATAAATGAAATATTTCAATGGATTTTATAACTTCTACTGAGTTTACCAATCTAGTAAGCAAACGGTTATGCTCAGCCAAATCATGGCTTGTGAGCCACATGCAGCACTTTGAAAGAATGAATGCGGCTCCTGAAAAAAAAAATGAAAAGAAATACTAGAAATTGATTCGAATAGAATTTATTTTCATTATATGGCAATAAATGAAATATAATGGAAATATACCATCACAATGTCTTGAGATAAAAAATAAGAGATATTCTAAATAGCAGCTGAAAAAACGATGGACTTGTTAGAACTTCAAAAGGAACACAGTTCTGAAATATATCGCAAATCAACACAGTCTACAAATGAATTTTTGAAACTAATGCCACCATCAAAGCACACAATTTAAGAAATGCTGCTTGGAGATTACTGTCCATATTCGCCGATCTAGAGAAATCCGTAGAAAATCGTTGAAATACCGTTGAGTTCATTTTCATTAAAATGAAAATAAAGGAAATATGATGAAAAATCTTATGCTATCATATTTAACTAATGCATTGAGACAAAAATTAAAGTTATTTTAAATAACAACACAAAAAATAATAGATTTGCTAGAACTTCAAGAAGAGCACAGTCTAAAAACGTATCACAAATAAGCACAATCTATAAAGCAGTTTTGAAAACTAGTGCAATATTCAAAGTGCCCCAATTTAAGAAGAGCTTCTTCAACGCAGCATGTTGTTGCCAGTCCCTTTTTTCAACTATGAAGCTTATAAAAATCAATGGATCGTTCACAACTTACAAATGAAAATATAACAGAATTAGTTCGTACTTCGAACTAATTAGTTCGTACTACTTCATAGTTCGTACTGCGCTAACGAACTATGAACCCGATTTGAGAAAATTCACGAAAAAATTCAATTTCAGTTTATTCATTTTGTTAAATGTTTTTCCTATTGTTGGTTTGTGGGCCTATTGTTTTCCTATTGTTTTGCAAGCAAGAGACATCCCTTCCTCCTACTGTGAATTAATCTCTCGGAAAACACTCCCTCTCCCACACACTGTGTCCTCATTTTTAATTGTAGCTGAATGCAGTAACTTTTTCCAAATCAAATATATAATAAAATCAGGTTAGATAATAAAAATTAAGATTGCGAAAGCAATTTCACCAAGCCCGTACCCAGGGTTTTTTTCGGAGGAGGTTTTACTAAAAAAAAAATTCGGGGATGTGGGGTGCGTTTACAAAAAAAAAAACTCAAAAAATGCATGCAAAATTTGTTTATATGCATTTTTGTTACGTTTTTACGAGTCAGACAAACATTTCAGGGGGGGGGGTTCAAACCCCCTAAAGGCCCATCTGGGTACGGCCTTATATGTCACCAAAGAAGAATAGCTAAAGAAATACCAAATATAATAAGTAAAAGGAAATCGGATTATTTAAGAACTATTGCTATAAATAGAGGGATGAAACATTTTACTGTGTCAAACTTGTATGCAACCAAACAGGTATATAATATTACATCTCATTCAAGTGCAGAATAAAATAAATAAAATGGAATCAAATTTTTGAAGAAGTGGAATTTTATTGAAATGGAATTTAGAGTTAAAAGGGGTAGGGGCTGTTGTTGAAGTCACGTCCTAGGCAACGAAACAGGTAGATAATATTACATTTCATGAAAACAAATGAAAAAATAAATAAAATGAAATACAAAGTTTTTTCAACTATTATTAGAATTTGCGCGTAAAACAACGCACTGGGTTAAGCTTGTGCGCATCCAATTGGGTATAAAACCGTATTTACAAGTACAAAATAAAGGAATAGAATAAATGAACTGATTTTTTAAAAAACTACATGTTAGAATTAGGGGATTCAAAGAACGTACCGTGTTAAACTTGTATCACTCCATGCCTGCAACCGAAAAGGTACATGACATTGCATTCATTCAACTAGATAAAATATAATAGAATTAATCAAATATTTGGAAAAATACTTCTCCTTCACCCCTAATTTCCATAGATTGATGCGGCTGATTTTATTCCATGCAATCATGTATCTTTGTACTAATATTAATAAAGGATTCTTCTTTTTCCCCTTTTTATTTTTCATTTCTTAAAACATTTTTTGGTTCTGGTGCATTATACGGACACTTCTATATACTGCTAAGGAAGTCAAGTTTGGTTATTGCTAATGAAATAAAATAAAATAGGATAAATATATAATATTTTATAAGCAAATTTGGGCTATATATTTGCACATTCGAGGTGTTGGGGGGTAAAGCATAGCTTATATTAAATTCATAACCTAACCCAACCAGATACCCGGTTATAGTGGTTTATGAACAAAATTATAAGAATTACATAAATGGTAAATCCCAAATTGTAATTTTAACATTCATATTAGATCACCTGTTCCACTCGATCCCACTCTAACAACCGTTTTAGTACCGGGTATCTGTCCCGGTATCTGTAGCATCTCCCGTTTGACATTCCATATACAGCATATAAAAGTGTCCGTTTAATGCACTAGTACCCATTTTTTGATCTATTCTTCTATCTGATTTTTATCTTTCTTTTCATCATGTTCTTCGTACAGCTTTTTTTCAAATCTTGCATAAATCCTCCTAATTTCTTTTATATATAATTTTAATTTCTTCTTAATTCTAAATAATTTCTTTTAATTTCTAACAATCCTCCTTAATCTTTTCAAATCCTCCTAATTAACTGTTCGATTCCAGGTTGTGTGTTGGAATCAAGAAGCTGCTAGCCCTCCTAGATCTCGTTGGTCAAGCTGAACCCAAAGACAGACCCAGAAAATTTATTAACATACTTGAAGAGCAGGACATTCTGGAGATGGCCCAGGGATGAGGAAAACTAGACTGTTGAATCTGTTGTTACTGCTACCCTCTTTTTTTAACATGAATTTTTATCCTTTATTGTAATTCTCTTTAATATGTGTATTGTCATATTCCAGAACTGATTTAATTTTTTTTTTTTTTTTTTTTTTTTTTGTTTTTTGGTCTAACGCTATGACACTATGACAGCTTATAAACAATATGCTGAAAAAAAAATTGCTTATTTGAAATAAAGTAAATTAAATTCCACTTTTTTTAATTTTTAAATGGACATTGAAATTTTTTTATTTGTTTTCCTCTTTCAAGCTTTTTACAGCTTAGAACAGCACAATTTTTTGCTATTAAAATTTGACCAGGCTTTAATGCATTTTTTACGCTGAATTTTCCATTTGCTGCAATTTTTCAAAAATGTTATTACGCCTTTTACTTTGGTGAAAAAAGTCACGTTAGACAGTCGATTCCGAAAAATTAGCTCTTCTCCGTTATTTAAGGCCTTTTTCTTTCTTCGTAAAAGGCCTTTTTTGTGCAGAGAAAACAAACAAGCTTTTAAAAAAACATATAAAGTCTCAACACCCTTAGTCTACTCACATTAAAAAAAAAAAAAAATCAAATTCATAAACTCCTCATAATTTCACATAAAATGGGTAGTATCTGTGGATATTCACCAAACGAAAATACCTTTAGCCACGTATATGCGAGGAGGGTATTTCTAGGTCCTCTCCCTATAGTTTTTGTATTGCACATGTTCCACGTCTGAAATTAATGAAGCTACCCATGCATAGCTCATTATTCGGGTATATCGGATAATTTTGATAGATTTTGTTTTTACAAATTTTCAAAAAGGAACTGTTCCTCCGCTTTAAAGCCGTGTTTATTTATAAAATTAGACAACATCAGGACTTAAACATCAGTTTAAGTTTAATAAAATTAATAAAATTATTAATAAAAATTAAACAACATCACTTTGATTTTCAGCGAGACGATTCAACAGAGAAATATTTTTGAAAATTCATAAACTTTTTGGAAATGCGTTCTGCTGCTAGAAACAAAATTAAAAAACAATAGTTTTGTTTTTAACATTAGCAGTATTATTATTATTCGTAGTAGCACTAGTACAAAAAATATGAAAATATAATGAAAAAAAAACATGTTAAGTAAGATACAGCAAAATGAGCAAAAAAAAAAAATGTTGTTAAAACAGACTTTTAATTTTATATAGCATTTGTCCATTTAATTTATACGTAGGCTATTTACATTCCTTAGTTTCATCTGTCTATAGTTCTTGTCTATGGTGTATTGTCTATGCAGAACCAAATTTTCCGAAAATTTACCAAAATTTGGGATTAAAAGAGTTAATCAAAATTTTTGAAATAATAAAACTAAGCTTAATCTTCTGTATTTCTCATTTTAGGCTAGTTTATAGCTTGCTGTTTTTCTTGTTATTTTGGATATGTCATCTTTTTATTCCTTTTTTTAATCTTTATTGCTGTAAATCGAAGTTAAAATATAATAATTATTATAATACAATGTAGTTCAGTAATAATATAATAATATAATGCGATGGGAGAATGGCGATGGAATATGGTGGAAGTTATAAGATAGAGTTAAACACCAATTGATAACACTTTAACATTAAATGACAAAATCATACTAATATATTTTGTTAGTGGTATATAGTGTCATGGGGAACAAGCTAACTCCATCCCGCCCTGTTTAAAGCTGTTTGATGTGACAAGATTTTGTACATTATCCTAGAGCTCTAGGATATTTAGGAACTTATTTAATCAACAATTTTATGTGATTGTTTCCCTGATGAAATGGCATTCCCCAATTTCTTCGTTTCAGTCACGCCTAAAAGCCGTATCTGACATTTCGTACTTCTGATATAATCATCAATCTGTTTGTTCTAAGCTGTACTCAAAGGGATGAACAGCAGGCCAGCGTCTGTGGAAACACACTTTCATTTGTCTGATCCACATTACCCCGCTGACCTTCCCTTTGAGTAGACCCTGTCCTTCCCTAACCTGCCCTTTGAGTAGAGCTTTGCAACCGATTTTTACAATTATTCCGATGGTGTGAAATTATTGTATACGGCCTTTAGGCGTGACAGCGACCAAATAATTTACATTATATTCAGTCAATACGTGTGTAGGGGGGAGGTTGGTTGGGTGATTTTTACGCAGTCCTATCCCTCCTTCATAAAGATTGTTAATCCGTATTTGTCAAATAAATTTTCTACATGCCCTATTGTTGTTGAATTTGGTCCCCTTTCCCCCCAAACGTCTATTTCCCAAAAGTTTGCATACGTGCCGGTTGTTATTCCTTAGCTATTGTAGTTAGCCATTGCTAAGTTCTGGTATTTATTGCTCTAAGCTGCCATACAATGCCCATGTTAATTTGATGTTTGTAATTTGTGCCAATCGGATCTAAAAATAAAATAGTTGAAAACGACACCCACCCTTGTCATTCGCCTTTAAAACTTTAGAAAAATTATCGTAAGTCGCCGAAAACTTCAAAGGAACAATAAGAAATAATTATATGATAAACTTAGAGAGTGTGTCAAAAAGATATTGTTAGCGAAAATCCAAGACAAGAACCAGCGAAATATCCAACGTTGTTATCCCAAAGCTAATGTCCTACTTCTGCAGACAAGGGTATAAAGGGTATAAAAAGGTATACAAATCAGGTATAAAAAGTGGTATATTCGTTTTTATCTTGAATAAACTGTAAATTTTCCCACTTGGAGGCAAGGCCGTACCCAGAGGGGGGCTTGGGGGGGGGGGTTAGAACCCCTCCTGAAATGTTTTTTCGACTCGTAAAAACGTAACAAAAATGGATATAAACAAATTTTGTATGCGTTTTTTGAGTTTTTTTTTTGTGTAAACCCCCCCCCTCCCCGAAAAATAATCTTTGAGTAAAACCCCCTTGGAAAAAAATCCTGGGTACGGCCTTGTTTAGAGGTGTCCCAGCTCTTCTTTAATGCCTGCAATTCACAAGGTTGCTGATTTTTTTTTTTTTTTTAATTTGGTATTATTATTGGGTATTGGGTATATTTGGTAAATTATTTGGTATTATGAGCCAATTCTTATTGAAAAACAATTACTAATCACTTGAAACCAAATCTCTGAACTTCTGTCTTTTTCCTAAGGCTGTATAAAGGGTTTAACTACATAAAGGATTGGTTTAGTTATTTACCATTTTAGAATTAACTGTACCGATCCTTTATATAACTGTACAAGTCTAGACTATGTTGCCTATACAAGTTAGTACTGGCAAAAGTTCGCTCTTTATTATAAAAACAGGAAAAAGCCTATGGCTTTTTCTTAGTTCGAATAGTAAGAGACTAACCTCAGCATGGCAGTATACCCCAGACAGGTAAACTTTTCAAAAGATGCTTGTAGTTATCTTCACTTTTAGTTACTATGTGCCGTGGATTGTTCTTTGCTAGGTTTCAGCCTGTCTTGTTTCTATACTTACAAGCATGATTATTTCTCTCATTTTAGTTGTTAATGTTTTTAATTGTTTTTCTATAGTTGGTTTTTCTCTATAGTTGGTTTTCTATAGTTGGAATCGTCAATTACGATTCTGAGAAGCATACAATCGAAAATTCTCAGACACTTTGCTCTGCAATTTTAACAGATATATGCACAAGCCACAAGTGTATCAAATAATTTATCTTCTAAAATTCAGCACAAGATCCTACGCTTTCACTGGATTTATGGCTAGGTTAATTCGTCAGATTATCTTATCAATTATCTTAGGCCAAATGAAAAACTAACGAAAATCCAGCAACTTAACCAGGATAACACAAGAACGCAGAGAAAGTTGATTGAATTACTTGCTTGTGCAACAAATACAAAGAAAATTGAAAAGTTCAAATCTCTGTCAATCAGTTAAGCCTAAGCTTGGCAAAAATGGCCTTTAAAAAGACATAAAAAGAGCAAACAATAAGATATTTAAGAGTCTGTTGAATGTTGAATCAAGATCAAGTTGGTGGACTGTTATGGAAAAGTTAAAAGCCATGGCTAATTGGAGAATAAGCTAAGTGGATAGCCTTAAATTGTCTAGTTACTAAACATCTAACTTACCAACTTCCTAAGGAGGTAAGTAAGCATGGTGGTGTATTATAGCTACTAAGCTTATTTCTGCACATCTCAAAGGAAAATCTTCTTCTTCTTACAGCAGGACCAGGCGTTTCTCCGACTCGCCTGGCATCTAAAATTCAAATGTTACTTGGGAATCTGTTTAACAGTAAGCTCCCTTGACTCACAGTAAAAATGAGTATTAATTCTTTTGTATTTCCTGGAGTACAACCATTATTTTGTTTTCCATTTTTCCCGTCTACAAAGCTGAAATTAATATTGAAATTGATAACCTGAGTTTTTGTCAAATGTACAACGCTAGATATTGACATAAAAAAATACCTTTTCACAAAATAAAAGGTAATGAAATACGTTTCCAACCCTCCTCCTCCCCCCAGGACATTCCCGGGCTCACCTCTCTTTGCAGGTATGCTTAAAGGGTATATGAAAAATACATAACCTACAATTTAAAAAAATCCACAAAGTTCAAGCGTAAAGAAAATGCATTATACGAAAGTTATAGACTGTTGAAGTATTTTCTTGCATACCCAGCAGCGAATGGCTTAAGCCCTCAAAATAGCGGAAAATTAAATTCTAAGGATAGTCATTTTTCGCCCAGAGAGATTTCAATTGTCATTTTTCTTAGAGGAAAATCATGAAAAATTATTCGATTTTTGCAATTCGTCATTTAGCTAAAACATGAAAAACTATCTCTGGGGAGGAGACGGGTTGGATGCACTGTTGATTAAAGGGGATAGAAGATGAAGGGTACGCACTTTTGACTAAGAGGGTTGGGGAAAAATGGTACCCATTATTAGTCAGTCTGATCGGAGATTTGCGTACAGGGCACAACGGTCTGAACCCTTCGGTTACATAAAATGAAAATCTTTGTATGGCTCCGATATAACCAATGTTCTATTTTCTTTTTATATTAAAATAAATTTTTAAATAATTTAATGGCTTAAGGTAATGAGACAATTGCCCGTGATTGCTTGAATTAGTTTAAAGTTCTGCCCGAAGAATGTGGGGAGCCTAGTAGAGTGGAAACTGATGCTACTGTAGAATAAATGAATGACTAACGCTATCTAACCTTTTTATACCCACTGTGATCCATTATACCTTTTGAGGGTATTTTAAAATGTAGGGCAGCGTAAAAAAAAAGAAAAAAAAAATCAATATTGTCACCAGTGGATCTACCGGCTTAAGTTCAACTAGCCTACTTAAACTGGCAAGATTTTCTCAATTTAATCCAGGCCCACTTTTTGTAGACTGGATTTTGACATTATGAACAATTTTTGAAAACAGTACAAAAAACTACAGATTAATTTTCACTAACAGAGATATTTTTTATCTTTACTCCTATGAAATTAGCATACAGGCCTATTATATCAATAATCCAATTTGTTTTATTCCTATCTGTCAATGCTTAATCATCGAAGATCCAACTCTTTTAAACGGTTCCATGCAATTGGAATCCATTCAACTCACCCCTCGTGTATCTTAGCCCTTGCGTTATTCAACTCCCATCCCCCCCCACCCCCACGCAACTCAATTCTGCTTAACTCAACTACCTTGGAACTCAACCGCCGTCCATCTCAACCCCTCTTCAAATTAACCTCCATTCAATTCAACTTTACCCATCTTAAAGTATAACCAGTCCTGCGCACAAACGGGGGTTGTATTGAATTGAAGTTGAGTCGCAATTGAGGTGAATTGAATGCGATTGAGTTGCATGGGGCTAGATTCAGCGATGATTGAGCTAAACGAGATTGAATTGAACAAGAATTAAGTAAAGAGGAACATCATTTAAGCCCTTTTAACTATTTTCTATGGTTCTTCTGACATGTGTCTAATAAGGCATTTAGTGTTTATTTTATGCAGACTAACCATCCAAGAACAAACACCGAATTTCTTGATGAACGGCCTGTTTCGAGTAATATCGAAACACTTAAGTCAAGGCTATGGATAAACAAAAAATCATGCATGGTGTCAGTGCCAGTTACTCGCACCGGTTTTAATTTGGTGAGTTAGGCTAAACTTAGTCTAATATTTATGATTGGCCAATTAGAGAAAATACTAAAGGGGAAACTTTCTTAAATTTAAGAGGCATAAAAGCTTGGATTTGTTATTTTCTTAACTATAAAAGGAACTTAACAAAAGATACAAAGACACAGTATTCATAGCCAGTTCTTGGAAACAAATTACTAACTATAGTTAGTATAAATAGTTAGTAATAGTTAGTAATTAATTCTACTCCAAAAGGAGCGCCTTAGCTCCGCCTTCGAGTTCAACTGAGAGATAGACGCGTGCAATCGCCTCGATTGACCAAAACAACATCAGTTGACGTTAGCTTTCGCTTCGATTCGGACCAAATTAAATAATGAGTGATAGTGAAATAGTGATTGGATTGTTGGACAGTTTAGTTGATGAAGATTATGATCGTGAGAGGCGTGGAAGGAATATAAAGCTCATTCGCGTCGCAGGGCTCTCGGAGCCTTGAAATTAGTTCTAGGAACGAAAAATCGTGCTCTCGGAGCCCCATAAAAATCCTTGACACAAAGCGGAAGGCTTCTCCGGAAAAGCACACAGGTAAAAGATTAAAAGAAAACACGTAAAATGACTCTCTAATCAAAAAGATTTCTGAAGAACGTTCTGGTACCAAAGAGGGTCCCAAGATCCATAAGAAACTTGCCAAAGTTGCAAACAGAGCTTTCTCTGAGCCTTTGGAAATAGTGAAGCTAAAAGAGTTATTTGAGCGCCACCCTAGGCCTGCGAATACCGATAAAATTGTTCCTCCAAAGGATTAATTAGTAGTAATAGTTAGTACGGTTTTTCAAAGAAAATTCTTGACTTGCACTTCATCAGTAGTACAGGTGTAAAAGTCGACGAAGAGCCCGGATCATTTATAAATCTTATTTTTTCAGCAGTTTAGCAGGGTCTGTGCAAATAATTTTTGTGCAGAAAGTCTCCTGCACATCTAGTTAGAATCGGAATGATTCACAAAGGTGACGTTTAAAGGTTTCTTTGTCTTTGTCATATGAAGCAGAACATTTGATAGCAACTGAATATAGTATATAATAAATTCTCTCTCCTTCTTCCTCCCCTTCTCTAGTTTTTACATAGTTTAAATGCTTAATTGTTTAATGTTCTAATAATTTAGTGTTAAATATTTTGTTTCAGGACCCCCCTTCTTTACGGGCCATGGAGGCTTTGTGGGGGCTTTTGTTTGAAGTATGTCTTATATCTTATCCGTCTTGAACACCGGAATATATGTATATCGTGTTGGGATTTGATCACCACCAGATTCGTGATCCACAAATATGGAAAATTGGCTTCGTCAAGCAAAGTCGGTGTTAGCTCGCGTGCAAAAGTATTATTCTTAAAAGATCTGTTCTGTTGCTGTACACCAACTGTACATGTATGCTGCCAGAAATTTTAAGTGTTGCCGCAGGAGACGATCAACGTTCAAGGACGCCACCCATTGCTCCACTGGACATGCAATTTCCTGTTTTCAGACATGTTTCGAAAATAAGGTTAATATAAAACATCATTTTCCAATATAATTATCTTAATTATCTGCGAATATTTTTTTTTAGTATTTCTGAGGAAGGTGTTAGATTTGAACAAGGCTGATTAAATGACGTAAAAAATTTTGTCCAAAATGTGCTGATAACTGATGAAGTTAGTGCAAGAGATTTTCGAGTCCTTGAAACTCAACTTAATTCAAAATTCAGTTCAATTAGCCCCTAAAAATCCAGCTAGTCAGTAGAACTTTGTTTTATTTTTTTTTTTTTTAGTGTTACGGGTGTATTCTGTAAGAAATATGTTTTTGTTTTGGATATAATCGCTAATTCGGTTCAAGTTATTTATAATTGGCTGATTCGAAAGAAACAATGAAAAGAAATAAATTAATAGTGTAATACAGACTAAGAGAGCGAGAAAGACAGAGTGGGAGGGGGAGAGAAAGAATACAAATGAAGCAGAGGTTTAAGCAAACCTGTTTTCGGTATTAATGAAACTGGCGGTCTGCATATCAAACATATAGGCACTTCCAGTCTGTAGCATTTAATATTGCTTATTCTGGTGATGCTAAGGCTTATTAATGTTCCTTAGTCAGTCTTTAACGTAGGTGTCACTCCAATTCCCATGAAAGGAAAAACCCACATTTAGGTTCACTTCATTAACGCATATTACTCCTTCAACTACTTTATGCAAAGTGTTTGAGCTAGTTGTTATATATGATTTTGGGGTCAGTGTAACGCCCCACCTCTTTCGTTAACTTTGGGGGCTGGTCCAGGTGTCCAGAGGCACTGTCTGTCGCAGCAAATTTACTGATTTGAGCCGTCACTCTTGGTTTCTCCTGATTTCTTGAAGGACATGATTTCAGTTAGTTTTTCGACTCCCTCACTCATTTGACATTGTTTCTACTTGCTTTTAAAAGACTTTTAAATCTTCACATCATTAAGGCTTTTTGTAATATATAAATCCGTCAGAAGATCCCTCTTCCAAAATATAAAGAGCCTGTCCCCCTCGATAGAAAAATTTCTGGGCTATCCGGGATTTTGTCAAAATGCAGTTTTTTCTCCTGTTCTGTTTAACCCCTTTAAGAACATTACCCTTCTTTTTGGATTTATAATTGCACTAATGTCTCTTTCATGTCATATACCGATGGTATTCTAAGCATCCGTCGAGCTACTCAACGATGCTCTAGAACTTTTTTTTTTTTTTTTTTTTTTTTTTTTTTTTTAATAATCCCACCTCCTCTCCTCTGGGTGACCTTCAAATTTTCTTTAAAAATATCTCATAATTTATCTAGTGTCACCTTTCTGGAGCTTTTAAAAGTCTGTAAGGTGAAAGATTCCTGCTTTGTCTCCACTTTAACGCTGGGAAGTTTGCGTTTCTCGCTTTCTACTTTCTTGAAAACAGCCAGGTCCAGTCTGTGACTCTTGGCTTCTCCCTAATTAACTCGGTAGAAAGTATCGCGTACCTGGGCACCGATTAATTGCCCATCAATTTTTAATTCACCATGTTGCTCGTAGGATGGAAAAAAGGGCTCCCTCAAAGGACTCCGTCCTCTCTCCCTTTGTGAGGCAGGGAGGACGAGGTAAAGCAAGCCAAATTTTGTCAACAGTATTGAGCTAGCCGAGGCCTTGGTGCAGGCTGGATATTGGCCTTGAATTATTCTTGACCCCCTCCCCCCCAAAAAAAAAATTAATTCATCACTCACAGAGAAGTTTAACCTAAAATCCTATGATATTGCAGATTAATTATGTCAACAACCCAGGTTTTGCTGAAATTTCCTAGTTTTTCAATGAAGTCACCAGACGCTACACTATGTGTGCACTATGTGGCTATGTGGCACTTTTGTTTTTTTAATGGATTTTTTTTAATATGTATTTCGTCGAAGATTCATTTCTTGAAAGTTTTTCATTCTCTTTGGTGGCAAATATGTTGATTTCCTCCAACCGTCCCTGAGAAGATTCTGAATATCATCTTTTATCCCAGCTATACATGTTGCAACAGTGTTCCGTCATCATTTACATGCTGGAGGCAACCGATTTCACCTAAAAAAATTACTTGTAGCTTGTATTTGAGCCTCCATGGTGTAGCCTCCATTTATTCTTGAAAAAATTTCTTTGAAGATCAGTTATCCTATTCATTGGCGTACAGGTAGAGCCTGAAAATAAGTAAAAATTTTATTTCTCGTTATAAATCAAAAGGCACGGGACAGAGTACAAAATAAGAAAGAAAAGCAACAAAGCACATAATAATAGGAAGTAAACATACAGTTCAATAATGCTACATATTACAGAGGATCGAAATCAGGGGTGGGTCGAACTAAGAAAACTTTCTAGAATAGATTCAATTGCTGCTGTGAGGTCTGGTAGGTTATATCTCACCATTTACGCATTGCACCCCCAAACAGCCATTATAATATTAATCATTATATAATATAAATTTATTACCAAAAACAATATAATATAAATTTATTACCAAAAGGCAAAAACAATATTGTGGAGAACAAAAAAAAAATGAAAAAACAGAAAACAAAATATAAGTTGAAATATTTTCAGCTCCTTCGAAAGGAGTTTTAACCGATACAAACAAAACAGACATTCATCAGACTAATAGTGTATCATTTGCAAAGCATTAGATGGCAAATCAAATACATCAAAAATGATCATAATGATCACATGGTCACCTCAGAAATATCACATCAGAAATTGTTGATCATATTCATTATATGATAAACCTAAGACAATTCGGTATTGAAGCTAAGTTAACTCCTAGGGTCTGTTCAGAGTCTGAGATACTTTAAGAGCTTCTTTCGGTAAAGTAAAAATAATTTAAGAAGTGAAAGTAATAGTTTAAAAGGAAAAGACCGTTTCTTTAATAAACTATAATTGATCTCCAGTGAAAAATGACAGTGCTGTATGCTCTATGATTAAGCGATATGACATTTCTTGGAAAAACCTATTCCCTGCTATTGACAGATATTTAATTTCTTTCTCTGTTACAAACTAAATTGTAGATTGAGGGGGAAAAGGCTAAAGAAATGATTATTTACTGCTTTTTCGTATAGTGACTGTCTAGATAGAACAAAAATTGAGAGAGGCCATTAATGTACATTAAAATGTTATTTAGAGATACTCTGTACTTGGCTTAAGCGACAGCGTGATCAGAAAAGTACTGCTACTAACGATGCACAGTCGCAAACAGAGTCCGAATGGCAAGAGTTCTGGTGAAAACTCCTCTTAATTTAGAGTCATATTTTTCCAGAACTGGGGCCGTTGGTAATTTGGAGTTCAGTCTACCCCGGAGTGAGATGTTTTTGTATTAAATGTTTTAGTACAATTAGCTGTAACTACAATATTTTCGCTTATAACAGACCTTAAATCACACACACCGAAATCGAAGACCTTAAATCACACACACCGACACCGAAATATATATATATATATATATATATATATATATATATATATATATATATATATATATATATATATATATATATATATATATATATATATATATATATATATATATATATATATATATATATATATATATATATATATATATATATATATATATATATATATATATATATATATATATATATATATATATATATATATATATATATATATATATATATATATATATATATATATATATATATATATATATATATATATATATATAAAAACACACACACACAAAAAAATATATATATATATAAAATATATATATATATATATATATATATATATATATATATATATATATATATATATATATATATATATATATATATATATATATATATATATATATATATATATATATATATATATATATATATATATATATATATATATATATATATATATATATATATATATATATATATATATATATATATAACAAAACAAACACAACTTAGAAACAATAAGGATATTTTCTCAAGACAGTGGAATTCAATTTAGTGGATATTTCGGCCCTATGTCCAAGGGCAGTCTTCAGCACAATGCCAAAAAAAAAAAAAGTATATGTATACAAACTCACATTAAAATGTAAACTTTAAAACTAAAATGTTTTTGAAAAAATTTTAAAACAGCCCTAGCATCCTTACTTCAACGAAGTTCAACATGGACTGATAAATACCAGGAATGGCAATCGATCGGAAAGTCCAGTTATGCCATTCTTCCTACGGATTGAATTAGGGAGAAGCTAAGATTCACAGACGGGACCTGGCTATTTTCACGCAAGTAGAAAGCGAGAAACTCAAACTTCCCTGCGTTAAAGTCGAGACGAAAATGCAACCTTTTACCTTACAGACTTTTAGAAGTTCCGAAATATCGTTGAGTAACTCGATGGATGCTTAGAACACCATCGATATATGATACAAAAGAGACATTAGTGCAATTTGGAATGCAAGAAGACGGGTAATATTCTGGGGGGGTCATAGGGGTTAAATAGAACAGGAGAAAAGAAAACATTTTGGCAAAAGTCCTGATTGGGCAGGAATTTTTTCTATCTCGGGGCGCAGACTCTTTATATTTTGGAAGAGGGATCTTCTGACAGATTTGAAGGCAAGTGAAGGAGCTACGCAAGGCCTCAATGATACGAAGATTTGAAAGCCTTTTAAGAGCAAGTAGAAACAATGTCACATGAATAAGGGAATCGAAAAACCGACTGAAATCAAGTCCTTTAAGAAATCAGGAGAAACCTAGAGTGACTGCTCAAATGGACAAATTGGCAGCGACAGACAGTGCGACAGGGTACCTGAACCAGCCCTAGAAGTCAAAGGGAAGAGGCGGGGCATTACACTGACTCTCAAAATCATATATAACAACTAGCTCAAACACTTTGCATAAAGTACTTGAAGGAGTAATATGCTTTAACGAAGTGAACCTAAATGTGGGTTTTTCCTTTCATGGGAATTGGAGTGACACCTACGTTAAAGAGTGACTAAGGAACATTAATCATCCTTAGTATCACCAGAATACGGAATATTAATTGCTATACAATGGAAGGACCTACATGTTTGATTTACAGACTACTTGCTTTCTTAATACGGAAAAATAGGTTTGCTTCAACCTCTGCTTCACTTGTCTTCTTTCTCTCCCACTCCCACTCTGTCTTTCTCGCTCTCTTGTCTGTATTACACTATTCATTTTGTTTCTTTTCATTGTTTCTTTAGAATCAGCAAATTATAAGTAACTAGAAACCAAATTAGTGATTATATTCGAAACAAAAACAAATTTCTCACAGAATACACCCTTAACACTATAAAAAGTAATAATAATTAGAAATAAAAATCCTATTGACTAGCTGGATTTTTGGGGGCTAATTGAACTGAATTTTGAATTAAGTTGAGTTTCCAGGACTTAAAAATCTCTTGCACTAACTACGGCAGTTACCAGCCCATTTCGGACAAAATTGTTGACGTGATTTAATCAGCCTTGTTCAAATCTAACACCTTCCTCAGAAACATTAAAAAAAAAAATATTTGCAGATAATTCAGATAATTATATTGGAAAATGATGTTTTATATTAACCTTATTTTCGAAACATGTCTAAAAACAGGAAATTGCATGTCCAGTGCAGCAATGGGTGGCGTCCTTGAACGTTGACTGTCTCCTGTCAGTCTTGTCTGCGGCGATACTCATTAAGAATATGCCAAAGCACCACTGCTTGTAGCATTACTGGTGCGCATATTCGACTATTCCTTCAGTGTTCAACTATCTACCCCCCCTCCTCCACCGGGAAAAAAAATCCTGGCAGCATCTATGTACAGCTGGTGTACAGCAACAGAATAAATCTTTTAAGAATTAATTAAAAAAACTTTTTCCGCAAAATGAGTTTTTCCAAGAAAAAAGAACTCCATTTAACAAAATTGAATCAAATAATCTACCAAGCATACTACTACCACAAATCAGTATCAATAGATAAATGAAACCCAAAGCAAACAGAAATCAGAGGCAACGCTGTAGCGTTGCCTATAGTAAAGGCCATACGGCTCCAATGTTTTATTATTTATTTATTTTTTTTTTCCAGAGGCACTTCATATGGAAGGAGTCGTTGTAGAAACTTCAAAGGGGGCTCATTCGATTGGAAATCGAGAGTTCTAGTGCCCTTTTTAATAGTCGAAAATGATTGGAGGGCACCTAGCGCCCCCCCCCCCCCACGCCCATCATTCCCCCAAACACATCCAATCAAAATTTTGAGATAGCCATTTTGTTCAGCATAGTTGATTTCCGGACAGAATATATATTTTTGAGGAGGATACTCCCCCGCACCCCTCAGGGCAAGGGTTTTAAGTTATGCCCTGGGGGCAAATAAGGTTTTTATAGAAGGTGTGGTCGTAGAAACTTCAAAACAGGCTCATTCGATTGAAAATTAAAGGGCTAGTGCCCTTTTTAATAGTCGAAAGTGATTGGAGTGTAACTAGCCCCCTTCCCCCCACGCCCATCATTTCCCCAAACACAACCAATCAAAATTATTAGATAGACATTTTATTCAGCGTAGTTGATTTCCAGATAGAAAATATATTTTTTAGGAGGACACTCTCCCACAACCATCCGGGCAAGGGTTTGGATTTATGCCCTGGGGGCATATAAGGTTTTTATAGAAGGTGTTGTCGTAGAAACTTCAAAACAGGCTTATTCGAGTGTAAATTCAAGAGCTAGTGCCCTTTTTAATAGTCGAAAATGATTGGAGGGCAACTAGTCCCCCCACGCCCATCATTTCCCCAAACACATCCAATCAAAATTTTGAGATAGCCATTTTGTTCAGCGTAGTTGATTTCCAGACAGAAAATATATTTTTGAGGAGGATACTCCCCCACAACCCTCAGGACAAGGGTTTTGAGTCATGCCCTGGGGGCATATAAAGTTTTATAGAAGGTGTTGTCGTAGAAACTTCAAAACATGCTCATTCGATTGGAAATTAAAGGGCTAGTGCCCTTTGTAATAGTCGAGAGTGATTGGAGTGTAACTAGCCCCCTTCCCCCCCCACGCCCATCATTTCCCCAAACACGTTCAATCAAAATTTTCAGGTAGCCATTTTGTTCAGCTTAGTTGATTTCCAGATAGAAATTACATTTTTGAGGAGGACACTCCCCCACAACCCTCAGGGCAAGGGTTGTAAGTTATGTCCTGGGGGCAGATAAGGTTTTTATAGAAAGCGTTGTCATAGAAACTTCAAAATAGGCTCGTTCGATTGGAAATTTAAGGGCTAGTGCCCTTTTTAATAGTCGAAAGTGATTAGATTGCAACTAGCCCCCCCCCACGCCCTTTCTTTTCCCCATACATCTCCAATCAGAATTTTGAGATAGCCATTTTGCTCAACATAGTTGGTTTCCAGATAGAAAATATGTTTTTGAGGAGGACACTCCCCCAGAACCTTCAGGGCAAGGATTTTAAGATAGGCCCTGAGGGCATATAAGGTTTTTGTAGAAGGTGTGGTCGTAGAAACTTCAAAAAAGGCTCATTCGATTTGAAATTCAAAGGGATAGTACCCTTTTTAATATTCGAAAGTGATTGGAGGGCAACTAGCCCCCCTCCCACGCCCATCATCCCCCAAATACATCCAATCAAAATTTTGAGATAGCCATTTTGCTCAGGGTAGTTTATTTTCACATAGAAAACATGTCTTTGAGGTTGGAACTCCGCCACGACCTTCGGAACCAATGTTTCCAGTTAGTACCGTTGGACATATAATGGTGATGTTGAATCTGCAGCCGTAGAATGTTAAAAACAGAGTCTATCGATTGAACTGTCAAAGGGCTAGTGCCCTTTTTAATAGTCGAAAGGGATTGGAGTGTAACTAGCCCCCTTCCCCCCCACGCCCATAGTTTCCCCAAACACATCCAATCTCATTCGATTTGAAATTCAAAGGGATAGTGTCCTTTTTAATAGTCGAAAGTGATTGGAGGGCAACTAGCCCCCCCCCTCCCATGCCCATCATTTCCCCAAACACATCCAATCAAAATTTTGATATAGCCATTTTGTTCAGCGTAGTTGATTTTCAGATAGAAAACATGTTTTTAAGGATGACAATCCCCCCCAACCCTCAGGGCAAGGGTTTTAAGTTATGCCCTGGGGGGGGCATATAAGGTTGTTATAGAAGGCATTGTCATAGAAACTTCAAAAAAGGCTCATTCGATTGGAAATTCAAAGGGATAGTGCCCTTTTTAATAGTTGGAAATTCAAAGGGATAGTGCCCTTTTTAATAGTCAAAAGTGATTGGAGGGCAACTAGCCCCCCCCCCCCCTACGCACATCAATCCCCCAAACACATCCAATCAAAATTTTGAGATAGCCATTTTTGTTCAGCGTAGTTGATTTCCAGATTGAAAATATGTTTTTGAGGATGACACTCCCCCATAACCCCCTGGGCAAGGGTTTTAAGTTACGCCCTGGAGGCATATATGGTTTTTATAGAAGGTGTTGTTGTAAGAACTGCAAAAAATGATCATTCAATTAGAAATTAAAAGGGCTAGTCCCTTCTTAATAGTCGAAAGTGACTGAAGGGAAACTAGACCCCCCCCACGCCAATAATTTCTCCAAACACATCCAATCAAAATTTTGAGATAGCCATTTAGATCAGTATAGTGTATTACCAGATAGAAGATATATTTTTGAGGAAGACACTCCCCCACAGCCCTCAGGACAAGAGTTTTAAGTTATGCCCTGGAGGCATATAAGGTTTTTACAGAAGGCATTGTCGTAGAAACTTCAAAACAGGCAAATTCATTTGGAAATTCAAAGGGCTAGTGCTCTTTAATAGTTGAAAGTGATTGGAGGGCAACTAGCCCCCCCCCCCACGCCCTTCATTCCCCCAGGCACACCCAATCAAAATTTTGAGATAGCCATTTTGTTCAGCGTAGTTGATTTCCAGATAGAAATTATGTTTTTGAGGAGGACAATCCCTCGCAGCCCTCAGGGCAAGGGTTTTAAGTTATGCCCTGGGGGCATATAAGGTTTTCATAGAAGGCGTTGTCGTAGAAACTTCAAAAAAGGATCATTCGACTGGAAATTCCGAGGGCTAGTGCCCTTTGTAATAGTCGAAAGTGATTTGAGGGCAACTAACCCCCCTCTCACGCCCACCTTTTCCCCAAACACAACCAATCAAAATTTTAAGACAGCCATTTTATTAAACGTTTAAGTTCTGGAAATTAGGTCTTTGAGGATTACAACTCCCCCAAAGCCCTCAGGCAAGGGTTGTAATTTAAGGATTCTCCGAATCCTTCATATTATCTTCCCAATCCTTCACCTTATAATTGGATAATTATAATAGATTTCTTATGTGTTCTTCCCATATAAAACCCCTTCCCATAAGTTATAAACCCCCCTTAATAATTTATGCCCCACGGCATAACCTGCAACGCCTACCCCTGCGCCCTGGTGGGCTGTGTCGACAGCGGAGTTTTTTGTTATCAGAACTTTGAACTATTTTAACAAAATATCTATCTCAAAATTTTTATCTGATGCATTTAGGGCGTGGAGGAGGGAGAGGGGCTAGTTGCCCTTCCATCTCTTTTGACTCTTAAAAAATGAACAAGAACTTTCAATTGTCAATCAAATTTTCAATGCCGTAACTACTGGAAAATAACAAATTTGTAATATACGAGTAATTCGTTTTCAGTGAAGCACCAATGACGCAGAAGGCTTTAGGTTTTTACAGTTAAAGAAGGGGACAGTATCCAAATTTTGCTTGTAGTGAAACTATATTTATCTTGACCAATCTTGAAAAGAAATAATAAAATAAACTGAATATTTGATGCATAATGATATTAATTGCTAAAAGCTCATCAGTGCAAAATTGTCTACAAACTCTTGTTTGTAGTTATTTTTATTCGATTCAAACTTGATTTGCATATTCAATTTAAGTTTCACTCGTTTTAAGATTTATTTATTCATTTACATTAATATATATTGTATGTTTGTTCGCATCGATTGTTTATTTAATTTCTGTTTGTTTTAAGTTTCATTTATGATTTCAAAGACACATATTTTTTTCGTTTTAAGCTTGACTTTCAATCTAAGCATTACTCACCTTAAATTGTGACTATTTATTTATATAATTGCTTGTTGTATTTATTGTGCTATATCCGTTTATTTAGTGTCTATTCGTTTTGTTTTTCATTTATTCGTAAACTTTAACATCTAATCGTTTTGAGTTTAAGTTCTAACAGGTGTAAGTATAGGCATAACTTAATTTTAAAATTACCTTTACTTTTCTTTCAAAAACTTATTTTTCAAAAAGTTGTTTTAATTAATTAAGATAAATAACAGAGTCAAACTGAAAACAAGCAGAAATTAATATGAGTAGGGTTCTAAACCCCAAGCTTTCTAAAAATCAGAATATAATTTGTACTTTACGGAAAAAAATTCAAATGAATTTACTGAAAAATGTGCATTGTCAGTTTAATATTCATAAAAGTGAAAACATTTAAAAGAATTTTTTTCAGTAGAGTACAAGTTGTATTCTGGCTTTTAGAAAGGGGTTTAGAACCCTACTCATATTAATTTCTGCTCGTTTTGAATTTGACTCTTTTATTTATTTTAATTTCTGTTTGTTTTGGGTTTCATTTATTGATTGATACTGATTTGTGGTAGTTTTATGCTTGGTAGATTATTTTATTCAATTTTTGTTCATTTTTGGCTTAATGGAGTTCTTACTTTTTTTGAGAAACTTATTTTGTGGAGAAAGATTTTTTTAAATTAATTTCTGTTCGTTTTATATTGATATAGTCTTTTTCGGGGAGAAAGACTAAGGCTCGTCTAAAGTTAAACAACCATCCCTTCCATAAGAACCTTAAATATCCCCTGGTCATAATTTACGACCCTTGCCCCTAATCTACGGGGTTTATTTCAACCCCAAAAGCCTTGTTATATGATATTTAGACTATTCTGAAAAAAATGGCTATCTCAAAATTTCTATTAGATACATTTTGGGACAATGCGACGTGTATGTGTGTGGGGGGGGGGGGGGGGTAGCTGCCCTCCGCTCACTTTGACTCTTAAAAAGAGCACTAGAGCGTTTGATCACCAATGCAATGAGCCCCCTCCGAAGTTTCGCTTTTATAGAATGATTTCGCTTTCTATAAAAACCTTACATGTCCCCATGACATAACTTACAACCCTTGCCCTGAGGGCTGGGGGGATATTTTATCCTCAAAGACGTAATTTCCAGACCTCTCTGATACGCTGAACAAAATGGCTATCTCAAAGTTTTGATTGCAAGTGTTTGGGGAAATAATGGGCATGGGGGAGGGCGGGTATTTGCCCTCTGATCACTTTCGACTAATCAAAAATGCACTAGTCCTCTTAATTTCCGATCGAATGAGCCCTTTTTGAAGCTTCTACGACAAAACTTTCTATAAAAACCTTATACGCCCCAGGGGCATAACTTAGGACCCTTGTCCTGAGGGCTCTTGGGGGAGGGTTTTCATCCTCATTGACATAATTCTCAGATCTTTCAACTACGTCCAACAAAATGATCGGAAATGTTTGGGAAATGATGGGCATGAGGCGGAGGTGATTCTCTCTCCGATTACTTTCGAGTATTAAAAAGGCCTCTCAATTTCCAATCCAATGACCCCTTTTTGAAGTTTTTACGACAAAACTTTGTATAAAAACATTATACGCCCACAGGGCATAAATTACAATCTCAGCCCTGAGGGCTGTGGGAAGGGAGGTTGTCATACTCAAAAACATAATTTCCTGACCCTTCAACTACGTTAAACAAAATAGCTATATCAACTTGTTGATTGGAAGTGTTTGGGGAAATGATGGGCAGGGGGGGGCATTTGCCCTCCAATCACTTTCAACTATTAAAAAAGGCACTAGCCCTCTCAATTACCAATTGAATGATCCCTTTTTGAAGTTTCTACGACAATGCTTTCTGTAAAAACCTTATATGCCCCCAGGGCATAACTTACAACCTTTTCCCTGGAAGCTGTGGGGGGTTTGTTATCCTCAAAGATAAAATTTCTGGACCTTTGAACCACGTTGAACAAAATGGATATCTCAAAATTTTGTTTGAATGTGTTCGGGAAAATGGTGGGCGTTAGAGGGGTTTTAGTTGCCCTCCAATCACTTTCCACTATTAAAAAGGGCACTGGCCCTTTCAATTTTCAATCGAATGAGCCCTTTTTGAAGTTTCTACAACGACACTTTCTATAAAAACCTTATATGCCCCCAGGGTATAACTTACAACCCTTGCCCAGAGTGTTGTGTGTGTGTGGGGGGGGGGGTTGTCATCCTCAAAAACCTAATTTCCAGAACTTTAAACTACGTTGAACAAAAGGGTTATCTTAAAGTTTGATGGGATGTTTTTGGGGAAATGGTGGGCGTGAGAGAAGTGTTTGTTGGCCTTCGATCACTTTTGACTATTAAAAAGAGCGCTAGCTCTCTCAATTTCAAACGAATGAGCCCTTTTTTAAGTTTCTACAACACCGCTTTCCGTAAACACCTTATATGCTCCCAGGGCATAATTTACAACCCTTACCCTGAGGCTCTGGGGGGGGGGGGGTTGCCATCCTTTAAGACCCAACTTTTTTAACTCTCAACTACGTTGAAAAAAAATCGCTATCTCAAAATTTTGATTAGATGAGTTGGCGTGAGATGGGGGTTAGTTATGGTGGGCGTGAGAGGTGGGTCAGTTACCCTCCAATCACTTTCTACTATCAAAAATGGCCCTAGCCCTTTCAATTTCCAATCGAATGAGCCCTTTCTGAAGTTTCTACGACAACGCTTTTTATAAAAACCTTATATACCCCTAGGGCATAACTTACTACCCTTGCCCTGAGGGGTATGGGTGGGGGGTTATCATCCTCAAAGACCTAATTTCCAAAACTTTCAACTGCTTTGAACAAAATAGGTATCTCAAAATTTTGATTGCATGTGTTTGGGAAAATGGTGGGCGTGAGAGGGGGACTAGTTGCCCTCCAATCACTTTCGACTATTAAAAAGGGCACTAGCCCTTTCAATTTCCAATTGGATGACCCCTTTTTGAAGTTTCTACGAGAACGCTTTTTATAAAAAACTATATGCCCCAACGGCATAAGTTACAACCTTTGTCCTGAGGGCTGTGGGGGGTTTTTCATCCTCAAAGATACTATTTCCAGAACTTTCAACTATGTTGAACAAAATAGCTATCTCAAAATTATGATTGGATGTGTCTGGGAAAATGGTGGGCGTGAGAGGGGGGTTAGTTGCCCTCAAATAACTTTCGCATATTAAAAAGGGTACTATCCCTTTGAAATTTCAAATCGAATGAGCCCTTTTCAAGTTTCTACGACAAAGATTTCAATAAAAACCTTATATGCCCCCAGGGCATAACTTATAATCCTTGCCCTGACCGTTGTGGGGAGTGTCCTCCTCAAAAATATATTTTTTATCGGGAAATCAACTACGCCTAACAAAATGATAATAGGTTCTTTCAAATAAAACCTATTTGCACTTGAAAGAACCTATTTGCAAATTTGTAGGCCAGCCAAAGCAATAGCAAAACAAAGTATTATTGCCCAATCATCTTGGTAGTTTTTTTCTTTATTGATTCCAACCGGGTTCTTATTTAGTTTCTGTTCTGTCGTTGATAATTAAACTTCGGAAGGTTTTATTTTCGTTGGTTTCTTTTTCTTTTCTTTCTTTTTTGTTTAGAACTGAGGACGACTCGGCGGAAGTCCTTGTCGAAATATATGCTTATTTTTTCTTTTTCATGGATCGCCACTGGCTGACAAAATCCTCGTTTTTTCACGTTTTTTGATTTTACTTTTCATTTTGTTATTTTCTTTCTTCTCTGAGTTTCATTTGATACAACATGGCACAGAACTTATACGTGAATATTTAGCCCTAGTGTTCCAAATGAACATCGAGCAGGGACTCACACCCGCCAACTTTGCCACAATTAGCAATTGGCCACCTCACTGTTTTGGCCAATACTCTAATATTTTGAAAAAGAATAAAGATCCACTGCTTTGTAAAAGCTACAGGCCAATCACATTTTCGTCTGGGACTTTAGTGAAGGTCTTGTCCCAAGTTGGGCATACCAGGTAAATACACTAAAGTGATCACTGCTATGTGCGAAAACAGCATTGGTGCGGTGGTACGAAATTAGGTTATTAGATGGCTTCGTTTTGAATCAGGAGTTAAGTGGGGTTGTGTTCTATCCCCATTTATAAAGATTATTTTTATTGACTTTGTCCTAAGGAACACGTCAAAGGCTATGGGAGAGCATGGAATCCAATAGTAAGATAAAACTCTTCTAAACTTAGATTATGCAGAGGATTTGTGTGTCCTAGATGAAAATGTTGAAAAAATGAATGATTTTTGATGGTTTTGTGAATTCAGGGTGCATGAATAGGTTTGAACATGAATGTTAAGAAGACGAAGTCACTTGGACTAGGGACAAATGAAGGTGAAGATGTGATAATGGGCAAAGAAAAGATAGATCAAGGGCAAAGCTTCACTTACCTGGGTAGTATTATTAGTAAAGATAGTGGATGCAATGAAGATATTAAATCGGAATAGCAATGGCCTAGGGTGTTATTTGCAGTTAAATAAAGCTAGGAAGAATAGGAAAATAATTCTGCGAACTAATATTGGAATCTTAGAACCTACTGTTTTTAACAGGGGTCAAGCTTATTTTCGAAACGTGGGGACACTTTGGAAGAGGAAAGGAATTTGAGATATTTTCCAGATATATTATTTACGGATTTTTTGGGTACCCGTTTGACTTACCGTATTTCAAACAGTACGCTGTTTGCAAAGTGTGGTTCAATACTGCTTTCTATGGCTGCAACAACAGAAAGGTTGAGATGGCTAGGACACGTTTTACTGATGCAGGATGACAGATTACCAAAGATCGTCCTTTTGGGCCATTCATCTAGGGCCAAATGAAAAGCAGGTTGTCCCTAAATGGGCCATAAGAAAGGATTTAAAGGAGGTTTTTAGAAAGATTCGGATAGAAGGGGGCGTACGCAGTTGCGTTGGTCTCGAGCCGTCTAGTGCTTTGGTTAGCAGCTTGTGCCATACGTAGGTCCCACTAAGTGTATTTGACATTCCAAGGAATTTCACCCAATGAAAAGAATTAGCATCTCCGTGAAGCTTTTACAGAACAGCGAGTCACTTTTTTTCATCCATTTAGCTACATTGAACCATCAACATATCTGAACGCCATTATCTTGTTCAAAATACGACTTGGATGATATACAAACCTAATCCCCCCCCTCATTCCTCTCTGTATGGGTTTTTGTTCTTCAGAAAAGAAATTTTATTTTTACTGAATAATTTGTATTGAAAATATTATCCCTCTGATCTAAACAGTACTCGAATTGTCTCTTAAATAGCAAATTTTTTTAAAGGACTTGTACACCCTTTAGGAACCATGTATTAGCCCCTGTTCTAACTATTTGTATTACCAAAAGAGAAGGTGGAAAAAACTGCCTGATTTCCAAACGTCTGAGAACTCGCTTTGTCTCGACTGTTCATCTGCTTGAGTTTCCATGACAGCACAACAAATAAAATGCCAAGTGGATCTTTGAAGCTGACTTTGGATGTTACCATTCACAAGGTATTTTTTTTAACTATTGAAGCTTTTGAACATGATTTAAAATAACTGCTGGTACTTATCTGTTAGCCAGTACACACTAGAGAATTTGGATCTATAAAATCAGACAAGAACCAGTTTATTCCTGTTTGTATAAATGTATACGGAGACAATTAGCTTCGGCTCATTGGAAAACAACATCATAGCTATATTTTAATAAATATTTAGTTGGTATTTTGGGTAGGTTAGGTTACATTTTGCATGTGGCCCCGCTATAATAAATTCCCCCCCCCCCTGATGTGCAAATATACAGCCCAAATAATATATATCTTATCTATCTCCCAAGTGGCTCAGTTGTTTCAACTCCGTAGGCTACCTCTAGATCCAAATTCTTGAGTGTGTACTGGCTAACAGATAGGTTCCTACCTGCTTTCTGTTACGTATTAATTTTAATTACCATAAACACATAGTATTTACTTTTCCCAAACCATATTTATTCATTGTATTCCTTCGTTTTTAGTTTTGTTGTTTTTATTGTGAAATTGTTCAGCTAATCCACCCTGGAGGCAGAATTTCTTGAATGTGTGAAATCTGCAGCAGAGGTACGCCATTGGTAACAGCTAAACTATAAATATTTCTATTAACTCTTCATAATGCCAAGTCACCTTAGACTGGCAAACTATCCTCCTTAATGTAGTCCCTTGTTAAGCCTTTTGGCAGCCTCCCAAAAAATTTCTATCGAATTTTAGCTCATTCTAATAGTCTTTTCCCAGTCTTGCTCAGAGCCACCGTATTTAAGAAACTTATTTACCAAACTATCATCACCTTGAGTCTTATTATTTTTTAATCCTTTTAGCGTTGGCGCTAATTCTTCATCACAAAACAAATCTTCCTTAGCATCCAAGGTATCTCAAACTTTTTCATTTTCCTCTATATCTTTCCCTGCAACTCTATCTCGGTTTAGCACAATCTCAAAATGGTCTGCCCATCTCTCTTTAACTCTTTTCTTATTACTAATTGTAGCCCTGTTCCTATCTTTAACTGGGAAAAGTCCGGTTTTACTGCTCCCTCTCAATTTATTAACATATCAGTACAATATTTTACTATTATGGCGTCTTGCTGCATCTTCAAGAACCTCGGCATTTTTATCCATGGCCTCCACTTCGTACCTCCTTAGTTCATGTTTTAGCGCTTTTTCTACTTTCTTTACATTTCTTTTGTTTTCATATGATCTATCACTCAAATAATTTTTGTTCCTGTCTAATAAACATAAAGCTTTGTCATTAATATTCCTAGCTGTGCTCCTAACTTTTTTACACCATCAGCAACTTCACAAACTGTTTTTCTTAGATTATTCCATCCATCTTTCACATTGACAGATTTTAAACTCTTTAGTTTAGTATTCAACTGTTCCTGGAAACCTTCTCTCAAATTTTCATTCTGGAGTCTACCAAAATCATAACTTCCCGGGGGTATCCTTCCAAAATTTCTGCTTTAAATTAACCCTAGACATTACTAGATGGTGATATTTACTTTTAGCATCAATATTAGCACTCCTATGTACCCTAGTATCTTGTATTGATTCTGCCAGTCTTTGGTTTACAGTATCATAATCAATAAGATTTGCTGTCTTACCATCACGTGAATACCAATATTAACTTATGGGCTATTTTATGGCCAAACACCGTATTGGCTATATCTAGATGGTTATACCTAAAAAATTACAGAACTCTATAGCAATTACTGTGTTCTTTTCCTGCTCCAAATTTACTTCGGCTAGGGTGATAGCTATCCCTTTCTCTACCAGCCTGGGCGTGAAAATATTCTAATAAAAACACTATATTCCTATATGGGAACCTGTCTATTTGCTCCAGTAACTGTAAGTAAAATTCGTCTGAGTCACTAGTATCTCCGTCAGACGGTTCTGCAGGGACATTTATAACTAAAACGGACAGTCTGAACTATTTAGTCATAAAATGAGCAATTAGTATTCTATCATTAATACCATACCAGTCAAAACAAGACTAAGCAGCTTCCTTCTTCATCACTAGCCTTACTCCCTGTCTATGTACTCCATCCATCCTGCCTGAGTCAATAAATTCTATATCACCTAGTTTCGTACTTTCTACCCCTGGGATATGAATTTCTGAAATTCCTAATAAGTCAAGTTCGAATCGTCTGAATTGGTCAGTCGAAATGTCCTTACGATAGTTGTTTTTTAACGTCGTAACATTCCAAGTTCCAATTTTCATATTTTTAAATCATTGAAATTATTATGGCCTCAGGAAAAGCAATGGTCCCGGATACCAGCGCAGGACAGGGACCGAGACATCTTCCCAAGTATACACCAAAGCCCTTAAGCTGGCTGAGAACGAGACAGCAAGAAGTCCCTGGGACCTCCAGCATGAATGGAGGCTTTGTGCAATCCTGGGCCCATCTTGGTCAGCACTGGTTTTCAGCACTTGGTGATGCCCTTCTATCAACAAGAGTCTAAATCCTGCACAGATAGTCTCAAGCATTTTACCTCCGACTCATTATATATTCATGCCCACAAATATTAGGGTACTACGGGGATGCAACCAATAGTAGATAAAGTAGCTTGGAAGAGGTTTTTCAGTCCAAAAACGCCCGCCAAAACAGACCAACCCTAGAAGAACTATCCATTAATCAGAATTCTTTGCGAATGCTATGTCGTTTACTAGGCTATAATTTCCTCAAGGGGCGCCATTCCTCAAGTGGGGATAAGGTTGACCACAAGGTCCCAGTCTTGCAAGTACCCCAAAGTATCGAGGCAGCCCTTTGCAGAGGCCTTTGTCCATATATCTGGAACTTACGCCCTGTCGCAATTGTCCTCCTATAGAAGATCCTCCCACGATTGTTCTTCATCACCAGACAATTTAATCCATTACTTGGAAAAGGTTTGTAACTCACGGGACGTGTGCAAACACTGGTGGGCCCTGTTTGTGGGCTCTTTTCTCTCTCTCTCTCTCTCTCTCTCTCTCTCTCTCTCTCTCTCTCTCTCTCTATCTCTCTATAAATTTATCTATCTTTTTCTCTCTCTCTCCCTCTCTCTATCTATATCTCTCTCTCCATCTATCTATCTCTCTATCTCTCTCTCTCTATAACACTCACACACACACTCTCTCTATCTATCTATCTATATATATATATATATATATATATATATATATATATATATATATAAAGAGAGAGAGAGAGGGAGAGCGAGTGAGAGTGAGAGAGAGAGAGAGAGCCTTAATCACTGTCTATGCACTCCATCCTTCCTGCCTGAGTAAATAAATTCTATATCACCTAATTTCATACTTTCTACCCATGGGGTATGAGTTTCTGAAACACCTAATAAGTCCAGTTCAAATTGTCTGAATTTGTCAGTCAAAATGTCGATAGGATAGTTATATTTTAACGTCGTAACATTCCAATTTTCATATTTTTTAAATCATTGGAATTATTTTGGCCTCAGGAAAAGCAATGGTCCCGGATACCTGAGCAGGACGGAGACCAATACATCTTCCCAAGTTTACACCGAAGTGCTTAAGCTTGCTTAGAACCGGACAGCAAGAAGTCTCTGGGACCTCCATTATGAATTGACGTTTTGTGCAATCCTGGGCCAATCATGATCACAACATGGTTTTCAGCACTTGGCGATTCTCTTCTATCGACAAGAGTTAAAATCCTGCACAGACAGTCCCTATTACCTCCGACTTATGTATATATATTCTTGCGCACAAATATTATGCTACTACGCGGAGGCAACCCATAGTAGATAAATTAGCTAGGAAGAGGTTTTTCAGCCTGAAAAAAACCGCCAAGACAGACCACGCCCAGAAAAATTATCCATTAATCAGAATCCGGTGCAAATACTGTGTCGTTTACTAAGCTGTAATTCCTTGCGCGGCGCCACTCTTCAAGTGGGGATAAGGTTGACTACAAGGTCCTAAGTCTTGTGGGTACCTTTGAAAGGATCGAGGCAGTCTTTTGCAGAGATCTTCGTCCATAGATCTGGATTCTACGTCCTGTCGCAGTTGTCTTCCTATAGAGGCTCCTCCCACGAAGGTGTTCTGCATCACCATACAATTTAAACCATTGCTGGGAGGTTTGTAACTCACGGGACGTGTGCACACCCTAATGGGCCCTGTTGAGTGTACATTTGAGGGGCCACTAAGGCTAGGAATAAGTGAAGATCAAAAGGAGACAATGGGTAACGAAAACATTTATCAGGCGGACAGTTTCACATACCTTGGTACTAATATTACTAAGGACGGTGGACGCCTTGAAGATGTTAAAAGTAGAATAGCCAAGGCTTAGGGTGTTTTTTCACAGTCAAAAAGAGTTTGGAAGAATAGGAAGATAAGTCTGCAAACCAAGGTTAGAATTTTGGAAGCTACGGTGACGCCAGTGATCAAATATGGCTCGGAAGCCTGGGTACTCCTAAAAGTGAATGGAGATTTGCTATTGCTAGATGTTTTTCAGAGAAATTACCTACGGATTGTTCTGGGTACCCGGCTGACTGACTGTATTTCAAACAGTAGGCTGTACGAAAAGTGTGGTTCCATCTTGCTGTGGTTCTATCTTGTGGAACTTCCTGGGAGGGTGTAAAGAGGGAGGCTTTGAATAGATTGGGATGGAGGAGGAGCGTGTGGAGCTGTGTTGCCTTCAGGTGGTTTGGTGCTGCGGTGAGCTATTAGTAGTAGTAGCCGTAGTATTCTCATAATATATATGCTTTGTAGGCTCGAGCCACCTCTAGCACAAGTTGTAAAATTTGTCACCTTATTTTTATGCTTAGTGATACAATATATTGTTTTAAAAATAGTAACCCCTTTCTTTTAGAGAAACTCCAGTTTATTTTTTTAAAAGATCATGCATTCATTTAAGGTTTGTTAATGTAAATAAAGTTTTGTTGTTGAAATGGCTTTCATAAGAAAACAGCGTCAAACTTGCATTTTTGGTCACAAAGAAAAAATTTAAATAAAATACAATCAAAACAAAATTTAAAATTACGACAAAATACAAGAGGAAACGACAATCAAAATTTGTCAGTTAAAAATGAATACAAAAAAAAAGATACAAAATTAGACAAAAACTTCATAGACTTAAAAAGTCGGTTAAAGATAAAAAAGAAATTGTAGAAGATAAAAAAATCAACAAAATAAATTAAAGAACAAGTGGCCTTAAATGGATCTAAAAATCATCAAAATTGGAAACATAGGACGGTAAAACTACTCCACAATATCTAGTTTTACGTCAGCCATTCCCATGAACTTGTTTATGCTGGCAGTCTACTGATTACAAAGGGTATATTCCAGAACTCATATATACGACTATACATATATATATATATATATATATATATATATATATATATATATATATATATATATATATATATATATATATATATATATATATATATATATATATATATATATATATATATATATATATATATATATATATACACTTTTTTCAGGTAGAATGTCCTGGCATGCATTTATCTTATGGAGATAAACTGTTAGTTCGTTTTTGCATCCTCAATTACCACTTGCATACAAGCACAATAAATAAGGGACCAGCTTATGTTTTCAACGAAAGGTTCTTCCTTCAGAAGGTAATTTTTTCATTAGAAACTGGATTATTTTATCATTGGGATTTACTTTCGTTTTTATTGCATAAAAGGGAAAGATATTTTATAGATAAGCTGAACAAATATTTCGTGACCTTCTTTCTTCTTTTCCTTACCATAAGTGGCTTCTCGTATTTTTTGTGTTTCTTTTTCTTTTTTGCTACAAGTTTATATTATTTAGAAGCAGAATACCTAAGTAGAAGAAGTAGAATATCTAAGTCAAAGCGATAGCTACGACCCAGTAAAGTTCAAACCTAACCCACAATAACTGAAGAGTTTACCAGCTGGCTGTTTTTGAAAAACCATTGAAACTGTAGTGCAAAAATTATTTCGTCCTAGAAGACAACAGCCCCCCTCGCATAATTTCCAGAAACAGTAAATAGTTTTTACCTTTTTAGTAATATTAAAGTTACTCATAGTATAGTATATAATTATAGCAACTTACAGTTACAGTCATTATTGCACTTATTTCTGAGGTCAAACACAGTCATAGAACTGTTTCTTTCAAATTTTGTCTGAGATCCCCGTCGAAGCCGAAAAAAGCCGATTAAAAAATATAAAAAGCAGTAAAAGAACTCTTTAGGAGACAAAGAGATGCCCCCCCCACTTCTTTGGATGCTTCAAAATAATTTACTTTTTATTGAAAAAGAACAACCTAAGAGAACAAATACAATTCAGATTTTAAATCTCAATTATAATTTTATTTTTCTTTAAATATTTAATATATTGCACAGAAGACAAGTTGTAATTTTTGTATTCCTATGGTTCTCATTACGCTTGTGTACGCACATTTAGCCTTTCTTTATTAGAATCAATTCTTTCGAGTCTAAATGAGTCTCCAACACTAAGAACGATGGATTGTTTTCACTAAAATTGGGTCAACAATACCCAGGCCTTGTACTCTTTGGGATCCAAAATCAGGGTATTGTTTTTGCTACTGTTGAACCCGAAGGCATCTTTATTCGGAATAATAGCTTCTTTCTGTACCAAACAAAATCTAATAAATAAAACAGGGCATATTTGAATATAAGGAGCTAAGGAGCTCTGTGTACCCCTTGAAATTGTGCCAATTAAATCAATTTCAGCTTAAAAAATCTGTATAGTTTGATTTCAAGGGACATGGCCTCTAGGATCATTGTTTCTTCTTTTTCTCGGTTATGATAACCATGGATACTTTACGCAAAAAACTGCACTTTCTTATCTTATGATTTAAAATTTTTGCTCCTTAGGGGTAGTAGACCAACCATGATTTGTTCCAAGTATTCTTCCATCAACATCAATTGTCTGTTTCATCCTACCATACTATCTTCCTACCACAACAGTTTTACTAAGTAATGCTCCCACGGGTCCCTTTCTATATGTTTTTAACTTAATATAATATTATCTAGTCTCCTTGATTGATTTTCCTTATCACCGACATTAGGTAACAGCGTCCTGATTTTAGATTAAAAAAAAATACCCTACCCGGGTACCGAAGAACCGACTATAGGTTTACTGAACTATGTAGTCTTATTCTAGTCATAGACAAGGAATCAACATCACTAAAATTTGAACTCTAACCCGTCCAAGCAAACTCTCAACGTACGTATTAGGATTCCTTCAACAGTTTGGCCACCTAGAACAATAGAAGAAACATAAAACTATAAAAGCGGACTTTCAGAATTGTACCAATGGGGAAAAAATGGAAATCTCGTACTAATTATCTTAGTCAATAACTCTGAAGAAAAAAAATATCTTTTCAAACTGAGTTTTTGTGTTATAGGGGTAAATAGATTATAAAGTGTAGTGGTACAATCATAAGCAGCGCCCTAGCGCTGCCTAAGAAAGAACGATGTGGGCACAATGTGTTTTTTTTTTCTCCATACCCGGGCAATTCGTATCGACGGAGTTGTCGTAGAAAGTTCGAAAAGGGCTCATTCGATTGGAAATTGGAGTGGCTAGC
Source organism: Artemia sp. Qi Xiang Cuo (assembly GCF_049724085.1). Classification (NCBI taxonomy): domain Eukaryota; kingdom Metazoa; phylum Arthropoda; class Branchiopoda; order Anostraca; family Artemiidae; genus Artemia; species Artemia sp. Qi Xiang Cuo. Next base: position 68,768,956 of record NC_142804.1, read on the forward strand.
GCCCATTTTAATAGTCGAAAGTGATTGGAGGGCAACTAGCCCCCCCCCCCACGCCAATCATTCCCCCAAACACATCCAATCAAAATTTTGAGATAGCCATATTGTTCAGCATAGTTGATTTCCAGATAGAAAATATCTTTTTGAGGAGGACACTCCCCCACAACCCACGGGGCAAGGGTTTTAAGTTATATAAGGTTTTAAGGCATATAAGGTTTTTATAGAAGGCGTTGTCGTAGAAACTTCAAAAAAGGCTCTTTCGATTGGAAATTCAAAGAGCTAGTGCCCTTTTTAATAGTCGAAAGTATTTGTAGGGCAACTAACCCCCCCACGCCCATTATTCCCCCAAACACATCCAATCACAATTTTGACATAGACATTTTGTTCAGCGTACTTGATTTCCAGATAGAAAATATGTTTTCGATGAGGACACTCTCCCACAACCCTCAGGGCAAGGGTTTTAAGATATACCTTGGGGTCTTATAAGGTTTTATAGTCGGCGTTGTCGTAGAAACTTCAAAACAGGCTCATTCGATTCGAAATTCGAAGGGATTTTGCCCTTTTTAATAGTCGAAAGTGATTGGAGGGCAACTAGCCCCCCCATCATTCCCTCAAACACATCCAATCAAAATTTTTAGAGAGCCATTTTGTTCAGCGTAGTTGATTTCCAGATAGAAAATATGTTTTTGAGGAGGACATTCCCCCACTACCCTCAGGGCAAGGGTGTTGTGTTATGCCCTGGGGGCATATGAGGTTTTTATAGAAGGTGTTGTCGTAGAAACTTCAAAACAGGCTCATTCGATTGGAAATTCAAAGCGCTAGTACCCTTTTTATTAGTCGGAAGTGATTGGAGGGCAACTAGCCCCCGCCCCCACGCCCATCAGTCCCCCAAAACATCCAATCAAAATTTTGAGATAGCCATTTTGTTCAGCGTAGTTGATATCCACATAGAAAATTTGTTTTTGATGAGGACACTCCCCCACAACCCTCAGGGCAAGGGTTTTAAGTTATGCCCTGGGGTCATATAAGGTTTTTTATAGAAGGCGTTGTCGTAGAAACTTCAAAAAATGCTCTTTCGATTGGAAATTCAAAGAGCTAGTGCCCTTTTTAATAGTCGAAAGTTATTGGAGGGCAACTAACCCCCCCCCACGCCCATTATTCCCCCAAACACATCCAATCAAAATTTTGAGATAGAAATTTTGTTCAGCGTACTTGATTTCCAGATAGAAAATATGTTTTCGAAGAGGACACTCTCCCACAACCCTCAGGGCAAGGGTTTTAAGATATACCTTGGGGACATATAAGGTTTTATAGTAGGCGTTGTCGTAGAAACTTCAAAACAGGCTCATTCGATTGGAAATTCAAAGGGCTTGTACCCTTTTTAATAGTCGAAAGTGATTGGAGGGTAACTAGCCCCCCACTCCCATAATTCCCCCACACACATCCAATCAACATTTTGAGATTGCCATTTTGTTCAGCGTAATTGATTTTCAGATAGAAAATATGTTTTTGAGAAGGAAAATCCCCCACAAGCCTCAGGGCAAGGGTTTTGTGTTATGCCCTGGGGGCATATGAGGTTTTTATTGAAGGTGTTGTCGTAAAAACTTCAAAACAGGCTCATTCGATTGTAAATTCAAAGCGCTCTTTTTAGTACCCTTTTCAATAGTCGAAAGTGATTGGAGGGCAACTAGCCCCCTCCCCCACGCCCATCAATCCCCCAAAACACCAAATCAAAATTTTGAGATAGCCATTTTGTTCAGCGTAGTTGATTTCCAGATAGAGAGTTTGTTTTTGAAGTGGACACTCACCAACAACCCTCAGGGCAAGGTTTTTCAGTTATGCCCTAGGGGCATATAAGGTTTTTATAGAATGCGTTGTCGTAGAAACTTCAACACAGGCTGATTCGATTGAACATTAAACGGGCTCGTACCCTTTTTAATAGTCGAAAGTGATTTGAGTGCAATTAGCCCCACCCCCTCACGCCGATCGTTTCCCCAAACACATCCAATCAAAATTTTGAGATCATTTTGTTCAGCGTAGTTGATTTCCAGATAGAAAATATGTTTTTGAGGAGGACGCTCCCCCACATCCCTCAGGGCAAGGGTTTTAAGTTATGCCCTGGGGGTATATAAGGTTTTTAAAAAAGGCGTTGTCGTAGAAACTTCAATAAAAGCTCGTTCGACTGGAAATTCAAAGAGCTAGTGCCCTTTTTAATAGTCGAAAGTGATTGGAGGGCAACTAGCCCCACACCCATCATTCCCCCGAACACATCCAATAAAAATTTTGAGATAGCCATTTTGTTCAGGGTAGTTGATTTCCAGATAGAAAACACATTTTTAAGGAGGACACTCACCCACAACCCTCAGGACAAGGATTATAAGTTATGCCCTGGGGGCATATAAGGTTTTTATTGAAATCTTTGTCGTAGAAACATGAAAAAGGGCTCATTCGATTTGAAATTCAAAGGACTAGTACCCTTTTTAATAGTCAAAAGGGATTTGAGAGCAACTAACCCCCCTCTTTCGCCCACCTTTTCCCAAAACACATCCAATCAAAATTTTTAGATTGCCATTTTATTTCACGTAGTTAAAAGTTTCGGATATTGGGTCTTTAAGCATTGCGACCCCTCCCTCAGAGCCCTCAAGACAAGGGCTTCAAGTTTTACTTTGGGGGCATCTAAAGTTTTTATTGAAAGCTCTCTCGAAGAAACTTCGAAAAGGTTCATTCAATTGGAAATTCCAAAGGCTAGTGCCTTTTTTAATAGTTGAAAGTGATTGGATAGTGACTAACGCCCCTCTCACGCCCACCATTTTCTCAAACAAATCCAATCAATATTTTGAGATGTCCATTTTGTTCAACGTAGTTGAAAGTTCTGGAAATTAGGTGTTTTAGGATGATAAACCCCTCAGAGTCCACAGTGCAAGGGTTGTAAGTTATGCCCTGGGGGCATACAAGGTTTATATAGAAAGTTGTTGTATATGATTTATAGAATAGATTTTAGTCTTCCTCAAATCCAATTTTTATATGTTTAAAAACTAAATGTTGACTTAAGATTAAATTAAAATGCACTGTGATAATGCTAATTCCCAATAAGGCATCTCAGCAGTATCCCAAGAACGACTGAGGGTATTATGTTCAAACGTTCGGGGCTACTTCTGCTCTTAAAATTTAACCAAACCAAAATAGCGTAAGTGTATCCAAGCTATCAAAGAAAGTAAACAGATTTTTTTGCGAATGGTACAAGTTTTCCATTACAGGTCAACTAGAGGAGTTATGAAACTAAATTAAACAGTACTATTTGTGTCCAGATTTTTAAAAGGGTATATGCTGTTGAAAATTGCCGAAAGTTTTTCTCCAGCATACAAATAGCAGGCCAAACTACAAAGTCTTAAAAAACAAAAAGATTTAAAGAATTATTTTCAATTTCCCTGAAAAGACTATGTCAATATAAGACAGACAAAAATTAAATTAAAAAAAACTTTTTCCACAAAATAATTTTTTCAAACAAAAGTAAAGAACTCCATTTAACCAAAAATGTGCTAAAATGAAATCAAATAGTCTACCAAGAATGAAACTACCACAAATCAGCATTGATAAATAAATGAAACCCAATACGAACAGAAATTTCAATAAATAACCGAGTCAAACTCAAAACGAGCAGAAATTAACTTAAGTTGGGCGCAAAAACCCCTATGCCTTCTTCAAGACCAGAACAAAATTTGCACTTTACTGAAAAAATACAAGTGAAAGTGCATTGTCAGTTTAATATACATATACTGATATTCAGTAATCAAAATGTTAATATTATTTGATTTATTAAAATTATAAAAGTAAAAACATTTAAATTTTTTCAGTAAAAAGCAAATTTTGTTCTGGCCTTGGGAAGGCATAGGGATTTTGCGCCCAACTTATGTTAATTTCGGCTCGTTTTGAGTTTGACTCGGTTAATTATTGTAATTTCTGTTCGTTTTGGGTTTCATTTATTTATCGATGCTGATTTGTGGTAGTTTCACGCTTGGTAGATAATTTGATTATAGTTTTGCTCATTTGTTGTTTAATGGACTTCTTTACTTTTCTTTGGAAAAACTTATTTTGTGGAAAAAGTTTTTTTAATTAATACAGAGTAAAAGTAAGGTACAGGGTACCATAAAGAATAAAGTATTGATAAAGTATAAGGTGAAGTATTGGGTAAAAAGAAAAGCGGCACATCTTAACTGTCTTAATTGCACATCTATCATACGACTATAAAAAGGAAAACTAATTGTACCCCCTTCTTTGAAAAACCTTTAAAAATTTTTGTCTTCCCAAGAATCTAGCAAAGGCTGCTTTACAATACATTATATTTTTGGTTTTGTCGCCTTTGGTTTTGATACCGTTTCAAAATATTAAATAAAATTCCAGATTTTGAGTCGTCTGATTGGTAAAGTCTGTCATTGTTTCAGGCTAAGAGTGGTTACTTTCCCAGCTCAATTCTTATTAATCCAGCTTCTTAGGAGTGTAACTGTTATCTGTTGCTGGAATTAATAGAACATATGTATATATATATTTATATATATATATATATATATATATATATATATATATATATATATATATATATATATATATATATATATATATATATATATATATATATATATATATATATATATATATATATATATATATATATATATATATATATATATATATATATATATATATATATATATATATATATATATATATATTTGTCTGAAGAGTCATCTAGATCAGTCGTGCTAAAAGATAAACAGGATGATGTGTAATTCTACTAATTTGATGACCAATTCTTGAACTGCCCAAGCCCATTCTTTACTCCTGCAGTCATTCAGGATGCAGGCCTTTTTACAAGACTCCACCGACAGAATATAACTGGAACATCAAGACGTATAGAATGCTTGCTTTAGCTGGGCGTGAATACAATTGGAGACACATGTAGGAACGGTATTGTATGATTTCCCAACGATTTCACAAAACTCTGGCAAAAATTTGGCAAAACTTTATATTGAAGGGAAGATATGACAACCGTGTTTGATTAATTTTCAGAAAATTCAGGTTTGAATGATGTTTTCGGGAATGAATTCAGGCTAGAAATAGCGAAATATACTTGTTAACATGAATCTCCCACGTGCCCAGTGCCAGGACCCAGGGCGAAGTTTTCCGTTTGAATGATTATATTTATGAGCAAGCGTTCGATTCGGAAGGTAGAAGGGCTTTAACGAAGGTATGGTTTTTTTTTGGTATGGGTATATTTTTGGTATGGTATATCAGATAAATGCATTAAAGCGATTAGTACTATGTACGAGAACAACATTGGTGCGGTTAAGGTATGAAATAAGGTTAGTACCTGTTTTTTTGTTTTTTTTTATTGAATCAGGAGTTAAGCAGGATTGCGATCTATCCAAATTTATGCGGATAATTTTGATGGACTTTGTTGTCCCAGATGAAAATGTTAGTAAAATCAATGCTGTTTTGGAAGTTTTGAGAGTTCAGGGTGCAAGAATAGGCTTGAAAATAAGCATTAAGAAGATAATGTCACTGAAGATAGGAATAAATCAAGGTGAAGACGGGATGCTGGGTAATGAGAAGATTCATCATGCGGATAGCTTTTATTACTTATGTAGTAAGCAAATAGGTAAAAACCGAAGTTTCTTTTCAAATTGAAAAAAGTTTGGAAGAATAGGAAGATAAGTCTTCAAACCAAGATTAGAGTATTGGAAGCTACAGTGGTAAGATTTGTCAAATAAGGTTCTGAAGTGTGGGTACTTTGGACGACGGAGGAGGATTTTCTAGATGTCTCAAGAGGAATGTCAACTGATTTTCTTGGGATATTCCGCTTTCTACGACTATAGAGGAAGGTTGAAATAGATAGGACACCTTTTGCGGATGAAGGATGACAGAATGCCAAAGACCGTCCTTTTCGGCCATCCATCTAAGGCCAAACAAAAAGCAGTTCATCTCTGAATAGGGTGGAAATAGGTCGTAAGTAAGGAGTTAAAGACAATTGGAATTTCTTGAGAGGAAGTAAAGAGGAAATATTGGGATGAAAGAGGGTAGTGCGCAACTCTGCTGGCCTCAGGCGGCTTGATGCTGCAGTGAGTTGTTAGCGGTAGTTTAATTGCCCAATTGGGTCTTTCTTCTATTTTTGCGAATCATTTATATTTTGGGCTAATTTTAAATGTGTTTGATATCCTACCCTGACCTTTGCTCAATTATGGATAATGTCTTTCTACGAAACCCAATTTGTTTTTATTATTTAGGCTAAAAGGAGGTATCTGCCTTGGCCTTTATTTTAGCTGTTCAGGAAGCTTGTAACCTATGCCGTTTGGTTATAAGAACGATAATATCTAACACCGACATTTTCAGAGTTTACCTCTCTGCTTTCAACCAAGACATGTCATTGAGCTATTGGCTGGCGAGAAGTGTGTTTTTGAATTGGTAGCAATAAGAAATGTGATTCCAGTGACTCTGGCCAGATTTCCAATTGATACCATTTCATTTATTTTTGAAGCCTTGCAGACGATTAAGACTGATGAAATAGTTGAAAAGCGAATAAAACTAAGACTACACAAGGTTAGAAAAGAAAAGGTATGTTTTTCACTTACCACCTTTCTTTCGAAATAAATATTTTTTTGTATTTTTCTACACTAAATTCATGTATAGGACTGATATCTTACGCAGTCTCGATCGTTCTTGAATAATCTTTCTTATTACATTCTAAGACCACACTGGCTATACATGACTATGAAACTAAGAGAGGAAAGGAAATAATAAATGAAAAATAAAATAAAAAAAGGTGAGAAACCGAAGATTTTGTCAGCCGATGGCAAAATATCGACAAGAAGGTCCTTGTCGAGATATTTGCTTGTTCTTCGTCTACATGTTTTGCCACTGGCTGATAAAATCCTCGTTTTCTCACCTTTTTTATTTTATTTTTCATTTATTATTTCCTTTCCTCTCTTAGTTTCATATTTCTTTCTTATTCCCCATTAAAGAAAGCTCAGGTGGCGTATCCAATTCTAACTGTATGACAGATAAAGCTAATTTTTTGCTTGATTTTTAATAAACAAAACAACTTTTCTCCAATCATAGGCAGCGCAGCAGCGCTGCCTAAGTATAGAACAATGTTGGCACAATGTATTATTTATTTCTTTTTTTTATCCATACCCGGGCACTTTGTATCGAAGGAGTTGTCGTGGAAACTTCGAAAAGGGCTCATTCGATTGGAAATTGGAGTGGCTAGTGCCCTTTTTAATAGTCGAAAATGATTGGAGGGAAATATAGCCCCCCCCCCCATGCCCATCATTCCCCCAAACACATCCAATCAAAATTTTGAGATAGCCATTTTATTCAGCGTAGTTGATTTCCAGATAGAAAATATGTTTTTGAGGAGGTCGCTCCCCCACAACCCTCAGAGCAAGGGTTTTAAATTATGCCCTGGGGGCATATAAGAACGATGTTGGCATAATGCATTATTTATTATTATTTTGTTCCTTTAGAGCAGGGCACTTCGTATCGAAGAAGTTGTCGTAGAAACTTTGAAAAGGGCTCATTCAATTGTAAATTGGAGTGGCTTGTGCCCTTTTTAATAGTCGAAAGTGATTGCAAGGCAACTAACACCCCTTCCACACCCACCATTTCCCGAAAGACATCCAATAAAGATTTTGAGATAGCATTTTGTTCAGTGTGGTTGATTTCCAGATAGAAATTATGTTTTTGAGGAGGACACTCCCCCACAGTCCTCAGGGCAAGGGTTGTAAGTTATGCCCTTGGGACATATAAGCTTTTTTTATAGAAGGCGTTGTCGTAGAAACTTCAAAAAAGGCTCATTCGATTGAAAATTGAAAGGGCTAGTGCCCCTTTTAATAGTCGGCAGTGATTGAAGGGCAACTAACCCCCCTCTCACGCCCACCTTTTCCCCAAACACATCCAATCAAAATTTTTAGATTGCCATTTTATCAACGTAGTTTTAGTTCCTGGAAATTAGGTCTTTGAGGATGAGAACCCTCCCCCCCCCACAACCCACAGGGCAAGGTTTGTAAGTTATGCCCTGGGGGAATATAAGGTTTTTATAGAAGGCGTTGTCGTAGAAACTTTAAATAGGGCTCATTCGATTGGAAATTAAAATGGCTAGTGCCCTTTTTAATATTCGAAAGTAATTGGAAGGCAACTAACACCCCTTCCATGCCCATCATTTCCCCAAACACATCCAATCAAAATCTCGAGATAGCCATCTTGTTCCACGCAGTTTAAAGTTCAAGAAATTATACTTTTGAGCAGGACACTCCCCCCAGAGTCTTCAGGGCAAGGTTTATAAGTCATGCCTTGAGGGCATATAAGTTTTTATTGAAATCTTCGTCTTAGAAACTTCAGAAAGGGCTCATTCTATTGGAAATTCAAAGGTTTAGTGCCCTTTTTAATAGAACATCGTAAAAAAATTCAACGTAGTTTTAGTTTCTGGAAATTAGGTCATTGAGGATGACAATCCCCCCCCCACAGCCCTCAGGGCACGGGTTGTAAGTTATGCCCTGGGGGAATATAAGGCTTTTATAGAACGCGTTGTCGTAGAAACTTCAAATAGGGCTCATTCGATTGGAAATTAAAATGGCTATTGCCCTTTTTAATAGTCGAAAGTAATTGGAAGGCAACTAACACGCCTTCCACGCCCACCATTTCCCCAAACAAATTCAATAAAAATCTTAAGATAGCCATTTTGTTCCACGCAGTTTAAAGTTCAGGAAATTATACTTTTGAGCAGGACACTCCCCCCCAGAGTCTTCAGGACAAGGGTTATAAGTTATGCCCTGAGGGCATATAAGTTTTTATTGAAATCTTCGTTTTATAAACTTCAAAAAGGGCTCATTCTATTTGAAATTCAAAGGTCTAGTGCCCTTTTTAATAGAACATCGTAAAAAAAGACCGATGTTGGCACAATGTATTTTTTTTTCCATACCAGGGCACTTCGTATCGATGGAGTTGTCGTAGAAACTTCGAAAAGGGCTCATTCGATTGGAAATTAGAGTGGCTAGTGCCCTTGTTAATATTCGAAACTGATGGGAGGGCAACTGGCCCCCACCCCCTTACGCCCATCATTCTCCCAAACACATCCAATCAAAATTTTGAGATAACCATTTTGTTCAGCGTAGTTGATTTCCAGATAGAAAATATGTTTTTGAGGAGGACACTCCCCCACAACCCTCAGGGCAAGGGTTTTAAGTTATGACCTGGGGGCATATAATAACGATGTTGCCACAATTTATTATTTATTAATTTTTTCCTTTAGAATAGGGCACTTCGTATCGAAGAAGTTGTCGTAGAAACTTCGAAAAGGTCTCATTTGATTGGAAATTGGAGTGGCTTGTGCCCTTTTTAATAATGAAATATGTTTTTGAGGAGGAAACTCCCCCACAACCCTCGGGGCAAGGGTTTGAAGTTATGCCCTGGGGGAATAAAAGAGCTATGTTGTCAAAGTATATTATTTATTATATTTTGCTTTAGAACAGGACACTTCGTATCGAGGAAGTTGTCATTGAAACTTCGAAAAGCGCTCATTCAACTGGAAGTTGGAGTGGCTTGTGCCCTTTTAAATAGTCGAAAGTGAACTGAAGGCGACTAACACCCCTTCCACGCCCACCATTTCCCGAAACACGTCCTATCAAAATTTTGAGACAGCCATTTTGTTCAGCGTAGCTGATTTCCAGATAGAAATTATGTTTTACTGGAGGACACTCCCCCACAGCCCTCAGGGCAAGGGTCATAAATTATGCCTTGGGGGCATATAAGGTTTTTTATAGAAGGCCTTATCGCAGAAACTTCAAAAAAGGCTCATTCGATTGGATATTCAAAGGGTTAGTGCCCTTTTTAATAGTCGAAAGTGATTAGAGGGCAAATAAACCGCCTCTCACGTCCATCTTTTCCATTTATTCAACAAATAAATGTGCATTGTCAGTTTAATATACATAAACTGATATTTAGTAATCAAAATGTTAATATTATTTGATTTATTAAAAGTAAAAACATTTATTTTTTTTCAGTAAAGTGCAAATTTTGTTCTGGCCTTGAGAAGGCATATGGGTTTTGTGCCCAACTTATGTTAATTTCTGCTCGTTTTGAGTTTGACTCGGTTATTTATTGTAATTTCTTTTCGTTTTGGGTTTCATTTTTTTATCGATGCTGATTTGTGGTAGTTTCTCGCTTGGTAGATTATTTGATTTTATTTTCACTCATTTTTTGTTTAATGGAGTTCTTTACTTTTCTTTGAAAAACTTATTTTGTGGAAAAAGTTTTTTTAATTAACCAAATTAAAGAGCGACATTAATGCTTAAAACTAACAAAAATTATTCTGAAAATGAGGTGGGCCACATTGATTTCTTATACCATATCGAGTATTATTCCCACTGGTGGATCCCTGGGGGGAAGTACCCCCCCCCCCCCCAAAAAAAATATCTTTTCTGACGCACTCTTTCCCTGTTTTTTTTTTTCTTTTTTTCACTCTTTTTTTAGAGTAAATTTGTTAATTTGGTCAATTATTTATACCTTTGTCATATTGCCCCCCCCCACAAGATTTTTCTTTTGATCCGCCCCTGATATCCTAAATATAAGGGGGGCTACTGTTTCCTTCAGATTAACTTTAAATAACAGTTCAAATAGGGATAAATCCTCTTATTAAACAGTGAGAAGCTAAAATTTGCTCTTTTGTGCCACAGAATGTCGGGAGACGCCACTTTGCTGTAGTGTGACCTCTATTGCTAGAAAAAAAGAAACACTTATCCGTGGCACTTGCTCTAGAAAAATTCAAAATTCCTGATTTCGTAGTTAGGGACTTAAAACCTCTGCAAGGGGGTTCTTTGATGTGTTGAATGACATGGCTGCACCCTTTTTTGGGCATGTTTTTCTTCTTTTTTTCTAAAACTATGCAAATTTTATCATTCTCGTGACTTCTGATGGGTAACTTTAAACTTAACAGACTTTCTACATTTTGAACCATCATGAAAAAAATTTTTATTCATATTTTCTGATCAAAGTTTCTTTTGTACATGCGTCCGAGTCACACTTTACTTTCAGTTTGTTGTCAACAAGCATAGTGTAAACAAACATAAAATACCTCATACAGTGGAGTAGGTATTTTGTACAGGGGGCCTTGGGGTCCACCTCTCCTCCAAAATTCTTAATTTTTCTGAAGTTCTGGGTAATTCTTATTGAAATTATCAGTAAAATCTGATTTTTACTATCCCCCCCCCCAAAAAAAAAATACTGCGCGCGTGCCTATAGGTGCAATACTGCTATCACCATAAAATACAGTGGGAATTGCAACACTGTAACCTGCCACATACGAAAAAAAAATCTATGGTTTCTATCAGTTTGGGTTTTCAATTCATGAGGGTATGTATTGTTGAATATTATACTTATTCTAGCTTCAAATTATGTGACAAATTTCTAGCTACCGTTAGATCCTTGCGTTGAAGTGACAGTCCGAAGTCAGTTGGATGCTGCATGTGGCTTGGACGTGGAAGGTCTCGATCATGCCATTAACCTATCCTCTGGACAAGTTGGAATCTCGGTAGGAACCAAAATTTACCTTGTTTAAATCTTTTTAGAAAAATTAAATGCCAGGTACACTTTTTCACAAATTTCGGATAGTGAAAAACGTTACAAAAAAATTAGCTTCTTATTTGCGTAATGGATATTTAACGTAAAGCACACTGCCATCCCACCTCTAACATATTATCAGTGGCGTTGCTGGAGGGGGAACAAGGGGGACACTTCTCTGCGAGTGCAGCCTCTGAAAGAGGGAAATAATGAGTTTTTTTTTTACTTATATTGGTGTAGTAATGGGCGCATTGTCTTCGGGTGCTGGAAACCCTAGCTACGTCCCTGCATGATGTATAACAAAACCAAACACCAGTGACAACCAGCCTGCATCTAAAAAACCAACTAGGCTAAAAAGTAAGAATCGCCAAAAAAACACCAAAAAAAGAATTGCTTTTTTAATTTTGTTTCGATGAACTTCCTTGCTTGTCAGTCCTAGCTGAACTTTAGCCAACTAACGATACTAGGACTGTTTTACACATGGCTTCAATTTTAATTTTGTTATTTTTTTTAATGTAGGTTAGATTTTATCTTTATTCTAGTCTTGGTCAGAATGGCTATTGAAAATTTAGCCAAAACATTCAATTAGTTCCCTTTTACAATTCACTGTCTTTAAAATTTCCTAATTGATTTATCCCCTTTATTGTTTGTATGATAATTAATGGATATTTGAAGGCCTTTTCATAGGCAGCGCAATAGTGCTGTCTAAGTAAAGAGCGATGTGGGCACAATGTGTTATTTATTTATTATATTTATTGTATGTATAAAGTTTGAGGAGCTATAAGAAAATAGAAATGTCTTTGTTGAACGTCAACGACCTAAGACACAAATATACTCGGTAAAAAGGGGGCAAATGGTCCGAATATTCCGCTCAGTGGCGTTAGTTCACGAAAATGTGGGGGTGAGGCAAACTAAATGTTTCAGAATTTAGGAGGTGGAAAACTTGTCTTTTAAATATTTTTTCAATAAAAATACCAAACAATGAATTTTTCAATGAAAATTCCCCCAAAGAATTATTTTTCCAAACCTAGGGGGGACAAAAAACCTAGGGGCATATGCCCTCTCTCTCTAGTTGACACCGCCGTTTACACAAATATTAGTGATTAAATATATTTTCATGGTGGTTAAAAGCAAAATGCTTATATTATCTCGGGCTAAAAACAAAAATGCTTGAGTAGTATCAAATGATATCACTTATCATTTTTCAAGCTTCACTTTCAGTTTTGTCGAAAGCGACAATCTTCAATAATAGATCTTAATATCAATTTTTCCTAATTTTCTTTGCCAATTTTTTTCTATAAATTCGTAATTTAGAAACTTTTGAGAATAAATTAATGCGCCCTGTCGATAATGTTCCTCTCAGCAGTTGGCATTATTTTGCTATTAAAATCCATTTGGGGGTTCTCAAATCCATCCGGGGTTGAGAACATTTCTTATCTTTCTGTTTATTCGATTTTCTTCTTCAAAGCTTCATCTCGTTTCCCTTTTTTTCCTTTCTTATTTACCATATTTATACAATCATTGTTTCGTGTTCGAGAGCATTTTTTTATTACTTTTGTATTTGTTTGTTACCCAGCCCATCGAGCTCTGTTCTCTGCTGAGATCAAGTTTTATCCATGAGCATTTATTTTATTTTTTTGACTTTTTCAATTTTTTTATTTATTTTATTTCATAATCGTTGTCGTATCCTATGGCTTACTAATAATAAATAAAGCTGGATCTATACCAAATTTGAGTAAAAATCCCCTCAGCAAAAAGAATATTAGAGCTTTTACTGTATATATGCTTAAACCTGATTAATTATGTTTTTTCCTTCAGGAAAATATTCTGTGTGAATAAGATCGCTGTCCTACTCACCTCAAATATACAAATATTTGAGTTTTAGTACCTCGACAGAAAAACAGAAAACATTTTATCGTCCCAGTAATTGTTCGTAAAGTTTCGTAAAATGGCCCTGGGAAGGGTTGTGCGAAAAGAGTTCCAGACCTTAGTAGAGAAAAATTTAAGGGATAAACTAAAAGAAAATCAAAAAACGAAATTCAATCAAGCAATTCTCCCAATGCAAATTTTTGAAGCCAAATCAATTGATGCAGCTACAAAAGCTTGAAGATTTTACTAGGAAGTTATCACACAGAGAAACAGCTCTTGGTTTTAGAATGACCTGAAAAGTAGTTCTTAGAGATTTTTACTCACATTCATCACAAAAAGTTTTCACAACTTAACGGTCCTGATTCCCGTGTCTAGTTTACACAATCTAGACGAAGGGAAGGGAGGAAATAACAATAATATTTAAATAATTAAAATAATAAAAAAACAATAATTATTTAAATATGTTCTCTGCTTTCAAAAAACTACTCGGTGGGACTAAAATCGTTTTTTTTTTCATGTCCCAAATATACAAATTCTAATTCAAGTTCATAAATCAATAGAAGAAACTATTTGTTGAGTAACCCCAGCAATATTGAATGAGAACATTTCCAGACCCCAGTGTTTTGGGATAAATTTAAGGAAATTTAATCAAAGACAGGCAAGGGTAGGGTTTTAAAAAAACGGTTATAGTACCAAGGACAGGGAAAATGAATCTGATTGTTCGAACTGGTTAAGAGGAAACTTACACAACCATATTTAAGTAGTTAAACATTGGAAAAAATCAGGAATTTAATTTTGAATGAAAATAATCTCCACATACGTTTAAGCAAATACATTCTAAGACCACACTAGCTACATATGATGTATGACAAACAGTTTTAAAAAATGATAATCGTGGAAACGAGGGTAATATCAGCCAGTGGACAGAAAAAAGGAGAAAATAATAAAAACAGATATTTCAGAAAAAACCTCCGGCAAGCCATCTTCAGTGCTAAAAAAAAGCAGAAAGACTAACCTTTTGAAGTAAAGTCTAACAGAGCAGAAGAAACACTTCTGTTTCTGTTTCAAGTGTTTCACAAGAAACACAAACTGTTCTCTTTGAGTTTACTTCAAAAGGTTAGTTTGTCTTAGTTTTTCATTCCTAGTACTGAAGACAGATTGGCAGAGGTCATTGCCGAAATATCTCCCTTTTCGCCTCTTTTTAATCAACTAGCTCTTAAAGAAACTCACATAATGCTACTAAAAAGTCTCTAAGATCTTGTTAAGAAGTTATAACTACAAGGAATAGATCTTAGTTTGAATTACGCGAGAAACAGTTCTACGATTTTTTTTCACTCTCATTCATTTCCAAAATTTCTAAAACTTAGGAGTATTGAACCCTGTATATATGAACTCTATATATATGATTTTCGCAATCCAGATAAAAGAAAGGGGGAAGAAAATTCATCACTTCATATGTCAACTAGCTTACCGGTCGAGCGTTGCTGTGATCTCAAAAGATAGGAAATTCAAGGAAAGTTCCCCTCTTCCTAAAAATACCCCCGCAGAAAATTTCCCTGTAAGAATCTCCCCATCCGTGTAAAATTTACCCCCCGTGAAATTCTCCCCTCAGAAGATTCCTCCCCGGGTATTAATAATGATCGTATTTTTAAATTTGCAATTAATTGAAAAATTCCCCCAGCGGACAACTCACCCCCTGCAGATAAATCATATTCCGAGGATTCCCCCCGTAGAAATCCCCCCCCCAGCGTGTTAGTGACAATCTTATTTTTAAATTTAAAAGTATTTAGAAAATTAGGCTATGATTATTAACTTCCGCTTTGTACCTCAGTGTCACAGTTTATATAATATACCAGTAAGTTTACCGCAGATGATTTCTGGCTCTTCATTCTCGGTGCGAACAAAAAGCTCCTCCCACTTATTTCTGCACTTATTGTCCACTTATTGGTTGAGCCGGCCAAGTGGTTTTGTCAGTACTTGTTCCGTAGCTGATTATTCTTTGTCTGCCCGTGAAAAGATCTAATGCCGCTTATGTTTATATCTGCAAAAACGTTCTCTGGAGCACTCGCACCTCGGTCCGGGTTTTTATAATGGGTGAGATAGGGAAAGATCATACTGGATAATTATATAAACTGTGCTCAGTGTCATCTATTCTATGTGTTTGTGTTCAGGGGTCTCTAGTTTCAGTCCACGCGAAAAGTATTCAAAAGATTAAGTGGGCCTTGGGGGGGGGCATATTTCATGCCTAAAACCTTCGTAAGAGTGTACTCAACAATTTCTTGTAGTTTCTTGGTGATCAGATGAAAACAACATTAATGCGTACAGGACAGCCAGATAGACAGACAAAAATTACTTTTTATTTATAAAAATTCTTTAGTCCATATTTTCTGCTTAAAAAACAAAAAACTAGTCTGTGTGTTTAGATCCCTTTTCTTCTCCCCAAACATAATAATTCCTAAATTTTAGCACCTTGACATAAAAACAGAAAACTATTCACCACTCCCAGGAATCATTCGCCCAGTAGCTCCAAGAATATTGTATGAGAACTCTAGATCCCAGTTTCGCTACAGACACGTGGACGAAAAGCTAATGCTGCGAGTACCCTGTTTACTGGAGCCATCAACAGCTAATCATGAGAAGGAGGTTCAACAGCGAAAACCGTTAAAATATCCAATGGGATGCAGTAGAAATTGGAATAATAACCTCTGTGGTGAGGCAATGTGGTGTGACAACAGAATATATGAAAAAAGGACGTTGAACAAGTTGAAGATAATAAGCTTTGATGGTGAGTGCTGCACAATTTTCAAGAACAAACCAAAACTCTTCTAAACATAAAATCTTCCAGTAAGGGTTTATTCCAGAAGTCAATTATTATTAATCATTTGTTATTAAGTTTGGCCTAAAATTGCAGATAATAATAAATTAGGGTGCGCTCCATCACTCATTTATCATTAATAATAATTAATTATTTGTTATTATTTTCGTCCCAAGACAACAGGTAGCAGAAAATGATATAGAATTTGCATATCTTCAAACACAGAAGAGACTACAATTTTAGCCCATTATAAGCATTCTTGGGGCAAGATGCTTATAATGGGCTAAAATTGTAGTCTCTTCTACATTTGAAAATATGCAAATTGTATATAATTTTTTGCTACCCGTTGTCTTGGGACGAAAATAATAACAAATAATTAATTATTATTAATGATAAATGAGTGATGGAGCGCACCTTAATTTATCTCTAAGAAAATTTGATGGGATGCAAGATGCAGATGTTTGATTATGATGACAGTGAGATAGGATTTTTTTTTCTCTTACATTTACAATTCTTTTCGTACTCCGTTTCATTTTCAAATTTGTTGAACCATAACTCTAAATTATTGGTAGAAATCACGCTAGAAGGACAATACATATTAAATCTTCAACTGATGACATGCAAAATATCTAATAACATTACGGTTATTTTGGCAACTCCCATTGTAATTGATAGTCGTAAACACTATGTTACCAGATTTCTCGTATTTGCAGAAATTTATGATAGATGCGGGGCCGTCACGTACGGGGGGGACCCCCCCCCCAATGTTTTTGGTCACTCGGTATAAAAAAATCGGTAAAATCGTGGCGCTGTGCGCCATGATTTTTCCGACGCTGCTAAAATCCTTTGTTCGGTTCAATAAAGACCACGACAATACTGATATGTCATCTACAGAAATTTTCAACTTGATCGGTAAACACAGCAGTTTTATCGACTCCTGCCTTGATTTTACAGATGGCGCCACGACTTTCTATTTGGTTAAATAATCAGCATTAAAATAGTGACATGATATGTACCGAAATCTAAAACTCAGTTGGTAAATATAGCGGTTTTACCGACTCGTGCAGTGATTTTACTTATTGTATTTGAAACGGACATTATGCTAATTATATTGACAAAAGACAGTCGGTAAAAATGGCCAGCGAGTCGGCAAAATCTCTTGCTCCCCCTCCCAAAATTTGGGCTAGTAACAACACTGGTTAGATGTTGTTGTGCCTGTTAGCGTTGCCAACACGGTAGAGGTCCTGGTACAATGTGTTACATTTGGAAATTCTTTGGTATAATTCAAATTTTCGGTACATTTTGGCTTTATTCGCTTCTTTCGGGCACGGAGATCTGGTCAAGTTTTAGTTTTTCCAAAGTTTTCATCTTGTTACTTCTTCAATGGACCTTACTACAACTACTACTACTAAATAACAGCTCACGGCAAGACCAAGCCGCCTGGGGCCAACACAGCTAAACACGCTCCTTCTCCATCCCCATCTATTCAAAGCATCCCTCTTGACACCCTCCCAAGAAGTCAGATTTTCCTTAAATCTTTCCTCGTGACATTGTACCACCCCATTTTGGGACGACCTGCCATTTATTTGTCCCTAAATGGTCATGCCATTTGATAGCCTAGATGGCCTAGATGGTCATGCCATTACTATTCTTAAAAGCTCCAAAACTGGGTTAAACAGATTTGTATGCATTGATTTGCATAGAACAGAATTGCTTAATTAATTAGCCGCCTTGCTATGGAACAGGTTAGTTGAACAATATAGTAATAATAATATGTTGAAGCTTTGACATTTAGTATATAAATAGTATTAAACATAGTGTTAAAATCTAACTAGATTTGTTTTGCAAAATAAGTTTCTTTTTTCTTTGTACAAATTAGGGCCGCCAATTTTCAAAAATTTAAGGGATAGGAGTTTTCCAAGTTTCTTGTAAAGATCCAAAAAATGATTCTCAAAATCTATGGGGGCGGATTTTGTCTTTATAATGTAAATACCAAACAAAGGTTTGTTTTTGTAAACACAGTAAGCAATTACTAACAAAATTCTTATTTCAGTATATAAGAAAAGATATTTATGATACATCTTGAGAACCGCTACTTTCTTTGATTTATTTGTTTCTGCCCTTACCATGGAGCTCTTTCTCAGTTCTCGGCCAAATCAATTGAAAATAACTGCCGGCAAGCGACGCGAGTAGCAGATTTTCAACCTACGGTTCAGGTGGTAAAAATTAATTTCTTGTGGTACAATTTTTGTTAGAAAACTGTTACATTTTATCTCAAAACGTTGGCAATACTGCTGCTTGCCATCTAGACAGGATGCATACAAATCGCCCAAATTAGTTTTATTTGTTTCGAATAGTATGAGCTCTTTGAGTTATGATGAAAATGAGGTACAAGGCCCGATTTTACTGTGTGTTACTTGCCTTTTTAATAGGTAGTAATTTATCTTGATACCCCTTTTTTCACAATATACCTATTACCTTAGAACTTACTATATATATACGTTAATACAGTATTTAATAGACACTTTTCTAATTCAAAGGTATTTCGTAATAGAGGCGTGGGGAGGAGAGATTTTTCTTTTGTTATAGGTGCAGTTAATTTAAATTCAGCGGACATTTTTGATTTGGTTTAAAAAAATTAGAACTGAAAAACTATTTTTCCTACAAAATGTATAGATAAAAACAATACAATAAACAGATTCAGGACTGAATATTAAAAAAACAAATTCCAATTCTTCAATATAACTTCCAATTCTTTTCTTTTCGTTAACAGGAGCCAAATTTCAGTCATAAAATTTGCCTTATTTTCGAAAAAAGGGGTAAACAACCCCTAAACGTCATAGAACTTCAATGAAAATAACACCATCAGATTTAGCGTATCCAAGAACCCTACTATAGAAGTTTCAGGCTCCTATCTGTAAAAATGTAGAATTTTGTTGTTTTTTTTTTTGCAGAAAGATCACGGATGCGTGTTTATTTTATTTTTTTTCTTTTCCTTTGGGTGATCGTATCGATCCAATAGTCCTAGAATATCGTGAGAGGGCTCATTCGAACGGAAATTAAAAGTTCTAGTGCCCTTTTTAGGTGACCAAAAAGTTGGAGGGCAACTTGATCCCCTCCCACGCTCATTTTTTTCCCGAAGTCACCCAATAAAAATTGTGATAGCCATTTTGTTCAGCATAGTCGAAAATCTAATTAATATGTCTTTGAGGATGACTTAATCCCCCAAAGTTCCTGGGGCAAGGGCTATAAGTTAAAACCTTTGCCCATTGTTTACACAGAATTTTGTTTATTGGGAAGTATACAGGCGTTTTCAGGAGGAATTTTTTCTGGGTGGGGGGGGGTTGGAGTAGGGATTACGGGGGGGATCTTTCCATGGAGGATGTTTTCTTGGGGGAAGGGGCATTCCTATGATGGGGGTGCCGGATTTCCCGGCATTATTTGAAAAACGATCAGAGATAAAATAAAAAAAACATTTTTTTCAACTGAAAGTAAGGAGCAACATTAAAACTTAAAACGAACAGAAATGATTACGTATATGAGGGGGTTAATCCCCTAGTCAATACCTCGCTCTTTACGCTAAAGTTTATTTGGTACTTTCAAAAGAGCTGTCTATTCTAATTAACCGGCCTTTGTGATTCAGGGGTTTGTGATTCGAGCGAAATTCGAAATTTAGTGTAAAGAGCCAGGTATTGACTAGGGGACAAACTCCCTAATATACGTAATAAAAAAAAAGAGAATATAGAAATTCGTTACGTAAGTTAATTCGTAAGTTACGTCAGAACAAAATTTTCGAGAAAGCCATTTAGCCAAAAAAAGGAAAATTAGTATGCGAATTTCGTTTTAATTATTCATGTAAGCCTACTGTGAGCCAAAATCAAAGCTGTATTAATTCAAAAACGTTCAGAAATTAAATAAAAAAGACAAGTTTTTTTTAACTGAAAGTAAGGAGCAACATTAAAACTTAAAACGAACAGAAATTATTCCATATGTGAAAAGGGCTGTACCCTCCTCAACGTCGCACTCTGTACGATAAAGTTTCAATCTTTATAAAAAATTTGTTTTTTAAAACAATAAAATACTTTAGCGAAAAGAGCGAGGCGTTGAGGAGGGGACAACCCCTTTAATATACGGAATAATTTCTGTTCGTTTTAAGTTTTAATGTCGCCCCTTACTTTTGGTTGAAAAAATTGTTTGTTTTTTTTATTTAATCTTTAACAGGAGCGAAATTTTTTAAATACATAGTGGCATCAATCCATGGAAATTAGAAGGTAGGGGAGTATATTTTTAAAATTGGGCGAGGGGAAACAAAGATCTCATTATTTACGTGTAGAGGGGGAAATTTCTGTAAAAGTAAAAAAAAGGAACTTTATGAAAATTAAAGTAAAACGCACAAAAACTGTCAGAATACCGAGATCTACAAAAGTATCCAATCCAATATAATATTTTAGTATAATAGATTGATTAATCGGTTGACAAATAATACAGTAGTTGTATTTTACGCCTTGCCTAGTCATAAAGCTCTGTTCATTAATCAAAGTGCCTTTTTTTGTCATTTGCCTAGGTAGTTCTCTTTTCCAGAGTTCAGTTCAGATCCTCTAGGAACAGAAACTATAAAAAAGGGATAAGAAATATCCCGGGGGGCTCACCACTTAAACCCCGGGTGCTCTTTAGCGTTTTTTTTTACTATTTTGTTGATTTGTTTTGTTACCTCACTTTGCGTTTTTGGAAAAATGTGACAAAGTTAAAACAGACTGGACTGTTTAATTAGCTGTCAGGATCATGTTTGTTTGGTCTAAAGGCAATACCTCGTATCACTTGACTGTTCTGCAAGGCTAAAGATTTTTCGCAACAATTTTCTCTTTCTGTCTCTTAGCTTTCTAAATTTTAGCTTTGGTAAATCGCAAAATCCTAATTTTTTTTTCTTTATTTCTTAGGCATTTGTGAAAAATGTAATCTTCCGAAGAAGCGCTAAGTTATGAAAGAATTGTGAACATGGAGAATTAATCGAGCATTACAACGTTTTGGTATTTTTGTTTGGTAACAACGTTTTGTAACAACGTTTGGTAACAACGTTTGGTATTAATATAGCTTAATCACCTATTAATGTCTAGTAATAATTTAAAACGTGTCTTGTGAGCTCTGGAAACCTAGGAACATTTGTTACTGCCATAAAATAAAAGTTAAAAATAGAGATAAAATCCGTTTTAATATACAGTGTATAATAAATTTCACAAAAAATACCAGATATTTCGGTCACATATACAGTGACCGTCATCAGTAGTAAAACTAAACTAAAAAAAATTAAAACAAAAGTTCATATACTAAATCAAATAAAACTACATATTGTTTAAATCTCTAATTCTTTTCAACGCAAAGGCGGAAGCTAGCCTCTCTGACCTTCTTGGATTCGGTTCATTAGCGTT
Source organism: Artemia sp. Qi Xiang Cuo (assembly GCF_049724085.1). Classification (NCBI taxonomy): domain Eukaryota; kingdom Metazoa; phylum Arthropoda; class Branchiopoda; order Anostraca; family Artemiidae; genus Artemia; species Artemia sp. Qi Xiang Cuo. The sequence goes on from NC_142804.1 coordinate 68,790,673, forward strand.
CAATGATATAACATTTGGACAAAGGTCAACTACATTGGGTGAATTAAACTTTACTCTGTCAGATTTTAATAAATTATCATAGATAGAGTTTAGCCCATGTTCACCTGTCTCCCGATTCAAAGCAATATTCTTGAATAAGATTTTCTTTATTTCAAGAGTTTCACGAAAATTTTGCTTTAAACCCCGATCCCTAGAAATCAAAGAGACATTCTCGAACAAAATTATCTACGTCATTGTTATTGCCGTTTCAATGTTTAGCTGCCTTAGTTTAGAATTCTGCCTTAGTTTAGGTGTGATGGTGTGCTAATTGGGACACATAATTATTCGTTTCCAAATGAAACTATTGAAATTAAATGAATCCAGATTTATTGTAATTCCAAATTTGACTCTACAGAACTATTCAGTTCGCTGCGTTAAAATTTTTACAAGGAGGGGGGGGGGCAATTGCCCTAAAAAAAACAAGACACCAATTAAACAAAAAAGAGATGGTGAGTATCACATTAAATTGCAGCTTGGAGCATTATAAAGATTGCATCCTTGCAGTCAGTGCAGTGATGCATGTTGCGAGTGAGTTGATGAAATGCAGGCTTCACTATCATACTTTCACTCTAAGGCTACTATGCGTTGACCTAAACCTTTAAAACATTTGACACGGACTGATGATGTTTTCTCTACTTTGAGGCCTTTAATTTTGTTGAGAAGTAGCTTTGCTGCTATCAGCAACAGAAAGTCTTGATAAGTATTTCCTAGTTGTCCCCTGCAGAGGTTGGGGTCATATGAGTAAGAAGATCAGGTAGTTTTTTTGCCTATGAGCAAAGGCAATATTTTCTCATTTATTAGAACTGTAGGAAAGGCAACTTTATTACCGGTGCTCTTCATGCAGACATAATTGAAGCTTCTCTATCATTGGTCGAGCTTTCCTGCGACTTCCTTCAAGAGCTGCTTTATTTTTTTGTAAGGGGGATTCAAGACTAGTTCCAACACTTATTTGGTTCTAACCATAGCTCTATAAAAAAGTCGCACTGACTCTGGGATTAGGGCGGCTCACTGCTCCTTTAATTGTTCCTAATGATTGGTTGGTTCAAGAAGGAAAAGTATTGGGATGGGAATTAGTTCTGACTGTTGACAAAAACTCCTAAATCTTTCTTTATTGACTGCTTCGAGTGAGGTATTACTAAGAGTGTATCCAAAGAATAAGGTCTGAAATCCAAAGTGAATCATATAAAATTAACTTGGTTATCTTACTACTACTACTACGAACAACTCACTGTAGCACCAAGCTGTTTGAGGCCAACACACCTCTGTACACTCCTCCTTCATCCTAATCTATTCAAAGCAGCCCTCTTTACACCCTCCCAAAACGTTTTCTTTCCTTTAAATCCTCTGGTGAAAATCAGCAAAAATAGGCTAAAAATACATTGCACTATTACAACAGTATTACAGTATAACAGCATTACTTACTTGTGCCGCATGATATACTTGAATGAAATATACATAATATGAAACAGTGCAACACTCACTTTTAAAAATTGTGGCTGTTATTAATTAAGTTCTTTATTGGGACAATGGACAGAGGCCTTAATTAACGAAAATGTTAGGGCTGGTGATGCCCAAATTCATTTTTTAAAATATAGGGGGGGGGGGACGGGTTGAAGAAGGAGCAATAAAAAGGTACTTTTCAACATCTGTGGGGGCGAATGTCTCCTCCAACTGCTGTTCCCTCTATTGTCGCCCTTGATAATAGGATCTAGCGAAAAAGGTTAATTAGAGAATAAGCTATTGTAGGTGGTACTTCTTTGAATAATAAAGGGGCTTGTATAGTTTGAATGCTAATATTTCACATGAAGAAACAGAAAGGATCCAACATTTATGGCTCAATTGAATTTGGCCAGCACAACATTTCTAGATTTTCCTGATATCAACTGAATAGACAACACTAGAAACTACTCTTTTAATTGTTTCTTCATTGCCAACACTGGGAATTTCTTTGGTTTTTCACCACTGCAAAATCAATAGCCAAGGGCTGTTCAGAAATTTTTTCCCATGAGCTTTTCAGAAAAAGGTTTTTCATAACTTAAAAGAGTGGTATTGTAAGATAACCAAAGTGCGGATATTCTATGGTTCTAAAGAGTTCTCAGACCTTATAACTCTTAACTTCTTTCTAAAACTATAGATGAGTGTTTGCTTTCTTCTTTGAGTTTGGCTCAATGAAGGGTGGGGAATACTTACTTACTTTACTTTCGGCGGGAACCAGACCATGATCCATCATGCCCGGCACCAATGGACGATGGGATGACTGACGTAGTCCAGCATGATCTGTCAGCAGCAGCCTCTTCTGCAATCTTCAGCCAGTCCTTATCCCAATGACATCCGTGTCGGCAGAAGCCATCCAATGGATCCAGGTCATTATCGAATGTCTGCCAGAGATTCTTTCTTTGGCGACCTGGTCTCCGTTTTCAAGTTGGAAGGGGGTCGTGGGTTTGGACATCGTGGGATATGGTTCCATCTGGTCGTCGCAGTGTGCGTCCAGGAATTTCAATCGTCGTTGTTTTATGATAACCGAGTGGGGGGCCTTCTGGGCACAACGCCTTCGAACCTCAGCGTTTGAGACATGAAACCAATGGCTGACCCCTAATATGTGCCTCATGCAGCGATGGCGAATACTTCTTGTGAACGTGTTTCTTCGGCTTTTAAAGGCCAAGTTTCAGAGGCTTACAGCAGGATCGATCCAATAGTTGCCTTGTAGATGTTCATCTTCGTTTTGATGCTAATTTCATGTCTATTCCAAAGTGACTTCTTTCATGTCAAACCCCAAAGATTACGGATGGGAAAAGACTAGCAAAGACTAGCTCCAAGCTTCTGTCACCTGTCGAGAGCTTATACGATGGAATTGCAAAAGCAATGCTTTGGGCGCTGCAACTGCTCACTTGAGTGTGCCAAGTTATGTTTTTGCCACGGGTCCTGGCAAGTATAATGAATTTTTATGTATTATGTATTTTGATGTCCCTTTCGAGGTTTAAGCCTAACTCAGAATCTCGGTTGCTCAACATGTGATCTGACATCTCAGCCAAGTTCCATATTATGTGATACTTATTGCCTTATTTTCTATTCTATTTTCCGATAACAATGACAATCAAGACAAGTTAGCTAAAGAAGCAAACGGAAATAGATTTTGGTTGCACATCTCCGAAAAAGCGCCATGTAGGTCTCTGTGTGGGTTCGAAATCCTTCATTCTTTTCGTGTCATTAAGCGTCGTGGGCTCTGCTAAACGCTCTAAATGGTGCTTCGTATTGCATGTTCGATGTCATTTCGAATTATGGCTTGTTTTAAGAATCTAACGTTTTGTAAATTTTTATATTTTCGCGCTTGAAGCGGAAATTAAGACATGCCAGGACCAAATTCTGATTCTGATTCCAGCTTACAGATTCATTTTCTTTTCAACACCACTCAACTCTCGGTATTTCAAACCGCGTTTCTACCAAATCTGAACTTTCTGTAAGAAGCAGATGAGTTTTGCGCTTTTAGTGCACTTTTCAGCGATTGCAAAGGTGCTATGAAGCGATCGTTCGACTTTCTACCTGTGATTATTAGGTTCCCCTTACTTTGTGCTATTTTACCACTTTTTCCAGTTACTTCAAACTTTCCATTAGTTTTGCGAATTTGAGCTCACAAATTTGCACTTTGACGCGCAGACTCGAGCTGTTACTTGTAATCTTCGGGCTTCTACTACTCTAAAGTATGATTTTGCCTGTTTTGATGTTACATAGGATAGGCGCTCCTATTTTGCACTTTAAGCGCTTTTTTTAGCGCTCTATTGTACGTTTCAAAGCGATCCTTTACTTTTTATATAGCCACCATTGGGATCGCCATATCTTAAAGTGTAAATTCAAAGGTTTTGATGCTTCTGTAGAGATTCTGGTAAACATGCGCATTATATATATATATATATATATATATATATATATATATATATATATATATATATATATATATATATATATATATATATATATATATATATATATATATATATATATATATATATATATATATATATATATATATATATATATATATATATATATATATATATATATATATATATATATATATATATATATATATATATAATATATATATATATATATATATATATATATATATATATATATATATATATATATATATATATATATATATATATATATATATATATATATATATATATATATATATATATATAGATGTTATATATTTGTATAATTGTATATATTGGATGAAATGTCAAAACTTTCTGGGGTCTATTTACCTAAAGGTTCTCTTCCAATTTCTATATTAAGCTGTTAAATATAGAATTTTTTCATTGATAAAGTGCTATAGAAGAGAGTAAGTTTCTAGTAAGAGAGTAAGTTCCGCAGTTTTATTGGAATTTTTACACTTAGCCTATCGATTGCTTAAAATTAAATCAGAAGTTTTAAACAAAAACATTTTCAATAAGAGAAAGAAATCCTTTAGAATTTAGAAATAAGTATTATTTGATAAATATAGCAGTCCATCGCAGGAAAGTGAAAATTTGATCATGATCTATGATTCTAAAAATACTTGTTTTAAGAAAAAAGAAATACAAAGACAATTTGTGCTATTTCTATTTATTTATTTTTATGCATTTAGGTGTGTACTGTTTGTGCTTCAAATTTCGTTGCTGTGCGATCAGTGACAGTTTTTACCTTACTCCATTTTTATAAATCACATATAAGACACCATATTGACTATGGGCTCATCGTCTATGGTGCATGTGCAAAGACCCAGATGCAAAAAATTGAAACAACACAAAATGATATAATACGTCTCATATTTGGTCTTAGGAAACCCACAAGCAACAAGTTTCTGCTTATGGAGAGTGGATTAACAACAATAAGGGAGAGACGTAGCTTTCTCTTGACAAAACATCTTACAAAAATTGAATCAAATAGCTCACACACACTAAATAATTGGTTAAGAAATCCAGCCATGTATAGAAGCATTGCAGATGAGTATGCAAATATCCATAAGCAGTTCCCCATACCAGTAGAGTCTATTGCACCCACTTTCCCCCGATCCCCCCCCCCCCCATGGAATTGGTCAAGTCCCATAATAAATAATGACTTCTCAAAGTGGAATAAAGATTTAACCCCCATTGCTTTTGTCCAGAAAAAATGTGCATAACTTAATACAATTACCTACAAAAATCACTTCCAAATATTTGTTGATGGGTCAAAAATGAATGAGAAGGTTGCAAGTGGTGTTTTCCTTCCTCACCTGAAAATTGCAATGGGCGAGAGATTATATAATAATCTATCTATAATGTCTGCTGAGTTAAATGCCAGTATCATGGCATTAGAACACCTTAAGGAAAACCAACCTTTTATTGCAAATTCAAATAATATTATCATATATTCCGACTCTCTATCAAGCCTTGAGTTGCTGGTCTCAGCTCCTCAATATAAGTTGGACATTTACACTTATCATTGTCTCAGTACTATAGATAATCTTGCTTCAAGTGGCATAAAAACTTATTTTCAGTACATTCCTAGCCACTCTGGCATAAGTGGTAATCATCAGGTTGATGAAATAGAAAAAAATGCTATAAATATTGACCAGCCAAGGGGGAGACCAATCCCAGTTAGAGATATTTACCGATGGAGTCTCTCAGATATTAATTTTAATAAAATTAACCCTATCCTTTCCTCCCTTCCCTATACGTATCTCTCTAAAATTTATCATAGAATTCGTTCTGGAACAAATGGACTAAAGTTCCTTACATTCGCATATAAGTTTTCTAATTCAAGTGGTTCAACTTACAAGTCCCCTCTTTGCAGGTCGTGTAATATGAATAATGAAAAAATTGACCATTGCCTATTTGAATGTAATATGCTGACGTCTACACAACATACCTTGCTTTGTAAATTCTTAAATGCTTCAAACACCACAAAATCTCACTATCAGCCAAGAGCCTAGCCAACTATACCTGCACACAGAGTACAGAAATCGATATCTATCATCTTATATTTGAACTCCTTGAGTCAAAAGATCTACTGAAAGATATCTGAGAATATCTAATAAATAAGAAACGACCAAGCCAGTAGCTCTGTAGCCCTCAGAGGGAAGTAAAAGAAAAGGGCTAAATAGTACTAACTGAATAGCCCGCCTGCTGTGAATTAGAAGAAGAAAGAAGAACCTATGCAATTCTGCATATTATTTTTTACTTCTGTGAACGGGGAATGGATTTCATTCTAGTTCATTCAATTCTAAGAGAGATTTTAAGAAAATATTTTAAGGAACAAATATTTAACTATTGAAGTTTTACTATTAATAATATTAATAAACTATATATATATATATATATATATATATATATATATATATATATATATATATATATATATATATATATATATATATATATATATATATATATATATATATATATATATATATATATATATATATATATATATATATATATATATATATATATATATATATATATATATATATATATATATATATATATATATATATAAATCTCGCATTCCATTGTACCGGTAGTTTCTGCTCGTTTTGTGCTGGATATAGTTATTCAACTTAATAGTCTAAGTCATTCCTGAGATGCTGCTTATACACCCTTTTGGCAGCATACATACATTTAATGTGTTGTGGCTTGGTTCAACATCCCCTCAAAATTCCATGAAATTTCCACCTTAATACCCTTAGATGCCGTAATCCACCTTAAAACCCTTAGTCGAAGTAGAAGTCATAGTAATAGCATGCACGTAGTAACTTTTGGTTACGTCAACACCTCCCTAAACATTCTCTGAAAGTTTTACCTTAATATACTCTTAGCCCCAGCAGTAGTACTAGTAACATCAGTAGAATAGTAGCAACAGTATGCAGATAGTGCCATTTTTTTTATCCACATACCCTTCATCAAACCCTGAAAATTTCAAGTGGTTCCTGGCCTTAGGTAGTTTCTTTGACATTGCTGACACTTCATTTTCACAACCTGTATGAACATATTATATTACAGCTACAACAACTAATTTCATAATGTGACATCCCAGAAGGGAAGGGATTGATATCCCAAGACATAGTTACTGGACTTTTTAAATATGCCAAAACAAAGTGGATATCTCGAAATTTTGATTCGATCTATTTAGGGAATCGATTGGCTTGGGATGGGAGCTAGCTGCCCTTGAATCATTTTTCGCTGTTGAAAAGGGCACTAGACATTTTAATTTTCAATGAACTTTCTTAATGTTACCCTCAATCACGGGCAACTACCGTGTGAATAAATTAGCAAAAAAATATTCCAAAATTGACCAGCCAAGTGGGATCCTTGATAATGATATTGCATATTACTGGAGGATGTCTGATGCTCTTGCAACCAAAGATTAACAATTCTATTCCGTGTTAAAAGTACAATAAAACAAGAAAAGGACATAAAAAACCTTTCCCTAAATTAAGCATAGGGCGTAAGATAGTTTAACAATTTGCGTCAAGTGTCAGCGGAAATAAATCCTATAAATATGGTCATAGGTTGACTCTAGTATTTAGTTCGTGGAGGGGGGGCAAAAAACTTTTCTGAAGGCATCAGAAATGTGTTTATACGCATTTTGTTTTTTGTTTTTTTGACGCTACTGATAAGGCCCAACCTAGGCACCAAAGAACTGACCAATAAACTTGTCGCTTTGAAGCTTCTTATATCTGACCTTCTAACGCATCTTTTTCTTTGTACTGCTCATTATTTGTATAATTTAAAACATTTTGGTTCTTTGTATATTTATTTAATACCTTTCAACACAAATAAAAGAAAAAAAAACATGTAATTTCAACTAATTCATTTCACATAAATTCCGTCTTGAGATATGCTCCTGTCACTTCACTACAATGTCTAAAAAATTTAATCTAATAGTTAAGATTAACATAATCGAATCCCTCAAATTCATCTCCTTTAAGCTGCTGTACCATACGATTTTCCGGCTCACTTAAAGCAGTTAAATTTGGCTTCTTCTTCTTAAAGCTTTTATTGAAGTTCTCTGCCTTTTTCTTATCACCAACTTTTGGTTTTAAAGGGGGCTTGAATTGTCTAGTTTCAATTTTTGACCAATCAATATCTTGGAATAAAAGATTAGTTCTTATGTCATCTTTTCCTTTTGGCCCACAGCCAAGTCTTTTAGTTGGATCTTTTGTGAGGAACCCTTCGCAAGCATCTTTGGCTTCTGTTGACATGCATATGGGAAAGGAGATACTATGCTTAACGATTACAGAAAAAAGTTCTAATGGAGTTTCGCCCCTGAAAGGTAGTATTCCTGTAAGCATTTGAAATATAAGAACTCCATATGCCAACCAGTCTACAGATATATTATACGGCTTTTGTAGTATCATCTCTGGTGCAAGGAAATAAGGGGTACCGCTCATTGAGTCGGTTTTTTATCTCCTTCGATGCCAAGCTTACACATCCCAAAATCAGCAAGCTTTGTATGTCCGTCTTGATCCACCAGCACATTATCTAACTTCAGGTCACGGTAGATGACCCCTTGAGAATGGAGGAAGAACAAAGCGATAGCAATTTCAGCTGCATAAAAAGTCGCAACTGGCTCCTTGAATTTGCCGCTCTGTAAAATCTGAAACACAAGATCGCCACCACTAACATATTCCATAATGAAATATAATCGATCCTCAGTCTGGAAGCAGGAATATAGCTCGACTAGGAAATGGGGTTTAGAGGGCAATGATAGGACATTTTTCTCTGCCATAGCGACTTCAACTAAATCTTCCAAATCTACAGTTTCCATAATTTTCTTGTAGGTTTTCACTGCATAAAGCTCTTCAGTTCCTTTCCTTTCTGTTAAAAAAACTTTCCCGAAGCCTCCTTTACCAATGACCGGTAAAAAATTAAAATCCTTGGAAAAATCGCGTAAACATTTGCATCTAGGTTTAAACTCGTGACCATTTACAATGATAACGTTTTTCTTTTCTGATGCACCATTCCTTCCTGCCAGATCCACTTCTTTTTCCACGTTGTCTATGGTTGAACGCAATTTGGTCATTTGAAAATAAAAGCTGGACAAGATTCCATCTAAATCACGTTTTCCAATTTCGCTTTGGTATCTTTTCAATTTTTCTGAAAGCGAGTTTGTCTTTCGTATACTACTACTACTACTACTACTAACAACTCATCGCAGCACCAAGCCGCCTGAGGCCAACACAGCTACGCGCGCTCCTCCTCCACCCCAATCTATTCACAGCCTCCCTTTTTACACCCGCCCACGAAGTTTCCATTTCCTTTAAATCTTTTCTATGACGTCCTCCCATCCCAGACGGGGACGACCTGCTTTCCGTTTAGCCCTAGATGGTTGGCCGAAAAGAACAATCTTCGGCAATCTGTCATCCTTCATCCGCACAACATGCCCTAACCACCTCAACCATTCTTTCATTATAGACCTAGAAAGCGGTCTTGAACCACATTTTTCGTATAGCCTATTGTTTGAAATACGGTCAGTCAGCCGGGTACCCAGAACAATCCTTAAGCAATTTCTCTGGAAAACATCTAGCAAATCTTCATCCGCTTTTCGGAGCGTCCATGCTTCAGAGCCATATTTGACCACTGTCATCACTGTAGCTTCTAAGATTCTAATCTTGGTTTGCAGACTTATCTTCCTATTCTTCCAGACTTTTTTTAACTGTGAAAAAACACCCTGAGCCTTGGCTATTCTATTTTTAACATCTTCACTGCTGCCACCATCTTTACTAATAATACTACCAAGGTAAGTGAAGCTGCCCACCTGATCAATCTTTTCATTACCCAATGTCACCTTTTCATTTTCACTTATTCCTAGCCTTAGTGACTTAGTCTTCCTAACATTAATTTTCAAACCTATTCTAGCACCCTGAACTCGCAAAACCTCTAAAAGTTTATTTATTTCACTCACAGGTTCATCTAGGATGCTTAAATAATCAGCATAGTTTAAGTCCAGGAGACCTTTTCCTCCCTATTCGATTCAGTGGTCTCCCATTGCCTTTCCTGTGCTTTTTAAGGCAAAGTCCATCAAAATAATCCATATAAAGGGGATAGAACACAACCCTGCTCAACTCCTGATTTAATACAAAACCAGCTGCGAACCTCATTTCCTACCTTATCTGCAGCAGTTTTATTCTCGTACATAGCACTAATAACTTTAATGTGTTTGGTATACCATACAAGGATGAGACCTTTGCTAAAACTCTTCTATCAATAAAATCAAACGCTTGCTCATAATCTATAAAACTAAGGACCAAAGGTGTTTGAAAACTTAGGCACTTCTCAATTATTAACCTAAGAGTGAAAATTTGGTCAACACATCCTCTACCTTTTCTAAAACCGCACTGCTCTTCTCTTAAAACTTTGTCTACGGCATCTCTCAGTCTAAAAAGTATCATATTACTAAGCAATTTGCTACCTACAGAGACCAGACTAATGCCTCGATAATTACCACACTCACTTTTATCACCTTTCTTATAAAGTGGCTTAATTAAGGTTTTCCTAAAATCGTTAGGTACTTTCCTCTTTCGTATAGAATCCATTATTTCATTCTGTACTTTGAATCTTTTCTTCACTTTTGGGGATCTATAAAATATTGATAACATTTTGGCAATTGTGGTGATCTCATTGTCTAGTTTTTTGAACGGATCAATGTCTTTATGACCAGTTGTCTTTTCAATTTTCGAAACAATGGCGTCCTTTTTGTCCATCTGACCTGAATTGTCATCATTCAAGTCCACTTTTGTCAGACAAAGTAGCCGTCTTCAAGAGAACATTTATGCTACTTTGGGTGTTAACCACCCACTTATCCGGGTAGCCACAGCGCATTGAGTGTAATATTTATTTATTGTGTTGTTGTTAAATGTATCTTTGTGGGTTTTTTTTTGTTTGTTTTTTTTTTCTCTTTTCTTGTGTTACTCCACTTCATTTTATGTATAGTGGGTCAAAAATAAATTATTATTATTTTTTAGCATCAGGTCCTAGCTTAGATATTCCAGTAGGTATAACGATATTCACATTCTTCATCACTGCTGTCTTCTCTCCTACAGGGCACCAAACACCTTTTTCCTTCCCAAAACTTTCAACTTTGCTAAGAACTGTGATTGGCATGATATATTGTTTGAGTTGCACTAACTTGTTATCTTCTTTGCACTAACTTGTTAAATGATATGAAAATCACTGGAAACAGTCTTTTATATTCAAGAGGTGACGTCATATATGTAGCCAGCATAGGCTCACTTGTGGTGACGTCAACCAACACTATTTTCCAATTTATCCATTATTGAGAAAAATTTCCCTAGTAATGACGTCATATAAAATCAATGGCTTGTCTATTCGGTATTAGCAGTAAATGAGATGCTAGCTGACGTCACAGATGACGTCATCTGAGGAGGCTGGGGATCAATGATCTAAGCTCATTCCCTCCCCAAATATTTCTTAGACTGTTTAACTGTTGTCAGCAATATCGGTAATAAAGAAAATTTTCTGCAGAAACACAAAAAAATTATTTATCAAACTAGTAATGGATTGGACAAGTGCAAGTAAAAAAATCAACTCACTTGAAACCATTCGACGAAATCCATGGGAGGTAAACCTTTACTTTTTTATTATTTCGGTAGTGCCCCCCCCCCCACTGAACAAAGAGTTTGAGCCCCTCCTCTCCTAGATTTCGAAATCAGCTTTTTTTTTGTATTTTCATTGAAAAATATCCATTTGTTTGGTATTTTCACAAAAAAAAATGCAATTCACCCGCCCCCTAAGTTTTGATAAATACATCTTGACCCTCCTCATCCCTCCACATTTTCGTTAATTGGTGCCACTAACTCTGAAGTTCTGCCTTACAAACATTTACAAATAAAAGCTCATTTTTTTGTAATTGTGCATCAAAACACTCACATTTTTGTGAGTAACTTACAAAACCCATATAGACATTTTACAGCTATTTTACTAAAAAATTCTACAAAGTTGGTAACTTTAAGGATTTTGGGAGTATTTGGGAAAACATTGTTTCGCTACACAAATTGGCAAAAAACAGCATCTTAACGGTAACACAATCTATTTCGTTACAAAAAAGGGTACTGTGTATCTTCATTTTTCTTCAAATGTTCCTTCTCCCAATATTGTATGACTACAGTTTCAGTACGGTTGCCTTTGGGAAAACGAAGAAGAATAAAAAGAGACACATCAGCGATATCCATGCAAAAATGTAATTCCGTTTTTGTTTTTTTTTTAAGTTGGAGGACAGTGGAATTCCAGTTAAAGGTTTTCAGCAATGGCAGTTTCATAATTATAAGTAATTTCTCAATTGAACTTGAAGAAAAATTATCTATGTTCGTTAGGTGTCCATTTTCCTATTTTTGGAATTAGATCAAAAAGCCATTCCCAAACCAATAATAGGAAGAACTTCTAACATGAAAAGGTTAGGGTTAGCAGATATGACCAGTGGATCCCGTTAGTTCAAATATAGAAGACGATTGGTATTAGACCCCGGCGCCGCACCGGCGGATCGACCGAACGCCGCCAACGAGAGGCCCGGTCGGACGCCGCCGAAGTGTCGTAACGCCGCCGGCGTGCCGCCGCCGGCAGAGGCGGCGGCGTTCGGTGGACTTTAAATTATTTTTACGGCAATTCTTTATTGCGTCAACCGCAAAGTCGGAGCTATTCCTTCTCGTGTGGTTTAGTATTTCGATTTTCCTGATTAGAAACCAAGCAGAGCTTGCACTATCCCCGAATTTTCGGGTATTTCCCCGAAAATCTGCGTCACCCTGAAAAAAAATTTGGTTCCCCGAAAATCACGCAATCACGGTGCCACCCCTAGTGATTTATCACCAGAGACTTCCCTGCCAAATATTACTTTGTATACCATAATTCTTCACTGCTCTCTTGTTCATTAATTTTCGTCTCTTTTGTTACTTTGCATAAAAATCAGACAGATGCAATATGCTATTGCAAATATTGCAATATACACAGTTTTTTATATGTTGACAAAAAGAGTATCGTCTTTATGAAATGAGTTTAAATCATTTCGAATGCAGTTTCCCAATCGCTATTTCTTACATCATTCGTAGTCAAGAATTTTATTTTCAAGTTGAGTAGAATTATAGAACGCATTCACTACTATACAGCTTCAGCCTTGGATTTTGAAATTGACAGCTGACAGATTGTTTCTACAACTGAATTGTAAGTTTGCAGATTTTTTTTCGCTATTTTTATATAAGATTTTCTTAATGTTTAATACTCAATTATTGAACCCCTTATAGAAAATACAATCTTCTTTCTGGAACATTTTTACCCCCCCCCTAAAAAAAAAGCCTTCGGATGAGACAAAATTTAGCTATAGACTAAACTATGTACAAGGTTGGAGAATTAAAGATTGAACTGGAAGTTACCCAAAAAATATGATTCATAAATAAATTGTAAATTATTGCCTATAGAGGGGGGGGATAGGGGGCTATCAGTTTCAAATGATAATACCTAATTTTTTTTATTGAAAGCAGGGATGCAAGTTAATTATTTTTTTTCATTTTAAGTGAAGAGAAGAAAATGATATAAAATTCCCTGGGAAACCATTGAAATATTTTGATAGACCCAAGGCCCCCCATTAGGACTTGTTCAATGTCTTGGGTATTTTGCGATTTCTCATAGGCTGCTGGCCTTATTTGGCTTTTGTGTGTGCTCCCTTTTAATTTGATTCTTTGGATCTTATGGAATGCCATAGTGAATCTATCACTCAGTTTTCCAATAATTTGAGGTATATCTGAATAATTTCGACATTTTTTTTTTTTTATTTGTACCCCTTTAGTTATACCCTCAATTTTTTCTTCAAGTAACACTAAGCTGTTTAACGTTATTTCGAGTGTTTGTTTGAACCATATGGTGACCTTGTTAATTATTCAGTAAATTATTTTTCTAATGAAAGCTGAGACGCTATCCTATCAAGGTGGTATCCAGAGGGGTGGGGGTGTGTGTGTAGGGATGTATTATATTTAAATGCTAATAGATCGAAATTTTATTTATTGAAAGAAGAGATCCCAAAAAGTTCATTTTTTTAATTTAAAGCAGATAGGCCATTCTAACAAGGCGGTGTCCAGAGGGGGGGGGGGGGGTGGTGTGAAAAAAAATTTAAATTTAAAAACATGAATTTTTTTTTAAGACTGGGGACCCAAAAGTTAATTATTTTTTTTATTTAAAGCAGAGACGGTATCCTATCAAGATGGTATCCAGAAGGGGGGCATAGGGAGTTATTAAAATTAACAAGATTTTCGTGAGTTATACTTGATACAGCACTTGCATGGTTTTATCGTCCAAAGGGAAAGGGACATATGCGTCCAATCCGGTTTTTTTTTTCCTATTGATGAAACGGGTTTATTTTGAAAATATTCATTCATATGTACCAGGCAGATTACATAGCTAATAGATACTTCAACTACTCGTATTATGCAAATGTTCTGATACGCCACAGCCATTTTGTTTCTACCAGATTTCTACTTCTCTTGATGAATAACGAAGAAGACCAGTTTCCAGCCAACGACTTGTGAATTTTTAAACTCATGAATAGGCTCGAATCTGTTGTAAATTGAAGCTGTGATTTGAGAAAGACTGATGAAAACATTAATGTTTGCGGACAACTTTGTGTGCGCCGGCGGCGCCCCACCGACATCTTACCAGCGGCGCGCCGACGGCGTCTTACCGGTGGCGCGGTGCGGCGTGCTGTTTTTTGCCCCGCCGCCGCCGGTCTTCCCTCATCGGCGTGGCGCCGGGGTCTAACTGGTATGCTGTTTGATTTATGGAAGAAAACTTCTTCTTCTGAAAAAAAGTACCTGCGCTAGAGATCAAACTTCTTTCCGCTTCAAAAGATTGCATGGGCGAATTCTTGGATTTTCATTTCCTTGCCAGGTGCAACTTACCAAAGTGAAGCAGGTCTTATGGTCTGGTTGACCATGTTAGACTATGTTACTACACCTCAAGAAGGTTTTAATCTTCAAGAAAGATCTTCTTTCTTTCCTGCTGGCGGCTTAATATTCAGTAAATCAATCACATGAGGCTCTAGCTTTTACCTTGAGGAAATATTTCCTGAAATTTCTTAATAATTCCCGAACTTCACCTGAAATTTCAACAAAAACCCTGTAATGCTTTTCTGTAGTTAGCCTATGATAAAGGCTAATAGATACTTACAAGATGTGTTTTGTAGACCTAACTGTTACCAGACGTTTTTGGGAAGGGCTGTCGTTAGCGATGACAATTGGTGGCAGTTTGTTCTTAACTCTTTCGAATAATCCAATGAAACAGGCATTTACATATCTTTGAAGCTCAAAGAGACGCTGGGAAATGTTAAAAAATGGAGCCGAGTACTAGCTGAATGGTTGGAGCGCTAAACTTGAAATCCTGTGTCCGTAAGGGGAGGGGTTAGAGTCTTGGTGTCGCTGATTACTTGATATGAAACGCGGTTTCAACAATGTGACTCTGTAAGCTTAGACAGAGTCAACCCAGTTCCAAATGGGTACATGGAGAAATCTGGGGGGGGGGTGGAACATGGGAAGAGTCGGATGACTTGCCCCCAACCACCCATAGCACTCCCGGCCGAAGGCCGAGAATCAGGAAATCGGTACCTGCGCTACGTCGACCTTTGGTTAGCATCCAAAAAGTTTTATTTTTAGTTTTTAATAGACACCCCATAAAGAACTGAACGACAATGTTTCTGTTCGAATTGCAATGGTGGAGTGTGAAAATTCTGTCGTAAAACTGGTCAGCAACGATTGTCCATGGGTGGTAGTTTTCTAATGTAGTTGCCACTCTATTCATCCCCGTGTCAAAACTAAAAATTTAGGCACCGGGCTTACTTATATTTATTGTCTACAGCAATGCCCAAGACTTTTATATTATTTTGCAGAAATTCCACATTTCTAGCTTTAGTAGTTTTCTCGTTTATCCAGTGAAAACAGAATGAGAAAGGTCACGTAAAAAATGGCTTCCTTTTCTATGGAAAATCCCGCGTTGCAAGCTTATGGCACCACATTTTCTTACTCCAGTCGGCATCGTATCGCTTTAGCCTTCACAAAAGACCCTCACTTCGCCCAGGTGAAGCTACTTCCTATATTCATAATGTGAAAAAAAAAAACAAAAAAAAAACAATCTTCTTATATAAGGGCACAAGATAATGACTAGTATTGCGTTTAATGGAACATTTGTAAACATGCTTTATATTAAACTTTTCTCACGTAGAAATACAGTGACATGAGACACTCAAAGATTATTTGTAACAAGATGTGAAAGCTCGCATCTCCAAATGCTAATAAAATATTATTAGCGACACTAGCACTCGCAGTAGGTATAAATAGTTGATACTTTTCCAGTATTGCCAAGCATTTTTTTTTTCGCTAGCTACAATAAACTGTCTATGAAATATAAATAACAGTAAAAAGTCAAAATTTGCGCATTATTATTTAATAATACACAGGGAATCAGCATAACAGAATCGATTGCCTCAAACGCTTTGCTGATGCTTCTTTTAGCAACGCTAATAATTAATGTAAAAAGGTTAAATTCGACTTTGACAACTCTGGAGGAAGATATTTTATATTTCCATATTTTGCTATCTTCACATTTCGTAGCTTCAAATTCATGTTTTTTATGATACAAATAATCTTTGTTTATGCGACCCCAGCGCCATCTATTTTTATTTGCAGTCGTAAGCTAGTAGATTATTTTAATTTTTCTTTTTTTAATGTGTTGGCGCACTTTCCTCGTCTTGTTACGAATGATCTTTGATGGATACTGTGCATACAAAACCACACACACATATAAAGACAATAAAACGTTATACATCAAATTCCCCTGATTTTCCTGACACAAGGTCCCAATAAAGGCGCAACTCGAAAAAAAAAAAAGAAAAATACATCACAAAAGAGACTGCAATTTAAAATCATTGGTTATTGAGTTACCTTTTTTCATTTTGTATTTAGATGGTTTGTTTTCCATGCAAATCGCGATATAAGTCTTTCAAGGGTCGTTGCAGGGGTATAAAATGTTTCGGGCACCTAATTGGTTTTAGAACCTAACTTGGGGAGCTTTGAGCCAGTAAAAAGAAGGAAAAGTTAAATTCAACATGATTGGTTCATCTATGTGGAATTTTAAATGAATAGCTAGAAAAAACACTGTTTTAGTGATGGAAGTTATTAAAGTAAACTCCTCATTTATGTACGAGTAGTTTAATACTTCCATTCATACATTTTATATTCGGGAACTATTTATTTTATAAATTTATTTTAATTCAACATAGAAGCTGTGGTAATCTCAGGTCAAGCTACAAAAAAAACGAAAGGAAAACGAACTTAGCATACCGTTGACCCGGGACTTACGCAAGGGGTGGCTCAGGAACCACCTCCTCCTGAAATCCCAATTTTTTCCAAATTTCTAGGTACTTCTTGTTTAAATTATCCATTGAAATTAGTTTTTTTTAGTTATCCCATCCCCCAAAACCATTTTTACGTACCCAGATGTTGTTTTTTTTTTAAATTGATTTGTGTTCAAAATTCAAAAAAGGAAGTTTTAACGGATAACTTTTAAAAAGCAACAATAAAAAATATGAAAAAAATAGGCCAATTAATTTTTCTGATAAAGAGTAGACAAAAATAGCCTCATCGTTTCTCCATTCTTCATCATAAAAGTTAGTGTGCTTATAAATAAGTAAACACGATATTAAAATCACGTCAAAAGAAACTCAAATATCTTTTCCACTCTCACCTATAATACATTACTGATAATCAATGTGTAAAATTACAAATTTTGAATTTAACTTGTGAAAAATTAGAATTATGCCTTATTGATGATGAGTGCTTTAAGTGCGATACTTCAAATGTTGAGTTTGATTCGAGTTATGCGAATTTAGAGTTACCCTTTAATGATCATAACTGTTTAAAGTGTAATACTTCAAATTTTTGTTTTAAATTCGAGTTTTATGAATTTTGAGTTATCTTTTATTGATGATAAGTGCTTTAAGCACGAAACTTCAAATTTTGATTTTAATTTGAGTTTTACGAATTTTGAGTTTTCCTTTACTGATGATAAGTACTTTAAGCACAAAACTTCAAATTTTGAGTTTAATTTGAGTTATACGAAATTTGAGCTATCCTTTATTGTGGATGAGTGCTATAAGTTCGATATTCCAAATTTTGAGCAATACAGGGTTATCTCAAATTATATTCTTTATAAGCATTTGAACCTCAAAAGCCTTAATGAACAGAAATTTGCCCTGTGATCAGCTAAGTGCCTTGACTTCAAACATTGTGACTTCTTTCTATGACGTTTATTAAAGGAACATTTCTATACAATGAGGTCACAATAAGAACATCAAACATAAAGAAACTCAAAATTCAATTATCACTGTCCATACTATTGCCTTGCTGGGGATTAGTACTTTAGGTGGGATATTTCAAATGAGTATAAATTAGGTTTTAAATTTTTAGTTTAATTTAGGTATTTCAAATTTTGATTAATGTATGGGGATCTTAAAGTAGCCCCTCAAATTAGATTCATCAAAAGTATTCTAAACTGTTTTGCAAGCGCTGAAATGTATACGAAAAGAAATTAGCTTCGTTAGGAGACAAGAACCCCGACCTTAGATCCAGTGTTTTTTCTTTGAGACTTAAAAGTTAAAATTTTGAGTTATATAATTTTGGTGTACAAAGCGAATATAAATACTATAGTAGGTAAAGAAACAACACTGCCGTGCCAAATTACATCTCTCCCCCTTAAATGTGCTCATGATTTATACCGCTTTTCCTTCTTTCTTCTCAAAAAGAATATGTGACAAAATATTTTCAAATATATGACGTTCCTACTATGTAAGGAATAAGGGGTCGCAGTTATTCTATATTGTTGTGTCATTATTGTGTAGGTTTTAAGCCCTCACTACATATAAAAAAAGGAAAACTTGGACCTTTTGTTTATTAGAGGTATAGGACGGAACTACGCCTAAATATCCTTAAATTTCTAGGCTGGTTGAAATATTTATGATGTAATTGATCATTTATATAACCTTTTTTGTACCCATTTATATTATTAGTTGCCTATTTATTTACAGAATCTTTGGGCATTTAAATTGATTTCGGTATAGAAAAGCAGGATTGGTGAAGAGCATACTCGAATTCTAAGGTTCTTCTTGCTGTTTGATTATTTGGAAACGCTAATAAATATTCTCCATGCAATTACCCTGCAACAGCTGGGATCAAACCCTGGGCCCAGCACTGCCAAGTACAAATAAAACCACTGCGCAATGACAGGGTTTAATTTACCATTAATGTGCAATGTTTGATTGAAGCCACTTCCTTTTCTTCATATATTGCTCATTTCACGTTTTTTATTTGTTTTTTTTTCAAATAAAATGTTCTACGTTAGGAAGTTCCTGAAGTGGAAATTTGCAAAAGGCCAGATAGGCACTTTTCGGAAGAAAAATAAGAAATATCGTGAAAGTTCACCAGTTTGATGTTAAAAAGTAAAATGTTTACTTTTAACCATTAAAAAACTTTACATCAATAAATCAAACGAATATACTAAATTCACTGTTGCGATCACAACTGTATTCAGAGTTAGATGTACTTGTCTATTTTCTATCGTTTCATCAGAAGGGAACAAATAATTCAACATTTAATATTAAAAAAAATACATCCTTTGATACTCTTGTGGTGAAAAATAAAATAGTCGTTCGAACCAATCTTGTACAGGTCACTCCAACTAATGATATTGCCAATTTAAGAAAATTTTGAATAAGAAAGAGCATTACTGTCATCTCGAAAATTCAAGAACTAAGCTCGAACTTATATTCCAATCATCAAATCATTGATCCACCAATGGCAGCATGTAATAAAAGGAAAGTTCTTTTCGGGTTAAAAGTAAGTTACTTTTAAACACTTTATATACATAATTCATCTCTCGTTGTACAAAATAATAACGAAATTATGAAATGAGGGGTGATAATGCGGAAAGGGTGACAAATCGGAGCTAATCTGCGTGAGGCTGGAATATGGCCGACCTGACCAAGTCCATTTTCCCGAATAAAAGGAAACCCTCGAAAAAAATATTGAATCTGGAAAATTAATTTTTCTTAGGGGGGGGGAGGTTGAAAGTATTTATAAAAGACAGTTTAAATTACTTAGTTTTAATCAAATGAAACATTTCTAATGATATATTCCGATGATTAAACCCTTAATTCCAAACCAAACGAATGAGCCGATTGAATCTACATTTATTGGCAGGTTGTCTCCTAGGGTTGACTCCTCTGACAAGGTCTAATCAAATCGCAGTCATGCATAAGATTACAAGGGCAACTATGCTGCCCTCAGGCAGATAGGTGACGCAGCGAGTTGTTAGTCGCTGTAGTTTACATAAAGCAAACCGCAAAGAAAATTAAAAATGAAAATTCATTGCAGATTTTATTCACACCAAACATTAAATGGAAAAAATGAACAGTTTTGTCAACACCGGAGACAAACAACAAAGGTGCCCGAGGGATTTCCGCCCAATAAATGGGACACTAAATTAAAAAGAAGCTTCTCTTCAATTTTATCACTGTTGGCTTTACTAATTTGATCCAACTGGCCTATGAACAATTCAACTGGTAATTCTGTACATTAGAAAAAACGATGTTTTTTTCCGATTCCTGATATAAATCTTAGTTAGAATTTCCTCCTTATATTGGCGGACTTGGTCAAATTCACTTCCAAACTCATATAAACACTAAACTTGACCACTAGAGTGGTAGGCCCTACCCTTTTTTTTAGTTTCAATAAAATAAAGAGGAGTTGGCAATCTTATAAGTTGGAATGATATGTACAGTAAAGCAAAGAAGAGAAAAAAAAGAAATGTTCTATATACAAGACAGATTATTTATCAAAAGAATTAAAACATCTATTTCTTCGGAGAGTAGGAACTCAATAATACGGAGTACGTGGAGTGACGTTCGTTACTTCTGTAACACTGAAAAGGAAAGATTGGTTTAATAGTAACATGACGAAATCCACCATATAACCATTTAATTTCAGAAATTTATATATGTATATACATATAATTTTGTTTTAATATATTTCGTTCTGTTTCCCTTTGCAATAAAAGTCCGTTTAATCCAGACAAATATGGTTTTTCAAAAGACGTGCTGTTGCTCACCTTATTTTTCATTGAAGGAAATGATAAACACATTTGACAGACCGTCCTTAACAACCAGTTATTTGTACAAGGGATACTTGTTAGGTCCTCAGGACATGGTCATACCAATTTTGAAATTGAAAGGTCTAACCACCAGCTATTGTTACAAGTGAGAAAAGGAACATCGAAGCATTTTGAAAAAAATGATTTTTTTTATAGTTATTTGTTTGGGGGCAAATAAGCTAGTGGAAACAAAACAGAAAAGCTTCAACTTTCTGTTATTTCTTCAGGTGAAAAAAATGAACTTACACCATTTCGAAAAAAATGAATATTTTCAGAAACAAATATGCTGAAGGAAAGAAAACAGGAAAGATCCAGCTTTCGGCTAATTCTGCACGTGAAAAAGGGAAATTTAACACGTTTTGGTAAATAAAGCCAAATTCTGTCCTCAGCAGGCCTACCAGCTTGAAGCCAACCAGCATACTTCACCTGCCAAAAATTTTCAAAGCTTGGCTAGGTCTAGGTTGTGCAGACTTGACTTCGACTTATTGTGATTATTCACACCAAATATCCGATTTTGACTTTTCTTCTTTTTTGCTGAAGTCACTAAACAGCACACTGCAAGTGAGCACTAGTGGTTTTAGTCCCTATCTTCCCATCTTAAATCACTGAAGACCCCAACTCAGTTTTACATTATCTTTTCTATGCATTCTAAACGCCATCTGTATATAGATGACAAAACATATTTGTTACTCTCAAAGCCACGTTTTCATTAAAGTCTCTGTCGATATGATACACATCATGCTGTTCTATTCCACCCTCCGTTTACAAAAAGGGCTTTGGATTTGTGAAGTGTTAATTGGTGAAGTGTCATATCGACATTTTGTTGGCAAAGTTTAGGAGTGTCATGTCGACATTTTTGTCCTCCTCTGACGACAGAAAGAAGGCCCGTTGTTTTCCACTGTCAACATAAAAATCGTAAATTCAAATGTAAAGTAAATTTATGACACTTTATTTTTTTTTAAATGATCGCTTTTTTGTGTTCAAGAATTGAAAGGAGCATTAGAATTAAATTAACCGAATAAAAGCTGAAAAAGGTCCTTGCGTCAACCCTGTAGTGTACTGCTACAGCTGGGTTCAATCTCCGGGCCTCGCTTTATCAATCTGAATTCTAACCCACTGCGCCACCACAGAACAATTGACTAAAAAGAGTGTTAACATAATATATTTGAAACTACCGCCAAAAATAAAAAATTTAAACACCAAAGAACAAAATGTCACCATGACGTCGACTGATTGTCAACTTTGCAATGCTAGCTCAAACACAACTAAGTTGGTAGCACACCAATAAGAGAATGCCGGTGAAAAGGCACCATTCATTGGTGGTAGCACACCAATAAGAGAATGCCGGTGAAAAGGCACCATACAAGTTTTAGGAACATTGCCTTATTACCAAATCACAATTTTGGCAAAAAAATAAACTACTAAAATGGCACAAACATAATTGTACATAATGGTACATAATGCTAAATTGCTATTCGCGGTTCAAGATGCATATTTTAATTTGCAATCCATAAAATATATACCATCAAAGGTGCATACCTCTCCATATTTATAGTTTAACAACCCAAGTTTGCAAGATGCAATGCTGACTTTAGGACCTATGAAACGTTTAAGACACTTAAAAATCAATTCTGAATAGTCTTATAGACTTTCAATAATGTTTTTGAAAACTATAGTAACTACTGAAGAATTAAAATCTAAATAGACCCAAAATAGGAAGCATCCTTTAAACTTTTAACCTCTACCTTTATGTAACCCATCTTTTATCTCTATATGTAAATGGAAAACAGGCATCAAAATAAACTTTAAAATTTTAAACTTTAAAATTTGCCTCACCTTCTTAGTTCTCAAGGCCGCCATGGACACAAAATCATATTTTCTTAGCATATCTAGAGGAAAAATATAAGAGAAGAAACTAACCTCTTTCCATACTTGATATGGATAAAAACAAAGACAACGCCTAAAACCAAGCAAATACTCCCAACAACGATATAGGCTATGCCAAGAAATGGATTTTTCCCGCCTATTGCTGAAGTTGTTGATAAAATGAATCTCTTTGTTCCATCAAATGAAGTCACTGGATAATCTGAGGAAAGAAACAGCACGAATTAGTTTAATGGCACAAAAAAAATGAATATCAACAAAAGCAAATTAGTAACTATAGCTCCACACAATGTCCTTCACAATATACCACCTCTCTCTGGAGAACCTACCATTAACATGCACAGCAGATACTGACAGACCTATGACAAGACTCCAGCCGCATATTCATTTATTTAACTGAGAATCTCTCTGCGATTTACTTACGGTGACCAAATTTGTATACCAACGGTAATGACAGCACATACTTAAATTCTGTGGTTGATATTTCTAGCCTAAATTTTATTGGTTTAATAAAATGGTTGAATCAGGTTAGACATGATGCAACCCTTATCATGCATTAGATCTTTGATATCAAAATCTCTATATTTTTAAGATTTCTCTCATTATGTATATTATGTTTTTGAAGTTTTGCTGTCTCCCAGGAAAGGCACATACACACATTTTTTAGGGGATGGTGCTAACAGCAAAAGAAAATACTTGGCCGATTTGAATAAGAATTGCCCAAAAATTCAGGAAAATTTTGTAATCCTGGGGGCTGGGTCTTCGTACGTGCGTATCCCAAAGTACGCCTCCCCAAAAAATTCCTTTTGGCAAAAAAAAAAACGACAACAGTAATAAATGTAAAAAAAATTGGCAAATCAAACAACAGGTCATAACCGTGGGAGATCCTACTCTTTTCTTTTATTACAAAAAAAAAAATAAAAGAAAATAAAAAAATTTAAAAAATAAATAGATAGAAACTGCGATTCCTGATTGGGTTGTGCCACATTTTTTAATAAATTTTGAGACAATACTGCAACACAAACAGCGGATCAAGAGCCAATGTTCTTGAAACTCTCCAACGTTCTTGAATATTCATTCCATATGAAATACGCGTTCTTCCGTTAAGCGGCGTTCACAAGCGTGTCTAGCTAGAATCCCATGACTAGACACGTGTCTAACCAGAATTAAATGTCTAGGCAACGACCGTTCACAAGTAAAACTCGGCACTTACCTAGACACGCTAGACAAGGCGTTTGGCCATTCAGAAGTTGTCAAGTTCCACTATATTCATCATTTACGTTTACATTTTTAAACTCAAATTTAATTTTTGTTTTCTCATTAATTGTTTTGTTTTTTTGCAAATATGCAACACCAGACATAATAGTGAAGCACACTAAGGCAATTGTTTTGCTTATCTCATCCATTATCTTGTGACAGTAAAAATAGGGATTACAATTTTGAAAGTTCTGCCCGCGTAAGCTCTCTTGATTGGCTAAAAATGTCAATTCGAAACTAAATTTGTAGCTTTAGATAAGCACAGAATTTTACTTGTGAACGGTCGTTGCCTAGACACTGAATTCTGGCTAGACACGTGTCTAGACATGGGATTCTAGCTAGACACTCTTGTGAACGCCGCTTTTGTCACTCAGCAAAGAGTATTTTATGCCTTTTGCAAAACAAATCACAAAAGATATGGAAGAGCACGAGAAGAAATCATGAGTAAAGATTTATCAACAAATATTACCACAAGTTGTTAAAGCTGCTTGTCCATGGTGGTATGGGTTGCAGACGTTTGGCAAAACAGAAGAGGGGAGAGGGGGCCTTTCCTTTATGAGTTTTAGCGAAGATCTACTAGAAAGACATAACACACAGAATATGCGGCATCCCGACAGCGTTGTAAACACTAGCGAGGTACAAAGGGATGAAATGAAGTATTTCGGAAACAGCTGAAGCATAGGGGGCAGATATTCGGTGTGAACAGAAAACTGTGAACATGGCAAATACTACTTACATGCCAATTTCTTTCATGATGTAAAAGAGGTTGTAAAAGAGGTTGAGATCTTCTTTCTGAAGATCAAAAGCATCAATAAAGCCTTTACAAAACTCGGACGAAACATTAAAATCTTCAAACCTATTTTTGATCTACTTAAAAGCCTCGGCCTCTGTCATATTATATTAATTCAGAATCACATTAAACGGATCCAACAAGGCCCTGATAAGCTCGTTCTTGGGGTCACACATCAAAAGCGCCATCTACTTAATCGTTAGCTAATGGACTTTGCCAATATAGACTAAAAATATTTTGTGGTGACGCAGTTGGATTGATCTTTGCTCGCAAGCACGAGACTCGGAGTTCCATCTCAGCTGCAACACCCCGCTGCAGGTCCCAAAATCTGATTTCAGTGACGGGATCATATGAAAGTGTCTCCATAATAATCTAAACAAGAAGAAGAAGAACATAGAGTAATAGCTCAGAGTTAAACTCAGAGTAATAGCTCAGGGCTAAATAGTATCAACTGAAAAGCCCACCTGCTGTGAAATAGAAGAATAAGAAGTTAAACGGTAAATTACATTTTCTGAACTTATTTATATAAGTATATACAGTGTAACTAGTACATAAGTGCATATTAATATAGGTGTATAACTTGATTTATACAATCAGTGTTATATAACATAACTTCTGCACTTCCATCTGCACAATCATAAGCACAGACAACTTGTTTTCGACTGTTATTTTGATTAGTATTACTATTGCTTATTTTTCAAGTACCAATCGCTCATTTTCATTTTAACTATTTAACTAAAAAAACTCAAGAATATGAGGCAGATAGTTTGATAATAAATTATTTTCAAAGAAGTATGATAGTAATGGCCTCTTTCCTTACTACCACTTGTTCGCCTGTGAGTCCAAGCAAATTCAGCCCCCCCCCCCTTTGCATACAAGTCCAGTCGACATTGTCTGTCATGAGTCAATCCAAAGATGTCGATCATCCCTTAGTTCTATGACTATCTAACTTAGTTCTACCCTAGGATGGATGGATGATAAACTATCAACAAGTGAAAATGACATCATTTTTATACAATCCTGAAAAAAGCTTATGCCAGCTGTGCCTCTCACTCAGAGTCCAGGGGAATCGGACTCCGAGTAGTAGTTTCTACAAACTAATACTAAACTACTACAGCACAACTGCAGTAGTTTACAGTTGTGCATGTAAATCTAGAACGATTCCCAAGTTTCATTTTCGTGATAGAGCATTTTTATTGGAGTACACAACCCCTTAAAAAAAAGATGTTTCTATGCTTATTTGATTCTTCAGTTACTAGCCTGCATAGAAATCCAACAGTAATGAATAAGAAAGACTCAAAAATGGGGGCTTAGAGCCGGAATGTCAAAAATAAGGCCTGTGGGCCGATAGTAGCTCTCAGAACACAAGGATACGGATCTTGTACCTAAATGAGTAACTCTGAAGTTTTTTTTTTACATAAAATAAATTAAAATCTGCTTCTTTTCGGATATAATTTCTATGATTTTAATTTATAAGAAAACATCCAAGGCTTCAAGATCACGATTCAAAAAGCTCCAAGTTTCTAGCTTTAAATATTTTGTTGTTTATCCATTCAATAGAAGAGATGGACACACTTCAAATAATTAATCAACTGCAAGGCCAAAAACACGAATAGCGAGATAAGAAGAACAACTAAATAAAACAGTCTGTAGCAGGGATGTCAAAGGTCCAGTACACAGCCCAAAGTTGGCCCTCAGAACCAGCCAATTACTCATCTAATTTTTTTTTTAAATTCATGAAATATAACAGAAGGCCAACGTTCGTTAGTTTTTATTTAATTGTACTAAATTTCTAGCATATAAAAACTAGTTATTGGGAACAGCAAGAAGTATAAAACGAACACTGTTTGACAGGATATGGTAGTCTAGCGATAAGGATCCTTTGGTGTAGCCGCAATAACTCAGTTTCAAAATCTTGTGTCGGAATTTTTTTTTTCATTTTCAGTTTCTAGCACCCCACTAGCGGCATAAAAAAAAATAAAATAAAAAAAAGGAGAAACTTCAGTGCTGCTTCCATGAAAAAGGTGATTTTCCTAGAAAAAACGAAAATATTTCCACGGGAGAGACCCACTGCAGTTGGCCTTTTAGGAAGGTTCACACGTGCAGTTTTAGCTTAAGATGGATTCGAACTGACAATGATTGTTAATAAAAAATGAAGGGAAACATATAATGATTTCCAAAATGACGCAATGCACTGAACAGAACCAAATGCATAGGTCTTTAATGAAATATCCCCCAAAAATTATAAAATTGTATTAGGTGTAAACTGATACATTTACAGTAAATACTTCAAATATATTGTTTTTGTCGAGCCTTTGAAATGACCGGCCTGATTTTCCATCAGAACTCTTACACCTTACAACACAACAGTATTTTACCATTTTAACACGAGTGAATAGGCTACTTTGAATTTTAGCAGGAAATGCAACCTTTCGCAATGAACCCCTTGAAATCTCCTGGCCTCGATGCACAAAAAAGTGCATGGAGGCACAAAAAGATACATGATCGTTTCTCTATTCTATTTATAAACTCTTTGTAAACAACAAAAAGTAAGAACAGAAGAGTGACTATTTCAACCAAGTTTCAACTGAGCTCAAACAAACCAAGCTTAATGTTAAACAAACTCAAGCTTCAGCAAACCAAGCAGCCAAGTTTCAACCAAACTCAAACAAACAAGCTTAACTATTAAGCTTAATCAAAACCAAGCTTAATTATGATTCTGGCTTTTGTTAAGTTTAATAATGTTTTGTTTAGATTAGTAATAAGGGAAATTAAGTTTACAACGTAACTAAAGCCAACGTAACTTTACATAATATTAGTAAAAAAATGTTTCATATTTAAATTAATTCAAATATGATATAATTAACTTAAATCTAATTTGACTAAAAACTTGTATTTCTGTTGAAATATAAAATTTATATGGTGTAAAACAATTTTAGAACGTACTAGATTTTCGATCCTTAATATTCAGGTATGTCATAGGAAAGAATCTTATAGACATAGAATCTTATTTTAAAAAACTTTAACTTCTGCACTAAATAATTGGCTTTTCTTAGGACAGAAATGTTCGCGTATCAGCTAAATAACTAGAATTAGCAATTTGGGTTTTATTTCAGGTCTTAATAAACTTCTCCCTAAGAGGATAATTTCCTCCTGACAAGCAGTTTTCAAACGAAATTAGACCTGGTCTTTTTTTTTTGTTTTGTTTTTTTTAGACTGGAAGCTGCTACCATTAACGTCAAATAATTCGATTTTAATATCGAATTCAATTCTAATAATAATTCGATTTTAATAAGACTAGAAATTTTCGCCAATCAGCCAAATAACTAAAACTTGTAATTTGGGTATTATTCCAAGACTTACTATATTTTACTTGAAGAGTATAATTTCCTTTTGGTAAGCCATTCTTAAACGTAGCTGCACCTGGTTTATCGTGCCATATTATGCGATAAAGTTTCCTGAATTGGGGGAGGGCTGCTGTTCGCATCCACACAATAAAGTCTTCATTTAAAAAGCCATTGTTTTCCGGGTTTTCCTCGTCCAATTCCCAAATATTTTTAGACCAAGACAGTGGCTTTGCCCATTCTGAGGTATCATAAGCTAAAACAAAAACAATTAAGTAACATCTAATTTATAATTTAACATGAAACAATAGATATTTTTGTTTAGATATAATTATACTGAAAAAATATTATGGTAAAATATTATAATGAATATAATAGAAATTATAATTCAAATAAAAAAAATATAATTAATATTCAACAACATTTTGTTAATATTTGTTTTTTATCGATCAATAATAATCATTAATACTTTTAAGCCAAGATAGTGCCTTTGCGTACTTCCACGATAATATGGACTAGAAAATTCATTAATTACTACTTAACATAATATTTAATGAATTATTTATTCCCAGAAATAACAAAAATTGGGGGCAAGATAATGACTTTCCACCCAAAGAGTAGAATAAACTAGAATAAGTAATGAACATTTTCAATTTATTACATAAAACGATTAACATTTTCAACTAAAATTGTAGCTTCGCCTATTCCGAAGGCCTTTAAACTAGAAGAATCATTGATTAGGATATAATTATCATATTTTATTAATTAATCAATGTAGAATTAATATATATTATTTTAAAAACAAGATCTATTCCATCAAAACTCAAGCCTTAAAATTTCAAGTGCAAGATAAAATTCGTCCAGTTCAGAGAAAACAATTAAGTTATAAAAACTTCAAATCCATAAAAAATTCTTAGCCCCCCCCCCAAAAAAAAGAAGTGTCCTTTAGAGGCGATGTCGCTTCAAACCTAAAAAGCCTAATTAACATTTGTTATAAATCTTGTGTTAAAAGATTTCTTTTTTTTTATTTACCGATGACCTATTGCTGGGTTGCTGCCAAAACACCCCAGAACCGTTAAAATCTTGCACCTCACCTAGCTGTAAATAAAAAAATTCATATCCATGGTTCTGTTCCAGGGTCGAACCATCCTGGTAAAACACGTTCAAATGAACGTATTAGTACAAATATCTTCAAATTGCCTTTGGCAAAGCTAATACAGACCCTTACCATTTGTTAAGTTCCCTGCGGATTTTTGGATAGAAAAAAAAAACTAAGAAAAAAAATTACACGACAGTTTAGTAATGTTTTGATTTTATACAGTCATACTTTGAACTAAATGATTTTTATAATTGAAGTTTAATAATTTAGGGCAATTTCTTAAATAATCCAAAATGACTTCGAGTCAAAAGATTAGGTCAAATTCCGAAACGATGTGATACGCAACTGCGGGATTTCCCAGTAAAACCCAAGGTACAAAGAGTTTAAGGGACGTTAAGTTTCCTCTCCAATCAGTTTTGGATTTCACAAAGGGCAGTGAGCGGGTTTCAGGTTCCTCTCCAATCAGTTTTGGGCGTTAAAGGAGGCACTAGAATTCTCCATTTGTAATCAAATGAGCTCCTTTCCGTCGTTCTATGGTTGTTCCTCCTTCGGTAAATTCAAGCACGCTGGGAAAACTGTATCTAAGAAGTAATTTTTTGAACTACAATGACCAAACCAGCTTAGTTCTACCACTATAATGCTAAAATACCATTAAGATATATAGTAACAGCAATAGCATCATATACAGAAATATAGTTATAGTACAGGAAGCCCAGGGGCTTCGCCACCAGGCCCCGGCACTCGGCATGCGGCAGGCTTCTATATATGGATTTTCATTGTCGCTTGTCTTCTAACTACAGGCAATTTGAGTTGTTTCTTGTTGTCATGACAGCGCTACAGGTTCGATACAGCCAACCTGGGAAAAATTAAAATTCTGTCTTAAAGTACTGGCCTATTTAGATCATTGTTATGGCCAATCATCGCTTTTCCTTCTTTACCAAACGTAGGTTTCATTGTCAATTTTTGTTCATCTTTACATTAGAAAGTTTTTTACACGCCTTTTGCTTTAGCAGTTTAGTAGATTCATACATCATCTCATTCAATTTCTTAAGTCATTATAAATAACAAATACGTCTTTTCCAGTTTCCTACCACAGGTCACTGTTCAAAATCTCGTTTACAATTCAATGTGATTCCCGCTGTCGTTTGTTCCATGCCTTTTTCTTTAGCTGTTTCGATGCTCATTTTCACTAGTTTTCTAATCAAATTTATCTGTGCTTTATTGTCATTGATTAGTCCCTTAAACATTTTAAATGGCCTTAAATTAGACTTAGCGCCTTTGTAAAACTACGCTTTTTTTGATATTGGACCTTTAACTTTTGGCTTCTGTCATTACAGAAAACATAAGGCCAAACCTTTTTTTTAGCAGAGGCTGATGCAGTATCAGGTTCTTGGCTGAAGTCCTTATAAACCCTAATGTCATTATTTATAGTTGTTTCTTCGCTTGGAGCTTTTATAAAATGTTGAAAGTCGACTTTTGGCCCGGCTTGTCTTTTGTAATTATGAAATATATATCACCGAAACTTAATTTTTTTTTCACAAAGTCATGGCAAGCATTGACGATCTTTTCTGTGTCAAAATCCCAAACCCAAATATCATAACAATCATTTTCAATTTTGGCACACTTTGACTCCGCTGTCGCTTATCTTCTATCTCTATTTTTCTTTCTTGTTCATTTTGGATTTTCATTACTTCGGACAATTTGCCAATACCCTTTGCTTTAGCTGCCCTTATTGCTCTAGTTTTACATGATGGTCCAGGTTGTAGATTTATTAATTGTTCAGGGGGTGGGAGAAAAACTTCTTTTTCTTCCAACGAATTATTATTTACAACACTTGTAAATTGAGTTTTTGGGTCTTGTCTCTTTTGATGGTCCAGGTTGTGGATTTTGCCCCAGTGTGAATTTATTGCCAATGCCCTTTGGCTTAGCTGCCTTTATTGGTCTAGTATTACATAATGATCCAGGTTGTAGATTTCTTAATTGTTCAGGTAGTGGGACAAAAACTTCTTTTTCTTCCAACGAATTCTAATTTATAAAACTTGTAAATTTTAGCTTTTTGGGTCTACCTCTAGGTAAGTTCTTCACACTGTCTGTTTTCAAAGATATTTGATTATTGAAGCAATACGATTTCTAACACCGGTTGTCTTCTAAGCTGCAAACCTTTGGTTTTCTTTTTTCAGGTTTTTGAATTGTTGTAATCCCTTGTTAAAATATATACAAATATTTTTGCTATTACAAGGTTTTTGCTCTTTAAGCAATTTATTGTCTTTTCGTGCTGTTGTCTTTTCAAAGATATTTGATTATTCAAGAAGTCTAATTTCTAACTACAATTTCTACTAAGTTTCAAAACTTTTGGTTTTCTTTTTTAAGCCTTTTGAATTGCTATAATCCCCTTGTCAAAATATGTACAAATATTTTTAGAAGTACCAGCTTTTTGCTCTTTAAGCAATGTAATGTAAATTTCTCCATGCATGAAAATCTTCAATCTTTCCACATAAGAGTGGCAAGTGTGACAACGTTATTGCAATCATGATGTATAAAAATGACGTCGCTCACATAAAAGTGACGTCGCTTAGATTGCCTTTAAATATCTTTTTTTCCAAAATTTAGGCTCTTACCGAATTTTCTCAAACTTCTGACCGATCTAGATCATTGTTTAGGCCAGAATATCCCAGGATACCAATTTTCCCCAAAAAATATGTAGCTGTTTTCAAGGAAAAATAAATAAATACATACATACACAATTATTGCTATAAAGATAGTATATACATAGTAATATGTATATACTATAGTAATAGTATAAAGCGATATAATGTCTGTATCATCAAAATAAATAAGGGTGGAGTGTTAACACCACAATAATACAACACCGATAAGGTATATACGAAATAATTAAATAATGAAGAATTATAATTAAATGATAAAAATCATAAGGTAAATAATGAATGATAATAATGGTGAAGCTTTTAAAACAAACTTTAAGGGCTCGGAACTTTTTAATATAACGTTTATTTGTCTGTTAAAACCTAAAGCCCCCTAATATTTTGGGTTCCCTTGATATTTGGGTTAATAAGACAGGAAATGAGATTAAACAGCTTAATTATGACATTATGAATATTTACAGTTAAAAAGGGATATAAAATTGTGTTTGTTTAAAAAAATGATATGAATGTATAGACACAAATTAGACTTTTGATTTCAGATAACAAAAAAGTTAGTGCAAGAGGGCACGAGAGAAAGTTTACCTTTAGTCTGGAAAAGTGACTTTAATAAAATTTATCTTCGTTTTTAATAAAACACATTCAGAGTTCTGCAAATACGACCTCCTGAACACAACAGTTTTAGTTTCACTTGGTCTCGGTTATATTATCACAAAACGAATATTAATAGGGCTGCAGTACATCAGATTTCTTACAAGAAGGGTTCAAGAATGAATGGACTTATTCATGTTTATTTGCTTAAAAGATAAATAGGTTAATCCAAAATATGATAAGGGCTACAACAGTCCTCAGCCCAGTGGCCTATAAATTTAAACAATATTCCTGGGGGGGGGGGGCGCTTTAAATTGTTAGAACTACGGTTGACTTAACTGTAGTCAGTTAAGTATGGTTGACTTAACTGTAGTCATCCACATCTTATTACACACAATTTCCTTTCAGATGAGCCCTTAAACACCTCTCACTGATATTCCAGTGCCTCACTAGTTGTACAGAAGGATAAAACATCAGTGCTTCACATTTGAAGTGCTTCGCAATTAAGAAGAAAAAAACATCAGTGCTTTACAACCATAAAAATTTATTTCCCTTGTTGTTCAAGCCAAGGGACTGTAAGCTTCCTTAATAAGGGTTTTCGGTCATGGTTATTCCAATGGTGTAATTTTTCTTTCGATCCAATTTGGCTTCAAAATAATAAATTTTTGGTTACTATTGGCCAAGGTTCGTCTTTTACTAGGTTGCAGCTGTCACTGCAACCAAGATAAAATTATGATGCAATATTCGAAAAATTGTGTGATATAAACCAAAACTCTAGAATAAAAGAAAACATAGCATTAGACGGAATAAAATTGAAACCAAATTTACCGGTAGGACCCCCAGGGGGGTTTCTGAACTTGTGAGTTTTGTCACTTGACCAAGCAATTCCTGTTTTATTCACTGGAACCTCTTCCATATTGCCTGGACTTCGAGGATTTTGATATTGTAAAGTCAGTGTATCTAAAAAATACCATTATGAGTTTAGAATTCTAAATTCCAATGTGCTTTAGAAAAGAAGGAATACAAAGGAGCAATAGAGCTTTTGTTGGGTGATTAGAAACACAAATAACATACGAAAAAGCAACATAAATATATGTAAATACTAATCAGCAAAAAGAAACCAGCTACACTCTTTTGGGCTATAAACTAAAAATGGGATAATCGGTTGGTGTTATAAAGAGCTGATAGTAGTTTTGTGTCGCTTAATCTAAAAATGGGATGATATCTCTATTTTTGTTTATGGCATTTACCTCTTCACTCTTTACCCACTCCGATAAACGTCTGATTTTTCTAAATCCTCATTCAAGGATGACCCCTGGCGAATTCTCTGACGATGGGTATAAAAGGCTGGAACAGTAAGACTTGGCGCTGTAGTATGCTGTTAGTAGTGTTTTTGGGTTATAATCGAAAAATGGGAAAATTTCTCAATTTTAGTTTATGGCATTTTCCTCAGGGAAAAGCTAGGCATTTTACTAGACTTATAAATGCAGGAAAGTAACAAGTGGTATGTTTCCTGCATTTAGTGCAAACAAATTTCTGATTTATAACTACTTAAGTCTAATTGTCTTTGATTACTGAGGAGGCAGCACCTGGACCCTAATCTCCATTTCATTATTCTCTTATGTGCATACCAGGTCTACGCCCAATCTGAATCTTGCAGATCCTTTTTTTTCTTATAAACAACAGCATTTAATCTCCCCTCCCACCGTGGCGTATTACAATTCAGAGCAATATATTATTTATTTGACAAATTTGTAATTCTATGGTAACAGATATATTGCCCGTGTGGAGAAGGAGGGCACGCAGTCGTGTTGGCCGCGGGCAGACTTGGAACCGCAGCGATCTGTCAGTAGTAGGGGTACTACAGATCAACTGCCTGAATAGGACAGTAGAGGTAATATATAGCAGCAAAAAGTCCTATACTCTCCATTGAAGATTATAACATATCTAAAATCACACAAGCTTCATGACCCCGCCTTCGCGCACGCGCAATGACAATTGTTTCCGACGGCTGGGAAAATGTGACGGTTTCGGAAACTTCCCAAATTGTGCGCTATGAAATATGTGTCAGGTTTGGAGAAACATTTCGCTACTCTATATTACCTCTACTGTGCTGAATAGATACCAGAAACTTAGAAATCAAATTGCAAAACACAGACTGGTTTACAGCCACCGTACATCTATCAGGCTGGTGGCAAGAATGGTAATAACCAATCAGTTTTAATAATCAGACCTAAATAATCGGTTTTGCCTATGGAAGGCACCTTGGAAACAATTGCTACTAGCATGGAAGGAAAAGCTCAATGAGCTCACAAAATACATGCTGTCAATCAGACACATTCACAGGATTTTTCCAGGGGGAGGGGTCAATTAAAAAAAGGGGGATTATAAAGAAACAAAATTTATTTGATGATTCGAAAAAGAAGTGCCCAAAAATTCAAGAAAATTTTGGATTTTGGGGAGGGTTGGACCCCCTCCCCCCTCTCCGCGTAGATCTGTAGTATTTTACAAATTAGTACGTCTACAGGTTAGGCAATCTCCTTCAAG
Source organism: Artemia sp. Qi Xiang Cuo (assembly GCF_049724085.1). Classification (NCBI taxonomy): domain Eukaryota; kingdom Metazoa; phylum Arthropoda; class Branchiopoda; order Anostraca; family Artemiidae; genus Artemia; species Artemia sp. Qi Xiang Cuo. Next base: position 68,826,108 of record NC_142804.1, read on the forward strand.
CATTTGGCCGCGGTAATTCAAAAGAAAGTATGTGACATCTCTGGTCAAAGTGACATTGACAACTTACAGTACCAAGCGCAATTTTTGTCAACTGATTAGCTTAATCTCGTTTTCTATTGTCTTCTTCGATTCTCAAGATAATAAAGTTTCTCTTTTTTTCCAAAATGTGTTATACCTTCTCTTCCCAGACTCAGGAGTAGCTGTTTTTTAATGATTTAGAGATCAAAATTCCTTTGGTCCAATCTCCCTTCATGCGTCTTATTTAGAAAAACGAAGTAGCAAAAACCTTCCCTATACAAACAGCAGTTCGTTGACAACAAGCGAAAACCCCAAACAGGGTTGTCACACGGTAAGAATAAAAACCACTAGATGTTAGTGATTTTTTTTGTTAATTTAGTGTTAGTGTAAATTTAGTGGTTAAGTTTGTTAATTTTCGTCAATAATCTAGTGATTTATGTGCTGGTTTAGTGATTTTATTTGTTTCAGCATAAAATGACTAGAAATACTGATAAATCTCTAGGAGTGGCAAACCTGCACCCAAGATGTCTTTCACAGCATTTTACACTCGAATAAATTCCAGTATAAATACTCTTTGAGATATATTGGAGTTATTTCCAAAAAAAAAAAAAATCCTAGGAAGCTTTGGAGGATTGTTGATTCTTTATCAGGAACTTAAAGCAAAATTCTCTTTTGACCAGTTCGTACCCAAAAATTTTATTTTACTTCGATATATACCGATACAGTCCAAAAAAAAAAGAAAAACCAGGAGAGATTACTTTTTATGGTACCTTGGTAAAACCCTCTGGTTTACGCATGTGACTTATTTTCGTAAGCGAATCACGCCATATAGTCCAGGAAGGGAATCGTTTGACTAGGAACAAATGGCAATAGAAATTATTCTTTCATTGTCCGACTCAGAAAAATGCGCGGATTCCAAATATGCAAAGTTTGCTCATCTAGCTGTTTCACAAATATGTTTTTTTTTTTTTGTTGAGGTTGATTTTGAGGAGTTGAATTTCATGCTTTCATATATAACCTTATAACAATTGAACTTATGTAAAGATTTTTGAATAAGATCATAACGGTCTTGAAAATCAATGTTATTTTAAAGTAAAAATAAAGCTGCCACTCATCTTTTTAGATTGTATGATGAACATATAGAGAAATACAATTAATTATTTTCTTAAGGTTCAGGTTGACTTTGAAGATGTTATATTCATGTTTTCATATGAAGGTGTACAACAACGAAATTAAAGTCTAAAATAGGGTACTAGACCATCGTGATTATAAAAATCCCCTTTATTTGAATGTAAAATTAGAACTTTCATCTAAATATTCCATCAGTTTCATAATCCTTTTGCGACTGACGCGACCTAACAATCCCAGAATGTAAAAATCCTTCGGGCGAATCTAAATCTATCATTACAGTGATAAAACCTGTTCCATCGTGTTTTGCCTTTTCTGGCCAGTCGATTAATGGATAACAGGTCAAAGTTGCGTTCAGTCAGTGAGAGTTGTTTAGCTGATGGTGAAGTTCTCTCTCTCTCTCTCTCTCTCTCTCTCTCTCTCTCTCTCTCTCTCTCTCTCTCTCTCTCTCTCTCTCTGTCTCTCTCTCTCTCTCAATCTTAGAAACATTAAACCAGTTTAAATTTAGCTATATCTTTTTAGGTTGAACGATGAATGTATGGATAACTACTCTTAAACTTTAAATTGTCGATATGAATTGTATATTTTCAAAGAAGAAATAGTAGAAGAGTCGGGAAAGGTCGTTTTGGGAGAGAAAGGTGCAGACCCGGTGAATGAAGCTAGTCGATCAAGGAAGCGTGAAGATGTCACAGCAGTTATTAAGGATCCTGTCCATAAGTCATGCAGGTCTAGCTTCACAAACAAGAAATCTATTGAACAGTACTTGTCATCGTTGTCGCAGGTGAAACAAAGTCTGAGGCGAGAATCTTCCCGTTTATCTGGAAACTTCAACTTCAAATCCGATTCTCGTTTGCTCTACACCAGTTACCTTTGACAGAACGAAGAAGAAGGAAGACAGTTTCAAGGTTAGAACGATAGACTTTGAAAACAAACTAAGAGAGTAGTGTGGGAAGAGAAAGGATGACAGGTCAGGAGCAGTAATGACTAAAATTCTAGCTGACACTGCAAATCTACACGCTGCTGATGTAGTTTACCACAAATCCTGCAACCCAAACTTTTTAACGAAATGCAATATACTCAACGAGTATAGCAGAATTCCTTCACAGTCTGGAAACCTGGTCGACCACAGAACTTGAATCAGAACGAGGCGTTCGAGAAAATTGTCGAGTTTTTTCAGGCTAACGATGATGAGCAACTAACACTGAATGATCTTGTTAGCATGATGAACGAGCTCATGGGCGATTCACAGGATTCTGGATATAGTGAAAGATACATGAAAAAGAAGATGCGAGAGAGATTTGGTGAAAGCGCAGTATTTGCAGAGATAAACGGCAGACAGAACGTCGTTACGCTAAGAGCCACAGCTCATGCCATTCTCCACGAGCATTACTTAAAGCCAAAAAATCTCGACGTGGAACTGGAGAAGGAAGCTATCGTCCGAGCTGCAGCAGCTATAATCAAAAGTGATGCCAAAGGTATTAAACAACAAATGGATGTGTATCCTAATTCTGAAAACCTCGGAGAGATAACAGACAATCTCGAATACCTACCCTCATCTTTGTGGCTCTTTCTCAACACTCTGTTCGTAGGAGACAAAACAGACAGGAAGGTTGCGGCAATAGGTCAGTGCATGTTACAAGCCTCAAATTCATCGAGAAAGTTACAGCACCTGCTTCGTATGTTGAGTCTAAAGTTCTCCCTCCCACCAGTGATGCTTGCAGCTTCCACTCATTTCGAGTTTATTTGCAAGTTGAATCGTGAAAAACCCTGGGATGTAATCTCGACCCAGGCCAGTTCGGTTGGGTAATTAAGAATGGGTTATATTGCCCTATTTTTGGTAAACTCCCAGCTTCCCCCAACTCTCTTCTTGCAGTTTTTCACTGTAACTACAAAACCAACTGCTCAAACACGCAATGTGCTTGCAAAAGAAATAGCATGAAATGCTCCTGGGCCTGTGAAGCATGCATGGGAACCAGTTTTGCGAACTGGAGTACAAATAAGTTTCTTATAGTTGATGATCTTGAAGATAACGATGATCTATGAACATTGATATTTCGTTTTTTTTATAACATTTGTATATTATATAACTGAAAAAGTTGAGAGTGCTTTAATAATTAAATAAACCATCAAAATGGGTGATAGTTGTCATTCTACATTTTAAGACCGGTTTATTTCAGATTCAGCGTGGTTTAACACTAGGTGAGAAAATTCACCCTCCTCCCGCATACTTCCCCTTTAAATATTGATAACCGCTGTTTATCCTTGCAGTTAGAGATCATTTTCTGATTCAGCGTACTTTATTACCCCTAAATACATATTGTTTTTCGTGGTTCTACGCATTTCTGCAAAAGACATATTTCTCCTCCTCGTTATTCACCTCAACCCCAAAAAAACATATTTGTGAAACAGCTAGATGAGCAAACTTCGTATATTTGGAATAAGCACATTTTTCTGAGTCTGGTAGTCAAAGAGTCATTTCTATTGCAATTTGTTCCGGGTTAGGCCCTTTTTTCACACACTTCCTGGACTAATTAGCAAAAGAAAGTAAGTAAGTATGGCAACACTAGACACTCAAGGTCCAAACCGGTGGTGCTGATCTCCGTTTCGTGACCCTTGTTCCAGAAGTCTAATGGGGGGGGGGGCAGCCATCCAGTGCTTTCGCACACCTTTCCCGCTTAGCTTCCCCAGATTTCTCCAGGTACCCATTTAATAATAACTCTTTATTTCCATAATAGCTTATAGCTAGCAGCGGACGTCAAACAACAGGAAAATATAACACATGAGATCAGATAAATAAATATAAAAATAAATAAACTTTTTCACAACTTTTTATAGATTTCCTTTTCAACTAGTTCCTCATTATAGTGGTTCACGAAGTATGGAACAAACGATGATCGGTACCTTTTTGATGCCTTTCGGGGTGGGGGACAAAGGAGTTGGCACGACGAAGTGAGGGCTCCTCTACGTGTTTTTGGCCGACTCATCTGTGATTCCTGGAAATCCGGTAATATTTTCCGATGGACATCAGAGCTTAGGCATTTTTCCCGAAACGCATCGTGAGATCGTGGCGCCTTTCAGATAGTTTCTGAAGCCTCAGTTTCTGCAGGCTGTCCTCATAGGATGTATAATTTGCCCCAAGCATTATTTGGCACGCCTGCTTCTGAATATTTTCAAGCTTTTCGGTTTGGATAGCCGTTAGACCTGGGTGCCAAACGGGAAAAGCATACCCGGTTTGCGGTCGAATATACATACAATATAGACTGCGCATACTAAAAATTCAGATATTGAACCGTGGTTGGTATGTAATGAATTTCAAGTATAGGGAAGAATTTTGGAGGATAGACTGTATATTTGGACCCCAATTCAAGTTTCTTCTTTAAATTACTACTTGAATGTTCATTTTATCTTTAGTTGTAAGTCCAGTGTCTTCTTGGGACGAAATTGCAGATTTTAAAAAGCTAACACGTAGAATATGGCTCTTGGTTTCACTAACTGTAAGCATTACATCTTCAAGATTATGCTTTAGCTGGGAAAATATTGATGAGGTGGTGATTTCCTCTGCTAGGCTCGCTAAGGTGCGGAATGATATGCTTGACAGGTCGTCAGCAAACTTGTAGCGACTTTGTATATGTGCTAGGACGGGGTTAAAAACAATCAAAAAGATCAGTGGTCCTAATTTTGTCCCTTGGGGTGCTCCGCACCATATTTCTTGGAATTCGGATGCTTCATCCTGCGTGAGTGAAACATATTGGTTTCGATTGTGCAGGAAGCTTGCAACCATTCTCACAAGAAACTGTCGAGCACCCATTTCTTTAGCTCGGTTAATAGCTATCAGGTGTTGGATGCTGTCAAACGCCTTTACTATATCGCTGCGAAGGATTTCTGCGTATGTCTCTTCCTTCTCGTGATGTTTCATCAGATCGTCACGAAGACATACAAGATAGTGGGTAGTATTATGTCCAGGCCTGAAACCAAATTACTGAGGGTCTAAATTAGCTTCAATATCTTCATATAGATATTCACAGATAAAGCCTTCAAACACTTTGGAAGGGCACAGGGTTTTTGAAATCGGGCGCAAATCGTTAGGGGAGAGGGTTTTTTTTTATTTTAGGAATGGGAGTTATATAGGCTGTCTTGAAGCAATCCGGGAATGTACCATCTATTAGACATTGATTGAAACAGGAAGCCAAAACATGACTAAGCTCTTCAGAGCAATGAGCTATCAACTCAATAGGAACTTCTAAAGGGTAACTACTCTTTCTGATATCCAGGCGTTTGAGCTTCTCGTATACTTCATGGGGGCGAATGATCGGAATTTGTTCAATGGGTCCATTTTCAGGTAGCTCGTCAAGAGGTGGGTGTGTGCGACAAATATTTGAAAAATGTGTGTTGATCATATCAGCGCTCAGAGGTTCACCATCAGAGCCGTAGATTGTCAGCTGCTTTCGAGTCCGTCCAATAATCTCCTGAACCTTCTGGTGGAATCTAGAGGGGTTAGGCTTCCAAAGCTTCTTAACCACTTGAGCACCAAATTCCTTTTTAGATTTCTTTATTTTGAGACATATGACATTGCGCATTTTTTTTAGCCTCATATTGATATCCCAACTTGTAGAGCTCATTTCTCGATTTGATTAGATCCTTAATCTCTTTAGTCACCCACGGCTTATTTTGTGACTTGACCAGGATTGTCTTTTCGGGAAATATTACTTTATATTCATGGAAAAGCTGAGCAGTGACCTCTTGCATCATATTGTTGCCGTTCTTCATATTGAGGACTTTCGACCAGTTTTTCCTTGCTAGCCACTCTCGGTAACTCTGGAGTTGTTCTTGAGTATGTGGCGGTACTTCACCACTGACTGGGATCTGTCAGGGGGTTTTCTGCTAGGCTTCCATATTACAGTAAGGTGGTCACTCATACCAATAGCGGAGAGAGTGTAGGGGGGGATTAGAGAACTCCTCAATATTGGTAAAGATAAGGTCTAGTACTTTTCACTCGCGTGTTGGGACTTCAACAACTTACGTAAGTGAGAGTGAACTTGAGAGCCAGCTAGCCTTTAAATCATTAAAGTCGCCCAGGATCTGAATGGCAGCGTATGTGTATTGGGATCTTATGTAGTCAACCGAATACTGTAGGTAGAGTACGAGTTCCTTTCGGAACGATGCTCTTGGTGGGTAGTAGACGACACCAAAAATGATTGATGATACTTCTTTTGGTAAGTATCGGGGTTTTGTCCAAAGCCAGAGAACTTAGTGCTCAGGTTTCCTAGGGATAGGCATATTTAGGGCTCGATTCCGAATTGCAGACTTGCAGAGAAACCCAACTCCACCACCATGACTCACAATGGCCCCGTCCTTATTTAATCTGGGGAGTAGATACACATCGTACCCGGAAATAACCGTGCATATGTCAGACGCGGACCAAGTTTCGCACAAGCAAGCCACTTCAATGTCATTTTGTATGAGGGTGGTTTCCAGCTCTTCGACTTTATTCCCAAGAGAGCGGACGTTTGCAAGCAGGATTTTGGGAAATGAATACTTCTGCTTTGTGTGATTACAATCCTTTGTCGTACCGTGTAGAGTTTGGTGTCTTTGGGCATCCATTTGAGCTGAGCGCTGAGTATACTTGGGGTTGTATTTTAAGGTTGTAACAGGTGTTGGTTTTCACTTGTTGAAGGTGACCTTTTTGTTGATTGTAAGGTGGTGGGAGTTGTTCATGGAGTAAAGCTTGATTTATTGGTAGTGGGATTGAGCGGTGGAAATCAAGAATGGGCTGTGTTAGACTAGCGACTTGATGAGCTATGAAAATCGGTTCCTCGCTGGAAAATGGGGAGTAATAATTTGGTGTGCTGGCGGGATAGTTAGTCTGATATCTGGTACGGGCCCGTATGGTATAGCTTGCCATCTTATTGGGGGTGCTGGTAGCCACGGTCTTCGGTAGGAGGGAGGGGGAGCTATAGGATGTATGCTGTTGTCTTTCCTCGGAGGTGCGAGTTTCAACTGCATTAAGGGGACAATTCTCAGTAAACCATCTCCTGTTCTGATATCTTGTTCCCCCACTTCGGATTTTGCAGGGAACCCGTTTTTTGACTGCTTCGGGTGCGTTTTTATCGCCCCATGCAGGCGACGTTTAGCTGGCAGGTGCACTTTAGGACAGTTATTCACGAAGCAAAGACCAGATGAGAACTTTCGGCAAGGTTCTTTGTGTACCAATATACATTGATCGTTGCCACATTTTCCCCTATAGAAATCTGTGCAGATGTGCAGAAAGGGACAATCCACACTGTTTTGGCAAATTCCCCGGAGGTGGAAACGGCATACTAAGGGTTCTTTGATTTGTTCCTTTGGATTTTGGCTTGGGACTCAATCCTTTGGTTTGGGACAATCCACACTGTTTCGGCAAATTCCCCGGAGGTAGAAACGGCATACTAAGGGTTCTTTGATTTGTTCGTTTGGATTTTGGCTCAATTCATCTTGATCAGGAAAGATTTGGGTACTTTGGTTTAGTTGTTTAGGCGTATGGCAGGGACGTTGATAGCAGTTAGTACACTTGAACGAAAAGTACCGGCCCGACGGCTTCTGCAGAGCCAGTACTAGGTCTGCATCTATTGCAGCGCATGCACCGTGCTGCCATCTTTTGCAAGAATGGCATTCAAAGGAGGGGCTTCCCCCAGCTGGTATATCACAGGTGATGCACCTAGAGAGGTCAGGGATTAGCAAAGATTCGGATGGAGGCAAGCCTAAGGCAGGCACGTCATTACTGTTCTGCGTTTTTCTAGCCTCATTTACTTCTTCTGCTATTACTTCAGGAGCGGGTGTTATTGGTGGTTGTGAAACTGGTTCAAGTTTGGGTTTTTCACTATCACCGGGGTTCATAATGGCAAGAGTAGAATACGGGGGCTTAGTGATTACAATAGGACTTTCGGCCGACTTGGAGAGAATACTACCTGCTTGGGGGCGGAGAAGCCCGCTAGATCCCGCTGAATTGGGAATGGAAGTAGTCGTCTTAGTCGGTTTTCCGGTCACTTTCGGAGACGCAACAGTAGCATCATTTTTTGGTTTGCATGGAGGGCAAAGGTATGTGTTCTTTAGTTCTAGAGAGTATTTAACTTTACCGCATGTGAAATGAAACCACTTGTTGCACTTAGTGCATGCTACGCCACCGGTCTTGCTGGTTACATTGGCGGAGCAGATTCCACATGTATCTTTAGTCATGGATTCCACATGATATCAGTATTCGGTGCGATATATCAATATCCAATATCGACCAACGCTAGTCACTGGCACGATTTCCATTAACTCTCTATTGACTTTTCTTTAGTGATTGTACGAGTTGATTCCACTTTCTTAGATTTTCTTATTCTTTTCGATGATTATTTTTTTCTATTCCTCATTTGGTAGGCATGGAAGGGAAAATCCTAGAAAACCAGTTGTTTTTCAATCTTTCATTTTAGAATATCCATCACTAAGGTACAAATCCTCTGACAGAGTTGACTTTGATGATGTAATAGAAGGTTTTGGATCAACATGTTTTTCATTGTCATCATGGATGGTATTCATCATACCTTCTTTACTAAGTATGGCGTCGTACCTAGAGTTATCTTCATCTTCATGTAAATAGAAATCTTGTGAGCCGATTAATTTTGCTGAGTGTTCATAAATATTTGCTCTGCCGTCAATAAACCCCGTATCTCTTTCGTCGTCCGACAAAAATATACATTTTGCTAGTACGGGCAACACTACACAAGTGGGAAACGCTTGTACTATTTCTACTAGAATCAAGGGTGTAAGTGAAGACAACTAGAATGCCGTAACCATTTAATGGAGATCTACACTTACGGGCATAAAAAAATTCGGGGTAACACAAAAGACAACAAAATATTTCCTAACCGTAAAAATCAGATCATTAGCATAAATTGAGAACACAACATCCAAATTTCAACCAAGTGGTTAGTACATTCAAATACAAGCCATTGTAGCTGAGTGGTTAGCGCACTAGACTTGATACCCTTTGTCCGAGAGGACAGGGGTTCGAATCCTGGTGGCGCTGGTTATTTGGGTTTAAACGGAGGTCAGTGGCCTGACTCTGTAAGCTCAGCAACTCGAACCATGCTCTAAATGGGTACCTGGAACCTGGGAAGGTAAATAATAATAGTGTGCGAAAGCACAGAATGGCTCCGCCCCTCTTGCACTTCCTGGCCGAAGGGCCATGAAACGGAGATCAGCACTACCGGTAGGGATTGTAAAATCCAATGCCGTATTCTTTACCTTACTTTTACATCAAAATCCAGGGTTTTGTTAGAAAAAGCTTGACTCAGCTTTTTGTCAGGGGGTGAGGCCGAATTGTTACCAGAATGAGCAAAGTCCATTCATTACTTTCTCCTCTAATCACCATTTTCTAATCACGATTACAAAGCGTGAATACCTCTTATTGGTTGTCGAATCAGGGTGGTAGATATTATAAGATTACAGTCTCAGGATGTCATTTTAGCTGGATTAAGGTGTCAATCTAAAATAGCCTATAGCTATTTTCATTTGGATATTGGTGTCCGCTAACCTCCTACCGGTAGCTCAAGGCCGTATCCAGGGGGGGGGGGGTTACCCGGTTTGAACCCCCCCCCCCCGAATTTTTTGACCAAGTCGAAAATTAGTAAAACCTTAGTAAAAATTAGTCGAAAACCGAGTCAAAAATTAGTAACCCCCCCCCCCCCGAACAAAAATCCTGGATCCGCTCTTGCGGTAGCTATACACTTACAATGCAAAAATCACGCAAAAACAACAACCCATGAGCGTTGGCTTAATAAAGAGCTATGTAGTGAAATGAACAAAGATTGTCCCTTTTTTCTCCAGCGGGTTCGCATGGAAAGTGCTAGAAACTTCCAAACAGGCCTTCCATCGACAATTGAAATATCTAGGGTTTTAATCTTTTTAGTCTTTTTAAGAGCCGAAGGTTATTGGGAGCGACCAGTCCCTTCTCATGCCTCAGGTAACTCCGTATCTCCACATGACATGGGAATGAAATTTCAGGACAGACCAGGGGTGGGCAAACATTTTCGGAGGGGCTACATTGTAAACATTATTGCTAACGATGGCTTTATTTACTAGCCTAGATAACATACTTTAGTTATAACTTACAACAGAATATAACTTAAACATGAATGCAGCCATGGCTGCAACCTAGTAAAGAGCAATGCACGACCCATAGTAACCAGAAATTCAAAAAAAGAGGTTTTGGTTACAGCAATAGCTGCAACCTAATAAACAGCAGCCAACAGTGACCAAACGTTTTCAAACACATTTTGGAAAATAATAGAATAAATCTGGTTAAATTTCATGTTTTGGGGTATAATAACAAAGGGTTTAATTGTATAAATGATCATGATACATTCTAAAACTAACAACATAAATTAGCTGTCAGTATGTAGGAACAAAGAATAAAGTTTTCGAAGAACACAAAATATTTTGAAACTATAAAGAACATTTCATCATTTTGCTTTATCTTTGTTTAAATTCAAACAATTCTTTTTTTGGTACGGCTAAATGGTACATTACCTTATTTAAAAAAAACTTCAATGATTAATTTAAACCATTAAAACATTTTTCCACCTGTTTTTTTTAGAGCTATCATTTTTTCTCTATTTAGTCATTCAAAGCTGAGCTGAGGCGAAAACAAATCCTATTTTCAAAAAATAGGATTTTTTTGAAAATAGGCCCACTTTCCCTAATATTACAGGAGAGCTAATTAAAAATAAAAACGCACAATGAAAGAATATTTCTCACAAATCAGAATTTAAGAAACTTGTCACTTTAAAGACCGATCCATAATTAATATTTCAACCGGAATTCAATGAAAATGTCAAAATTGCTGAATTGTTCGTTACTTCAAAGATAAGGACTTATGTCCTTTTAGAACAATTTGTAACTCGATCAGAATTAAAGATAAGTCCATTTAAAATAGATCAATGGTTAGAACTCTTCGATTTCTTTTGAACCATATGCTTAACTAGTTTTCAGAAAAAAGTGGACTTACACCATTTTGCAAAAAGCTACGGATATGTTCCCAAAAAAGTGGACTTATGCCGTTTTTGCAAAAAGCCACGGATATGCTCCCAACTATAGCAAGTCATCTTATCTTTTGTCATATTTCTGTTAGAGAAACAAAAAATGTTATATTAACTTTCAAGCTGTTCCGATTTGTATAATGAGTTACAATACACAATTCATAACATCATATTAATTTACATTGCAATGCTAACACTTCTCAAGAACTAAGAAAGTCATGTCTGAGAAATTAATTTTAGCTTTGTCAACTCTAGTTACTTTTTCATCGTTGCATAAGTACCACTCTCCCTCTAGGGTCCTTCTGTAAGCATAATAATGACCACCGTTTTTGGATCCACTATGAACGACTATGGAACATGCGCGGTAGAGTTCCTCTGATATTGGTAGATTATAGTAATAATGAGCCAGATCAGACTCAGGTGTCTTCATCAGGTAAACCTTGTCCGGACAAAATTCTATAATTTTTCTATTTATTTTTCTCGATAATGCTCTTCTGTCCAGATTTAGTACAAGAAATTTAGCGGTGTGAGTGAATATGGTAAAAAGTCTACACTTGTGGCCATTTGGACATCTTTGGACATTATCTTTTGCTAGTTGAAATGGGTATAAAACATCATAAAATGGTATGTCTTTCGTTTCAATGATCTCTTCGTCGGCACGTGCATGAGGGTTTAGGACTCCAGGAACAGGAAAATAACATACTTCTATATCATCTAGATTGGAGTTATTGGGGTTATCAATTTGACTCCATTTACACACCGAACAAGCTAAGTACTTCTTGACTTTGTAACGGAATAGATCACGCAGGGGACTCTCAGTTTCATTTCCAGAATTTTCATTCTTTATGGTCGCTAAAAGTATTTCCCAGAACTCACAAAGTGACTGCTGACGACGTTCTGAAAATCCATACTCTGCAGGTAGTAAAGATCTCAAAACTGTCGCGCTTTCGGTATAACTTGGCGACCAAAAAATTCTCTGCAACTCTTTAACAACATTTCCTTTTAGTCCTACTAATTTCTGAAAAAATGCTCCTTGTAGACTAAAAAGGCACTGAAGTGCTGCATTGGCATAGCATGAAACACCATCGTTATTGTTTAATCCTTTCAAACCAACAATATCCCTTTGCTCTGACAGGGTTGACGTTGCTAATGTAATACAACGTTTTGAATCATTGTGTAACTTAATGTCATCAGGGAAAGTGAATTGCGCGATGCTTCCTCTACTAATCCCGACGTAAGATTTATCTTCATCTTCCGATAAACAGAGATCCTGTGCGACAATATCTTCGTCTTCAGAAAAATAGAGATCATTGGTATAGCATGAAACACCACCGTTATTCTTTAATCCTTTCAAACCAACAATATCCCTTTGCTCTGACAGGGCTGACGTTGCTAATGTAATACAACGTTTTGAATCATTATGTAATTTAATTTCATCAGGGAAAGTGAATTGCGCGATGCGTCTTCTACTAATCCCGACGTAAGATTTATCTTCATCTTCCGATAAATAGAGATCCTGTGCGATAATATCTTCGTCTTCAGAAAAATAGAGATCATTGGTATAGCATGAAACACCACCGTTATTCTTTAATCCTTTCAAACCAACAATATCCCTTTGCTCTGACAGGGCTGACGTTGCTAATGTAATACAACGTTTTGAACCATTATGTAATTTAATTTCATCAGGGAAAGTGAATTGCGCGATGCGTTTTCTGTTAATCCCGACGGAAGAGGGATCCATATATTTATCGTCATCTTCAGATAAATAGAGATCTTGTGCAACAGATCTCTTGTAGATCTTTTGTAGATCTTGTGCAACAAGATCTCTATTCATTTTCTCAAGTTCACGGCGTTTTCTCAAGTTCGCTACCACTTTTGAATACTGTCCTGGATTCACTGGCTTTGTAGGTTTTCTAACACATGGATCACCATGAACATAACCATGATCTTCTAATTCTCTCAGTCTGACAATTATAAAGTCGGCTCTACTTTTCGAAAATAATGACTTCAGTTTTTGTGTATGTAACTCCATATTAACTTTAGCTTTTGTAGTTTTACCAGTTACTTTTACTGGAAATGACATCACTTCCCCTGACCTCTTCCTTCTCTTTGTTGATTTATTTTTTCTTCTTCCCTTTTTGATGGGCGTGGGAGAGGTAACCACAGAAAGACCAGTTATTTCTCCACCTTCCACTTTAGAATTTTCATCATTGAGGTACAAAACCTCTGACACGGCTGATGTTGCTAATGTAATGCAACGTTTTGAATCCACGTATTTCTCATTTTCTGCTACAATGGGTGACACTGTACAAGTGGATACTAACATCTTCTAAGTTAGTGTGTTTGTCATAAACTAACCTGTTTCAGGATGTGACGTGTTGTTTATAGCCTAGATGACGTCACTTTCTATTAGAGACACCCCCTTAATAGTAGGGTATGACGTCATTCCCTATTGATAGCATTCTATTTATTGGATAGGTGAGGATATTCGCATTCTGAGCCCGCTTCTGTGTCAGTAAACTTGAGTTACAAATATGACGTCATAGAAGGTTCGAGTTACCGATAGTATTGAAATGAAAAAAAAAGGTTCCATGTATTTTTATTTGGTCACCTCATTGCTTATTCAATCCACTGGCTAAATCAAATGTTCTAGCGCCGTTTTTTACGGGGCGTTTAAAGACCTTGTTTTTTAAAAGATTTGGTGTTTACTTACTTTCATACTGTCTTTAATATTAACTTCAGTTATATTTGGAATCACCTTCAGCTGCAGCTAATTTTTCATCAGAATTCGACATTAAAAAAGAAAGAAAGAAATGAATATGAAGATGTCAAACGGGTTTATGGCCAGTAAATGAAAACAAAGAGAACAAAAAAAGAAATGAATATTTCGCCCGTATACAACAAGCCTTCTTCAGCGTAAAAAAAAAATCTAGAAACTAAGACTAAAAAAATATAACTAATATATATATATATAACTGAAATAGACCAACTAAAATATATAATATACAGTTAATAACATATTGGTAGCTACTCGTTTTCATGAAGGTAGCTGGCAATTGTATATGTGAGTAATTATATATAATGTATTTTAGTTAGACTATTTTAGTTTTATGTATATTCTTTAGTTATATTTTTTAGTTTCTAGTTTTTTTTTCTACGTTGAAGACGCCTTGTTGTATACGGTCAAAATATTCGTTTGATTTTTTGTTCATTTTGTTTTCATTTACTAGCCATAGACCCGTTTGTCGTATTTATATTCTTTTATTTGTTTTGTCATGGCTGGCCAGTTTGGGTTTAGATCTTTTATTCGACATTAAAGTTTCGTTACGCTGTTCGTCCCCTGGTATTTTATAATCTGAATACACTGGAGCTCATGAGGTAACTTCACCTTCCATTAACTTTCCCCTCTTGATCCTGTGCAAGTCATGCCACGCCTGTTAATACAGCTGTCGCTGATCATCCTTGCCACCTCAAAGCTTGAGGTGGCCTTGCCAACATTTTATTTTATCCGCTACCTAATCGTCATATTTAAAAGTAGTTTAATCGACACAGTTCAAGAACCAATTTTTCATTCCGAATATTTTCTCGTTTTAATGTTGTGACAGATTAAGAAACAATTTATGCAAAAAATTGTGTTAAGTGTCGACACGACACACAGTCAGAATGTTGCTCCCTTAACTGAAGTTAGCAGCTGTTTTGTAGATTAATCTCTGAACCTCCCTTCATTTAATACAAACCTGAATAAGGGTGTTACATGGTAATATCTCCACTTTTACAGCTGAAGAATGTTTTTGGCAGGATCCCATGGGAGGCACAAAATCTGAGAATTCTCTTACTGAAATTCCCCTATCTCTATATTTAGTCTTCTTTTTCTTCTACACGTAAACAACTTATAATTTGCAACTTATTGGTAGAAACTAATGTTTATAGTACCTATTTTTGGTTTATGCCTTTAATATTGGTGCTAGGGGGTGAAAGAACCCCGCCATTGCGACAATTTTTTTCTATATAGTATAAATATTGCATTCACATGTATACACCGCAGAAGTCGAAAGGATGAGGGGGGGACATCATGAGCCTTTCCGGGAAGTTTCTTGCAGGATCGAGATGGCAATTGCTACCAGATTTTTTTCAGCGAGTTTAAACGATAATTTTTCTCATCTCCTATTTATATACAAGGTCTAATCTCTTTATTTCCCAGGGAACGTCAAACCTGGCGTTCATGAGGAATATTTTATAATTTAGGATAGGTGGAGGTGGTCACTCTACCACCAGTAGACAAAATGACTGCGCAATATAGATCAGGTTTCCGACTGGTACAACTGATTATACTTTCGTTTTAATATACTTTAATATATGAGTTAAAATTATGCATAAAAAGCTCCTTTGTATTCTTATGACCCTCCCCCCTGTCTAAGAGGGTTATGCCACATGTTGGAATAACAACAGTTAGTAGCGCATCAGTCTTAAAGAAATATGAAGAAGTAATCTTCTCGAGTCTAGATTACTGTTAGGAATCCAAAATTTCTTTTTGCTGGAACGATGCTGGAGACATCTTGGTTATCCCCAAGATGTCTTTGGAATCGTTCCAGCAAAAGAAATAAAAAGAAATATAGTTAGACTAAGTTTTGACAAGAATCAGGTCAAAGTTTTGGTTTAGAGACAGGTCAGAATTAGGTAAGGACAGGTTTAGAGACATCTTTGTCATCCCCAAGATGTCTTTGGAATCGTTCCAGCAAAAGAAATAAAAAGAAATATAGTTAGGCTAAGTTTTGACAAGAATCAGGTCAAAGTTTTGGTTTAGAGACAGGTCAGAATTAGGTAAGGACAGGTTTAGAGACATCTTGGTCATCCCCAAGATGTCTTTGGAATCGTTCCACCAAAAGAAATAAAAAGAAATATAGTTAGGCTAAGTTTTGACAAGAATCAGGTCAAAGTTTTGGTTTAGAGACAGGTCAGAATTAGGTAAGGACAGGTTTAGAGACATCTTGGTCATCCCCAAGATGTCTTTGGAATCGTTCGAGCAAAAGAAATAAAAAGAAATATAGTTAGGCTAAGTTTTGACAGGAATCAGGTCAAAGTTTTGGTTTAGAGACAGGTCAGAATTAGGTAAGGACAGGTTTAGAGACATCTTGGTCATCCCCAAGATGTCTTTGGAATCGTTCCAGCAAAAGAAATAAAAAGAAATATAGTTAGGCTAAGTTTTGACAAGAATCAGGTCAAAGTTTTGGTTTAGACAGGTCAGAATTAGGTAAGGACAGGTTTAGAGACATCTTGGTCATCCCCAAGATGTCTTTGGAATCGTTCCAGCAAAAGAAATAAAAAGAAATATAGTTAGGCTAAGTTTTGACAAGAATCAGGTCAAAGTTTTGGTTTAGAGACAGGTCAGACTGAGGTAATGACAGGGTTAGAGACATCTTGGTCATCCCCAAGATGTCTTTGGAATCGTTCCAGCAAAAGAAATAAAAAGAAATATAGTTAGGCTAAGTTTTGACAAGAATCAGGTCAAAGTTTTGGTTTAGAGACAGGTCAGAATTAGGTAATGACAGGTTTAGAGACATCTTGGTCATCCCCAAGATGTCTTTGGAATCGTTCCAGCAAAAGAAATAAAAAGAAATATAGTTAGGCTAAGTTTTGACAAGAATCAGGTCAAAGTTTTGGTTTAGAGACAGGTCAGAATTAGGTAAGGACAGGTTTAGAGACATCTTGGTCATCCCCAAGATGTCTTTGGAATCGTTCCAGCAAAAGAAATAAAAAGAAATATAGTTAGGCTAAGTTTTGACAAGAATCAGGTCAAAGTTTTGGTTTAGAGACAGGTCAGAATTAGGTAATGACAGGTTTAGAGACATCTTGGTCATCCCCAAGATGTCTTTGGAATCGTTCCAGCAAAAGAAATAAAAAGAAATATAGTTAGGCTAAGTTTTGAGAAGAATCAGGTCAAAGTTTTGGTTTAGAGACAGGTCAGAATGAGGTAAGGAAAGGTTTAGAGACATCTTGGTCATCCCCAAGATGTCTTCGGAATCGTTCCAGCAAAATAAATAAAAAGAAATATAGTTAGGCTAAGTTTTGACAAGAATCAGGTCAAAGTTTTGGTTTAGAGACAGGTCAAAATTGGTATCTTGGGTATAACCAAGATGTCTCCACAGTCGTTCTAGCAAAAGAAATAGAAAAAAAAGCCAGGTTAGATTTTGATGATTATTAGGTCAAAGTCCAGACGGTCAATGTCAAATCACAAGTTTTGATAGCGAAAGATAAATCACAAAAATCAGATTTTTTAGGCGACTCTAAATATATAAATTTATTACGTTATAAGCTACTCAGAAAAAGTTGCCAGCATGAAACTGTTGCCCAAGTTTTCAAAAAAGGGAGAAAACAACCCCAAAGGGCGAGTTGTCTTGATGAAAATTACACCATCAAATTCAGCACACTAGAGAATCATACTGCAGAGGTTTCTTTTAAAATGCAGTATTTTGTCTACGTACCAAGAAAGATGGTTTAGAATATACCAGTATTCACGGCCAAGTTTGGGACCACGGTATTGCGCCTTTAGAAGACCGTGGCACAGAAAGAATTATAAAAATTTGTGTTCTGTTTGTTTGTTTCTTCTGGTGTGACTGAACCTAATCAACGGACATAGAATATCAGAAGAAAGCTCATTCAAACGGAATTTGTAAGTTCTACTGCCGTTTCTAAGTTGACAAACATAGAAGAAGAAGAAGAGCATCAGAAAAAAAACATTCAAACGGAATTTGTCAGTTCTACTGCCAATCTCGAGTTGACAAACATAGAAGAAGTTAGGTTGGGACTAGAAGTTAGGGAAGGGGGAGAGGGTTAAATCTCTACTCCCTCTTCATTTTCCGGGAATATTTTTGAACTAAGCCAGTAGCATTTGTGCGGCGGGTTGATAGGTCCCCTCTTATTGCAAAAAGATGTATTTCTGTGACATTAGAGATTATACTCTTATCCTTTTCGAAACGAAACCTGAAGAGGGGGATTGGAAAGAGGTGTAAACCAGAGAGCTTACCGAGGGGAAGGACAAGCGTTATCAAGAGCTTTTTTCAATCTAGATTTAAATGAGAAAGTTTTTCATTTTCACATTTATTGACCCAAATATCATGTCGTTTCCTAGGGGGGCATTGCTCCCTGAACCCCTTGGCAGCTTCCATTGGGGATATCCCGAAAAAGAAACATTCGTTCGATTTGTGTTTGTGAAGGGAGAAGATGTGGGGTAAACAAATAAGTGCCTCCGATCCGCCTAAAAGTTTTGGAATTATTATCCCAAGTGGATATTTGAATCTATTCAAGGTGAAGCTAGCTCAAAAGACAGTATATTTATCCAGGCCATCAAAATAGTCATCTGCAATAGGCATATCCCAAGAACAAGTAGGGGGACCGAAAAAAGGCTTTCAAGGGCGCTTAGGAGGGCAGGCGGGGGGACTCAGCATATTCAAGAAAGAAATAAGACTTCACAAATATTTTTGTACCCTAATTACTGTTTCATTCGAAAAAAGACACGACTGTTTCTTAATGTTTCGATATCCTATATCCAAGGCCATATTCAGGAGAGGGGTTAGAGGGTTTGAACCTCCTCCCCCGGAATGTTTGTTCGACTCGTAAAAACATAATAAAAATGTATAAAAACACGTTTTTAAGCGTTTTTTAAAGTTTTTGTACCCTCCACCCCAAACAATCACCCCCCCCCCCCCGCGCAAACTTTAAAAACCGAGAAATATTACCTTTATAAATGGGTAGCAGGGATGCAACTCTTTTTCTTTCCTTTTTTTTCTCCATCGTAGGGCAGAACCAAGGTAGAAAGTCATGGAATAAGGGTAATTCAAATAGTCTATGGGTTTCTAAGAGTGATTTGGAGGAAATTGGAGACCCCAAATAAAAGATTTACAAAGATTTATGACTGACCATGTCCACAGGACTTTGATGACAAATGGGCAACTGAGATTGTTCTTATCATACGAGCTTTGCCTACTGAAATTGCAATGGGGATGATCGAGATTTTTGGGTTGACTCAGAACGGACAATAACCACTGCAGTTGTATGCCAAACGGAGGCTGAATTTACCGGGACTCACAGTTGAACAAGTGACCTAAGCCTAATAAGCTCGCCCGCTTAGAGTCTCAGGCGGGCTACCATGTTTAAGGATTGACACATGACCCACAAGTCCCCTGAACTCACAGGTGAACGGTGAGACCTATAGTTTCCCAAGTGTTTGGTTAAACGGCACGGGTAAACGCCGGGAGTAACTATGACCCTCTTATTGGATAAATACTTGTGTGTGTCTCCCTCTTTTTTTATTTCCAAGAGCTGTCTCGAACTAGCGGTCATAAAATATTAAGAGAGGGTTCATTTGAACGGAAATAAAAAAATCCACTACCCTTTTAAGCACCAAAAGAAATCGCACCGCAGCATTTGCCATTATGTACCACAAAACCTCAATTTTGTCCAATTAGGGCCAAAATGCCAGGGGCTGCATACTCCAAGAAAAATTATCAAATTTTCAAAGTCAACAACCCTAAACCCAAGAATTTGAGCCCCAAATCCCCCCCGCCTCCCTGCTCATCTTTAGAAAAACGAGGTATTTAGCGAAAAAAGAAACTTGTCTATATTGAGAATTAGAAGATATCAATCTATCTTATACAATACCGTTAAACATGCTGTTGGCAATAGCTCCACAAGGGACAATTTTCCTACCATCAGACGTTTGATGAAATGGAGCGCAGTCTGAGGAAACATCACCCAAACTTCCAAGAAGCTGAAAATCATCACGTGATTTTACGTACCGACGGTGATTTTGGAAAAAATTTGTAAGTCCATAGTACATAAACACTTGTCCCTGAAAAAAGGGAAAAATTTAGAATCAGCCTTAGGGAGAAGAATCAACGACTGTTGCAATTAGCCTTCGGGAAAAATCAAAGGCTGATATGAACAGCCTTTGATAGACTGTCGACATACCATTTTGTACGACCGATCATAGTAAGAAGCTCTTCCAGGATTGTATCCAGGTTTTTTTCGGGGGTGGGGGGGGGCAAAAACTTAAAAAACATCAACATTTGTTTATATTCATTTTTATTACGTTTTTACGAGTCGGAGAAATATTTCGAGGGGCGGGGGTCGAACCCCCTAGCCCCCTGGCTACGGCCCTTCAATTCCAATAGGATCCTAAGTTCCCCAGCCACTACTATTTTAAAATTTTTTTTTTTTAACACGGATATTCCCACGCCACTGAATTGGAAGAACCCCTTACTACTCCGATCGTCCAAATGAATAAACGTCAGGATGTGAAGGGTTAGCAGAGTCACAAAGAAAATTATTAATTAACATGTCTTAATTATTAACTTCTAATACTTGATGTTTTAACTAACTTGAATACTTGATTTACTCTTGGTGGCACACCGGCCAAGATACTTTAAGGGGACCTTGGCCACTGGAAATGCGCAGGAGGAAGTTCCGATATTTTATTTTGTGTGGAATGCCCTCCTCCTCCTCAGTTACATTTTAGAAATAATTAATCAAAAGACTAATATAACTCCTAGGTCAAAGGATACCGGTAGTTCCTAGACACTGGTGAGCCGAGAAATTTTGGAACGAGAATTTTGGCAGCGATAATTTAAACATTTTGTTGTATGATGTAAATTCTTTATTTAAATTTATTTATGAAATTATTTTTTATGAATCTTATTTTATATCATTATGTTATTTTTATGCTAATTTTGTTTATTATGTTAATTTTATATTATTTCATTAATGTTTAATCATTTATAAATTTGATTTTTTTTTCATAAATTAATCGAAAGACTAATATAACTCCTAGGTCTTAGGATACCGGTAGTTTCAGTACAATGACGAACTGAGAACTTTTGGATCCTGAGTATAGGCACCGATAATTTAAACATTTTGTTATGTAACGCAAATTCTTTATTTGAATTTACTTATGAATTTTAAGTCATTACGTTAATTTTATTTTAATTTTGTTTATTATGTTAATTTTATATTATTTCATTAATTTTATAATTATTAATGAATTATTGATTTTTTTTTAATTATAATTTGAATTATAATTATAAATTATAAATTTTGAATTTTATTGATTTTTTATTGAATTATAATTATTGATTTTTTTTAGTTTGGATAAATTTATAATGTGTTTAATTTATATTACATATTATTTTTCCGCAATTACAGGAGCGTGAAAAAAAAAATTCGCCTCATGTTATTTACCTTTTTTGTTATTGTCATTAAATTTCTTATTAAGATTTGACATGCAATTTGTAGGTTATTTTTACGCTACCGTTCTGTTATGCTTGTTATATTACTTACTGGTGTTACTAACGGTCAGGTCCTTGTGTGTAAATTTAATTGTCATTAATTTCTTATTAAGATTTGACATGCAATTTGTAGGTTATTTTTACGCTACCGTTCTGTTATGCTTGTTATATTACTTACTGGTGTTACTAACAGTCAGGTCCTTGTGTGTAAATTTAATTGTCATTAAATTTCTTATTAAGATTTGACATGCAATTTGTAGGTTATTTTTACGCTACCGTTCTGTTATGCTTGTTATATTACTTACTGGTGTTACTAACGATCAGGTCCTTGTGTGTAAATTTAATTGTCATTAAATTTCTTATTAAGACTTGACATGCAATTTGTAGGTTATTTTTACGCTACCGTTCTGTTATGCTTGTTATATTACTTACTGGTGTTACTAACGATCAGGTCCTTGTGTGTAAATTTAATTGTCATTAAATTTCTTATTAAGATTTGACATGCAATTTGTAGGTTATTTTTACGCTACCGTTCTGTTATGCTTGTTATATCACTTACTGGTGTTACTAACGTTCAGGTCCTTGTGTGTAAATTTAATTGTCATTAAATTTCTTATTAAGATTTGACATGCAATTTGTAGGTTATTTTTACGCTACCGTTCTGTTATGCTTGTTATATTACTTACTGGTGTTACTAACGGTCAGGTCCTTGTGCATAAATTTAATTGTCGATAAATTTCTTATTAAGATTTGACATGCAATTTGTAGGTTATTTTTACGCTACCGTTCTGTTATGCTTGTTATATTACTTACTGGTGTTACTAACGATCATGTTCTTGTGTGTAAATTTAATTGTCGTTAAATCTCTTATTAAGATTTGACATGCAATTTGTAGGTTATTTTTACGCTACCGTTCTGTTATGCTTGTTATATTACTTACTGGTGTTACTAACGCTCAGGTCCTTGTGTGTAAATTTAATTGTCATTAAATTTCTTATTAAGATTTGACATGCAATTTGTAGGTTATTTTTACGCTACCGTTCTGTTATGCTTGTTATATTACTTACTGTTGTTACTAACAGTCAGGTCCTTGTGTGTAAATTTAATTGTCATTCAATTTCTTATTAAGATTTGACATGCAATTTGTAGGTTATTTTTACGCTACCGTTCTGTTATGCTTGTTATATTACTTACTGGTGTTACTAACGATCAGGTCCTTGTGTGTAAATTTAATTGTCATTCAATTTCTTATTAAGATTTGACATGCAATTTGTAGGTTATTTTTACGCTACCGTTCTGTTATGCTTGTTATATTACTTACTGGTGTTACTAACGTTCAGGTCCTTGTGTGTAAATTTAATTGTCATTAAATTTCTTATTAAGATTTGACATGCAATTTGTAGGTTATTTTTACGCTACCGTTCTGTTATGCTTGTTATATTACTTACTGGTGTTACTAACGGTCAGGTCCTTGTGTGTAAATTTAATAGTCATTAAATTTCTTATTAAGATTTGACAAGCAATTTGTAGGTTATTTTTAAGCTACCGTTCTGTTATGCTTGTTATATTACTTACTGATGTTACTAACGATCAGGTCCTTGTGTGTAAATTTAATTGTCATTAAATTTCTTATTAAGATTTGACATGCAATTTGTAGGTTATTTTTACGCTACCGTTCTGTTATGCTTGTTATATTACTTACTGGTGTTACTAACGGTCAGGTCCTTGTGTGTAAATTTAATTGTCATTCAATTTCTTATTAAGATTTGACATGCAATTTGTAGGTTATTTTTACGCTACCGTTCTGTTATGCTTGTTATATTACTTACTGGTGTTACTAACGATCAGATCATTGTGTGTAAATTTAATTGTCATTAAATTTCTTATTAAGATTTGACATACAATTTGTAGGTTATTTTTGCGCTACCGTTCTGTTATGCTTGTTATATTACTTACTGGTGTTACTAACGATCAGGTCCTTGTGTGTAAATTTAATTGTCATTAAATTTCTTATTAAGATTTGACATGCAATTTGTAGGTTATTTTTCCGCTACCGTTCTGTTATGCTTGTTATATTACTTACTGGTGTTACTAACAAACAGGTTCTTGTGTGTAAATTTTATTGTCATTAAATTTCTTATTAAGATTAGACATGCAATTTGTAGGTTATTTTTACGCTACCGTTCTGTTATGCTTGTTATATTACTTACTGGTGTTACTAACGATCAGGTCCTTGTGTGTAAATTTAATTGTCATTAAATTTCTTATTAAGATTTGACATGCAATTTGTAGGTTATTTTTACGCTAACGTTCTGTTATGCTTGTTATATTACTTACTGGTGTTACTAACGGTCAGGTCCTTGTGTGTAAATTTAATTGTCATTAAATTTCTTATTAAGATTTGACATGCAATTTGTAGGTTATTTTTACGCTACCGTTCTGTTATGCTTGTTATATTACTTAATGGTGTTACTAACGGTCAGGTCCTTGTGTGTAAATTTAATTGTCATTAAATTTCTTATTAAGATTTGACATGCAATTTGTAGGTTATTTTTACGCTACCGCTCTGTTATGCTTGTTATATTACTTACTGGTGTTACTAACGATCAGGTCCTTGTGTGTAAATTTAATTGTCATTAAATTTCTTATTAAGATTTGACATGCAATTTGTAGGTTATTTTTACGCTACCGTTCTGTTATGCTTGTTATATTACTTACTGGTGTTGCTAACGATCAGTTACTTGTGTGTAAATTTAATTGTCTTTAAATTTCTTATTAAGATTTGACATGCAATTTGTAAGTTTTTTTTACGCTACCGTTCTGTTATGCTTGTTATATTACTTACTGGTGTTACTAACGACCAGGTCCTTGTGTGTAAATTTAATTGTCATTAAATTTCTTATTAAGATTTGACATGCAATTTGTAGGTTTTTTTTACGCTACCGTTCTGTTATGCTTGTTATATTACTTACTGGTGTTACTAACGATCAGGCCCTTGTGTGTAAATTTAATTGTCATTAAATTTCTTATTAACATTTGACATGCAAGTTGTAGGTTATTTTTATGCTACCGTTCTGTTATGCTTGTTATATTACTTACTGGTGTTACTAACGGTCAGGTCCTTGTGTGTAACTTTAATTGTCATTAAATTTCTTATTAAGATTTGACATGCAATTTGTAGGTTATTTTTACACTACCGTTCTGTTATGCTTGTTATATTACTTACGGGTATTACTAACGATCAGGTCCTTGTGTGTAAATTTAATTGTCATTAAATTTCTTATTAAGATTTGACATGCAATTTGTAGGTTATTTTTACGCTACCGTTCTGTTATGCTTGTTATATTACTTACTGGTGTTACTAACGATCAGGTCCTTGTGTGTAAATTTAATTGTCATTAAATTTCTTATTAAGATTTGACATGCAATTTGTAGGTTATTTTTACGCTACCGTTCAGTTATGCTTGTTATATTACTTACTGGTGTTACTAACGATCAGGTCCTTGTGTGTAAATTTAATTGTCATTAAATTTCTTATTAAGATTTGACATGCATTTTGTAGGTTATTTTTACGCTACCGTTCTGTTATGCTTGTTATATTACTTACTGGTGTTACTAACGATCAGGTCCTTGTGTGTAAATTTAATTGTCATTAAATTTCTTATTAAGATTTGACATGCAATTTGCAGGTTATTTTTACGCTACCGTTCTGTTATGCTTGTTATATCACTTACTGGTGTTACTAACGTTCAGGTCCTTGTAGTTAAATTTAATTGTCATTAAATTTCTTATTAAGATTTGACATGCAATTTGTAGGTTATTTTTACGCTACCGTTCTGTTATGCTTGTTATATTACTTACTGGTGTTACTAACGATCAGGTCCTTGTGTGTAAATTTAATTGTCATTAAATTTCTTATTAAGATTTGACATGCAATTTGTAGGTTTTTTTTACGCTACCGTTCTGTTATGCTTGTTATATTACTTACTGGTGTTACTAACGATCAGGTCCTTGTGTGTAAATTTAATTGTCATTAAATTTCTTATTAAGATTTGACATGCAATTTGTAGGTTATTTTTACGCTACCGTTCTGTTATGCTTGTTATATTACGGACTGGTGTTACTAACGCTCAGGTCATTGTGTGTAAATTTAATTGTGATTAAATTTCTTATTAAGATTTGACATGCAATTTGTAGGTTATTTTTACGCTACCGTTCTGTTATGCTTGTTATATTACTTACTGGTGTTGCTAACGATCAGGTCCTTGTGTGTAAATTTAATTGTCATTAAATTTCTTATTAAGATTTGACATGCAATTTGTAGGTTATTTTTACGCTACCGTTCTGTTATGCTTGTTATATTACTTACTGGTGTTACTAACGATCAGGTTCTTGTGTGTAAATTTAATTGTCATTAAATTTCTTATTAAGATTTGACATGCAATTTGTAGGTTATTTTTACGCTACCGTTCTGTTATGCTTGTTATATTACTTACTGGTATTACTAACGGTCAGGTCCTTGTGTGTAAATTTAATTGTCATTAAATTTCTTATTAAGATTTGACATGCAATTTATAGGTTATTTTTACGCTACCGTTCTGTTATGCTTGTTATATTACTTACTGGTGTTACTAACGATCAGGTCCTTGGGTGTAAATTTAATTGTCATTAAATTTCTTATTAAGATTTGACATGCAATTTGTAGGTTATTTTTACGCTACCGGTCTGTTATGCTTGTTATATTACTTACTGGTGTTACTAACGATCATGTCATTGTGTGTAAATTTAATTGTCATTAAATTTCTTATTAAGATTTGATATGGAATTTGTAGGTTATTTTTACGCTACCGTTCTGTTATGCTTGTTATATTACTTACTGGTGTTACTAACGATCAGGTCCTTGTGTGTAAATTTAATTGTCATTAAATTTCTTATTAAGATTTGACATGCAATTTGTAGGTTATTTTTACGCTACCGTTCTGTTATGCTTGTTATATTACTTACTGGTGTTACTAACGATCAGGTCCTTGTGTGTAAATTTAATTGACATTACATTTCTTATTAAGATTTGACATGCAATTTGTAGGTTATTTTTACGCTACCGTTCTGTTATGCTTGTTATATTACTTACTGGTGTTACTAACGTTCAGGTCCTTGTGTGTAAATTTAATTGTCATTAAATTTCTTATTAAGATTTGACATGCAATTTGTAGGTTATTTTTACGCTACCGTTCTGCTATGCTTGTTATATTACTTACTGGTGTTACTAACGATCAGGTCCTTGTGTGTAAATTCAATTGTTATTAAATTTCTTATTAAGATTTGACATGCAATTTGTAGGTTATTTTTACGCTACCGTTCTGCTATGCTTGTTATATTACTTACTGGTGTTACTAACGATCAGGTCCTTGTGTGTAAATTCAATTGTTATTAAATTTCTTATTAAGATTTGACATGCAATTTGTAGGTTATTTTTACGCTACCGTTCAGTTATGCTTGTTATATTACTTACTGGTGTTACTAACGATCAGGTCCTTTTGTGTAAATTTAATTGTCATTAAATTTCTTATTAAGTTTTGACATGCAATTTGTAGGTTATTTTTACGCTACCGTTCTGTTATGCTTGTTATATTACTTACTGGTGTTACTAACGATCCGGTCCTTGTGTGTAAATTTAATTGTCATTAAATTTCTTATTAAGATTTAACATGCAATTTCTAGGTTATTTTTACGCTACCGTTCTGTTATGCTTGTTATATTACTTACTGGTGTTACTAACGATCAGGTCCTTGTGTGTAAATTTAATTGTCATTAAATTTCTTATTAAAATTTGACATGCAATTTGTAGGTTATTTTTACGCTACCGTTCTGTTATGCTTGTTATATTACTTACTGGTGTTACTAACGACCAGGTCCTTGTGTGTAAATTTAATTGTCATTAAATTTCTTATTAAGATTTGACATGCAATTTGTAGGTTTTTTTTACGCTACCGTTCTGTTATGCTTGTTATATTACTTACTGGTGTTACTAACGACCAGGTCCTTGTGTGTAAATTTAATTGTCATTCAATTTCTTATTAAGATTTGACATGCAATTTGTAGGTTATTTTTACGCTACCGTTCTGTTATGCTTGTTATATTACTTACTGGTGTTACTAACGATCAGATCCTTGTGTGTAAATTTAATTGTCATTAAATTTCTTATTAAGATTTGACATGCAATTTGTAGGTTATTTTTACGCTACCGTTCTGTTATGGTTGTTATATTACTTACTGGTGTTACTAAAGATCAGGTCCTTGGGTGTAAATTTAATTGTCATTAAATTTCTTATTAAGATTTTACATGCAATTTGTAGGTTATTTTTACGCTACCGTTCTGTTATGCTTGTTATATTACTTACTGGTGTTACTAACGATCAGGTCCTTGTGTGTAAATTTAATTGTCATTAAATTTCTTATTAAGATTTGACATGCAATTTGTAGGTTATTTTTACGCTAGCGTTCTGTTATGCTTGTTATATTACTTACTGGTGTTACTAACGATCAGGCTCCTTGTGTGTAAATTTAATTGTCATTAAATTTCTTATTAAGATTTGACATGCAATTTGTAGGTTATTTTTACGCTACCGTTCTGTTATGCTTGTTATATTACTTACTGGTGTTACTAACGATCAGGTCCTTGTGTGTAAATTTAATTGTCATTACATTTCTTATTAAGATTTGACATGCAATTTGTAGGTTATTTTTACGCTACCGTTCTGTTATGCTTGTTATATTACTTACTGGTGTTACTAACGATCAGGTCCTTGTGTGTAAATTTAATTGTCATTAAATTACTTAGTAAGATTTGACATGCAATTTATAGGTTATTTTTACGCTACCGTTCTGTTATGCTTGTTATATTACTTACTGGTGTTACTAACGATCAGGTCCTTGTGTGTAAATTCAATTGTTATTAAATTTCTTATTAAGATTTGACATGCAATTTGTAGGTTATTTTTACGCTACCGTTCTGGTATGCTTGTTATATTACTTACTGGTGTTACTAACGATCAGGTCCTTGTGTGTAAATGTAATTGTCATTAAATTTCTTATTAAGATTTGACATGCAATTCGTAGGTTATTTTTACGCTACCGTTCAGTTATGCTTGTTATATTACTTACTGGTGTTACTAACGATCAGGTCCTTTTGTGTAAATTTAATTGTCATTAAATTTCTTATTAAGGTTTGACATGCAATTTGTAGGTTATTTTTACGCTACCGCTCTGTTATGCTTGTTAAATTACTTACTGGTGTTACTAACGATCAGGTCCTTGTGTGTAAATTTAATTGTCATTAAATTTCTTATTAAGATTTAACATGCAATTTGTAGGTTATTTTTACGCTACCGTTCTGTTATGCTTGTTATATTACTTACTGGTGTTACTAACGATCAGGTCCTTGTGTGTAAATTTAATTGTCATTAAATTTCTTATTAAAATTTGACATGCAATTTGTAGGTTATTTTTACGCTACCGTTCTGTTATGCTTGTTATATTACTTACTGGTGTTACTAACGATCAGGTCCTTGTGTGTAAATTTAATTGTCATTAAATTTCTTATTAAGATTTGACATGCAATTTGTAAGTTTTTTTTACGCTACCGTTCTGTTATGCTTGTTATATTACTTACTGGTGTTACTAACGACCAGGTCCTTGTGTGTAAATTTAATTGTCATTAGATTTCTTATTAAGATTTGACATGCAATTTGTAGGTTATTTTTACGCTACCGTTCTGTTATGCTTGTTATATTACTTACTGGTGTTACTAACGATCAGGTCCTTGTGTGTAAATTTAATTGTCATTAAATTTCTTATTAAGATTTGACATGCAATTTGTAGGTTTTTTTTACGCTACCGTTCTGTTATGCTTGTTATATTACTTACTGGTGTTACTAACGACCAGGCCCTTGTGTGTAAATTTAATTGTCATTAAATTTCTTATTAAGATTTGACATGCAATTTGTAGGTTTTTTTTACGCTACCGTTCTGTTTTGCTTGTTATATTACTTACTGGTGTTACTAACGATCAGGTCCTTGTGTGTAAATTTAATTGTCATTAAATTTCTTATTAAGATTTGACATGCAATTTGTAGGTTATTTTTACGCTACCGTTCTGTTATGCTTGTTATATTACTTACTGGTGTTACTAACTATCAGGTCATTGTGTGTAAATTTAATTGTTATTATATTTCTTATTAAGATTTGACATGCAATTTGTAGGTTATTTTTACGCTACCGTTCTGTTATGCTTGTTATATTACTTACTGGTGTTACTAACGATCAGGTCCTTGGGTGTAAATTTAATTGTCATTAAATTTCTTATTAAGATTTGACATGCATTTTGTAGGTTCTTTTTACGCTACCGTTCTGTTATGCTTGTTATATTACTTACTGGTGTTACTAACGATCAGGTCCTTGTGTGTAAATTTAATTTTCATTAAATTTCTTATTAAGATTTGACATGCAATTTGTAGGTTATTTTTACGCTACCGTTCTGTTATGCTTGTTATATTACTTACTGGTGTTACTAACGATCAGGTCCTTGAGTGTAAATTTAATTGTCATTAAATTTCTTATTAAGATTTGACATGCAATTTGTAGGTTATTTTTACGCTACCGTTCTGTAATGCTTGTTATATTACTTACTGGTGTTACTAACGATCAGGTCCTTGTGTGTAAATTTAATTGTCATTAAATTTCTTATTAAGATTTGACATGCAATTTGTAGGTTATTTTTACGCTACCGTTCTGTTATGCTTGTTATATTACTTACTGGTGTTAGTAACGATCAGGTCCTTGTGTGTAAATTTAATTGTGATTAAATTTCTTATTATGATTTTACATGCAATTTGTAAGCTATTTTTACGCTACCGTTCTGTTATGCGTGTTATATTACTTACTGGTGTTACTAACGTTCAGGTCCTTGTGTGTAAATTTAATTGTCATTAAATTTCTTATTAAGATTTGACATGCAATTTGTAGGTTATTTTTACGCTACCGTTCTGTTATGGTTGTTATATTACTTACTGGTGTTACTAACGATCAGGTCCTTGGGTGTAAATTTAATTGTCATTAAATTTCTTATTAAGATTTGACATGCACTTTGTAGGTTATTTTTACGCTACCGTTCTGTTATGCTTGTTATATTACTTACTGGTGTTACTAACGATCAGGTCCTTGTGTGTAAATTTAATTGTCATTATATTTCTTATTAAGATTTGACATGCAATTTGTAGGTTATTTTTACGCTACCGTTCTGTTATGCTTGTTATATTACTTACTGGTGTTACTAACGATCAGGTCCTTGTGTGTAAATTTAATTGTCATTAAATTACTTAGTAAGATTTGACATGCAATTTATAGGTTATTTTTACGCTACCGTTCTGTTATGCTTGTTATATTACTTACTGGTGTTACTAACGATCAGGTCCTTGTGTGTAAATTCAATTGTTATTAAATTTCTTATTAAGATTTGACATGCAATTTGTAGGTAATTTTTACGCTACCGTTCTGATATGCTTGTTATATTACTTACTGGTGTTACTAACGATCAGGTCCTTGTGTGTAAATGTAATTGTCATTAAATTTCTTATTAAGATTTGACATGCAATTCGTAGGTTATTTTTACGCTACCGTTCAGTTATGCTTGTTATATTACTTACTGGTGTTACTAACGATCAGGTCCTTTTGTGTAAATTTAATTGTCATTAAATTTCTTATTAAGGTTTGACATGCAATTTGTAGGTTATTTTTACGCTACCGCTCTGTTATGCTTGTTAAATTACTTACTGGTGTTACTAACGATCAGGTCCTTGTGTGTAAATTTAATTGTCATTAAATTTCTTATTAAGATTTAACATGCAATTTGTAGGTTATTTTTACGCTACCGTTCTGTTATGCTTGTTATATTACTTACTGGTGTTACTAACGATCAGGTCCTTGTGTGTAAATTTAATTGTCATTAAATTTCTTATTAAAATTTGACATGCAATTTGTAGGTTATTTTTACGCTACCGTTCTGTTATGCTTGTTATATTACTTACTGGTGTTACTAACGATCAGGTCCTGGTGTGTAAATTTAATTGTCATTAAATTTCTTATTAAGATTTGACATGCAATTTGTAAGTTTTTTTTACGCTACCGTTCTGTTATGCTTGTTATATTACTTACTGGTGTTACTAACGACCAGGTCCTTGTGTGTAAATTTAATTGTCATTAGATTTCTTATTAAGATTTGACATGCAATTTGTAGGTTATTTTTACGCTACCGTTCTGTTATGCTTGTTATATTACTTACTGGTGTTACTAACGGTCAGGCCCTTGTGTGTAAATTTAATTGTCAATAAATTTCTTATTAAGATTTGACATGCAATTTGTAGGTTATTTTTACGCTACCGTTCTGTTATGCTTGTTATATTACTTACTGGTGTTACTAACGATCAGGCCCTTGTGTGTAAATTTAATTGTCATTAAATTTCTTATTAAGATTTGACATGCAATTTGTAGGTTATTTTTACGCTACCGTTCTGTTTTGGTTGTTATATTACTTACTGGTGTTAATAACGATCAGGTCCTTGTGTGTAAATTTAATTGTCATTAAATTTCTTATTAAGATTTGACATGCAATTTGTAGGTTATTTTTACGCTACCGTTCTGTTATGCTTGTTATATTACTTACTGGTGTTAATAACTATCAGGTCCTTGTGTGTAAATTTAATTTTCATTAAATTTCTTATTAAGATTTGACATGCAATTTGTAGGTTATTTTTACGCTACCGTTCTGTTATGCTTGTTATATTACTTACTGGTGTTACTAACGATCAGGTCCTTGTGTGTAAATTTAATTGTCATTAAATTTCTTATTAAGATTTGACATGCATTTTGTAGGTTATTTTTACGCTACCGTTCTGTTATGCTTGTTATATTACTTACTGGTGTTACTAACGATCAGGTCCTTGTGTGTAAATTTAATTTTCATTAAATTTCTTATTAAGATTTGACATGCAATTTGTAGGTTATTTTTACGCTACCGTTCTGTTATGCTTGTTATATTACTTACTGGTGTTACTAACGATCAGGTCCTTGAGTGTAAATTTAATTGTCATTAAATTTCTTATTAAGATTTGACATGCAATTTGTAGGTTATTTTTACGCTACCGTTCTGTCATGCTTGTTATATTACTTACTGGTGTTACTAACGATCAGGTCCTTGTGTGTAAATTTAATTGTCATTAAATTTCTTATTAAGATT
Source organism: Artemia sp. Qi Xiang Cuo (assembly GCF_049724085.1). NCBI lineage: Eukaryota > Metazoa > Arthropoda > Branchiopoda > Anostraca > Artemiidae > Artemia > Artemia sp. Qi Xiang Cuo. The sequence continues at coordinate 68,858,885 of NC_142804.1, forward strand.
TGACATGCAATTTGTAGGTTATTTTTACGCTACCGTTCTGTTATGCTTGTTATATTACTTACTGGTGTTACTAACGATCAGGTCCTTGTGTGTAAATTTAATTGTCATTAAATTTCTTATTATGATTTTACATGCAATTTGTAAGCTATTTTTACGCTACCGTTCTGTTATGCGTGTTATATTACTTACTGGTGTTACTAACGATCAGGTCCTTGTGTGTAAATTTAATTGTCATTAAATTTCTTATTAATATTTGACATGCAATTTGTAGGTTATTTTTACGCTACCGTTCTGTTATGGTTGTTATATTACTTACTGGTGTTACTAACGATCAGGTCCTTGGGTGTAAATTTAATTGTCATTAAAATTCTTATTAAGATTTGACATGCAATTTGTAGGTTATTTTTACGCTACCGTTCTGTTATGCTTGTTATATTACTTACTGGTGTTACTAACGATCAGGTCCTTGTGTGTAAATTTAATTGTCATTAAATTTCTTATTAAGATTTGACATGCAATTTGTAGGTTATTTTTACGCTACCGTTCTGTTATGCTTGTTATATTACTTACTGGTGTTACTAACGATCAGGCCCTTGTGTGTAAATTTAATTGTCATTAAATTTCTTATTAAGATTTGACATGCAATTTGTAGGTTATTTTTACGCTACCGTTCTGTTATGCTTGTTATATTACTTACTGGTGTTACTAACGATCAGGTCCTTGTGTGTAAATTTAATTGTCATTACATTTCTTATTAAGATTTGACATGCAATTTGTAGGTTATTTTTACGCTACCGTTCTGTTATGCTTGTTATATTACTTACTGGTGTTACTAACGGTCAGGTCCTTGTGTGTAAATTTAATTGTCATTAAATTTCTTATTAAGATTTTACATGAAATTTGTAGGTTATTTTTACGCTACCGTTCTGTTATGCTTGTTATATTACTTCCTGGTGTTACTAACGATCAGGTCCTTGTGTGTAAATTTAATTGTCATTAAATTTCTTATTAAGATTTGACATGCAATTTGTAGGTTATTTTTACGCTACCGTTCTGCTATGCTTGTTATATTACTTACTGGTGTTACTAACGCTCAGGTCCTTGTGTGTAAATTCAATTGTTATTAAATTTCTTATTAAGATTTGACATGCAATTTGTAGGTTATTTTTACGCTACCGTTCTGTTATGCTTGTTATATTACTTACTGGTGTTACTAACGATCAGGTCCTTTTGTGTAAATTTAATTGTCATTAAATTTCTTATTAAGATTTGACATGCAATTTGTAGATTATTTTTACGCTACCGTTCTGTTATGCTTGTTACATTACTTACTGGTGTTACTAACGATCAGGTCCTTGTGTGTAAATTTAATTGTCATTAAATTTCTTATTAAGATTTGACATGCAATTTCTAGGTTATTTTTACGCTACCGTTCTGTTATGCTTGTTATATTACTTACTGGTGTTACTAACGATCAGGTCCTTGTGTGTAAATTTAATTGTCATTAAATTTCTTATTAAAATTTGACATGCAATTTGTAGGTTATTTTTACGCTACCGTTCTGTTATGCTTGTTATATTACTTACTGGTGTTACTAACGACCAGGTCCTTGTGTGTAAATTTAATTGTCATTAGATTTCTTATTAAGATTTGACATGCAATTTGTAGGTTATTTTTACGCTACCGTTCTGTTATGCTTGTTATATTACTTACTGGTGTTACTAACGATCAGGTCCTTGTGTGTAAATTTAATTGTCATTAAATTTCTTATTAAGATTTGACATGCAATTTGTAGTTTATTTTTACGCTACCGTTCTGTTATGCTTGTTATATTACTTACTGGTGTTACTAACGATCAGGTACTTGTGTGTAAATTTAATTGTCATTAAATTTCTTATTAACATTTGACATGCAATTTGTAGGTTATTTTTACGCTACCGTTCTGTTATGCTTGTTATATTACTTACTGGTGTTACTAACGATCAGGCCCTTGTGTGTAAATTTAATTGTCATTAAATTTCTTATTAAGATTTGACATGCAATTTGTAGGTTATTTTTACGCTACCTTTCTGTTATGCTTGTTATATTACTTACTGGTGTTAATAACTATCAGGTCCTTTTGTGTAAATTTAATTGTCATTAAATTTCTTATTAAGATTTGACATGCAATTTTTAGGTTATTTTTACGCTACCGTTCTGTTATGCTTGTTATATTACTTACTGGTGTTACTAACGATCAGGTCCTTGTGTGTAAATTTAATTGTCATTAAATTTCTTATTAAGATTTGACATGCATTTTGTAGGGTATTTTTACGCTACCGTTCTGTTATGCTTGTTATATTACTTACTGGTGTTACTAACGATCAGGTCCTTGTGTGTAAATTTAATTTTCATTAAATTTCTTATTAAGATTTGACATGCAATTTGTAGGTTATTTTTACGCTACCGTTCTGTTATGCTTGTTATATTACTTACTGGTGTTACTAACGATCAGGTCCTTGAGTGTAAATTTAATTGTCATTAAATTTCTTATTAAGATTTGACATGCAATTTGTAGGTTATTTTTACGCTACCGTTCTGTCATGCTTGTTATATTACTTACTGGTGTTACTAACGATCAGGTCCTTGTGTGTAAATTTAATTGTCATTAAATTTCTTATTAAGATTTGACATGCAATTTGTAGGTTATTTTTACGCTACCGTTCTGTTATGCTTGTTATATTACTTACTGGTGTTACTAACGATCAGGCCCTTGTGTGTAAATTTAATTGTCATTAAATTTCTTATTATGATTTTACATGCAATTTGTAAGCTATTTTTACGCTACCGTTCTGTTATGCGTGTTATATTACTTACTGGTGTTACTAACGGTCAGGTCCTTGTGTGTAAATTTAATTGTCATTAAATTTCTTATTAAGATTTGACATGCAATTTGTAGGTTATTTTTACGCTACCGTTCTGTTATGGTTGTTATATTACTTACTGGTGTTACTAAAGATCAGGTCCTTGGGTGTAAATTTAATTGTCATTAAATTTCTTATTAAGATTTGACATGCAATTTGTAGGTTATTTTTACGCTACCGTTCTGTTATGCTTGTTATATTACTTACTGGTGTTACTAACGATCAGGTCCTTGTGTGTAAATTTAATTGTCATTAAATTTCTTATTAAGATTTGACATGCAATTTGTAGGTTATTTTTACGCTAGCGTTCTGTTATGCTTGTTATATTACTTACTGGTGTTACTAACGATCAGGACCTTGTGTGTAAATTTAATTGTCATTAAATTTCTTATTAAGATTTGACATGCAATTTGTAGGTTATTTTTACGCTACCGTTCTGTTATGCTTGTTATATTACTTACTGGTGTTACTAACGATCAGGTCCTTGTGTGTAAATTTAATTGTCATTACATTTCTTATTAAGATTTGACATGCAATTTGTAGGTTATTTTTACGCTACCGTTCTGTTATGCTTGTTATATTACTTACTGGTGTTACTAACGTTCAGGTCCTTGTGTGTAAATTTAATTGTAATTAAATTTCTTATTAAGATTTGACATGCAATTTGTAGGTTATTTTTACGCTACCGTTCTGTTATGCTTGTTATATTACTTACTGGTGTTACTAACGATCAGGCCCTTGTGTGTAAATTTAATTGTCATTAAATTTCTTATTAAGATTTGACATGCAATTTGTAGGTTATTTTTACGCTACCGTTCTGTTATGCTTGTTATATTTCTTACTGGTGTTACTAACGATCAGGTCCTTGTGTGTAAATTTAATTGTCATTAAATTTCTTATTAAGATTTGACATGCAATTTGTAAGTTTTTTTTACGCTACCGTTCTGTTATGCTTGTTATATTACTTACTGGTGTTACTAACGACCAGGTCCTTGTGTGTAAATTTAATTGTCATTAGATTTCTTATTAAGATTTGACATGCAATTTGTAGGTTATTTTTACGCTACCGTTCTGTTATGCTTGTTATATTACTTACTGGTGTTACTAACGATCAGGTCCTTGTGTGTAAATTTAATTGTCATTAAATTTCTTATTCAGATTTGACATGCAATTTGTAGGTTATTTTTACGCTACCGTTCTGTTATGCTTGTTATATTACTTACTGGTGTTACTAACGATCAGGTCCTTGTGTGTAAATTTAATTGTCATTAAATTTATTATTAAGATTTGACATGCAATTTGTAGGTTATTTTTACGCTACCGTTCTGTTATGCTTGTTATATTACTTACTGGTGTTACTAACGATCAGGTCCTTGTGTGTAAATTTAATTGTCATTAAATTTCTTATTAAGATTTGACATGCAATTTGTAGGTTATTTTTACTCTACCGTTCTGTTATGCTTGTTATATTACTTACTGGTGTTACTAACTATCAGGTCCGTGTGTTTAAATTTAATTGTCATTAAATTTCTTATTAAGATTTGACATGCAATTTGTAGGTTATTTTTACGCTACCGTTCTGTTATGCTTGTTATATTACTTACTGGTGTTGCTAACGATCAGGTCCTTGTGTGTAAATTTAATTGTCATTAAATTTCTTATTAAGATTTGACATGCATTTTGTAGGTTATTTTTACGCTACCGTTCTGTTATGCTTGTTATATTACTTACTGGTGTTACTAACGATCAGGTCCTTGTGTGTAAATTTAATTTTCATTAAATTTCTTATTAAGATTTGACATGCAATTTGTAGGTTATTTTTACGCTACCGTTCTGTGATGCTTGTTATATTACTTACTGGTGTTACTAACGATCAGGTCCTTGAGTGTAAATTTAATTGTCATTAAATTTCTTATTAAGATTTGACATGCAATTTGTAGGTTATTTTTACGCTACCGTTCTGTCATGCTTGTTATATTACTTACTGGTGTTACTAACGATCAGGTCCTTGTGTGTAAATTTAATTGTCATTAAATTTCTTATTAAGATTTGACATGCAATTTGTAGGTTATTTTTACGCTACCGTTCTGTTATGCTTGTTATATTACTTACTGGTGTTACTAACGATCAGGTCCTTGTGTGTAAATTTAATTGTCATTAAATTTCTTATTATGATTTTACATGCAATTTGTAAGCTATTTTTACGCTACCGTTCTGTTATGCGTGTTATATTACTTACTGGTGTTACTAACGGTCAGGTACTTGTGTGTAAATTTAATTGTCATTAAATTTCTTATTAAGATTTGACATGCAATTTGTAGGTTATTTTTACGCTACCGTTCTGTTATGGTTGTTATATTACTTACTGGTGTTACTAACGATCAGTTCCTTGGGTGTAAATTTAATTGTCATTAAAATTCTTATTAAGATTTGACATGCAATTTGTAGGTTATTTTTACGCTACCGTTCTGTTATGCTTGTTATATTACTTACTGGTGTTACTAACGATCAGGTCCTTGTGTGTAAATTTAATTGTCATTAAATTTCTTATTAAGATTTGACATGCAATTTGTAGGTTATTTTTACGCTACCGTTCTGTTATGCTTGTTATATTACTTACTGGTGTTACTAACGATCAGGCCCTTGTGTGTAAATTTAATTGTCATTAAATTTCTTATTAAGATTTGACATGCAATTTGTAGGTTATTTTTACGCTACCGTTCTGTTATGCTTGTTATATTACTTACTGGTGTTACTAACGATCAGGTCCTTGTGTGTAAATTTAATTGTCATTACATTTCTTATTAAGATTTGACATGCAATTTGTAGGTTATTTTTACGCTACCGTTCTGTTATGCTTGTTATATTACTTACTGGTGTTACTAACGGTCAGGTCCTTGTGTGTAAATTTAATTGTAATTAAATTTCTTATTAAGATTTGACATGCAATTTGTAGGTTATTTTTACGCTACCGTTCTGTTATGCTTGTTATATTACTTCCTGGTGTTACTAACGATCAGGTCCTTGTGTGTAAATTTAATTGTTATTAAATTTCTTATTAAGATTTGACATGCAATTTGTAGGTTATTTTTACGCTACCGTTCTGCTATGCTTGTTATATTACTTACTGGTGTTACTAACGATCAGGTCCTTGTGTGTAAATGTAATTGTCATTAAATTTCTTATTAAGATTTGACATGCAATTTGTAGGTTATTTTTACGCTACCGTTCTGTTATGCTTGTTATATTAATTACTGGTGTTACTAACGATCAGGTCCTTGTGTGTAAATTTAATTGTAATTAAATTTCTTATTAAGATTTGACATGCAATTTGTAGATTATTTTTACGCTACCGTTCTGTTATGCTTGTTACATTACTTACTGGTGTTACTAACGATCAGGTCCTTGTGTGTAAATTTAATTGTCATTAAATTTCTTATTAAGATTTGACATGCAATTTCTAGGTTATTTTTACGCTACCGTTCTGTTATGCTTGTTATATTACTTACTGGTGTTACTAACGATCAGGTCCTTGTGTGTAAATTTAATTGTCATTAAATTTCTTATTAAAATTTGACATGCAATTTGTAGGTTATTTTTACGCTAACGTTCTGTTATGCTTGTTATATTACTTACTGGTGTTACTAACGACCAGGTCCTTGTGTGTAAATTTAATTGTCATTAGATTTCTTATTAAGATTTGACATGCAATTTGTAGGTTATTTTTACGCTACCGTTCTGTTATGCTTGTTATATTACTTACTGGTGTTACTAACGATCAGGTCCTTGTGTGTAAATTTAATTGTCATTAAATTTCTTATTAAGATTTGACATGCAATTTGTAGGTTTTTTTTACGCTACCGTTCTGTTATGCTTGTTATATTACGTACTGGTGTTACTAACGATCAGGCCCTTGTGTGTAAATTTAATTGTCATTAAATTTCTTATTAAGATTTGACATGCAATTTGTAGGTTATTTTTACGCTACCGTTCTGTTATGCTTGTTATATTACGTACTGGTGTTACTAACGATCAGGTCCTTGTGTGTAAATTTAATTGTCATTAAATTTCTTATTAAGATTTGACATGCAATTTGTAGGTTATTTTTACGCTACCGTTCTGTTATGCTTGTTATATTACTTACTGGTTTTACTAACTATCAGGTCCTGGTGTTTAAATTTAATTGTCATTAAATTTCTTATTAAGATTTGACATGCAATTTGTAGGTTATTTTTACGCTACCGTTCTGTTATGCTTGTTATATTACTTACTGGTGTTACTAACGATCAGGTCCTTGTGTGTAAATTTAATTGTCATTAAATTTCTTATTAAGATTTGACATGCATTTTGTAGGTTCTTTTTACGCTACCGTTCTGTTATGCTTGTTATATTACTTACTGGTGTTACTAACGATCAGGTCCTTGTGTGTAAATTTAATTTTCATTAAATTTCTTATTAAGATTTGACATGCAATTTGTAGGTTATTTTTACGCTACCGTTCTGTTATGCTTGTTATATTACTTACTGGTGTTACTAACGATCAGGTCCTTGAGTGTAAATTTAATTGTCATTAAATTTCTTATTAAGATTTGACATGCAATTTGTAGGTTATTTTTACGCTACCGTTCTGTCATGCTTGTTATATTACTTACTGGTGTTACTAACGATCAGGTCCTTATGTGTAAATTTAATTGTCATTAAATTTCTTATTAAGATTTGACATGCAATTTGTAGGTTATTTTTACGCTACCGTTCTGTTATGCTTGTTATATTACTTACTGGTGTTACTAACGATCAGGTCCTTGTGTGTAAATTTAATTGTCATTAAATTTCTTATTATGATTTTACATGCAATTTGTAAGCTATTTTTACGCTACCGTTCTGTTATGCTTGTTATATTACTTACTGGTGTTACTAACGGTCAGGTCCTTGTGTGTAAATTTAATTGTCATTAAATTTCTTATTAAGATTTGACATGCAATTTGTAGGTTATTTTTACGCTACCGTTCTGTTATGGTTGTTATATTACTTACTGGTGTTACTAACGATCAGGTCCTTGGGTGTAAATTTAATTGTCATTAAATTTCTTATTAAGATTTGACATGCAATTTGTATGTTATTTTTACGCTACCGTTCTGTTATGCTTGTTATATTACTTACTGGTGTTACTAACGATCAGGTCCTTGTGTGTAAATTTAATTGTCATTAAATTTCTTATTAAGATTTGACATGCAATTTGTAGGTTATTTTTACGCTACCGTTCTGTTATGCTTGTTATATTACTTACTGGTGTTACTAACGATCAGGCCCTTGTGTGTAAATTTAATTGTCATTAAATTTCTTATTAAGATTTGACATGCAATTTGTAGGTTATTTTTACGCTACCGTTCTGTTATGCTTGTTATATTACTTACTGGTGTTACTAACGATCAGGTCCTTGTGTGTAAATTTAATTGTCATTACATTTCTTATTAAGATTTGACATGCAATTTGTAGGTTATTTTTACGCTACCGTTCTGTTATGCTTGTTATATTACTTACTGGTATTACTAACGGTCAGGTCCTTGTGTGTAAATTTAATTGTCATTAAATTTCTTATTAAGATTTGACATGCAATTTATAGGTTATTTTTACGCTACCGTTCTGTTATGCTTGTTATATTACTTCCTGGTGTTACTAACGATCAGGTCCTTGTGTGTAAATTCAATTGTTATTAAATTTCTTATTAAGATTTGACATGCAATTTGTAGGTTATTTTTACGCTACCGTTCTGCTATGCTTGTTATATTACTTACTGGTGTTACTAACGATCAGGTCCTTGTGTGTAAATGTAATTGTCATTAAATTTCTTATTAAGATTTGACATGCAATTTGTAGGTTATTTTTACGCTACCGTTCTGTTATGCTTGTTATATTACTTACTGGTGTTACTAACGATCAGGTCCTTTTGTGTAAATTTAATTGTCATTAAATTTCTTATTAAGATTTGACATGCAATTTGTAGATTATTTTTACGCTACAGTTCTGTTATGCTTGTTACATTACTTACTGGTGTTACTAACGATCAGGTCCTTGTGTGTAAATTTAATTGTCATTAAATTTCTTATTAAGATTTGACATGCAATTTCTAGGTTATTTTTACGCTACCGTTCTGTTATGCTTGTTATATTACTTACTGGTGTTAATAACGATCAGGTCCTTGTGTGTAAATTTAATTGTCATTAAATTTCTTATTAAATTTTGACATGCAATTTGTATGTTATTTTTACGCTACCGTTCTGTTATGCTTGTTATATTACTTACTGGTGTTACTAACGATCAGGTCCTTGTGTGTAAATTTAATTGTCATTAAATTTCTTATTAAGATTTGACATGCAATTTGTAGGGTTTTTTTTACGCTACCGTTCTGTTATGCTTGTTATATTACTTACTGGTGTTACTAACGATCAGGTCCTTGTGTGTAAATTTAATTGTCATTAAATTTCTTATTAACATTTGACATGCAATTTGTAGGTTATTTTTACGCTACCGTTCTGTTATGCTTGTTATATTACTTACTAGTGTTACTAACGATCAGGTCCTTGTGTGTAAATTTAATTGTCATTAAATTTCTTATTAAAATTTGACATGCAATTTGTAGGTTATTTTTACGCTACCGTTCTGTTATGCTTGTTATATTACGTACTGGTGTTACTAACGATCAGGTCATTGTGTGTAAATTTAATTGTCATTAAATTTCTTATTAAGATTTGACATGCAATTTGTAGGTTATTTTTACGCTACCGTTCTGTTATGCTTGTTATATTACTTACTGGTGTTACTAACGATCAGGTTCTTGTGTACTTGCTGAAACAATTTCTTTAGGGATCAAAGATTTTACAAGAACGTTTTAGTTATTAATAGCTCCCTTTTCTCACTATTTCAAGAGCAACAAAAGGACATAAAACGACATTTTGGAAACCAAAATCTTGAAAGAACAGCATCTTATATCTGATTTGACGTATCTTTTAACCGTATTTACCGTAAGATAGATTGCACCAACTGAATGCACCAAGGTAGGAAGTATCTCTATCAGTTTAGGTAGATAGATAAGACTTATTGCAAAAAGTCTGCGGGCCATAGCGACACAAAATACAGTCTACAAAAGAAGCTTGAGGAACAAAATACAACTTTAAATAGTAGAAACTAACAAGAAAACAAACAAGGTCAAACATTTTAAACAACAAACAACAACCATAATAGAATTCAATTCCTAAAAATCATAACAAGCTATCCCCTCAAACATGATTCCCAATGTTTAATCCCAGAACGAAGAAACTTAAACAACTGTTTAATAGCACCTGCGTTCCTCTCAGCCATCCGCTCAATTAACCAGCATTCACTCCCAAACACTTGTCCAAAACGTACATTCCGTAACTCAGACAGCTATTCACAATTGGATACAAAATGAAATAAATTCTCATTCACACATAGGGCAAAAGTAGGGGCCGGCCACCAATTTAAACTTTCCCAAAAATTTTCTTCTCTCACCAAAATCCAAACTACCCCCTCTTACCAAAAACAAATTCTTCAAATCCTCTTTATTCAACCCAAATTTAAAATACACCTCTTCCTCCCCAACAGTCTTTAGCTTGGGAGTAAAACCTCAAAGACATAGATTGGTCCTTGTGGGCTTGCCAAAAGGACCATTTGCTATAAGGTCTATTCATCAGTGGAAAAAAAAGTTTTGTTTTTCTTTAAGAAGAGCAAAGTTAAAACAAAAGCTTAAAATCCCTTAAAGCTAACCTCTATTAGATAATCTCTATCCATTAATCAGTTTTGCGTGTTTTTTCAATATGTAATTTTTTAATACGTAATATTACAAAAAAGTAAATAAAAACGCGTAAAAAACATGTTTATATTCCTTTTTAATACGTTTTTAAAAGTCGGACAAACATGTCGGGGGTAAAGGGGGGAAAAACCCCTAGCCCCAACCCCCTGGATACGGCCCTGTTACCTGTCCATGTAAAAAAAAAACACGACAACTGCACCGCTGACAGAACTGGAGGCCCTATGACCAATGGTTCTGCAGGATCTTCATCCTATCGTATCAGCAACTCAATAGATGTTTATAGATAGTCAAGTGAGTGGATGCGGGTCATTTTCCTTTACACTCAGGAATAAACTGAACTAGTTGAGCTAGAAATAAGAAAGCTTACCCAGAATATTTTAGAGCCCTGAAAATCAAAAAAGGCTATAAAAACTAGAAAAATACAAACTAAAGAAAAAAAAAATGTGATATCATTAGAATAGAGTGCGAGGGTCAAAGGCGAGAGCTCCTGATCGTAGTGAGCGAACGGAAACGACGTAAAAGTCGCATTTACGCCAGCGAAGATGGCGCTAGTTTATAGAAGATGACGAAGATTTTGCTAGTTGTTCATAAATTATTTGAAAGAAGAATATTTGGAAACTTCCGTAAGCTCTTCGCAATTAAACAGCAGAAATAAAATTAAGTCTTGTTTTGGCCAATATTTCAGCCACTCCAAGGTTAAGTATTGCCATGAGCTTTTTATTATTTCAAAACAATTCAGGGATATTAATAAATATATTAAAATGTAATAAAAATAAATATAAAAAATAGAAATACAGTTGATATATAAATAGAACTGTGTTTCAAATATGGAGTTATTTCATTAGCATAACTCTCATTATGAATACTTTTTGACAGCTGACAAAATCATTTTCCATATACAATATCTTTTTCCTCGATATAATTACTTTAAATAGGGATTTGGGGGAACACTCACTAAACGCTTTACACACAAATTTAATTAAAAATGATCTAACAAAATATATTACAAAACCAATAGACAATACTAGTGAACCTGCTACAAAAAAAAACCTTTGAGGTCAGCTACCACAAAGGCAAGATTAGCATTGAAAGCGTGTATTTAATTATTATTTCGTCTGAATGAACTGCATCGTCTCATTTCACTTTATCTATCAGTCCTGGTTGAACTTGCTTGAAGTTATGATGCTAGTGCTGTTTTTAAATATTCTTTAGTTTTAAAGACCGTATTTTAATGTAAGTTTCTCTTTTACAATTTAATATTTTCATTTGTGTTATGCTGATGACGGCCCTTGGACATAGGGTCGAAATATTCATCTTAAGTTTGGAATTCCACTGTTTTATAGAACAAAAATTTCTCTGTTATTCTACTTGTGAATTGTTTTTTGTAATATAATTACCATTATATATTTAATTACCATAATTAATTATATTAATTAATGTGTATGGTAATACTAGTTAATTACTAATTTTCTGGTAATTATGGTATTAAGTGGTAATAATTCATAATGGCAGCTGATTATGGTGGGATTAATTATTTATGGCAATATTGATTATGGTATGGTATAATTACCATGATTATTATAAAATTAACATTACCATATAATTACCATTGCTGCCATTCAATGTTCCTGATTGCAAGGAGAGGAATATTCCTTCCCCTCTTATTAGTCAAAAGCCTCTCAATATTGTTATATTCCTCTACCATTGAAGCAAATGGTGCAAATTAGTGTTAATGAACGCCTTAACAAGTATGACCACTCATTTCCTTCTGAAGATTTTTTTCTTCTTACGCCAAGAACGTATCCGGGATATTTTTAGGGGGGGGGGGGGCTACAAAAAAACTATAAAAACACATCAACATTTTTATTTTTTATTTGTATTATGTTTTTACGAATCGGACTAACATTTCGGGGGTAGCGGAAGGGTGAAATCCCATAGCCCCCCTGGATATGACCTTGTCTTACGCCGCCATAGTTTGAGGCGAAAGAACCAACACTGATTATCTGTAGACAGGGAACCCCTACTGACGTCTTAGCATGCTTGACATCTTAACACATATATTTTGAAACGCCTAACCAGTGGCGGATCCAGAGGGGGGTGAGTGGGGCACCCCCCCCCCTAACGTATTCTAAAGTAGTGTAATTTACTTAATTAAAGCAAGTTTGCGTTAATTAAACTTGCTCTTAACGCAAATTAATCGGATCAACCTATTTTGCCCCCCCCCTCCTAAAAAAAAAATCCTGGATCTGCCCCTCCGTCTAACTGAAGAAACCATTCCATCAAGACCATCAGTTTTACCTTTCAAGAAAATATTAAAAGATTTATTTAAAAGTTATGAAATGATGTACAACCCTAGGAGCATACTGAATCTTTTTTATTTACACAAACTACACTACAATAAGAAAAAAATTCCAATAAGTCCAGAAATGACTTTGTGTTTAGAACAATGTGTTTAAAAAATATGTTGAAAACACATTTCTTGTGTTCATATACATGATTTACTGATGCTTATCCACATTGATATGATGACGTCAACATTGACATGATGACGTCAATAAGAAAAAGAGCTTACCACGTAGTCTTCATTTAGTTCAAAAGGGATTTCACAGTCACAAGAAGCACCAGGGTTGTCTTTTGTCACATCCGCACAGGGTATAAAACTTCCATCAAATCCCCTCAAATTTGATCGACAATCAGTGTAATCATATACAAATTCCTTTACCTGTAAACAAGCGAAAAAGGAGTTAATAAAGGATAAAAACTAAACTAGATGTTAAAGTCCAATGTCCTGCAGAACTTACAATAAGTCAAAAATTTAATAAATCCATTTTATACCTTGCAAAAGAATACAACCCTAATGTACATACAAGGCCGTATCCAGGGGGGGGGGGTGTTAAGGGGTTAACCCCTCCCCCGAAATGTTTTTCTGACTCCTAAAAACGTAACAAAATGGATATAAACGAAATTTTTATGCGTTTTTGATTTTTTTTTGTGTACCCCCCTCCCTCGAAAAAAACATTCTTATGTAAAACGCCCCCCAAAAAAATCCTTGTGTAAAACACCCCCCGAAAAATATCCGGGATACGGCCCTGTGTACATACTTCACACTGGGGGGGGGGAGGAGGGGTAGTGATGAAACTATTTCTTTTCCAATTTCGACCATTGCCTCCCAGCAGACAACTTTGATGCCCCCTCCCCCCTAAGGATCAGATTTGTGTGCCATTGTTAATATATAATATCCGATAGTGTCTTTCTCATAAAAGCCTGCATAGAATGCACAGAGGAATGCACTGAAATACAAAGTGATGCTTAGGGTAAAAACAATTTTTGGTGTCTAGACAAATCACCGAGCCCTAAAAAAAGCGGTTTTTATTTCCTTTAAATCCTTTCTTATAGTCCCTTCCTACTCCATTTGGAGGCAACCCATTTTTGGTTTGATTCCTAGAGCATAAAAATTATGTAAGGTAGTCTTTAGGCTAGAGCTACTGAAACGCTTTGTATTCTATTCACGGCAGGTCATTTTGGTATACATTAATAACACATTAATGCAAGTGTCTATGTACAACTATTTGAACAAGACAACCATTCAAGATAAAGTTTTTATCTGCACTATCATTTACGCTGTTATTCTTCATCCAGCTAGTTTGTTCAAGAAAATAGGCTTACCGCAGGAAAGACTATCTCAATTGTCAGAACGATTTCTAAATATTAACAGGTCGTATCATGATTTTTTTTCCAGGGGTGGGGTACAAAAAAAAACTTCAAAAAACGCATCAAAAATGTGTTTATATTCTTTTTTGTTACATTTTTACGAGTCAAACAATTTTTTTTTTTTTGGGGGGGGGATCCAAACCCCCTAACCCTCCCCCTGGATATGGCCTTGAATATTCATACCAGTATATCAACCATCCAGTACTAAAAGGATACCATCAATAATGAACGGATTAAATAGTACTAAAAGGAATAAAAAATAATAATATTTATTTTTATTAAAAAATAATAACATTTATTTTATACTATTATCATTATTAAAAAATAATAATAATAATAGTAATAAAAGGAATAAAAAATAAAAAAGGCCCCAGGTGCTAATAGTGTGTTAAATGAGTTTCTGAAATATGGTGGCTCTGAGGTCAGAAACAAGTTACTGAGGTTATGAATATGATTCTGAAAAAGGGGAAGTACTTAGTGATTTTAGGAAAACCCTAATTAAACCCCTGTATACGAAAGGTGAGGAGAGTGAGCGTGGTAATTATAGAGGCATTAGCCTGGTTTCTGCAGGTAGCAAATTACTTAGTATTATGATATTTTTTAGACTTAGAGATCCTGTGGACAAAGTTTTGCGAGAAGACCAGTTCGGTTTTAGGAAGGGTATAGGACTATAACGAGAGAAAGGTTGAAATGGCTAGGGCACGTTCTGCAGATGAAGGATGACGAATTGCCAAAGATTGTCCTTTTCGGCCAACCGTCTAAGGCTAAACGGAAAGCAGGTCGTCGACGGTTGGGGTGGGAAGATGTCGTAAAGAAAGAATTAAGGGAAATGGGAACTTCCTGGGAGAGTGTAAAGAGGGGGGCTTTGAATAAATTGGGATGGAGGCGAAGCATGCGTAGTGCTTGGTGCTGCGGTGAGTTATTAGTAGTAGTAGTGCACCAACCATCAATAATGAAAAATATTTATATACCAAAAATCGAGACATCACACAATAGCATGCATTTCACGTTGAATTTTTTTATGCTGGAGTTCATCCCTCCCAGCTACAAAAAGCGTTTGGAGTGTCTCTGGCCTCTAATTCTTATTAAATAAGTACAAATATGCAATTCAAAATGTGGACAAAAAGGCCACAGATAGTAAGGTCTTCCTTACTTTGCAACTGATTTAAAAAATGAATTAGAGAAGCCCTTTCAGCCCCCTACCCCTCTTCCTGACTTTCCAATTTATATTTAAAACATGTGAGATACCTCTTTCATGTTAAGGGACGATGGTATTACAAGAATCTAGTATCGATTGCGGCAACTTCAAAGGCGTTATGTAATATGGCAAAACTGTACATGAAAGCCGAAAAACTAAGAAATGTGTTTCGGGTTTTAGTACTAAAGAACTTCCATTCCTTTAATACACACCTTTTTTCTACACGCATTTTAACTAATTTTCGGATCGTAGAAACATTTCATCAAGTGAGGGAGGGGCAAACAGGGCAGCCTCTATCGGATACGACTCTCCATACAATGCATAAGAATGGTTTCATAGCAAACTATAAAAAATGTTAACGCTGAACCCAAATACGAACAATTCATGCCCTTAAGAGTTAAAGTCATGCATCAAACGTTATCTGCACAGCACAAATATCGAAGACAATCCCCAGAAGGGAAGAATCCTGATAAAAACTGCAGCATCAAATTCAATATACCAGAGAACTTTTTACCAGAGATTTCAAGCCCATATATGCAAAATATATTTTGCGAGTTAGATGGTCATAAAGTGAGTTTATTTGTTTGTTTGTGTTTTCACCCCGACACCCCAGACCAGACAAGATCCTCTTTAAATAGTGGTTGTTAAATACTGAAAAAGAAATCATTAGCAAAATCATTATTTCTCCCGTTTTATGCCACACAACAACTTCGGCCCCATTAGGGTCAAAACACTATCAAATAAAAATTCAGAGATCACCAATTAGCTTTACAACTACAAAAAAGCTATTTATCACGCCTCTCAGTTTCAAAAGTAACTCTACCACGTGGTGGCGCATTTTTCCTCAAACAAATATAGTCCTTATATAGTTTTCTACACTATATAATATAATATATTATAATATATAATATATAATATAATACACTAAATAAACAAATATAGTTGTCATAGAATACATAAGCAGTAGCATTAACAGTTAAACAGCACTACTCAACTACACATCAACTATGTTGAGGTCACTAATCTTTTTGAGGGCGAGGCACGGATGAAGCCTCAAAAAGTCATTTTCGGGTCTCAGTTTTCCAAATCTTCGTGAGAAATCTTTCTAGTCAATAAGAAGGGGGGATACACCCTATCACCCCTTCATTCGAAATAATAAGTTTGGGATGATCATGCAATATAGATACAGAGAAGGTGACAATTCCTCTCTTGATCTGGAAAACTTTGTTATGTCCATCCTATTATGTACGATATTCAGAGTCTGAAACAAAGAATAAGTTTTTTTGGTAATCGACCTAAAGTTACAATTATTGATATCTTAGAGGAAACCGGCATCAAAAACCAAAAAAAAACAAGCTTTACAAGCCAAAAAACGGCTAAATATTCATTTTAAAGTAACAAGGGCCGTGAAAATGAAATCTGATTGTTGAGTTGATTAATTTGAAACTTACACAACCATTCAGATGTTAAAATATTAGAAAAACAAATCGGGAATTCAATCCTTAGCGAAAAAGACTCCATACGTAGTTTATGTAGTTCTTAGTGGTATTGGCCATCAAAAAAAAGAAGCTACGAACATATGGCAGCTTAAGAAGGATTGGCTTTCCTTTGAAGGTGCAGAAAAGGACACAAAAAGAACTAATACTTAAATTTTCAATAACAAAAAGCGTTGCCAAATTAGACAAATTATTTCTGCTTATTTATTTTCAAAGTTCAATGTGGAAACACTGATATAAACGTGATTTTGCCCTAAAAACTCCATAATTTTGAAACAACTAAAAGAAAATCTGAAAAATCATGGTTTTCAGGTATGAATAGACTTAAGATAGCTCCACGGGTAAAAATATTTCTATTTTGATATCCTTAGTACTTTAAGGAAATGTTCATAGCAAGGATCTTGAGGTTTGTGGGTGCTTTGATTGACAAGGTAGGGGTACACCCCCTGCATGGTCTAATTCTGGGGTAAAAATTTCAAATGACAACGATTTACAATATAAAGCCTATTTTTAATCTATAAGGAAAAATAGGTTTCATTAATATCCATTATTGATCAAAATGGTACAAAAATATATTTCAAGGGCATACTTGTGCAGTGAGATAGCCTCAATTGGACTTTCTTTTGCTCCTTGTTTTTCTTTTACATATTGTTTTTAATAATGATATTTATATTCTATATGATTACATATATTCTATTCTAAGTCTGACAAAACGATAACAATTTAATTAAAAAAAAGGGAGAAGGACTAAAATCCTCCAGTAACATTGCTGGCGCATAGGACGTCGAACCGACGCTTCAATTGCTGGGTCTATTTTACAGGACAAGTAGCAAGCCTGTCAACAACCCTTGTCGCAGCAGGGATCGACCCCTGGGCCCAGTATTGCCGAGCCGAGCATAAATCCACTGTGCTACCACAGCGCAACTTGTTCTAATATTTTTGGTTCCGTCAACTTTTTTTTCCTTTTTTCAATTATTTGAGAAATCATAAAAAGTTGACGGAACCAAAAATATTAGAAGAAGATGGGTCAAATCAAGAAACAAATTACATAACTTTGCCTTTTATCCCAATATTATCACAAAACTTAAGAAGATAATTTAAAAACCGTAATGTAAACGCAACACTTAAATCAGGGAAAAATATAGGCTTGTTGTTAAAAGAAGGGAAAGACTAGGTATCGAGAAATTTGCAAAAGGGAGTATACAAAATTCCATGCTCTTGTGGTAAATTTTATGTGGGAAGAACGCAACAGATTTTAGAAAATAGGCTACAGCAACACAAGAATGCAATAGATTGCGCTCTAAAACAAAACAAAACACCAGAAACGTTTGAGTCAGTTGTTGCAGGACATCTTTATAATTTTCCTCATCACAGTATTTTATTTGATCAAACAAAAATAGTAGATACGTCTGTAGGACTTTTACAAAGCTTCAGGGAAATTATAGAAGTAAAAAAGATAATATATGGTGGTATTAGTATCAATAGAGATGAAGGGGATTTTAGGATCAATTCGATTTATAATAGTTTAATTAAAAAGCAGGTAAAATTTTCAACCAGTACTATTTTTGATAATAGTTCGGATACGAATGATGACCGTGCGGACAATGGTCAGACTGGGTTAAATGCTGGGAAAGGTAAACGAGCGGCAACTAAGCTTGCAAGCAAACGAATCTGTTCAATTTATAATTCAAACATTGGGTGATGAACCTGTGAGATCTATTTAGGGGTTATGGGCCGGGGGTTAGCTGACCTTTTTTGTTTTTGTTTTAGTTTAAGTATAAATATATTCTCATTTTTTGATAGATGTCAATTTATATTCTGTGAGAAGGTGTGTCAATATCAGCATTCGATTTTATACGTCAGTGAATGGAGTTTGTTTATTTAATATTTGATTTTTCTTTTCGTATTTATTTATATTTTTTCTTTTGTTTGTTTTGTATGTTTTTTTATGTTTATGTAAGATTTTTTTTTCCGTTGAGAAAGGCTCCCGGATGTGGGGCCGAAATATTCGGAGTATTTGTGTTTAATTAAATGTGTTGTATTCACTGCTTTATAGAAATTAAAACCCGTTTTTCTTGTTTAATTTTTTGTAAAAAAATTAAGAGATGGAACAGGAAAGAGAGAGAGGAAGGGGGAAATATGGAGGGAGAAAGAGAAAGAGGGGGTAGCGGATAAGAAAGAAAAAAAGAGGGAGTGAGGTAGGAAGAGAGGGAGATCAGGGGGATGGAGAGAAACAGAAATTAGCTTGGATACGAGGGGTAAACCCCTTCCTCATATCCCGATCTTTAAGCTCAATTTCGATCTCTAGCACAAATAATTGTGCCAGACAAGGACACGAACAATATGCTAAGACAAGAACAATAGAACAAAAAGTGTTTCTTCTTTTTTTTTAGAAAACCTCACGAATGGAACGGATTAGTTATTCGCACTTGCATTAAATGATAAAATTAAATGCTTTCAAAGCCAATGCGTGAATAAAACACTTACAATCATAAATCATCTATACTTTTATATCTATACATCTTTTATTATATCTATACATCTATACTCTAACACTTGCAATCATAAATCCTCTGTACTTTTTGCAATCTAAAATACCTTCCGGAGAGAACAAGTCAAACTTTAGCTTGGAGAGTAATAGATTTGGCACTATATGGACTGTAGTAATTTCAAGAAAGAAGGGAAAAGAAAACGTAAAGCTAGAATAGCAAAGGCAGAATGAGAGGAGTAGGCCAACTGCAAGAGCAAAATAGACAAAAATCTGGTGAGTAAGGCAAGATAGAAACACAGGACAGTGTCTGGATACTGGCTGTCCAGGGCTATCAGGGGATTCAAAAGCACATAATTCAATGCAAGATAAACAAGAGACCACCATGAAAGTTCTTTCATCACTTAGGGGTGGTCTGCAGAATAGTTATTGCATAGGGGCAATACAAGGACTAATACATCATCTTCTTCTTTAAAACGTAGATAATATATTTAAAAATATCGGACCCTGTTTGATGGGAGAAATGATGGTTAATAACAGCTCAAAAAATTTCCTGTGTTTTGCACCCAGGCAATAGTGCTTTAAAATCCTGGAATCAGTGGTAGAAGATGGACACTCACACAAAACTACTACTACTACTACTACTCAAAATTCACCGCAGCACCAAGCAGCCTGAGGTCAACACAGCTGCGCACGCTCCTCCTCCATCCCAATCCATTTAAAGCCTCCCTTTTTACATCCGCCCACAAAGTTCCCATTTCCTTTAAATCTTTCTTTATGACGTGCTCCCACCCCAGACGAGGGCGACCTGCTTTCCGTTTAGCCCTAGACGGTTGGCCAAAAAGAACAATCTTCAATAATCTGTCATCCTTCATACGTACAACGTGCCCTAGCCACCTCAGCCTTTCTTCATTATAGCCCTAGAGAGCGGTATTGAACCACATTTTTCGTATAGCCTATTGTTTGAAATACGGTCAGTCGTCCGGGTATCCCGAACAATCCTTGAGCAATTTCTCTGGAAAACATCTAGCAAATCTTCATCCGCTTTTCTGAGCGCCCATACTTCAGAGCCATATTTGACACACACAAAATATGCTGAATATTTGAATTGCTCTTAGATCCAAATCAGGGGCAAAAAAATGGAGAGCCCAGCAGAGATATAGCCAACTGAGAAACAACCAAAACCAGCATATTCTTTCATTTCAGGTCAACATGTCTAAAGGAATCTCAATTCTTTGGAGCTCTGCTGTAAGTATGAAGTAAGATAAAAGTAGGAATCAGATATTATCAAGGTTTAAAGCTGGAATGAAAGAGGAAGCACCTGTGCCATATTCTTTACTAGAGCAAGAAGAATATAGGCTACTTCAGAAAATCCATAGAACCATCAAAACATATTTTCATATTACAGTTTCTGATATGATAGAAGCTAGAGATGCAGCGAAGTGGGCTCGTCTGCTAGAGATGCAGCGAAGATTGTGAACCTAAAAAAGGGTAGCTTTCGTAGGAGCTATCTTTCCGATTTTGAAATGCTGATTGGAAACTTGTCCAAACAGAAACAACATTAAAAGGTGTAAAATCATCTCCTAATAAATAGTTAAAATAATGCATTACCTGCCAAAGCCCATATCACACTGCATAAAGACTCTATCATTCATAGAACAAAGATGAGAGAGTTCTTTATCTTTGACACAAGGAGTATGTTTATGTTGACCAATATTAATTAAAATAGCAGAATTTTGCAATGTATCCAGGCTTTAAAAAGGATGAAGAAGAAATTACAAACAACATACGTCCAAACTCTCTTCTAGGCCTAATGCAAATTTTGTAGGAAGTACACAGAATTTTCAGAATGTAAGTAAATTAGGAAATAAGGAAAGTAGTAGTAATTTTTAGGAAGTAAGTAGAACTTTAGAAAATAAGAAGTAGGCTAGGTATAGTTTTTGAAATGGAATCCATTTGGATACCATCAGTCTTTTAAGGAATAATTCTTTAATGTGTACACATTTTCTAAGGTAGTAAATATGCCCATGCCATTCCTATTTTGAGCATCAAATAAGACTGAGAAATTTCGCTGACTTGCATTTGTTGTGAAATCAAATAATGCAGTAAAAAAAATGAACAAAAAACTCTAAACAGGCAATATGATGAATCTGAAAGCAACTGCTATTTGTTATCAAAGGTGAGTGCCCTGTAAAAAAAAATGAGAACATTCTAATTCAACTCAAGATAACTTAAAATGATAATCATTATTATTGTATACACTCTGACATGAAAATGACCTTCAAAATTCTTGGATACATCATCCCTCTTTTAAGGCTAAGGCCATTACTTTTTCTTTAGGAAGAACACTTATTTTAGGATTACGAACTAATGAGAAAGACACATACATCATTGGAACTTAGAAGCAGGAGAACACCAATTGGTAGCATTGCAATGCCAATTACAAAAAATGCTGGCAGAACTGTACCAGCAGTAGCTATGGGCTGCCATGCTGGAAGTGTTTGCTGTTTGAAATTGCTGTCTGAAAAATATATAAATGCAATTAAAAATAGCTATGAAAAAATAACAATCAACTTAAAATACTTGTAAAATATTCAGTCACAAAAACTAAAGAAAAATACAAGAAAGTACTGATACCACATTACTAACCAAATCAAATGCATGACTAATGGTGCCCATATGGAAATCTCTCCCCCTCCTCTCCCAATTCATAAGGAAGGGGAGTTGCAAAAACAAGAATGAGGAGGAAATATGAGCTTAAGAAACTTCCCCTAATCTTGGAATTTTCCAAACACTTTCTTTGAAATTTAAAGCCATGTGGAAGAAAAATTCAAGGACCTGCTCTGATGTCAATCTGAGAACAAAAAGCATTATGAGTTTGTATTCACCATACTTAACTATTTATCTTTCAAATATTAAATAGAGTTTATACAAAAAGCAACATTTTTACCTTATCTAAACACCTTTCTGAGCTATTAAAAATCTATTGATATAGAATTATCTTATAGAATACATAGAATGTTCAGCACTTGTTAATTAAACGAACACACCCAAGCAGTGAAGTTAGGTTAACCCCAATGATTTAAGCTATATATGCCCATCAGGAGGGGGGCTGATAAACTACTTGAACAGCACCCCTAACCCTATATAACCCCCACCCCCTAATGTGCAAATATACAGCCCAAATTATACAAGTCCAATGCATTCTATCACCTATCACTTGTCTTTGTGGCTATGAAACCAGTTTTCTGAGATCTAACCAAAGTGTAATTCTTGAGTGTATTTTGTTTAATCAACAAGTACATAAATCAAGACTGTTCTAAATTTGAAATTAAATTCGGGTTTGATTTAAAATCTGGCAAAATTTTAAGGAACCTCCTTGTTAATGCCTACATTCTAAGATAAAAGACTTTCGTCCAAACTAGACAACAATAATTCAAAGATGAGACACAGAATTTTTGAAGTTTTATATTTTATTGTCATGATATCTGGTGGAAATTTACAAACACATTTGCTTTGAATTTTTGGTTTAAGGTTGCCATAGTTTTCATATAAACAATAGTACTGCATTTTGCAGGCTGACTGTCAGGAAAGTTGAAAAAATCAGCTTGATTCTATGCAAAAATTTTCAGTAACCACAAAATAATTCAGAAAAAGCAGCACTTTTGCAGTTCAATTTGAAAATAGAATTACAATTCCAAATATTTCATCAGATGAGAACCAATACCCTTTTGCTCCCCATTCAGGCTCTAGATCCATTGATAAGCGTATGAACTTCCAGAGTTAAAAAAAAAGCTGCTATGGAAGTTATGTTTTTATCCCAAATATCAAAATGAATTAATATGCCTATAATCTTGTTTACAGCCGAGGCTATTTGACCCCAGGATTGCCAGTAACAATGATGTATTGTCAGATTATGTGATTGATCTTTCTTTGGGTAATTCTTCAAATGCAGCGATTTATTGCATATATCCTATTGAGTGACGTTTTTATGTTATTTTGAGAGTGGCCAATCGAACTTTGAATACCTCACAATTATTTAATTTTGGTTGTGACACTGCTTTGTAAACTGAAGCTACAAATTGTCAGTCATAGGCAGTGGCATAACTAGTATGGGCACCACCTGAGGCGTACTCTAAAAGTACTACCCTCTTTCTGAGTCCAATGAATAACCAACCCCTTGCCTTGAAACAGACTATAGTTACACAAATAATAAAACATGAAAAATGGTTGGATTATGTCCATTATGCTCTGGGATAAAAAATATATTACTATTGTCTGCAATTTTGGAGCTGTATTCCCCCTTGTCAACTTTGGCTGCTACTGGTGTCTTCTTCTATCATAACAGTAGGGATTTGGAGTAGGAGAAATTAATATTTGATTAGAGTGTGTGAAATGTGGGAGGGCATATATTTTTGGTTGGGTTGGATGTATATGAAATAGTGTGAGTTAGTGTGTTGAACAGAGTCTGGGATTTGAGGTATAGGTGGTTGTGAAGTATGTAGTTGGAATATGGGGTTAATATTTGTAAATTCCAAATTCTTCCTATTTATTTGGCATACTATCACAATAACCTTAAGCTGTTAGCAGTAGCCAGGGCTAACGATGGAGGAAACACCCTTGAAATCAATTTCACTGGTTATTTAGTCCTCTGCACACAGCAAAGCAAGGTTTGTCAATCTGAACTGGCTCAATCACTGCAGATTTTTATGGGCCATTGTCCAACATCCTTCAGGACCTCAAGATTTGATGGCACTTTGCTTCCTTCAACTTTGAATTCTGGAGTTGTTTTGGGATTAGCAGGTGGTTTTAATTTTTCAATGGAGATTTTTTGCAACACAGCTTAGTCAGGAGAGCTTGAGGAGTCCACAGTTGCATATTCAGCTTTGGTAGCAACAATTTCCACTTCTGAGTCCAGACCACACTCTACCACAACGTTTTTAATGGCTGTTTTGATGTCTTGATAAATTGAAGCTTGATTTTGTGTGGCCATAATATACTTTAGAAACAATCCTCTGTTCTTTTTGTTATCTTCTCTCTGAGCAGCCCCCTTGGAAAGTACCAGCTGGGGCAGTCTACAAACCTACACCCCCTTTAATAGAAAATTATTTTTAAAGCTAAAAATTAGAGCTCTTAATCAGATGAGCCCAATAACAGATGGTAACAAAAAATATAAAGCCAAAAAATAGGCAATTACTAATTTTTTCACCTTAATTCTTCAGACCTGAACACTAAAAATGTTATTTATTTCATGAGCATTATACCGTTTATTATATATCGAATATATTTTTTTATAGAACATAAAAAAATGATAGCAAATAAAAGTACCAAATATTTATTGTTGCATATCCAGCATATGCAATGTGACAAGAGTGGCAAACTAGTCAACATTGCTTCAAGATGAGATATTCATTGACTGCTATAATTTATATTTATTTGAGTGTCCTATTAGGCATGCCTTTGTAGCTGAAGGATTTTACCATTGTGACCTTGAAATCCTTTGTGTTTTCAAAATTAGACTTTATGACTGTATTATGTTTACCATTGATACTTCCAATGAAAAAAAAAATCCAGTTCTTTTTAAGTTTCGTGTAACCAATGGCTTTGGGAGAGCAGTGAAATTTTAGACAAATAATCTGCCACTCTTGTCACCTTTCAACACTCTTTCCAAATATGCTAATTGATGCTGGTGCAAATTATTTTATGAGTCACAAAAGGGACCTGTACAGTGACAACTTATTCTCTTTTTTTGTAGTGGAGTTGAGATAAAAGCACTGCTTTAATTAACTTAAATTATAACATCCAGCGATTTGAAAACAATAACATAAAACCAAAATATAATAACATTAAATAGCTTACTGTTTGATTCCAATTGTAATGCTCCTCAAAGAAAAGTTGGGGGCTATGGCAACAAAAAAAAATACTACACTTAACACAAAACGAACAATTCTGAAATGTCAAACAAAATTAAACAGAAATGAACTGAGACACAAAAAAAACAGTATTTTAAATCCTAGCCCTCCCCTCCTCTTGTACAAAAAGGTTTCTTTGTGTATTGCCCCCCAATTTAACATATTTTGCAATCTTTTTAATTGTCTCCAAAGCAACCTGAACCAACTACTTGTTCTGTGGTTTTCCAGTATATTGCTTGCGTCTATTTCCCCCAACAAGGCCACATAAGCCCAATTTAAAAAAAACATCCACCCACTACTTCATCTTTCAAGCAAAGACTTGACAAAGAGTACAACAATTAGCCATGGAAATTTAAGTGGCATACTCCGTCCACAGCACAAGTATATATACAAACAGTAGAAAAATCCTATACTCTCCATTTAAGATTTTTAAAACACATCAATTTAGACACCTCTTCATAACTCCACCTCTTTTTCCATGTGCAATGACAAATGTTTAGGGCTTTTATCCAATGGAAAACCAAGTAGCAACCAAAACTATTTCTCTGATGTACTGGGAACTTCCCAGTCAGTGCACTATGATGTGTGTCATTTTTTAGAAACTTTTCCCTACTGTTCATATATATACTTCTGCTGTGTACTCTACCCCTCTCAGCTACAAATTAATTCTGCATATACACAACAGTATACTATTTAGAGACAGATGCTGCTTGTCATGCCCAACCATCTTGCATATGCTATCCAAAATGCATATGCTATTGTGTGGTGGTGCCAAGCCACTAGAAAATGGTTTTTTGGGAACATATCTACCTTGTGGTCACTTTACTAAGCAGGCATAAATTGCAACTATCCTGCAAATACCTTGTGATCTTCAAAGACCTTGTGATCAGATTTTCAATGAGGTTAGTTTTTCTTCTTCAATTTTCAGTAAACTGTCAAATGCAGTAGAAAAAAGATGAAGACAGTGGATGTAATCAAATAAATATGGTACCATACATCTCTAGATTTATTATTAACCTTAATTTGTACTTTAAAGCAAATTAAGATCCATCTTGATCTGTTAATTGCTCCATACTTGATGATGTGAATGATTAATCATCAAATGCATCCCACTGGTACTTCCAGGGAACACCATTCCCTGTGTTCTATCCCTCTCGTAGATTCTCTTCGATGGCTCGGTATTTCTATTACTAATAGTCTTCCGAGCTTGCGCCAGCGCACAGTCTCACATATTAATATGAAAATTAAATTAGGATATGCTAAGATTGTTGCCAATAGAGGTAAATATAATAAACTCGCGTTAGCCAAGCTCTACTCAACTTTTTGTGACCATTCAATTCTTTTTGCTTCTGGAATTTTTCTTCTTCTGAAGAAAACTGAGTTAAAAAGAATCCGGATTAATTATTTTAAATTTTGTAAATTTTTGTTGTTTCTTCCACCTTGGACCAAAAACCGGGTAATTATTAATAAATTTCTTGTTCCTAATATTACTGAAAAACTGGAAGCACTACACAGAAAACTTTCAAATACTGCTTGTATCCGTTTTTCTCCGCACCATCACCTTATCAGGTTTTTTCAGTCATAAGTTATTTTTCTTTTATTTGTTTAGTTGTTTTTCTCTGTTTGGTCATTCTACAATTTAGATCTGTAAAGAGTGAGTAAAAATCCAATAATGATAATATTAATGCCTGCTTATTAGATTCTGCAAGTTGTCAGTTTTTTTTTCTATTTTCCTCTTTTCCCCCTCCTTTCACTTTTTTTTTTGCTCTCGTTTCTTTTAAATTATTATGTGTTACACTGTAATTTGGTAATTTTTGATTTATATATTGTCTTGTGTCGCATTTTTTGTGTTTTTCCTCGTGATACTCCACGTATTGTACCTCTGTATAGTGTGGGTTAAAAATAAATAATAATAATAATAATAATAATTCCATTTGACATCTAATAACTTCTTGAAAACTTCATCATTGGGTACTGAGATTTGTATTTGAGGGACTATACCAGGGGTTTACACCAGGGGACTACACAGCTGGAGAAAAACTGCTGCTGGTGTCAAGTTTTGACAGATGGCTTGAACAGTTTCTTTGAATGTCCCCTCCTGTCAGTACCAATATTTTGGGAAATTGACAAATGAATTGGGGGGAAGGGGGTTCTTGTGAAGTAAGCTTATATGTCATAAGCATATCAACTCTTTGTTATTGGTAAACCAGTGTAGACAATCTCAGCTCCTGCAAACATTCATCAAAAGGCTTGTCTCTCATTTTAGATACTGCCTTTGTGGCTCTCCTCTGCACCCCTTCCAAAGCTGTATGTCACACCTGTATCCTGGTGATGCTATGCACATTCAAAATCAAGCACTGATCTGACAAGGGTCTTATACAACCAAACAAAAACATAGGGAGACCTACTGGATATAGTTTTTTTTTTAAAGTGCTAGGACAGAGCTTGCATGAGACACAGTCTTCTTGCAGTTTGAATGGAATTTACACTGGTTGTCAACAATGATTCCAAGATCTCTTTCTTCCTCCACACTTTGTAGCTCTTGAATGTAATTTACAGCTGGATTGACCATAGTATACTTGAAACCTGGGTTGGACTTGCCAAAATGAATAACACTACATTTGTCAATATTGAAGCTCATGTACCACACTGTTGCCCAGTTTTGAATATGGTCAAGATCTGCTTGTAGTGACTCATAATTGACTGCATCAAACAACTTTGAGTCATCAGCATAGAGAGTTAGATGATCTGTAGTTAATCGAAAAATATCATTTATATAGATATTGACTAGGGTAGTTCCTCAGACACTACCCTGCAGGACACCACTGGCGACTCCAATTCTCTCAGAGATGATTGATTCTCCTTCATTAGTAAAAAGCCTCACTCTCTATGTTCTGTCTTCATTAATTCCACATGAGATGAGTTTTATGTTCAAGTATGGACATGGAACTTGGCCAAATACTTTTCCAGGATCAACCACAAAACATCTACAGGTAAGCCTTGATCAATCAGGTCTGTTATAACATCATAAGTCTCCAGGAAATTTGTTTCTACAGACTAAATTTGTTAATCTTGCACAAGACCAATATATGTTCAATTATTGTTCAGTTCATTTCTCATACTATCCTAAGTGAGATAATTTATCTGTAGCCCATTGGTGAACTTTTTGAAGCAAAAAAGGCACAATTCTTTCTTCTTCGTTTCTAAAATTTTCACAATCAGATTTCCACCATAAAAAAACATCCTGTGCCATAATGCCCTGATTTTACACAAAAAAGCTCTTCCTTTTTGTTGATGGTAAAATCTAAGACTGCATTTGGTTGGGGTTACATTGTAGCTACATAGAAGAAGAGGGGGACATTCAATATTTGAACCAAGGTGCATAGAATTTCATTTTAGAAGATTCAAGAATTTGGAATATTTCATTATTGGACGCTGAATTATGTGTGTTTTTATCTTTGTTCTACTACCAAAAAACACAAGGAACCATGCACCATTTCATAGTTTTAACTCCCTTTAAGGGTTCAAAAAAAATTTACAACACCACTAATTAGCCTAGTAGATTAGGAAAGAACATCCAAGAGTGCATGGAATGATATGTAAATATTCACCAGTAAAGTTTTAGAGGATTACTTATATAGGAACAACAAGAACATAGTAGTTGATGATTTTTCTACTCTTTATAAATATAGTAATTATTCACTTGAAAATCTTGAGCCCTTAAATGAACCCTTAAGTGACTTCTAATTCTAAGAACAATAATAAAATCATTTGGCCAATGTGGTTTTCACATGTCCTGTGAAATCAATTGCTGGTTATTTGGTTTTGAACAGGGGTTAATAGTGTGAGTCTGTAAGCTCAGCCAGAGTTGAACCACATTGGAATGGGGAGTTGGAGAAATCTGGGGAAAAAACCAAGGAAGTATCAGATGGTTTGCCCTCAACCATTCATTGCACTGCTGGCCAAATTCAGAAAATCAGGAGATTGGTACCTACACTCAGGGTGGTTACTAGCCAAAATGTTTGGTGGGGGCAAGGGATTTTACTGACTGGCTGGTCATTTTTACCAACTTTTTTTTGTCAATAATTAGCATTATGTCTGTTTCAAATACAATATGTAAAATCACTGAACAAGTCAGTAGAACCACTGCATTTACCATTCAAGATTCAGATTTTGGTACATATAATGTCAATTTTTTAATGCTCTTTATTTAATTAAATGGAAAATTATGGTACCAGTAGTAAACTCACAGCAGGAGTTGGTAAAACTGCTGCATTTACCAACCAAGTTCAAACTTTCTGTAGATAACATGTCAGTATTTTTGTGATCTTTATTCAACCCCAATTTTTTTTTACCAGCAATGGTAAAAAAAAAAAAAAATTCTGATTTTTTTCTCCCGAGTGACCAAAACATTGGGGGGGGGGAGGGTGTGCTGCATTGTGAGGATAACCACTATTATAATAAAAAGGGTCATAAAATTAGGAATGCAAAGGTGGGCCTACTACTTTAATTGTCCCTATTCTTGTCTAGTAGTTACAGGAATAAACTGTATTTTCAAGTGAAATGATTATTATATTTGGAAGAAACACAAAAAAGGCATCAAGTAGTGAATTTACCTTGTCCTTATGTAAGTAATGGAATTGGCTAAATATTTGCCTGTTGATCTTTAAGCTAGCAAATTAATAGGCTTAGGAACATCCCTAAATTCACTGGAAAACCAGTAAACTATAACCAAGAACATGATATTGCTTGCCATAGCCTACCTAGGGCATAGACACTCCTGAGTATAAGCCTACCAGAAACATATAAAACACTAGGTGGTTTTTAAAACTAGGGTAAAGTTCTAGTTTAGGGTTTAGAACAAAGAGAGAAAACTCAATGAAGAAACAAACAAAATGAGACTATGGCCAGTAGACAAAAGATAAAAAACCAAAATATGGATATTTTGCCTGTATTCATTTTCATTTCTAATTTGTTGTAATTCTTGCTGCCACTTATCTTTTAATAGCCAATTTCTTTTTTCTTCAGTGTTGTTGCTGACTTGTTGTAATTGTCATTTTCACAAGTATTACAATTCCATATTTCTTTGTTCTTCATTTTTGTTCATCATTGCTTCAGACATTTTTTCAGTGTCCCTTGCCTTAGCTTCTTGGATAGGTCTTGGTCACTTTTGATGGTCAAGGTTGTTCATTTTCAGTTGTATATTTACATCTCTCAGGCTGTTCTATTTATCTTATCTCATTTGATGGTCCAGTTTGCTTATTCGGTTTTTGTCATTGCTTGTCCTCAGTTTGAGGTTCTGTTAATTTATGTTTTTGTCCTCTAGATATTATGAAACTGCTGAAAATGTCTTTGAAATTTACATCACTGAATATGAATAAACAAATTTACATGTTTCTAAGTTTTATTCTATAAATTCTTTCAAAGCTGTTTGAAAATCTAATTTCCATGCATCTTCACTTTCAATTGACATAACCACTAAACTCTTTCTTTATTTTTGATAGCTTTTTATTGGTTTTAGCCTGAAAAATGATCTATCTTCACCAGGGGCGTCCTGAGGCTCATTTTTATTGGGGGGAGGGGGCCTATCTTCGTAAATTTTACTGAATTGCTACCTGATTTATTCTGAATTTTCTGCAGAAATCAAGAATTTTGTTAAATTTCAACCAATTTTTGCAAAATTTCTGCCAAAATTTTCGCCTTCAGCAATAATTTTACCAAATGCCAAAAAAAATCGGGAGGGGGGGGGGGCTATATAAGATAGCTTTTTATTGGTTTTAGCCTGGAAAATGATCTCTCTCCGCCAGGGGCATCCTGAGGCTCATTTTATTGGGAGGAGGGGGCCCATCTTTGTAAATTTTACTGAATTGCTACCTGATTTATTCTGAATTTTCTGCAGAAATCAAGAATTTTGCTAAATTTCAACCAATAATAAATTTCAACAAAATTTTTGCCTTCAGCAATAATTTTACCAAATGCCAAAAAAGTTTGGGGGGGGGGCTTCCTGCCCCCCCCCCCCCAAATATATCCAGAGCCTTAATGTTCTCCTGGGAAGATATACTGAAACACCTACCTCTTCTCATTTCTCCCCCAGAGGGCACTGACCTTTAATAACCTACATGACAGGTCTTGGTAAAATTCTACTTTAGTTACTTTTGGCTTTCTTGGAAAGGGTTAGGTTAGAAAAATGAAACTTTCAGGGATGGGTCTACAGCCTAAAGTATGTCCTGGGAAGGTATTTTAAAGTACCTACCTCCACTCCTTTTCCCTCTAGAGCATCCTGAAATTTGCTCTACATGACAGTACCTACATACCCATTGAAATTTTGACAAAACAACATTTAGCCATAATTGTCTGCTATCAGTTTTTTTTTTATTGGCTTTAATGCTTAGCCTGCGGATCTACATGTCAGTATATAATTAGACGACCTGTCAAAGTTTTTTTCAAAAATCTGATAATGTGTCGTTATATATTTAAAACTCTGCAAGTTGTGATTAACCAAACTTTTGAGACTGAAAACAATTTTGTTGTGCTTCATTTAAGCAGAAGATCTATTTTGCAAGGTGTCATTTATAACAAAAGATTTTTAAATGCCACCAAAGGTCATGACCCTCTAGAGGGAGAAGGAGTGGAGATGGGCACTTCAAAATACCTTCTCAAGACATACTTTAGCCTGTAGACCCATCCCTGAAAGTTTCATTTTCCTAACCAAACCCCTTTCAGTAAATTTCTAGGTGGCACTATAATTTAGCTAAGATGAAAGTGAAAACATCATTTGATACCTTTTTTATGCTCTTTCATAATACAATAACTGCTTCTGTTGCATTTGCATCTTGAGGCCTTAAAGGGACACCAGAGATATTCCATTTTTGTAACCACATAAAGTAGTTATAACCTAACCTGCTAAATACTTGATTTTCAATTCAAACTGTTTTCCTACCATTTCAAGTTTTTCAAATTCTGTCAGCAAAAATAAAACCAAACTTTGTGATTCAAAACTTTGCTGTCTACAATTCAGAGTATATATTTGCACATTAGAGGAGGGGGAGTAATGTTCATGGTAAATGTGCAGTTGTCCATATAACTTAGCAAGGATGAAAGTGAAAAAATCATTTGATGCTTTTTGTATGCTCTTTCATAATTCATATAAAATACCTTGAGGGCCCCTTTAAGGGCTGAAGATACAATTTGTGACAGAAGTAATTATTGTAATT
The DNA here is from genome assembly GCF_049724085.1 of Artemia sp. Qi Xiang Cuo. Classification (NCBI taxonomy): domain Eukaryota; kingdom Metazoa; phylum Arthropoda; class Branchiopoda; order Anostraca; family Artemiidae; genus Artemia; species Artemia sp. Qi Xiang Cuo. The sequence goes on from NC_142804.1 coordinate 68,891,638, forward strand.
TTTTTTCAATGAAGGAGGAAGCCATAGGCTTGTCACAATACAAACACAAGAAATGACAGCTCAAACAGCAAGACTGCAAAACTCAAAACAAGAATAATCATCAGTAAAAAGCAACTATACAACAACTATATTACAGAAACTGTTTTCCATAAAACTCAGTTTCAACAAGAGCACTCTTAAATGTTTGCACCGTTTGTGCAGAAACTACAGTATCAGGTAAACTATTCCAAAGTTTTGTTGTTTGGTTAATAAAGCTACATTGACCTATTTGCTTGTGCACTTGAGGCTGATACAGTTTATTCAAGTTTTGTCAAGGGGCTGAGTAGTGACTAAGTTTGAAGAAATCAGCCCAGTCCACATTATCAACACCCTTCATAGTATGGAACGTATTGATCAGGTCAATTCTATCCCATCAAAACTCCAGAGAAGGAAGTCCTAAGCACTCCAGCCAATGTTGATATGATAAATGGCACAAACCTTGACACCCAATATTGAACCTTTTCAATTTGCTGCAAGTCACACTTCCATATAGGATACCACACAGAGGAATAATAGTCTACCACCAGGCACAGCCTACTATTGTCTTGTGTCATATAAACTGTACTATTGCTGAGGGGCTGAGTAGTGACTAAGTTTGAAGAAATCAGAACAGTCCACATTATTGACACCCTTCATAATATCAAACATATTGATCAGGTCAATTCTATCCCATTGAAACTCCAGAGAAGGAAGTCCCAAACACTCCAGTCAATGTTGATATTGTAAATGGCTCAAATATGGCACAAACCTTGACACCCAATATTGAACCTTTTCAATTTGCTGCAAGTCACACGTCCATATAGGATACCACACAGAGGAACAATATTCTACCACTGGGTACAGCTTACTATTGTCTTGTATAATGTCATAAAAGTGTGAAGGTTAAATTTCATGAAACTTCTCTTAATTTGAAGCAGGCTGTAATTAACATTTCACAAAATTGTTGACACATGCCAAAGTGAATGCCCTTACTGAATTTGCAGATGAAACAGGTGTATCACCAAGAAAGTAATTATAAGTTGAGCTTTTCAAAAAATAATGAAGTACAAAACATTTTTGAAGGTTACAAACATGGAGTTCAATTTACACCAATCATCTAGGGCATTTTCTCAAAACTCACTGTTGTCCTCAAAAACTTACCTGACAGCTTAAATACACCTAGTGCGCAAAAGGAATTTATTGACAAGGTCTGTCCAAACAGCGAGGAAATAAGTGAGCTTCGTAAACTGAAGGGTGACTGGAAACTAGTGGTGAAATCTAAGAAAGCTGCTGATACAATTGCCTCAACACTCAAAAGTGATAAATGTGGTGTTACTGCGTCCGTACGCTCACCGAGCTATATTGGTGTACTCAAGCGCGTCCCTGAAGACCTGAATGAGCAGTCATTGCACGAACTTATCCTCTGTGCTACAAAGTTATGCAATGTGGATCCTCTCGTGTGTTCAAAGTTTATTTTGAGTCGCGACACGAGCTCGAAATCTTCGTCCGCAACTCCATTAAAGTGCACTACGAAAAACTACCCGCCGAAGTATTCGTGTTCACTCCAAGACGATGCTACTTGTGTCATACAGTCGGTCATTTAGCATCCGAGTGCACCAATCAGCCCAAATGTTCCAGATGTGGATCCGTAGAACATACATCTGATCGTCTCAATCCCTGTAAACAACCGCTTTTTTGCATAAGCTGCAACACTAGTGGACATTCTTGCTACAGCGTCTGCTGCTCAGCAAATAAACCTGCAAACGCAGACTCAAAAGCTAATAGGCTTGCCTGTGCTACTCAATGAACATTTTTATCTTGGAATATGAATGGGAATTTCGCAGAAAGGCACCCAATAGTTTGTGAAATGCTAAAAAGCAATCAAATTGTGTGTATCCAAGAGCACTTTGCTCTTCCTATTTCTGTAGGTCAACTGGACATTTTCCGTGCTAATAACATGTATGTTGTTCCAAGGAAGGCCCTCCAGGGGTCTCGTGACGTATATTAGTAACAATGTTGAATCAAAGTTGTTTTTTTCAACGCAAAACATTCTAGTGGTTCAAGTGTGTAATTTTGTTGTTGTGAACGTATACATGCCAACCGACTATCATGATGACGCATCACATTCCGAATTTGCGCAAAGTTTACGTAAATTAGCTGAATGTCTTAGTAAAATCCGATTAGAAAGATTGCCTTGTGTAATATTAGGTAATTTTAACTGTCCTATGAGTGCTGAATTTACTGAAACTAACGCGCTTTTTACTGGTGATCGTGAAAGTATGGTACATGGTCTCCTAGATGATACATTTACCATTTTAGAAAAAAAACAAAATTTTAAATACATACACAACACAGGAAGTACTTCTAATTTAGACCATGTTATTTGCTCTAAAGACCTACTCCCTACTTCAGTACGGGTGTCTGACACCACTTTTACTTCTGACCATTTTTCAATAGAACTGCAAATCACACCTCCCGCTACACAATCTGAGCATCAACACCAAAATAACGCAGCAAAAACTACAAAAAAATGGACACAAATACGGGATTGGAATAATGTTAATACGTCGGTTTACACGCAAGTTGCGGATGAAATTTTAGCTAAAATTAAAATCCCATTTAACCTTCTGATCCAGTCACGACGAATTGAACCGAAAGAGGCCCGACTTGAACTTGATATATATGCCGCCCAAATTACACATGCTCTTTGCTCAGCTGAGGAAGCTGCTGTTCCCATAAAGAAAATTAAGACCGGTACACAAGTTTCAGGTTGGTCGCAAAATGCTGGCCTAGTTAATGCATGCAACCAGGCAAAATTTTGGCTTTCTGTTTGGAAGGAGTGTGGACGGCCGAGAATTGGGGTTGTAAATGCTGTTAGACTCCTTACAAAAAGAAAGTTTGGAAAAGAATTGGCTCTCCACCGGTCTAATGTAATTGCTAAGTCTTCTGAAGATGCTCTACGAAATCCTGACCTTATATGGAAGACTCTTCTTCTTCTATTTAACAGCAGGCGGGCTTTTCAGTAACACTATTTAGCCCTTTTCCTTTTGCTTCACTCTGTGGGCTACAGAGCTACTGGCTTGATTGCCGCATATTTATTAGATATATTCAGATATCTTTCAGCAGATCTTTCGACTCTAGGAGTTATAATATATGATGATAGATGTCGATTTCTATGCTCTGTGTGCAGGTATAGTTGGCTAGGCTCTTGGCTGATAGTGGGATTTTGTGGTGTAAGACTCTTTCCGAAAGAAAGCCGAATTTTGCTGCATCTTCAATTTCCCTTGAATCTTGGAGAACTTATTACGAACAAGAATTTAAATCCCCCTGTCCGACTCTTAGCGCAAAATACAAGGCAGAACTGCATAATTTCCTATCAAGCACCGACCGTTCTGATGTTACTGTGTTGGTATCCGAGGTTCAGAACGTGCTCCGTCACATTAAAAAGAAAAAGTCATGTAGTGCTGATGGAATTTCTGCTCTTCATTTAAAAAACCCATCTTCAATGCTCATTCAGCATCTTGCCCTGCTTTTTCAGATGATTTTTGTGCAAGGTGTGGTTCCCAGTAATTTTTGCATAGGGTCCCTTACCCCTGTGCCAAAAAAGGGGAAACCCCTGGAAGAATGTACGTCTTTTTGACCCATTACTATATCAACAACTTTTTGCAAAATTTTTGAGCTACTTATAATTAAAGAAATAAATGAGAAATGTTATGCACCACCCTCCCAATTTGGCTTTCAACCTGGTCTTGGTTGTGGCCATGCGCTAAGCGTCATGGCTTCTGTCCTTATTGACGCTGAAAGCTCAGGTGAGTCGGTCGCGATTGGTATTCATGATGTCAAGCGTGCATTTTATTCCCTTATCCACGACCAAATTATTCTAGAAATGGGAAAGAGAGGCGTCCAACGAGATGTCATAATGCCATTAAAGGACATGTATGTAAACCTCCAGGCACAAATAAAAGTTGTTTTGCCCGAGAAGAATATAAGTGAAATTTACCCAACCGTCCCAGTACAAAAAGGCGCCCGGCAAGGTGCTCCTACTTCTGCCCTGGCTTTTAATAACAGTGTTCTTCCAGCACAGGAAAATTACCAAATAACGTGTGTTCTGGATGGTATTGACCTTTCTCTTCTTTGTTATGCTGACGATATTTTAAATATGAGCCGGAATATTGGTGGCATTGAATGCAATTTTGCTATTTTTCAAAAGCAATATGCTGCAATAGGCCTAGAATTTAACGCTGCAAAATCAGAGGTATTACTGTTTAATTGGCCCGAAAACCAAGTCCCGCCTACCATAGACCTTGGACAGACAAGTATTAAGCCAGCAGATCACATCATTTATCTTGGACTACTGATTGGTAAAACGCTGAGGCACACACAACAGCTATTAATTCAACATCTAGAAAAGTGTACCAGTTTTGCATACAGCAGATTGGTTGCAACAAAGTTCAGCTTCAACCGGTTTATCCTTGCTCGGCTGTATACTGCACTAGCATTGCCCCATTTTTTATACCTGAGCCCTTTTTGGCGAACATTTCCATGCACCACTAAACAGAAACTTCAAGCAATATTTTTTAAATATGCTAAGTACCTTTTAAGGCTCCCCCCCTGGACACGTAACACATACCTCATTAATAGGTATAAACTGGCAGATCCCACTCTCATAATTAAAAATCAGATTTCCCTTTTTAACAGTAAAATTGGTAACCACCCCTGGCATAGTTTACTCAAGCAGTAGTCAAGTGTAGAAATGTTTCGTATTTCTTGTCAGTTTAGTGTTTTTCTCGTTTGTATCCGTTGAAGTATTATTTGTCCCTTTTTTTCTTTTTTATTTTTTTTTATCTTTATTGTACTCTGCCTTGTGTTTTTGTAACGACGGGTTATAAATAAATAATAATAATATCATCCACAAACAGTTTGACAGTGGAGTGACAAAATACTTCAGGCAAATACTTCATTAACAAGCAAACAAAACAACACTGGGTCCAAACAACTGCCTTGTGGCACACCACTCAAAATTGGGCTCTCACTTGAAAATGCACTAGTGACTATAACTTGCTGGGAATGGCCTGATAAATAATCTGTAGTCCATGTTAAAGTTCTACTGCCTAACTTATACTTTCCACATTTTTTAAGCAACAAACTAATTGAAACTTTGTCAAACGCTTTACTGAAGTCAATGTACAAGCAATCAAACTTCAAACTAAAATCAGCCATATTTTGGAAATCTTTTACAACTTATAGCAACTGCATATTACATGGCCTGTTTTTTCTAAAACCATGTTGTGACGGATGCCATAATTTATTTTGCTTTAAGTAATCCTGTATCTGATATACAATAATCTTTTTAATAACTCTCAAAAAAACTGAGGTGTTTGAAATTGGACAATAATTTCCAAATTAGGATTTAGATCATCCTTTATGGAGTGGCTTTACAACTGCTTTTTTTATGCTAAGTGGCATTTACCACTCAATAGACAGTGGTTAAACAAAAATGCAAGAGGTTCAGCTAAACATGTGGCTGTCTTCTGAAGAAAAGCATTAGAAATACCATCTATATCTGGAGCTTTATTAACAGAAAGGTCATGGAGAATTTTTAAAACCTGCTCTGAAGAAATATCAGAGTCATCAGAGGGCACTTTGTCTGCTGAAACAAATTTGGTAAAATGGGGTGGATTGTATGCATGGACATCAATTGGATTTACAAAAACTGACAAAAACACTTGATTAAACACATCAGCCTTTTTCTGATCATTGCTTATTAATTCACTAGTAGCTGGGTCATCAAAAATGCATGAATCAGTCTTGTTTCTATTAACATACTTCCAAAACTTCTTTGGATACCCTCAGATGTTAGTGATGATTGACAATTCAAGTGATTCCCAGTTAATGCATAGAGATCAATTTGCACAATTCTAAGCCCTTTTATATGCACACCACAAGTCTTTGTTTTTTCCAACATACACTGTCTTCATTGTTTATTTTTATCACTAATAGCATCAAGTACAAATTTTGGCAGTCATCTTCTTTTTCTAGAACCTTCTTTTGAGTAATAACATGGAATGAACCTATCACAAGCTTCTTTTATAACCTCTTGGATGAACTCAAAAGCAATATCCATATCCACATTCCTAGACTGAAGCTCCTCAACAATAGAAACGGAATGGATAAAGTCTTGAACTTCATTGTAACAGCCCTTGCTATAATCATAATAAAATTTAGAACCAAAGTTCACTGCTGCATTTATATTCATTGATAGAGGCATGGTTACTATTACCTAGAGGTGGCAGCATCTTAAGGTCTAGTATTTCATTTGGGGATTTTGTGATCACCAAATCTAGTACATGGGGAGTGGAATTATGGTACTTGTGCATTATACACACTCTTTTATATACTGCTAGTTTGGTTAATGCTAATGAAATAAAATAGGATGAATATAGAATAGTTTAGAAACAAATTTGAGCTATATATTTGCACATTTGGGGGGTGGGGGTAAAGCATAGCATATATTAAATACGTTACCTGACCTAACCTAGGTACCTCCCCCCCCCCAAAAAAAACAAAACAACAAAAAATAACATTTTAAATATTGTATACACAATTAAAACCATGCAATACATCATGCTAATGAGTTTGTTCTCCCACATCTGTCCTGGTAACTGCTGCATCTCATTTGGCATATATAAAAGAGTGGGTATAATGCACAAGTGCCAGAATTACTTCTTGGTCAATATATACAAAATCATATTATTGAGTTAGGACTAAAGTGAATACACCATTTGATGCCTTTTTTATGCTGATTGCGAATATAATAAGCATTTCTAACGGAAATGAATTTCAGTCCCCCCCTATATAGGCTATACCTAACCTAACCCTGAATTGGCCTATATAGGGGGGGGGGCTGAAACTCATTTCCAATAGAAATGCTTGTTATATTCATAATCAGCATAAAAAAGGGCATCAAATGGTGTATTCGCTTTAGTCCTAACTCAATAATACGATTTTGTATATATTGACCTACTTCTGAGTCTTGTGGGATCAAAAACATGCAGGTATAGAAAACTATCCTGTAAGGTTTGCACAAGTTTAAAAGCAAAACTTTGGTCTATCCCTGACAGACCAGAGTTCATCAAGGCATCACATGATGTTTTCAATTTCAACCTAGCTAAATTATGTGTCACCTAGAAATTTACTTCCCTTTCCAAGATAGGCTAGGCCTAGCCAAAAGTAGCTGAAGTAGAATTTTACCCAGGTCTTAACCCTGACACAAACATGAAACCATAATTCTTAGTTTTTCATTTTTCATTGGCTTTAATTTTTGAAAATAGAACTCCTGTTATTTCAGTAGAACTAGGCTATAAGCCATAGGCCTATCAAGGGGTTTTCTTTAATTTAAGAAACATATCAACAAATCTTTAAAAGTGTAAATAAGGATTGGGCAAAGGTATGAGGGTAAGCACCTGAAAATATGTGGAAATAGTAGCAAAGTTTTTTGTTTTTAATAGGCCTACCCTAAGGTTAAGGCAAGCTCCTAAGTCTACTATGATTTCATAAAACCTGGGCTAAGTCAAGCTTTTCTTTAATCAATTTTGAAAGATATTAAATGTAGGCTATTTTTTATACCATTAGGTTTTCTCGATGCTCGCGCAGTAACACTATTTGTGTCAGAAATTGAGGACATTTGTTTATCTTTTTCCAAAGCTTATCAGTTGGGGAAATAGTCTATTAGAATAAGGCTTCTTTGAAAAATATCTGTACCATCAAACTATCATAAAACCAAAAAGCTAAATGTAGATGGCAATAAAGTCAGATACAGTTCACATGAGATCCAAAAGACCTTTTAACAGCTAGACTCAAATGTCGATAAAACAAACGCGGATCTAGAATTTTAGGAGGAGGTTGAAATAGACGTGATTTTAAGAAGCACTAAAACTCAAAAATTAATCAAACAACTATAAATAGAAAAGAGCAGCTCAACAAGGACCACACTATTGAACGATTTTGAAAGACCGATGATGCAGGTATAAAAACCATTTTCTTGGAAGAGTAATCAATGAATAAATAAGAAAGAACTTTATTTGAACGTTGACACCAAACTGGACGCCAAAATCAAACTGGTTCCCACCAATTTCTTCATTTTTTACTTATAAAGGGTAAAGTGTTAAATTAAAAACCTTGTTCTAATACAAAAAATAGTGATATACGATAATATTCAAGGGGTGATCTATGCTTTTTTTTTTAATTGATGACATTGTACCAGACCAAAGACTTTCACATATGGGCGCCCATAAGCTGAATTTTAGGGGGGCTTACTTGGTCTAATCGGCACTTCCAATGCTGTATAATAGAAATTTCAAGACAAAAATATGAAAATATTAGGCAGCAGCATTCAGCCAGGGGGGGGTGGAGCCCCCCTCTGCTCCCCATATGGGTGTCCATGATCTCACATAAACATTTAGAAATAAAGGAAACAAGGTTACCAATGAAGGAGATGCAATCTGTCAGCAGGTGCAATTTAAAAATATCGCCACTATCATTTGATTCACGCTTTAAATCATCAGACAATCATCGTCAAAAACAAATGAAAGAAATACAAGAACGAAAAGGTATCGCAAAAGGGTAGCTCAAAAAAGGAGAAGAAGCCAAATATAAAAAGAATACCCTAGATAATAATCTAGGGCATTTGAGAACTACTTTTCAACTAGACAGTTGAAAAGTAGTGTTCACACTAACGTTTCCAGCCTTACGCTTAAGGTTAGCAACAAATACAGAAATTAAGCGAACACCTTTGGTCCATATGCTAAGGTATAATTTTACTTTTTTTTATTATCAACTTTAAACAAAATTCCGTTGACCAAATAGGTTTTGGGCTTTCTATGTATATTTTATTGAGGTAGAAAAACAGGCTATGCTTCTTCTGTACAGCTGTCAATGTTGGCTTTACGATTCTTAGGTATGTAAAACCGAAGAGAATAAAATTGAACACGAATAGTAGAAGAAAAAATGAGAGTAAAAATTAGTGTGATATATTGGCTTTATTGCAGTTATCCTTTTAAGTCACTAAAAAGTTTCGTGAGAAATTTTATTTTTGATGAAGCCATCTCTAAAGTAAATAATACTGACATGTGTATATGATCAAAATACTACTGCTACTACCACTACTAGCAACTAACTGCAGCACCAAGCCACCTGAGGCCAACACCAATACGCACACTCCTCCTCCATCCCAACCAATTCAAAGCCTCTCTCTTTAAATCCTCCCAGGAAGTTCCAATTTCCCTTAAATCTTTTTTTATGACATACTCTCACCCCAATCGTGGGTGACCTGCTTTTCGTTTAGCCCAAGAACTTCGGGCGAAAGGGACAATCTTCGGTAATCTGTCATCCTTCATCCACAGAATGTACCTTAGCCATCTCACCTTTCTTTCATTATAGCCCTAGAATGCGAGATTGAGCCACAATTTTCGTACATCATACTGTTATAAATACGGTCAGTCAGCCAGGTACCCAGAACAATCCGTAGGCAATTTCTCTGGAAAACATCTAGCATATCTTCACCCAATTTTCGGAGCGCCCATGCTTCAGAGTCATATTTGACCACTGTCATCACTGCAATTTCCAATATTCTAATCTTTTATTCTAATATTCCAATATTCTGAAACTAATCTTGGTTTCTATATTTATCTTTCTATTCTTCCAAATGGTTTTAATTGTGAGAAAACACGCTGAGCCTTGGTTATTCTACTTTTAACATCTTCACTGCTTCACATCTCCACTTAATCAGTATTTTCGTTGCCCAACGTCATCTTTTGATCTTCACTTATTCCTAGCCTTAGCGAATTAGCATTCTTAACATTAATTTTCAAACCTATTCGAGCCCCCTGAACTCGCAAAACCTTTTAAAGATCGCTCATTTTGCTCACACTTTCATCTAGGTTCAAAATTTTGTATGTTATCATAAAAATTGACAAAAAAATAAGTAAAAATATTACATTTATACGCACTTTGAGCTGACAGTGTCTAATCTTGCTCGTAAATCTCTGCTTGTTGGATATTAAATCGTGGCGGACTCACAAACAGAACTAACTGTCTGTAGTAAAATACTGGGTAGCCTATATTTTTAGTGCTACCCATGTCAGTCCATTTTGCAACCTAGTAGAGAGAAACCACAGCCCATAGTAACCGAAAATTCAAAATTGTGTTTTGAGAAAAATGTGTAGTGAGAAAAATTGCCATTTGAAGCTGATTTACAAATAGTAAATACCATTTCGACTGATCTTATTAGTGAAAGTTTATTAGGAAAAATAATTTATAGGAATTTCAAAGGAGCCAGAAACCCTGAAAAATACTTTGATATTGAGTACTCGCAATTGCCTACTCTTCTGAAGGAGACATTGTCTCGTTCAATATCTCCTCCGTTGTCTCGTTCATTGTGGCGTTCTGGCTCAACGCACTCGTAGACTCAATTAGGGCAAAAATCTGAATTCATTGGATAGCACAAAGGTAAGATAGCTTCACATCTTCTTTGGAATCCACTTTTAAGCTCGCAAATTAAGGCCCTAAGTTGTATCTTGCAATTACTAAATCTTGACTTTTTTACTCACTTCTGTTTTTCGTTTTATTGCATTTTTTTTTTCGTCCAATGATTTTAGCTCTTCTAAAATGTAAACATTCAAGAAGAAACAAATAACAAAAATACAAAGTACTTTCTTATTTGAAGCTCCAAATTTTACGCAATGGTACAACAGAAAAATTGCAATAGTAAACACATATATTTTTGCAAAATATAATAACTACGTATCAAAAACTCGTTTAATGTTCTTCAGTTTTCTAAATCTCTATATATTTCATATACGACAGTATTCAACAAACAACGGTATTTTTATCTTCCAATTCTCATAGACACCAAGGATAATATACCCCTTGCAGTTGCGTAATTTTGTCAAAATCCTGGTGTGGTCAAAGTTTAAGCCAATTTACCCAAATCAAGTGAAAATTACAGTGAAAAGTATAAAATGAGCCATTAGTATCATAAAGGTAAAGATATACTAATGAAAACTGACTCGTTTCAGTGGATGCGTGAATTATGCAGGCTTATCTTAGTTTTGACAGGAGTTTTGAAGAAATTAAACTGGAAAAGTGGGGTCTGGGTGGGGGGGGGAAACTGTGATCTAAGTGGCAGTTCATATTTTTCCTAATTGAAATTTTAATTATTTGGAGCAGTTTTTATGAAGAGGGGTGTGAGCCGTGCCCAAATTAACGGCTGCATAGCAAACTGCACGTAACGGATCCACGTGGATAAACAATTGGTCTTTAATGAGGTAAGCAGATCTTTAATTTTGTTGTCTAGAAAATAATCATGGGAAGTAAAAGAAAGCAACCTCGTAAGACTGGAGTGATACAGAAAGCACTTGGAGGGGAGAGGGTGAATATGATTTTAACATTACTGCTAGTAGCACTGATTCTAGAAATAAATTCACGATTTCAGCAGTTGCGAAAAGTTTAACTGCGACTGCGATTTCAGCAGTTGCGAAAAGTAAATACTGTTATCAGTTTGGTAACAGAAAATGGGAAAAGCTAGATTTTTTAGAAAATAGGATTAAAGGAATTGAAGATAAAGTGGCACAAATTTGGAAATATCACATGCAGGATTTGTAAGACAGCTGATTGAGAATTATGAGCGAGTGAGGTAGCTTGGGCAAGTCAAATAATCTCTAAAGAGTCAAGTAAATGTAATTGCTGATGTTTATATAGCCCGCAATAAGGAATCAAATAACTAGAGTACGAGATTGGCCAGGGTGGAGTTTGATAAACTGGAAAAGAATATTATCGTATGGAGTGTCTCTTGTCAATCTGAGCAAAATGCGAAGGATATCTTCAAAAGTATTTTTGCGGAAGGACTTGAAATGGCTCCTGTCCCACCATACAAGGTAACCCAAGTGAATAAGCAACAGAAATTTATTCGTGTTGAAGTAACTGATAAAAAATCGAAAACTGATATTTGGAAAAATGCTAAGAAATTAAAAGGTACAACAGTGTCGTCGTTCCGTGATATTTACTTCAATGATGATGTCCGGGCTGTAGTTCACAAAATGAGAAATGATTTATTGATTAAAAGGGCGAAACTACCTGAATTCAGAATAGACGCTTGGATCCATGGGCGCCCAGAAGCGGCATTCCAGGGGGGGGGCAAACTTCGTCTAATTGCTACTTTTAATGCTATATAATAGAAATCTCAGAACAAAAATATAAAAATAAGGCAGCATCATTCAGCCAGGGGGGGGGCAAGAGCCCCCCTGCCCCCCCCATATGGGCGCCCATGCTTGGATCTAAAGAACTTTTCCACCTGTCTTGCTTTTCAATCGCCCCAATGGGACACGTGGTAAATATTCACCAGACGATTTGATTCCTGGACTTGCTTATGAAACGAATAATCATTCATTTCGTAACCAACGTAGCGGGAATTAGTGTTTTCTTACGAGGAAAAATAGCTGTTCGAATTCAAGTTCCTATTGATTAAGGAGTAGCTGGTGATTAATGAGTGATAAAAAGAAATTTGGCGGGAAAATGAGTTATTGTTGTTTTTTTTTTCTTTTGAATATTTCTTTTTCTGTTGTTGTTATTTTTTTTTATCTCGTTATTATTATTGGTGCTATTATTGTTATTGGGTAGCATATAATAAATTTACAATTAGAACATATTAAAATTTGTCCCCCTGTGGATTCGCACTCAGGTTTGTCTATTTGGCTTTGATGTTGGATGAAAGATCGGTGTCTCCTCCAGGACAAATTAATGTGTTGGAGCTGGAAAATAATAAGGTAAATTTTGGAAGTAGGTATAATGAAATTTTAATGGAAGTATCCCGGATCGAAGTTTTATTTTTATAATTAAATAAAAAAAAACAAGTTTTTTAGCTGAAAGTAAGGGGCAACATTAAAACTTAAAAAGAACAGAAATTATTCCGTATATGAAGAAGTGGCCCCCTCCTTAACACCTCGCTCTTTACTCTATAGTTTTTTATTACCTTACTAAATAGATTTGTGAGAAAGAGTCTAACTCTAGCGTAAAGAGCGAGGCGTTGAGGAGGAGACAGCCCCTTTCATATATGACATAATTTTTGTTGGTTTTAAGTTTTAATGTTGCTCCTTACTTTCAGTAAAAAAAACTTATTTTTTATTTGATTTTTGAACGTTTTTGAATTAATGGAGGTTTTGATTTTGGCTCAAAGTATATGAATAATTAAAAAAAATCCATATTAATTTTACTTTTATTTGGTTAAATGACTTTCTCGAAAGTTGTTTAATTTTATTTACGAATGTTTTTATTAGTAATAAATATACGTAACTTGCGAATTAACTTACGTAAAGAAATTCTATATTCGTATATTTTTATTACATATATTAGGGGGTTCGCCCCCTAGTGAATGCATCGCTCTTTACGCTAAAGTTTGAATTTTGTTCCAATTCTTTAAAAATTACCCCTTTATCACAAAGGCCGTTAATTAGAATAAATAGCTCTTATGAAAGTACTAATAAATCTTTGGCTTAAAGGGCGAGGTATTGACTAGAGGGCGAACCCAATCATATACGTAAAAATTTCTGTTCGTTTTAAGTTTTGATGTTGCTCCTTACTTTCAGTTGAAAAAGTTGTTTATCTTTTTTATTTAATTTCTGATCGTTTTTTAAAATAATGCCGGGAAATCCGGCGCCCCTTCATAGCAATGTCCCTTCCCCTATGAAAACTTCCTCCATGGAAAGATACTCCCACATAACCCCTGACCCCCCCTCCCACTACCAGAAGAATCCCCCTTGAAAACGTCTGTATACTTCCCAATAACCGATATTGTATGTAAACACTGGGCATAGTTCTTAACTTCCAGCCCTGCTCCCGGGGGCTGTGGTGGATTAAGTCATCCTAGTAGACATAGTTAGTATATTTTTGACCATGCTGAACAAGGTGGATATTTCAAAATTTTGATCAAGGAACTTTGGGGAAAAAAGAGCTTAGGAGGAGGGCTAGTTGCCCTCCATTTTTTTGTCAATTATAAACGGCAATAGAACTTTTAATTTCCGTTTGAATGAGCCCTCCCACGATATTTTAGGAACACTGGGTAGATACGATCACCCCTGGGGAAAAAAAAACAAATAAACACGTATCCGTGATCTTTCTTCTGACAAAAAATACAAAATTCCACATTTTTACAGACATGAACTTGAAACCTCTACAGTAGGGTTCTCTGATGCGCTGGATTTGATGATGTGATTTTCAGTAAGGTTTTATATCTTTTAGGGGTCTTTCCCCCTTTTTTCGAAAAAAAGCCAAATTTTCTCAGGCGCGTAACTTTTGATGAGCAGGACTAAACTTGATGAAACTTATATATTTGAAATCAGAATTTAAATCTGATTCTTTTGATGTATGTATTGGTATCAAAATCCCGTTTTTTAGAGTTTCGGTTACTATTGAGCCGGGTCACTCCTTACTTACAGTTCGTTACCACGAACTGTTTGATGGGAGATTTTAACATTGATCTGTTGGATAATGGATCAAATACAGACCGATTTTTAAACCTGATGATTTCATTTGGTTATATTTCTGCAATTAATATTAGTACTCGTGTTACGAGGACGTCGCTGAAATGTCTGGATAACATATTTTTGAATTATATGTCTAGTAATCCGAGTGTTCTAATAAGTGATACTTCTGATTATTTTCGTGTATTTGAAAGTTACTCGGTAAGTGTTGATAATGAAAAGTCCGCAAAGATGAGCAGTCTCAAGCTAAGGATGGTACTCGATAAAGATGCACTTCCGAAATGTAAAAATGAGCTAGCCAATAAGAATTGGAATACAGAGTTTTCAGTATTTGTGGATATTGACTCTAAGTTTAGAGTTTCTTACCAAATAATTCAGCAATCCCTGGAAAAATGCTCTAAGAATATTAAGAAAAATAAAATAAAAACTTCAAAGAAGCCTTGGATTACTCCGAGTTTATTAAGATCGATAAATAAGAAGAATAAAATACTCCCTCCCTTCAAAGAAAAATCCTGGATATACCCTTGTTCGCAATATTGGTTCAGATAAACAGACTCGTAAAATTCATTTAAAGTTGTGGAATTCTCAAAAGCTAGCTCTTTACTGAAAGCTGATGTTGCTTGACGTTTTGAAAGAATTAAAATAGTATGCTAATATTTACTAATTTTCTGACTGGTGAAAGACTATTGAAAAACATATAAGTTAGTCATTTATTTTTCGCAGGGAACTTATTTCCTGATTCGTGTTTTGTTGCGTTGATCTTGTGTTTTCAGTAAAGCGCTAGATTTTTAGAATTCTCCAAAGTACGAGTCAGTTTTTGAACCATTATTGCAGATATATGTCGCAAAAGCTGCGAAACAATAATTTTTGTTCATTTAAGTTTCATCTTTGCTCTTTGCTTCAATCAGAAAAACTTAGTTTTTTTAATTAATCAGTTATAATAGCGGTACATGGCATGTTGTATTAGGAAATTTTATTAGACTTTTAAACTTGTACATTTACAAGTGTACAAGTGTAAAAGTTACAAGTGTACAAGTGTCATATCCATAAGGGTCATATCCAGAAAAAGGGGGGGGGTGTTCGGAGTTTGAATCCTCCAATTTGTTTTGTCCGATTCATAAAAAAATGTAACAAAAATACATACAAACAAGTTTTTGATGCATTTTTGAAAGTTTTGTTTGGGCACCTACCCCCCTCCAAAAAAATAGCCCCACCCCATAAAAAAACTGAATATGCCCTTGACATATACACCTGGGTATGATATAAATAAGACAATCACCTAACGTACCATCCGGTGGTGATTATTGACGATGATTATTTATGTCCTTCCGCGCATTGATCTCTTCAGAAATCTGGGTTACAATTTGGGGAGGAAGTGGAGGTGGGGGAATGTTTACTCAAGAAAAGTGTCGTATTATTATGAATATTATATACCTTACCACTGTTTGCATATTTACTTTTTCAGGGGAGGATTACCCCTCTATCTTGTCGAAAACTATATTCCTACGCTGTAGGGTGCGAACCATTCGGGGTTTAGCATCATCCCATCAGTAGAGTTGACCTTTTGAATTCTGGGACTTTATGTTCCTTCCGGTTTTTCTGGTAGGTAATTCTATTCTACAGGGTCATTACATCTTTGCCAAGAGATTTACGCAATTTCTAGTTCATGGTATATACATGTCTTTTTTAGTGATAAACCAAAACCAGCATGTCTTGTTTCGCTGTTATGCAATTATTTTTTGTATATATTCAGGTTTCAACATCTTTTGAATTCTACAACTTTATGTTCCTTCCGGTTTTTCTGGTAGGTAATTCTATTCTACAGGGTCATTACACTCTTTCAAAGAAGAACGAGTATAACTTGATTGGTGATTGGGATTTGAATAAAAGGAATAGTTTTCGTTACAATTCATATTAGTAAGAGAATTGAATTCAAAGAATGTTTGATTAACCTTTGCAAAAAAAGGAGTAATGGGATTTTTGCGAATTGGAGGAGATGTCGTGGCAAAAAAGGGGTAATTAGTGATTGGAAATTTTTTTAATGCTTTTACAATCGGAAGTGTTTCATTAACCTTTGCAAAAAAAACGAGTAACGGGATTTGCGAATTGGAGGAGATGCCGTAATTATGTACTGTATAATACACAAGTGATGTTTTGAAGAGTATTGTCAATTTAACGAGAAATGACTGAAAAGTGTTTTGAGGGAGATGGGTTGCATGGAGAGTTGAGTTGCATGAGAGTTCAGTTAAAGGGGGTACAGTTACACGGAGGTTTAGTTAAATGGGGTCGAGTTGCATGAGGGTTCAGTATCACGAGGGTTCAGTTTCATGGGGGTTCAGTTGTCCAGGGGTTCGGTTATACAGGGGTTCACTTCCAGGGAGGGATTCAGTGGAACGAGGGGGGGGATTTGCGATTTGGAGGAGATGGGATGATAGTGTACTGTATAATACACAAGTGATGTTTTGGAGCGTATTGTCAA
The DNA here is from genome assembly GCF_049724085.1 of Artemia sp. Qi Xiang Cuo. Taxonomy (NCBI): domain Eukaryota; kingdom Metazoa; phylum Arthropoda; class Branchiopoda; order Anostraca; family Artemiidae; genus Artemia; species Artemia sp. Qi Xiang Cuo. Next base: position 68,908,669 of record NC_142804.1, read on the forward strand.
TTTCACGAGAACTGACTGACACGTGTTTTGAGGGAGTGGGGGGGCAGAGAAGGTTGAGGTGAATGAGAGGACAGTTAAAGGTAGGTCCAGTTACACGGATGTTTAGTTAAATGGGGTCGAGTTGCATGAGGGTTCAGAAGCACAAGGGTTCAGTTGTATGGGGGCTCAGTTGTACAGGGTTTCGGTTATACAGGGGTTCACTTACATGGAGGGGTTCAGTTGAACGGGGGGGGGGGATTTGAGATTTGGAGGAGATGGGATGATAGTGTACTCTATAATACACAAGTGATGTTTTGGAGCGTATTGTCAATTTAACGAGAAATGACTGAAAAGTATTTTGAGGGAGATGGATTGCATGGAGGGTTGAGTTGCATGAGAGTTCAGTTAAAGGGGGGTACAGTTACACGGAGGTTTAGTTAAATGGGGTAGAGTTGCATGGGAGTTCAGTAGCACGAGGGTTCAGTTGCATGGGGTTCAGTTGTACAGGGTTTTGGTTATACAGGGGTTCACTTACATGGAGCGATTCAGTTGAACGAGGGGGGGATTTGCGATTTGGAGGAGATGGGATGATAGTGTACTGTATAATACACAAGGGATGTTTTGGAGCGTATTGTCAATTTAACGAGAAATGACTGAAAAGTGCTTTGAGGGAGATGGGTTGCATGGAGGGTTGAGTTGCATGAGAGTTCAGTTAAAGGGGGATACAGTTACACGGAGGTTTAGTTAAATGGGGTCGAGTTGCATGGGGGTTCAGTAGCACGAGGGTTCAGTTGCATGGAGTTCAGTTGTACAGGGTTTTGGTTATACAGGGGTTCACTTACATGGAGCGATTCAGTTGAACGAGGGGGGGATTTGCGATTTAGAGGAGATGGGATGATAGTATACTGTATAATACACAAGTGATGTTTTGGAGTGTATTGTCAATTTAACGAGAAATGACTGAAAAGTGTTTTGAGGGAGATGGGTTGCATGGAGGGTTGAGTTGCATGAGAGTTCAGTTAAAGGGGGGTACAGTTACACGGAGTTTTAGTTAAATGGGGTCGAGTTGCATGGGGGTTCAGTAGCACGAGGGTTCAGTTGCATGGGGGGTTCAGAAGCTTGGGATTCAGTTACATGGGGGGGATTGTTACCTGATTCTTTTATTCTAACTTAACTTGTAGGAATAGGACTTCATTCCATTGGCTAAATCAGTTTATTCATCTATAATGGTGAACAAAAAGACTATTAATTTTCCGTTCGGAGTTGGATTTCTTAGTCTTTCGTTGGTGTGTGTTGTCTGAAATATATGATTTGGGGTGTCTGGGTTGCTATTTTTGACTTTTCGGAGTTGGATTTCTTAGTCTTTCGTTGGTGTGTGTTGTCTGAAATCTATGATTCAGTTACAAGGGGGGTTCAGTTGCACGGGGGTTGAGTTAAATGGGGATTGAGTTCCACGAGAGGAGTGCTTTGTCGTGGTTGAGCGTGTCACAGGTATAGTCTCTTGATCTTGCACAGTTCACCTTGATGTTAGTTACCTGGGGGGATCAGTTGCACGGGGGTTGAGTTAAATGGGGCTTGAGTTCCACGAGAGTGGTGCTTTGTCGTGGTTTAGCTTGTCACTGTTACTCTCTTTGGGCTGTTTGTGTTTCTTTGGGTTGTGTGTGTCTCTTTGGGCTATGTAAGCCACCGGTCCTCAAAGGTCCCAAAGAACCACCCAGCCCTCATGGGCCCCCCTCAGACCCTCAAAGACCCTCCCCGGGCTCCCGTCTTTCATAGGTGAATGTTGTCTGAAACTTATGTTTTAGGGTGTATGGGTTGCTATTTTTGACTTTTCGGAGTTGGATTTCTTAGTCTTTCGTTGGTGTGTGTTGTCTGAAATCTATGATTTGGAGTGTATGGGTTGCTATTTTGACTTTTCGGAGTTGGATTTCTTAGTCTTTCGTTGGTGTGTGTTGTCTGAAATCTATGATTCAGTTACAAGGGGGGTTCAGTTGCACGGGGGTTGAGTTAAATGGGGATTGAGGTCCACGAGAGTAGTGCTTTGTCGTGGTTTAGCTTGTCACAGTTACAGTCTCTTGATCTTTCAAAGTTCACTTTGATTTTAGTTACATGGTGGGTTCAGTTGCACGGGGCGGGCGTTAAATGGGGATTGAATTCCACGAGAGTAGCGCTTTGTCGTGGTTTAGCTTGTCACAGTTACTCTCTTTGGGCTGTTTGTGTTTCTTTGGGTTGTGTGTGTCTCTTTGGGCTATGTAAGCCACCGGTCGTCAAAGGTCCCCCAAGCTCCCAAAGGACCACCCAGCCCTCATGGCCCCCCCTCAGACCCTCAAAGGCCCTCCCCGGGCTCCCGTCTTTCGTAGGTGAATGTTGTCTGAAACTTATGTTTTAGGGTGTATGGGTTGCTATTTTCGAGTTTTCGGAGTTTGATTTCTTAGTCTTTCGTTGGTGTGTGTTGTCTGAAATCTATGATTTGGGGTGTATGGGTTGCTATTTTTGACTTTTCGGAGTTGGATTTCTTAGTCTTTCGTTGGTGTGTGTTGTCTGAAATCTATGATTTGGGATGTGGGGGTTGCTATTTTTTTACTTTTCTGAGCTGGATTTCTTAGCCTTTCATAGGTGTGTATGATATTTTCTTGATAAAACATAGCAGTGACTACATCAGATGGTTTTGCAGTGCAGTGAGTTGTTACTAGTAGTAGTATTTTCGTGTTTTTTGCAAGCAATTCATGTTATAGTTTAAATGCATTCAGATATTTTCTTGATCAAACATAGCCGTGACTACATCAGATGGTTTTGTAGTGCAGTGAGTTGTTACTAGTAGTAGTATTTTTGTGTTTTTTTGCAAGCCATTCATAATATACCTTAAATGTATTCAGATATTTTATTTGTAAAATATAGCCGTGACTATATCAGATGGTTTTTTTTAATGAAAATCATACTATCAGATTCAGTGTATCAGAGAACCCTACTGTAGTCCCTCATAGGTGTTTGTTGTCTGAAACCTATAGTTTGGGGTGAGTAGTTTACTATTTCAGGCTTTTCTGAGCTAAGGTTTCCTAGTATTTCGTAGGCGTGCGTTGTCTGAAACTTATGATTTGAGGTGTGTAATTTGCTATTTCCGACTTTTCATAGCCAGATTTCTTAGTCTTTCGTAGGTGTGTGTTGTCTGAAACCTATGATTTGGAGTGGGATGGTTTGCTATTTTGACTTTTCTGAGCTGGTTTTCTTAGCCTTTCATAGGGATGTGTTGACTGAAGCCTATGATCTGGGATGGGTGGTTTGCTATTTTTGACTTTTCTAAGCTAGATTTCTTAGTCTTTCATAGGTGTGTATTGTCAGAAAATTATGATTTGGGATGTGTAGTTTGCTTTTATGGCTTTTCAGAGCTATGATTCTTAGTCTCTCATAGGCGTTTGTTGTCTGAAACTTCTAGTTTGGGATTAATAGTTTGCTGAGAAGTTAACTTTAGTATTGTATGGTTTTATGTACCTGAAATCATGAATTAGAATAGTTAATTATCTGTTTAGGGTTTTCAGACCTAGGTTTCTTAGATTTTCGTGCGTGCTCGACTCCTGTGGTTTATTATTTGAGAAGTTAACTTTAGTGTTTTGTTGTTTTAAGTGCCTGAAATCTTGAATTAGAATTTTTAATTAGCTGTTTAGGTTTTCAGACATAGTTTTTTAGATGTTCATGGGTGTTGGGTTCCTGGAGGGTTTTATGACTCCTCCTCTCAATGAATTCAGATGGTTTTAGGACTTGTCCCCCTAGCCATAACTCCATTCAACCTTGAGCGAGGAAAGAAATTATGACAAAATTCTAAGTATGTAACAAACTCTTTATTGTTTACATGACTTAGATACACGATGTAGAAATTTAATTCAAGAAATTATGAAAAAATCGCAAGTAAGTAACTTTTTTTCTCTTTATCACAGACAATTTTTACTTAGCTAAATTATGTAGAAATTTAATTCAAGAAATTATTAAAAAATTCTCAGTAAGTAACAATTTCTTTCTCGAAGTCAACTCTTGGATACGCAATACGGAAATTTCATTCAAGAAATTATGAAAATATTTGTAAGTAACTAAGAAACTCTTTATTGATTTCACCTCTTGGATATACAGTACAGATACTTCATTCAAGAAATTATGAAAAAATCGCAAGTAAGTAACTTTTTTTTCTCTTTATCAAAAACAATTTTCACTTAGCTACATGATGTAGAAATTTAATTCAAGAAATTATTAAAAAATTCTCAGTAAGTAACAATTTCTTTCTTGAAGTCAACTCTTGGATACACAATTTCATTCAAGAAATAATGAAAAAATTGTAACTAAGTAGCAAATTCTTTCTTGAATTCACATGTTGGATTAACAAAAATACATTTCGTTCAAGAAATTATGACAAAATTCTAAGTAAGTAACAACATCTTTATTGTTTTCACGAGTTAGATATACGATGTAGAAATTAAATTCAAGAAATTACGAAAATAATTCTCAGTAAGTAACAATTTCTTTCTTGAAGTCAACTCTTGGATACACAATGCAGAAACTTCATTTAAGAAACTATGAAAAAATTGTAAGTAAGTAACAAATTCTTTCTTGAGGTCACCTCTTGGAAACACAATACAGAAATTTCATTAAGGAAATTATGAAAAAATTGTAAGTAAATAGCAAATTCTTTCTTGAATTTACCAGCTGGATAGACAATAAGACATTTCGTTCAAGAAATTATGACAAAATTCTAAGTAAGTAACAAACTTTCTTGAAGTTACCTCATGGATACACAATGCAGAAATTTCATTTAAGAAATTATGAAAAAATTGTAAGCAAGTAACAAACTCTTTCATGAAGTCACCTCGTGGATATGAAAAAATTGTAAGTAAGTAGCAAATTCTTTCTTGAATTCACCTGCTGGATAAACAAAAAAGACATTTCGTTCAAGAAACTATGACAAAATTCCAAGTAAGTAACAAACTCTTTATTGTTTTCATGACTTAGATACACGATGTAGAAATTTAATTCAAGAAATTATGAAAAAATTCTCTTGAAGTCAACTCTTGTGAAATTTAATTCGAAATTATGAAAAATTCTCGTAGTAACAATTTCTTTCTGAAGTCAACTCTTGAATACACAATACGGGAATTTCATTCAAGAAATTATGAAAAAATTGTAACTAAGTAGCAAATTCTTTCTTGAATTCACTTGTTGAATAAACAAAAAGACATTTCATTCAAGAAATTATGACAAAATTCTAAGTAAGTAACAAGCTCTTTATTGTTTTCACGAGTTAGATATACGATGTAGAAATTTAATTCAAGAAATTATGAAAAAATTGTAACTAAGTAGCAAATTCTTTCTTGAAATCACCTGTTGGATAAACAAAAAGAAATTTCGTTCTAGAAATTATGACAAAATTCTAAGTAAGTAACAAACTCTTTATTGTTTTCACGAGTTAGATAAACGATGTAGAAATTAATTTCAAGAAATTATGAAAAAATTCTCAGTAAGTAACCATTTCTTTCTTGAACTCAACTCTTGGATACACAGTACTTATGTTTAATTACAGAAACATTGAAATTAACGGTATTTTATTCACAAAATATTATTAGAGTCCACCTCTTGTATGTAAAGTTTAGGTACTTCATTAAAAAAATTGTGAAAAAATCGCAAAACCTTAACTTTTTTTTCTCTTTATACCAATCAATACTCAATTGAATGCACGATGCAGAAATTTAATTCAAGAAATTATGAAAAAATTCTCATTAATTAACAATTTCTTTCTTGAAGTCAACTCTTAGATACACAATACGAAAATTTCATTCAAGAAATTATGAAAGTATTTGTAAGTAAGTAACAATCTCTTTATTGATTTCACCTCTTGAATATACAGTACAGATACTTCATTCAAGAAACGTGATTAAACATGTTTTGAAACTACATGCTGTTTGCATGCCTTTCCTTGGCACCTTTCCAAATGAGCGGGGATTCCCCACTGCTTCCTACACTATGCAAAAAGTGAGCAGTACGAAAACTCCACGTTTTCAACCAGACTGGTTTTTTAGACAACACACCCACAGAGATGACACAGAGTCATAGTGAGAGAGATATCCAAAAGTTGGGTTGATCTAGGTTCACTTAGAGTGGCGCGCCACTCTAAGTGAACCTAGATCAACCCAACTTTTTGGATATCTCTCTCACTATGGCTCTGTTTCATCTCTGTGGGTGTTTTGTCTAAAAAACCAGTCTGGTTGAAAAAACGTGGAGTTTTCGTACTGCTCACTTTTTGCAATGTGTAGGAAGCAGTGGGGGATCCCCGTTCATTTGGAAAGGTGCCAAGCAAAGGCATGCAAATAGTATGTAGTTTCAAAACATGTTTAATTAAGTTTCTTGAATGAAGTATCTGTACTGTATATTCAAGAGGTGAAATCAATAAAGAAATTGTTACTTACTTACAAATACTTTCATAATTTCTTGAATGAAATTTCCGTATTGTGTATCTAAGAGTTGACTTCAAGAAAGAAATTGTTACTTACTGAGAATTTTTTTATAATTCCTTGAATTAAATTTCTACATCGTGTAGCTAAGTGAAATTTGTTTGTGATAAAGAGAAAAAAAAGGTACTTACTTGCGATTTTTTCATAATTTCTTGAATGAAGTATCTGTACTGTATATCCAAGAGGTGGAATCAATAAAGAGTTTGTGACTTACTTACAGATATTTTCATAATTTCTTGAATGTAATGTACGTACTGTGTATCCAAGAGTTGACTTCAAGAAAGAAATGGTTACTTACTGAGAATTTTTTCATAATTTCTTGAAATTAATTTCTACATCGTTTATCTAACTCATGAAAACAATAAAGAGTTTGTTACTTACTTAGAATTTTGTCATAATTTCTTGAACGAAATGTCTTTTTGTTTATCCAACAGGTGAATTCAAGAAAGAATTTGCTACTTAGTTACAATTTTTTCATAAGTTCTTGAATTTAATTTCTACATCGTATATCTAACTCGTGAAAACAATAAAGAGTTTGTTACTTACTTAGAATTTTGTCATAATTTCTTGAATGAAATGTCTTTTTGTTTATTCAACAAGTGAATTCAAGAAAGAATTTGCTACGTAGTTAAAATTTTTTTATAATTTTTTGAATGAAATTCCCGTATTGTGTATTCAAGAGTTGACTTCAAAAAGAAATTGTTACTTACTGAGAATTTTCTCATAATTTCTTGAATTAAATTTATACACAAGAGTTGACTTCAAGAGAATTTTTTCATAATTTCTTGAATTAAATTTCTACATCGTGTATCTAAGTCATGAAAACAATAAAGAGTTTGTTACTTACTTGGAATTTTGTCATAGTTTCTTGAACGAAATGTCTTTTTTGTTTATCCAGCAGGTGAATTCAAGAAAGAATTTGCTACTTACTTACAATTTTTTCATATCCACGAGGTGACTTCATGAAAGAGTTTGTTACTTGCTTACAATTTTTTCATAATTTCTTAAATGAAATTTCTGCATTGTGTATCCATGAGGTAACTTCAAGAAAGTTTGTTACTTAATTAGAATTTTGTCATAATTTCTTGAACGAAATGTCTTTTTGTCTATCCAGCTGGTAAATTCAAGAAAGAATTTGCTATTTACTTACAATTTTTTCATAATTTCCTTAATGAAATTTCTGTATTGTGTTTCCAAGAGGTGACCTCAAGAAAGAATTTGTTACTTACTTACAATTTTTTCATAGTTTCTTAAATGAAGTTTCTGCATTGTGTATCCAAGAGTTGACTTCAAGAAAGAAATTGTTACTGACTGAGAATTATTTTCATAATTTCTTGAATTTAATTTTTACATCGTATATCTAACTCGTGAAAACAATAAAGATTTTGTTACTTACTTAGAATTTTGTCATAATTTCTTGAACGAAATGTATTTTTGTTAATCCAACATGTGAATTCAAGAAAGAATTTGCTATTTAGTTACAATTTTTTCATAATTTCTTGAATGAAATTGTGTATCCAAGAGTTGACTTCAAGAAAGAAATTGCTACTTACTGAGAATTTATTATAATTTCTTGAATTAAATTTCTACATCATGTAGCTAAGTGAAAATTGTTTTTGATAAAGAGAAAAAAAAGTTACTTACTTGCGATTTTTTCATAATTTCTCGAATGAAGTATCTGTACTGTATATCCAAGAGGTGAAATCAATAAAGAGTTTGTTACTTACTTACAAATATTTTCATAATTTCTTGAATGAAATTTCCGTATTGCGTATCCAAGAGTTGACTTCAAGAAAGAAATTGTTACTTACTGAGAATTTTTTTATAATTTCTTGAATTAAATTTCTACATCATTTAGCTAAGTGAAAATTGTTTGTGAAAAAGAGAAAAAAAGTTACTTACTTGCGATTTTTTCATAATTTCTTGAATTAAATTTCTACATCGTGTATCTAAGTCATGTAAACAATAAAGAGTTTTTTACTTACTTAGAATTTTGTCATAATTTCTTTCCTCGCTCAAGGTTGAATGGAGTTATGGCTAGGGGGACAAGTCCTAAAACCATTTGAAGTCATTGAGAGGAGGAGTCATAAAACCCTCCAGGAACCCAACACCCATGAACATCTAAAAAACTATGTCTGAAAACCTAAACAGCTAATTAAAAATTCTAATTCAAGATTTCAGGCACGTAAAACCACAAAATACTAAAGTTAACTTCTCAAATAATAAACCCCAGGAGTCGAGCACGCACGGAAATCTAAAAAACCTAGGTCTGAAAACCCTAAACAGATAATTAACTATTCTAATTCATGATTTTAGGCACATAAAACCATACAATACTAAAGTTAACTTCTCAGCAAACTATTCATCTCAACCTAGAAGTTTCAGACAACAAACGCCAATGAGAGACTAGGAATCATAGCTCTGAAAAGTTCTAAAAGCAAACTACACATCCCAAATCATAATTTTCTGACAATACACACCTATGAAAGAGTAAGAAATGTTGTTTAGAAAAGTCAAAAATAGCATGGCACCCACTCCAGATCATAGGCTTCAGTCAACACATCCCTATGAAAGGCTAAGAAAACCAGCTCAGAAAAGTCAAAAATAGCAAACCATCCCACTCCAAATCATAGGTTTCAGACAACACACACCTACGAAAGACTAAGAAATCTGGCTATGAAAAGTCGGAAATAGCAAATTACACACCTCAAATCATAAGTTTCTGACAACGCACGCCTACGAAATACTAGGAAACCTTAGCTCAGAAAAGCCTGAAATAGCAAACTACTCACCCCAAACTATAGGTTTCAGACAACAAACACCTATGAGGGACTACAGTAGGGTTCTCTGATACGCTGAATCTGATGGTATGATTTTCATTAAAAAAAACCATCTGATATAGTCACGGCTATATTTTATCAAGGAAATATCTGAATACATTTAAGGTATAGTATGAATGGCTTGTAAAAAACACGAAAAAACTACTACTACTAGTAACAACTCACTGAACTACAAAACCATCTGATGTAGTCACTGCTATGTTTTATCAAGAAAATATCATACACACCTATGAAAGGCTAAGAAATCCAGGTCAGAAAAGTAAAAAATAGCAACCCACACATCCCAAATCATAGATTTCAGACAACACATACCAACGAAAGACTAAGAAATCCAACTCCGAAAAGTCAAAAAGCAACCCATACACCCCAAATCATAGATTTCAGACAACACACACCAACGAAAGACTAAGAAATCCAACTCCGAAAAGTCAAAAATAGCAACCCATACACCCTAAAACATAAGTTTCAGACAACATTCACTTACGAAAGACGGGAGCCCGGGGAGGGCCTTTGAGGGTCTGAGGGGGGCCCATGAGGGCTGGGTGGTCCTTTGGGAGCTTGGGGGACCTTTGACGACCGGTGGCTTACATAGCCCAAAGAGACACACACAACCCAAAGAAACACAAACAGCCCAAAGAGAGTAACTGTGACAAGCTAAACCACGACAAAGCACTACTCTCGTGGAACTCAAGCCCCATTTAACTCAACCCCCATGCACCTGAACCCCCCATGTAACTAAAATCAAAGTGAACTTTGAAAGATCAAGAGAATGTAACTGTGACAAGCTAAACCACGACAAAGCACTACTCTCGTGGAACTCAATCCCCATTTAACTTAACCCCCGTGCACCTGAACCCCCCTTGTAACTGAATCATAGATTTCAGACAACACACACCCACGAAAGACTAAGAAATCCAACTCCGAAAAGTCAAAATAGCAACCCATACACTCCAAATCATAGATTTCAGAGAACACACACCAACGAAAGACTAAGAAATCCAACTCCGAAAGGTAAAAAATAGCAACCCATACACCCTAAAACATAAGTTTCAGACAACATTCACCTACGAAAGAGGGGAACCCGGGGAGGGTCTTTGAGGTTCTGAGGGGGGCCCATGAGGGCTGGGTGGTCCTTTGGGACCTTTGAGGACCGGTGGCTTACATAGTCCAAAGAGACACACACAACCCAAAGAAACACAAAATGCCCAAAGAGAGTAACTGTGACAAGCTAAACCACGACAAAGCGCTACTCTCGTGGAACTCCAGCCCCATTTAACTCAACCCCCGTGCAACTGAACCCCCAAGGTACCTCAAATCAAAATGAACTTGGACAGATCAAGAGAATGTAACATGACAAGCTAAACCACGACAAAGCACTACTCTCGTGGAACTCAAGCCCCATTTAACTCAACCCCCATGCAACTGAACCCCCCATGTAACTAAAATCAAAGTGAACTTTGAAAGATCAAGAGAATGTAACTGTGACAAGCTAAACCACGACAAAGCACTACTCTCGTGGAACTCAATCCCCATTTAACTCAACCCCCGTGCAACTGAACCCCCCTTGTAACTGAATCATAGATTTCAGACAACACACACCAACGAAAGACTAAGAAATCCAACTCCGAAAAGTCAAAATAGCAACCCATACACTCCAAATCATAGATTTCAGACAACACACACCAACGAAAGACTAAGAAATCCAACTCCGAAAAGTCAAAAATAGCAACCCATACACCCTAAAACATAAGTTTCAGACAACATTCACCTACGAAAGAGGGGAGCCCGGGGAGGGTCTTTGAGGGTCTGAGGGGGTCCCATGAGGGCTGGGTGGTCCTTTGGGACCTTTGAGGACCGGTGGCTTGCATAGCCCAAAGAGACACACACAACCCAAAGAAACACAAACAGCCCAAAGAGAGTAACTGTGACAAGCTAAACCACGACAAAGCACTACTCTCGTGGAACTCAAGCCCCTTTTAACTCAACCCCCGTGCAATTGAACCCCCCATGTAACTAAAATCAAAGTGAACTTTGAAAGATCAAAAGAATGTAACTCTGACAAGCTAAACCACGACAAAGCACTACTCTCGTGGAACTCAATCCCCATTTAACTCAACCCCCGTGCAACTGAACCCCCCTTGTAACTGAATCATAGATTTCAGACAACACACACCAACGAAAGACTAAGAACTCCAACTCCGAAAAGTCAAAAATAGCAACCCATACACCCCAAATCATAGATTTCAGACAACACACACCAACGAAAGACTAAGAAATCCAACTCCGAACGGAGAATTAATAGTCTTTTTGTTCACCATTATAGATGAATAAACTGATTTAGCCAATGGAATGAAGTCCTATTCCTACAAGTTAAGTTAGAATAAAAGAATCAGGTAACAATCCCCCCATGTGACTGAATCCCAAGCTTCTGAACCCCCCATGCAACTGAACCCTCGTGCTACTGAACCCCCATGCAACTCGACCCCATTTAACTAAAACTCCGTGTAACTGTATCCCCCTTTAACTGAACTCTAAGGCAACTCAACCCTCCATGCAACCCATCTCCCTCAAAACACTTTTCAGTCATTTCTCGTTAAATTGACAATACACTCCAAAACATCACTTGTGTATTATACAGTACACTATCATCCCATCTCCTCCAAATCACAAATCCACCCCCCTCGTTCAACTGAATCGCTCCATGTAAGTGAACCCCTGTATAACCAAAACCCTGTACAACTGAGCCCCATGCAACTGACCCCTCGTGCTACTGAACTCCCATGCAACTCGACCCCATTTGACTAAACCTCCGTGTAACTGTACCCCCCTTTAACTGAACTCTCATGCAACTCAACCCTCCATGCAACTCATCTCCCTCAAAACACTTTTCAGTCATTTCTCGTTAAATTGACAATACACTCCAAAACATCACTTGTGCATTATACAGTACACTATCATCCCATCTCCTCCAAATCGCAAATCCCCCCCCCTCGTTCAACTGAATCACTCCATGTAAGTGAACCCCTGTATAGCCAAAACCCTGTACAACTGAACCCCATGCAACTGAACCCTCGTGCTACTGAACCCCCATGCAACTCGACCCCATTTAACTCTCGTTAAATTGACAATATACTCCAAAACATCACTTGCGTATTATACAATACACTATCATCCCATCCGCAAATCCCTCCCCTCGTTCAACTGAATCGCTCCATGTAAGTGAACCCCTGTATAACCAAAACCCTATACAACTGAACCCCATGCAACTCAACCCTCGTGCTACTGAACTCCCATGCACCTCAACCCCATGTAACTACACATCCGTGTAACTGTACTCCCCTTCAACTGAACTCTCAAGCCACTCAACCCTCCATGCAACCCCTCTCCCTCAAAACCCTTTTCAGTCATTTCTTGTTAAATTGACAATACGCTCCAAAACATCACTTGTGTATTATAGAGTACACTATCATCCCATCTCCTCCAAATCGCAAATCCCCCCCCCGTTCAACTGAATCCCTCCATGTAAGTGAATCCCTGTATAACCGAAACCCTGTACAACTGAACCCCCATGCAACTGAACCCGCGTGCTACTGAACCCTCATGCAACTCGACCCCATTTAACTAAACCTTCGTGTAACTGTACCCCCCTTTAACTGAACTCTCATGCAACTCAACCCTCCATGCAACCCATCTCCCTCAAAAACACTTTTCAGTCATTTCTCGTTAAATTGACAATACGCTCCAAAACATCACTTGTGTATTATACAGTACACTATCATTCCATCTCCTCCAAATCGCAAATCCCCCCTCGTTCAACTGAATCCCTCCATGTAAGTGAACCCCTGTATAACCGACACCCTGTACAACTGAACCCCCGTGCAACTGAACGCTCGTGATACTGAACCCTCATGCAACTCTACCCCCTTTAACTAAACCTTCGTGTAACTGTACCCCCTTTAACTGAACTCTCATGCAACTCAGCCCTCCATGCAACCCATCTCCCTCAAAACACTTTTCAGTCATTTCTCGTTAAATTGACAATACGCTCCAAAACATCACTTGTGTATTATACAGTACACTATCATTCCATCTCCTCCAAATCGCAAATCCCCCCCTCGTTCAACTGAATCCCTCCATGTCAGTGAACCCCTGTATAACCGAAACCCTGTACAACTGAACCCCCGTGCAACTGAACGCTCGTGATACTGAACCCTCATGCAACTCAACCCCATTTAACTAAACCTTCGTTTAACTGTACCCCCTTTAACTGAACTCTCATGCAACTCAGCCCTCCATGCGACCCATCTCCCTCAAAACACTTTTCAGTCATTTCTCGTTAAATTGACAATACTCTCCAAAACATCACTCGTGTATTATACAGTACATAATCACGACATCTCCTCCAATTTACAAATCCCATTACCCCTTTTTTTGCAAAGGTTAATCAATCACTTCCGATTGTAAAAGCATTAAAAATATTTAAGATCACTAATTACTCCTTTTTTGCCACGACATATCCTCCAATTCGCAAATCCCATTACCCCTTTTTTTGCAAAGGCTAATCAAACATTCTTTGAATTCAATTCTCTTACTAATATGAATTGTAACGAAAACTATTCCTTTTATTCAAATCCCAATCACCAATCAAGTTATATTCGTTCTTCTTTGAAAGAGTGTAATGACCCTGTAGAATAGAATTACCTACCAGAAAAACCGGAAGGAACATAAAGTCGTAGAATTAAAAAGATGTTGAAACCTGAATATATACAAAAAATAATTGCATAACAGCGAAACAAGACATGCTGGTTTTGGTTTATCACTAAAAAAGACATGTATATACCATGAACTAGAAATTGCGTAAATCTCTTGGCAAAGATGTAATGACCCTGTAGAATAGAATTACCTACCAGAAAAACCGGAAGGAACATAAAGTCCCAGAATTCAAAAGGTCAACTCTACTCCCGTCCAAAATCCGCCCCCAAAACTTCATCCCGTGGAAAAGTCTACCCATGGAACCTTCCTCCCGGAAATAACCTCCTCCTTCTTACAGACTCCCCAGGAAAATTCTCCCCACACGGGAAATTGACCAACCAAAGAGAAATTAACAGAAATAAAAAGAATGAAGAAAAGAAGTATAATTGTATATCAGCTATTATGAAGGAGGGGCAGTGGGTCATTGTAATGACAGGTGGTGCCAGGATCCTAAAAGAGAGCATTTCATTATTCAAATTATCTAGATCTCCATGAACATTCAAGTAAATATAAAACGATATAGGGATAAGTAGGAACTAATCCCTCTTCTCCCTTCATTTAGACTAAGCCTGAATAAGGGTTCTGTGAGGTGATACCCTCCTTCTTGTTGTAGAAAATGTTTCTAGTGTTTATTTTAAAACTTTATTTAACTAAACTAATTTGCTTCATTTTTCATATAACTAATGCGCATCAGCTATTATGAATTAGGGATGGTGGTTTATTTTTTGGCAGAATGGGAGGGAGGCGGATACTTCAAGGTGTATATTTTATTCCCAAAATATCCTAACTCTCTGAACCTTCAGATAAATAAAGAATGAGTTCTAGGAAAGTGGGGTAGGTAAAAATTGATAGATAATCTGTTTTGATTTCCGGGAATATTGCTGATGTACACATTTATTGGCAGTGCTAGGAGGGAGAGGGGTAATAATTCTCCTCTTTATGTGACAGTGTTTTTCTGTGTACCATAAATATTAAATTCACAGGTTTACCGGCACAAATATCGAACAGGGTATCATAAGCTTTGTTTCAGCAATTTTATATAGCATTATTTCTCTTTTCCTATTTACATACAATGTTTCAATGTATTTAAACATGGAACTTTGATTTCAGCGATGTTAAATGGTATTATTTCTCTTATTCTATTTATATACTATGTTTCAATGCATTTAAATTTTAAACATAAATGTACAATGTATTTGAGCATCAGAGAACCCAGTGGCTTCACAAGATCACAGTGGCTTCAGCTTCGTAGAAGATCAAAAGTCACGCAGAATTTCAATCTGAACAATAATACCTCTTTCCGTCCACCCAAAATTATGCGGTAAAAATACTAATAAAAACCTGTTCATCCAACTACTATGCATCAAAAATTTTACCAAATATTAAAAATTTGCCCTAAATTTTGTTCAAATTCTATCCTAAATAAGAACGACTGCTAAAACACAAGGGCCGTTGAATTGGAATAACAAGCTTTTTTAAAGCACTAAAAAACTTTAGCATAACCTTTTCGTGTTTTTTTTGGGGGGGGGGGGCTGGGAATCGAGTTCTTGCTTATTTGAAATGACAAGTTCTGTTCATTTTTAATTTTATTGATACTGACATGGGGTTTGGCTCCAAGCTATTAAAAAAAAAATAAATAAATAAATAAATAAAATAAAAAAAATAAAAAACGCCCCTTAGATGTACTTCAGATCTTATTTGGAATAAGGAGTTCTGTCAATTTTAAATTTTCTTGGTTATAGCTTAGAGTTCCACCATGTTATTAAAAGAAAAAAAACACCCCTTAAAGGTACTTCAGACGGGAAGACCTTCTGATGTACGCCTAGTGGACGCGTTCTCGGTCGCAAGGGGTGAACTGGTATCATGTACTATAGGTGTCAGCAGAGGTTTCACCTTCGGGGGGGGGGGGGGATATCCCAACGTTTTCATTCAGCCAAATAAAAATTTGAGTCGCTAAAATTGTGGTTCAAAGCATCACTATTTTATAGGCTCTTTTTTTATTAGGGTAAATGGGCTGATGTAAATATATGTCGTAAAATTGTCCAAAGGAGATCAGTCTCAGTCGGTAAGAAAAGAAGTAATCTTAATAGAAAAAGCGCCGAAATCAGTCAGTAGTTGGTGAAATCTTTTACTCCTCCTCCTTACAAATGGCTAGTGACGCCTCTCTCTGGTAGGTATCAGAGTAAGTCCACGGGGAGTAGTTACTGGCACCCCTTAGACCCAGCCTGTTATCTCTGCACTTTCGCCATAGGACAACCCTTTCAAATTTGCGACTAATTTAAGATTTAAAAATTACTTTCTTTAACCTTTATTTTACCGTGCTACAACAACTTGACCCCCCCCCCCCCCAAAAAAAAGCACGAAAAAAGAATTAAGTGAATAACAATGTTAAACAAAGTATTATAGGATATTCTATACCAAATAATCTGCTTATATTTGGAAAATAGACAGAATATTCCGAAATTCCTTCTTTTCTTCATTATTTTATTTGTCATGCTTTCTCTGTGGCTGCTCAATTTTGCATGAGAAGAAATTTTTCCGAAGGGATTTTACACGGGAGAGAATTTTCCACGGGTGATTTTCCGCGGGGGGATTTTCCAGTGGAAATTTTCCAGGATGAATTTTTCCAAGGGGAATTTTTCTCGGGGGTATGGCCAAGTACCACCCATGTTTATATAGCATTTGTTTAAGCTTCAGAGCTAAATACGAGACGTCGTTAAAAAATCACGTCAGAAGCATGAAAAACCACTGCCAAAATCAAGGTGTTTACATTTAAAAGTGTTAGTCGGCCAAAATTTTTTGATTGGTTAAGACGAAGGTGTTGGCACTGGTTCGATTTATTCCCTGGAACTAAAAAACAGTTCCGAAAATATTCAATCCCCAGTTTCCTGTCGAACGTGATCCAAAAAATGAAACTTCGGAGCCTGACCTTCACTAATACAAAGTTTCTTAGAAAATTTTCGTCGGAAGCATCACCACACCCTTATACACAGTCAGCGCGGGATGGAAATGTCCAGCTAGGAACGAAGCCAAGGATTTTAATTACTGGTATCAAGTACCCCTTTTCAAACTTAATTTCTGAGGAGACTCATTAGATTAGGCCAAAAATCCTCTTAGAACAAAGAAATTAAAGGTAGAGCAGATCTTAAAGCTATGAGATACAAATGTGCAAGTCGGTTGAAAGAAGATGCATGCACCTAGATAGGTTAGGGGGAAGACTGGCTGGTAGTCCTGGTCAAGGGCGTAATCTGCTATGGGGCAGCAGGGGGGCAAGTAACACCTATAGACCGCATTTTGCCCACGTCCCCCCTCGACCCCATGTTCCCCCCAGCTGAAACTTAGCTTCTGCAAAAAATATTGTCAAAATTAAGATAAGCCTGCATAACTCAAGCATTCAGAGAAATAAGCCAGTTTTCTTTTGTATATCTTTGCTTATAGGAAACCAAAAGAAAAAAGCAGTATATGGAAAACCATGGAAAAAATGTGTGCCCCATTGTTGACTGCCTGCCAATAGGTTTTGACCCTATAGCGAAAGCATAAGGGCCTAACTATTGATAACATTCAATCAAAGAATCATCTTTTTATGGTGATCCTAAATATATATTTGTTTATTAGCAATTAGTGCAGCTATTAGTGCACAAGAAAGTTCGTATAATAAAAGAAAACACAAAAAAACAACTTAATAAGGGGCAATTTCGGTAAAATATGCCGTCAACTTTTGCTTACCATTGCCAGAGTATCCATGATCTGATATATGAAGCCACTATAATCAGAAATGTTTCCCCTGAACAGAATGCTGGGAATTTTTGTATTTTCCTCCTGAACGGATACGTTTTTTGTTTTTTATTATCATTTATATATTTTTCAGGAGTGATTGTATTTATCTAGCAGTCACTTTAAAAAAAATCTTAACTTTTTACAGTTATAAAGTATAAAGGTGTCAAATATATTGGTTTTTGGTATTCAAAAATCAAATTAAAAATATTGAATTAAAGTTTTTTATTTGATTTTCTTAATCTTAGTTTCAATGTTTTACTTTGAACAAATTACTTTGATAATGCGTTACTTTTTATAAACAATTGAGTATTCAGGCATTAAATATTTTGGTGTTTGATAACCAAGTTCAAAACCGTCGATATTGCTAAAAAATATCCGTCCAACGCTTCGGCATTGCTCAACCGAACTGAACGTTGGAGTTTATATCTTCGTTTTTGTAAGTAGGCTATTGTTTTGTGCAAATTTTTTAATTAATCACTTTTCCATTTTTATATACTTTTACGTTAATTGACATACTTTTTCCATTTCCTTCAGAAAAATGTTTGTCTCTAAGCTTCATTAAATGCAAAAAAAAAGAAAAAAAAAACTAAATGTAAGGAGCAACATTAAAACTTAAAATGAACAGAAATTATTACGTATATGAGGGTGGTTACCCCCTCCCCTCCTAAACACCTCGCTCTTCACGCTACAGTTTTTCGTCACTAAAAAAAGTTACCTATTGTTCTAATTAAACGAGCCCTGTGTTTCAGGAGTTGTTTTTAAAGAATTGGGACAAAATTTAAACTTTAGCTTAAAGAGCGAGTTGTTGAAGAGGAGGCAACCCCCCTCATATACGTCATAATTTCAGTTCTTGTTAATTTTTAATGTTTTTCCTTACTTTGAGTTGAAATTTTTTTTTATTTGATTTCTGATCGTTTTTTAAATAACGCCGGGATACCTGGCTCCAACTCCACGGAACAATCCCCCTCCCCAAAGATGTATCCTCTGGGCAGTCCGATACTGGCGAGAATTTATGTGATTAATCATTCATGTGATTAATTTTCTTTACTTTTGCCTGCTGTCAAAAGTTTTTTTTTTCATTTAATTTTTTTTTTTTTTTTTTTTTTTTTTTTTTGTTTTTTTATATAGATGTTGTGATTCACTGTAGTTTGATAAAGCTTATTTAGTGAACTCTCTATTTTTTTTATTTTTTTTTTTTCGTTTTATGAAGCAAATGCTTTAAATGTTAAAAGTTCAAATGCTTATGTTTATACGTTTAAATATTAATGTTATGTTTATATCGGTTAAATCTTAAGCGCGTTTAAATGTTTAATGTTTATTTGATCTTTTCATAATCCCCCTCCTACAGGCCATGGAGCCTTTGTGGGAATTTGTAGATTGTTATGTAATTATTTTACTGGTATATGGAAAATAAATCTATCTATCTATCTATCTATCTATTCCTATCTTTAACTGGGCCAAGTCTGGATTGACTACTCCCTCTCAATTTATTAACATGCCAGGGCCATATTTTACTATTATGCCGTCTAGCTGCATCTTCCAAATGCTTGGCAATTTTATCCATTACTTTAACTTCTCACCTCCTTAATTCATACTTTAATGCTTTCTGCACTTTCTTTTCTTTCTTTTCGTTTTCATATGATCTATCAGTCAGATAATTCTTGTACAAGTCCCTTCTCCTTTCTATTAAACATAATGCTTTTTCACTAATATTCTTAGCTGCAGTTCTAGCTTTCTTCCCTAAGCTTCAGCAACTTCACAAATTATTTTTTTAAAATTATTCCAACCATCTTCCACGTTGTCATATTTGAAACTCTTAAGTTTAGTATTCAACTGTTCCTGGAAATTTTCTCTCAAATTCTCATCCTGGAGTTTACCAACATCATAACTTCCCGGGGGGTAGTTACTTTTCCGATATTTCAGCTTTAAGTTAACCCTTGACACTATTAGATGGCGATCTTTACTCTTAACATCAATAGCATCACTCTTATACATCCTAGTATTTTGTATTGATCCTGCCAGTCTTCGGTTTACTATAACATAATCAATAAGGTTTGCTGTCTTACCATCACGTGAACACTATGTTAACTTATGAGCCATTTTACGACCAAACACCGTATTGGTTATAACTAGATTGTTATACCTACAAAATTGCAAAAGTCTGTATCCATTACTGTTTTCTTTTCCTACACCAAATTTACCTAGGCTAGGATACCATCTATAAGTTAAAAAAACCTGTTTTTTATTTAATTTCTCAACGTTTTTGAATTAATGCAGGTTTTGATTTTGGCCTACTGTACATGAATAATTAAAACGAAATTTGCATATTAATTTTATTTTTTTTGGTTAAACGGCTTTCTCGAAAGTTCTTTAATTTTATTTACGAACGTTTTTATTAGTAATAAATATACGTAACTTACGAATTGACTTCCGTGACGAACTTCTATACTCATATATTTTTAATACGTACATTAGGGGGTTCTCCCCCTAGTCAATACCTCGCTCTTTACACTAAAGTTCGAATTGTGTTCCAATTCTTGTAAAATGACCCCATAATCACAAAGGCCATTAATTAGAATAAATAGCTCTTATGGAAGTAATAAAAAAAACTTTAGCGTAAAGAGCGAGGCATTGACTAGGGGGTGAACCCAATCATATACATAATATTTTTGTTTCGTTCTAAGTTTTGATGTTGCTCCTTACTTTCAGTTGAAAAACTTTTTTTTTTATTTAATTTCTGATCGGTTTTTAAAATAATGCTGGGAAATTCGGAGCCTCCTTTAAAGCAATGTCCCTTCCCCCATGAAAACTTCGTCCATGGAAAGATCCTCCCACGTAACCCTCGACCTACCCACCCGTCCCCCCCACTACCAGCAAAAATTTTCCCTGAAAACGTCTGTATGCTTCCCAAAAACCAATACTATGTGTCAATATCGGGCAAAGTTCATAACTTGCAGCCCTTCCCCAGGGGACTGTGGTGGATTAAGTCATCCTCAAAGACATAGTTATTATATTTTTCGACCATGCTGAACAAAATGGCTATCTCAAAATTTTGATCGAGGGAATTTTGGCAAGAAATGAGCGTGGGAGGAAGCCTAGTTGCACTCCATTTTTTAGTCATTTAAAAAGGCCACTAGAACTTTTAATTTTCGTTCGAATAAGCCATCCCGCGATCTTCTAGGACCACTGGGTCGATACAATCACCCCTGGGGAAAAGAAACAAAAAACAAAAAACACGCATCCGTGATCTTTCTTCTGGAAAAAAAAATACAAATTCCACATTTTTGCAGATAGGAGCTTGAAACCTCTACAGCATGGTTCTCTGATACGCTAAATCTGATGGTGTGATTTTAATTAAGGTTCTATGACTTTTAGAGGGTGTTTCCACCTTTTTGAAAATCAGGCAAATTTTCTCAGACGCGTAACTTTTGATGGCTAGAACTAAACTTCGTAAAACGTATATATATATATGAAATCAGCATAAAAATCCGATTCTTTTGATTTATCTACTGGTATTAAAGCTCTATTATTTTTAGAGTTTCAGTTATTATTGAGCCGGGTCGCTCCTTAGTTACAGTTCGTTACCACGAACTGTTTGAATACCGTTTGTTACCACGAACTGTTTGAATAGGACAATGAAAAGAAAGTGGGTCAATCTAAGTTTAAATTTTGTTTTTCTTTCGCTATTCTATTATTTTTTTTCTAATGTCTGAATATATAAGGGTTTTAAGTTCGAGGGGGAGAACTGTCCTGTTATGAAAGAGGTACATTTTTCTTGACCGTTATAAAATCAAAACATAGTATCTATGCAGCCAGGATGATTTTTGAGTTTCTTTACTCCTTCTATAAACTAATCTAAGGCGTAAGAAATTGCGCAAAGACAAGTCTATATCTGTTATAATCTACGGAAGCAATCTTTCTGTAATTTTGGTTTGAGTTTGATTTTCTTTTAATATTAAATGCATAATAATTAAATATATTATTAATTAAACAAATTGATCCCTTTGCCAGGAATCCTTGCGGTTTAAAATTTACTGTATTTTGTTCCATTTTGCATGCAATTTAATTTCTCCTTTTATTTGAGAGTTTTTTTTCTAAGAGTATTGAAAAATAAACTCACTCCTACGAAAAAAAATTCCTGAAATATATTCCCTGTCACCCAACCACCACTGATATTTTGGCGTTTGGCCCCCCCCATGGAAAATTTTCTGCAGGCGCCTTTGGTCACTTTCACTTGATTTGGGAAAATTGGCTCTAACTTTGCCCCCCTCCCCCAGGATTTTGACAAAATTACGCCATTGGTCCCGGTCATCCAAAACTATCGTAATTTCACTTATTTTAACGTAACTTTTGTAAATTTTGCCTCAACAGCTTTTCCTTTAATCTACCTCTCAAACCAATCAAGCAGATTCTGCGCAAGCGCCAAGGGGTGGGGAATAACATTTAGATTTTAACTGTTCTAGATGGCAGAAGCAAACTAGACCATTCGAAGATGTTGGAGCATTCACAGTGTTTTGAGGACAGTGAGAGCATTTCTCTTGTAGAAGAGAAGATAACATTTTCTCGATTTGATAGTGATTATCAGTCAAAGCCATACTTTTAACTTTTGAGAGAAGGGGGGGGGGGAAGTAACCCAACAAATTTTAAAGACGGGAAACATAATGGAGGGAAATCTCCCTTTTGTTCCGTTTTCAGGAAAGGTTCCCTGTTTGGCTCATATTTTTGAACTTTATGAATCTTCAGCCCTCCTCCAACTAAAAATCTCAGAGTATTTTCGTTGGCCTTAAAAAATTATTTTAGCTCAGAGTCACAACCACATTTTTAACTTTATTATGGGAGGAGGGAGTAGCCGAAGAATTTTTCTAGACAGGAAAGATAATGGGCGAAAATCTTCCTTTTGTCCTGTTTTCAGGAAAAATTCCCTTTTTGGCTCATACTAATTGAATTTCTATGGATATTCAGCCCCCCTCCAACTAAAGAGCTCAGATTCAGAGCCGCAATTCCAACTTTTTGAAGAAAGGGGGAGAAACCCAACGGTTATTATAGACCGAAAAGATAATTGAGGGAAACCATCTCTTTGTCCCGTTTTCAAGAGAGGTTGATTTTTGGATAATAGTTTAAAAATTCTTATAGATCTTCATCCCCCCTCCAACTAAAGAGCTCGAAGTCAGAGCCACAATTTTAACTTTTTACGTGGAGGGGGGATTCACCCAACAATCTTTCTAGACGGAAAAGATAATGCAGGAAAAGCTTCCGTTTGTCCCGTTTCCAGGAAAAGTTGGCGGTTTGACTCATATTTTATAATTTTCATGGATTTTCAGCCCCTTCGCCCCCCACTAAATATCTCTGAATGATTAAATTGGGTACTCGTCTATTAACCGGACTCTTATACCTCAATATCAAGATGCATTGAAAAACCCGTTTTTAGGGAATGATACAAGACACCGCTCCATAGAAATACAATGTATAGCGTGGTTTTAATTGTATATAAGATATTTGAAGTGTTGTTTTTTTTGGGGGGGGGAGGTACCTAGGTTAGTTTACGCATTTAGTATATGCAATGCTTTGCCACCCCCCCCCCTAATGTGCAAATATATAACCCAAATTTGTTTCTAAACTATTATATAGTCATCCTATTTTATTTTATTTCACTAGCATTAACCAAACTAACACTATATAAAAGAGAACCGTACCTTCCCCCCCCCCCCGAAAAAAAACCCCAAAACAACACTTTAAATATCGTAGACGCAATTAAAACCACCAAAAGCGGATCCAGGCTTTTTGTTCGGAGGGGGGGGGGTTACCAATTTTTGACTCGGTTTTCGACTAATTTTTACTAAGGTTTTACTAATTTTCGACTCGGTCAAAAATTTCGGGGGGGGAGGGGGTTCAAACCGGTAACCCCCCTGGATACGGCCTTGAAAACCACGATATACAATGTATTTCTGTACGGCGGTGTCTTGTATCATTCCGTAAAAACGGGGTTTACAACGCGTCTCCGCTCACAGGAAGTGAATTCCAAAGAGAAGGACCAAGGTATTTTAAAGTAAAATCTGATCTCACTCTATTTTTAAGCTCTACAGCCAAATTGTCACAGCTTCTCGTATCGTAATCATTGAAATAACTGTTGAAAATCCCTATCATAACTAGACGTCCAAATTACAAACAGGGTTAAAGATCACACCCACACCAACACGCCCCACAATTACACTAGATGTTAGATGTGCCGTAAAAACAAAAACTGGATATTCAACTCGTCACTAACACTTTAACTTTATATTCAAAACAAATTTAATTATAAGTTTAATTTGTCTTGACTCTATTTTGTATGACCACCTGTTTAATGCGATCACCTTGGAAGAAAGACAAAGAAGAAAATAATAATAATAATAAACAAGCCATCGATGCTTAGCAGGAAAAAAAGACATGTTAGTATTTGTGACTGGTTGTTGAATCGTTGAACGTATGAGGAATTTTAAGAAATTTTGAAATCATTGGTAAAGTTTTTGTTATGGTTGTTAGTCTATTTTTTCTTTTTATCATGGTTGCAGCAATCATGGCTGTCTTTTATCGGTTCTAGGCGTTTCCCCCCAGAAAATGCCCCTTCCTCGCGGAAAATACCCCCGAAAACAGTACACCGAGGAAATTACCCCCCCCCCCCCGTGGAAAATACACCTCGCAAAATAGCCCTCCCCTGGAAAATATCCCCCCGCGGAAAATACCCCCCGGAAAATACCCCCCATGGAAATTAAGGCTTTGCAAATTTGAGATTTTGATGTGTCTTTTTTTTCGTAGGGGGGAGGAATTTTGTTACTTGTGTATTATGCGCCGCTCACTGAAGTTTACGCTGTGTAAAACTCGAGAACAAACAACCGGTTTCTTCGTTAGTTTCTTTCAGCTTGGGGCGAGACAAGACAAGGACAAATGACAGAATAGATGAAAAATATATAATTTGGGCTATATATATGCACAATAGGGGGGGGGGGGGTAAAGTATTTGGACAATTTGAAGTCAGAAAACAATTATGAAACCAGTTTGTTCTCGAGTTTTACCCATTTGAACTTGAGTGAGTGGCGTATAATACACAAGTACCAAAATTCCTTTCCCCTATGGAAAAAAACTTAAATAAAATTCTCAAATTTGGAAAGCCTTATTTTCCACGGGGCTATTTTCCAGTGAGTATTCTCCGGGGGTGGGGGGTATTTTCCGTGGCGGGGGGGGGTATTTCAACGGGATAAAACTAAAAAATAGTAAAGAACAGGAAAACGAGGATTATGCAAGCCAGTGAAAAATTTAGGCTAAAATGCAAATATTTTGGTCAAGACCTCCGCTTGACCGTCCTCAGTGCACGATAATAAAACAAAAATTACTAATAAAAATCCAAGATACTATAAAAAAAAATCAAACCTTAAAATCAAACACAACTAAAATTTGACGACCCTTTCTGAATAAAAAAAATACAATACAGAATAAAATACCATACAGAATAAATAAAAAAATACAATACAGAACGGAAATTCAATTTTTAATTTATACAGAGCGTTTTAAAAGCTAAACGCTTCCCAGGTAAAACACCACCACAGATTAGGTTAGGTTGCAAAATATGATTTTGTTGATTTAAGTAAAAACGATCAGAATTAATTAATTCAGTATAAATGGGGCTTAAATAGGTTTCTCCAGTTGCTATGTTGCGGCTGTTTCTATGGTGGAAGAACCCACCAGCAATTGGGGGAGAGATTGTTGGAACACAGGTCCTTAATCGACAAAACTATGGAGCTATGCCAAAGGCCTGGAACTTTTGATTCCGCCTTGGGTCAATATGTGTGTGACAATCCACATCGTTTCCTTTTATTCTAAAACGGCCTCTATTATTGCCCCCGTTAAAGGTCTCATGCAAGTTTTCAGGGAGGCAGTTGAGATAAAAAAGAACATTCACCGAAACGTAGCTCTCAATAAGACACATATTATATACGTTATGTTCGTCATTATAAAGAAGCGCTGTAGTGTTGACATTTTAAACGGTTCAGGTTTTTTTTCAAATAGTTCGTGGTAATGAACTGTAAGTAAGGAGCGACCCGGCTCAATGGTAACCGATACTCTAAAAAACGGAATTTTGATACCAATAGATACATCAAAAGAATTGGACTTTAATGCTGATTTCAAATATATAAGTTTTATCAAGTTTAGTCCGGCCCATCAATAGTTACCTGAGAAAATTTAACTTTAATGAAAATCACACCATCATATTCAGCGTATCAGAGAACCCTCCTGTAGAGGTTTCAAGCTCCTATCTGCAAAAATGTGGAATTTTGCATTTTTTGCCAGAAGAAAGATCACGGATGCGTGTTTATTTGTTGTTTTTTTTCTCCAGGGGAGATTGTATCGACCCAGTGGTTCTAGAATATCGTGGGAGGGCTCATTGGAACGCAAATTAAAAGTTCTAGTGCCCTTTTTAAGTGACCAAAAAAATGGAGGGCAACTAGGCCCCCTCCCACGCTCATTTTGTTCCCAGAGTCACCTGACCAAAATTTTGAGATAGCCATTTTGTTCAGCGTGGTCGAAAATATGATAACAATGTCTTTTAGGATGACTTAATCCCCCGAAGTTCCCGGGCGGAGGGCTGAAAGTTATGAACTTTACCCAATGTTAACGTATAGTATTGGTTATTGGGAAATATACAGACGTTTTCAGGGGGATTTTTTTCTGGTAGGGGGGGGGGGTCGGGGGTTATATGGAAGGATCTTTCCATGAAGGAAGTTTTCGTGGGGAAAGGGACATTGCTGTGAAGGGGGCGCCGGATTTCCCAGCATTATTAAAGAAAAAGATCAGAAATTAAATAAAAAAACAAGTTTTTCAACTGATTTCAACTGATCAACTGATTGTAATTAAGGGGTCATTTTTAAAGAATTGGAAAAAAATTCGAACTTTAACTTAAAGAGCAAGGTATTGACTAGGGGGCGAACCTTCTAATATACGTATTAAAAATCTATGAATATAGAAGTTCGTTACGTAAGTTAATTCGTAAGTTATATACGTATATTTATTACTAATAAAAACGTTCGTAAATAAAATTAAACAAGTTTCGAGAAAGTCATTTAACCAAATAAAAGTAAAATTAATATGCAAATTTTGTTTTAATTATTCATGTACGGTGAGCCAAAATCAAAAGCTGCATTAAGTCAAAAACGTTCAAAAATTAAATTAAAAAAAACAAGTTTTTTAAAATGAAAGTAAGGAACGATGTTAAAACTTAAAACGAACAGAAGGTATTCCGTATATGAAAGGGGCTGCCCCCTCTCAACACCTTGCTCTTTACGCTATAGTTTGACTTTCTCACAACTCTACTTTTTTAAACAATAAAAAAATTTTGTCTGTCAAATAACATAATGCGGATAAACCCATAAAAATGCATGTAAATCTTCTTTACATCTCAGAATATCTTTGCATCTTTCTTTTTAAAGCTTTATATCTATAAATATTTTAAGGATTTATTTTTATAGTTTCTTCATAAATAAATAAATAAATATAATATATATATATATATATATATATATATATATATATATATATATATATATATATATATATATATATACTTTCTTCATTTCTTTTTCAGGGTCTCATGGTCAACTAGGGTATGGGGTAGCTCAAGCTCTTCGAAAGTCCTATGGTCGAGATAATGTTATCATGTCTGATATTATAAAACCGTCCAAACGAATTCTTGAAAGTGGTAAGTAATCCCAAAAATAATATTTGATGTCACCTGATAGGATTTTTATCAAGGTCGTATCCGGGGGAGGGGATACCAGGTTTCAGCCCCCCCCCCCCTCTCTCGTAATTTTTGCGCCTCTTGTAAAAAAGTAACAAAAAACATATAAACAAATTTTTGATACATTTTATCTTATTCAACACAGGAGAAAGCCAAAGGCTTGTCGCAGTAACAAAAAAGAAAATTGTAAACAACAGCCCAAACAAGAACAACCCCCCCTCCTGAGCAAAAATCTCAGGATACGGCCTTGCTTCTATTGGTTGTAGGATGTCGAGAAAGGTTTGTATAGTGAAAAGTATAATTAAAAAAAAACAAAAACAACAGGAATATTAAAAACGGGTAAAATTTTTGGTAAAACAATGAATCTTGAAAGAAACAATACAACAATTTTTTTTTTGTACAAAAATAATAAGTCATTTTTTAATTTGTTTTTAAATAATAAGAGTCATTTTTTTAATAAGAATCAAATAATAAGAGTCCGAATATTTTGGCTTCCCTTCCAGTGGTGCCAATTCATGAAAGTGTCGGGGGATACATTTTTTCAGAGTCTTGGGTGGGGGCAAAACTTAAGGGATGGCCAAATGCCTCTTGCCCTCCACCTAAAATTGCCGCTCCTGTTTGCTCCCGGGAGCCTTCATCAACAATGAAAGTATGCGAAATATAAGAAAAAACTAGCTTACACAAATTAATATATACAGAAAAAGAAGAAAAAACCATCAATAATACAAAAAATAATAGCGAAAGAAGCTCACATGTTATAAACTATAGTTGTTCTTTTTAAAACAAGTCCAATATGTCAAGCAAAAACATATGTCAAGAGAACTGTCGTTTTCTTTTTCAAACAGTTCCTGGTAACAGACTAAATAAGAAGCGATTCGGCTTAACAGAAACCAAAACTCTAAAAAACGGAATTTTGATAATAGTAGATACATTCAAACACTTGGCTTTTTATGCCGATTCCAGATATATATAATTCCTTAAGCTTAATGTTACCCATCAAAGCTACGAGCCTGAAAAAATTGCCTAATATTTGAAAAAGGGGGAAAACACGCCCAAAAAGTCAAGAGATCCTAATGAAGATCACACCATCAGATTCAGCAAATCAGAGAACCCGTAGTAGAGGTGGAACGTGTTTTTTCACAGATGCGTTTTTAACTGTTTTTGTTTTGTTTTTGCTAAGGGTGATCGTGGTGAACAAATGGTCCTAGGAGATCGGAAGGGCTCATTAAAACGAAAATAAAAAGTTAATGTAGCCTATTAAAATGGCCAAATGATTGGAGGAGAACTAGCTCCCTCCCAAGCCTCTTTTTACCCAAAGACATCCGATTAACATTGTGAGAAAGCCACTCGATTCAGCATAGGTGAAGGTTCAATATCTTTGGGAATAATATGAGTGGGGAAAGGGCTGTAAATTACGCAAATTGTCCATTTTTCATGTAGAGTATTTTGTTTGGAAATAAAAAGAATTTTTCTTTTGAGAGGGGGATTTTCTGCAGGAAGGGGATTTACCAGAGGTAGAATTATCTTTGGAGAGGAAAGTTTCGGTGGTGAGACTTTCCGGGGTAAATTTGACACAGGAGGGGAGGGAGGTAAGGGGATTCCTTAGCATGACTTTGAAAACCATCATAAATAAAAAAGATTTTCAACTAAAAGTAAGGAGCAGCATTAAAACTTAAAACGAACAGAAAATTTTCCTTATATGAGGGGGTTTGTCCCTTCCTCAACCTTCACCTTTACGCTAAAGCTTGGCTTTTTGTCCAAATTCTTTAAGAAAGACTGCTAAAACGTAAAGGCCGCTGAATTTGAATGAGAAGTATTTCTAAAGAACTTTAGCGTAAAGAGTGGAAGTTGGGGAAGGAGCAGTCTCTCATCAGCGGTATAACTTCTGTTCGCTTTAAGTCTTAATGTTGCTCCTTACTTTCAGTTGAAAATAACTTTTTTTCTATTTAATTTCTTTCCAACTTCACTTTCTTTTTAAAGGGTTTGCCCGTTTTTCATTTCATTTCATTTGAGTTATGCATGAAAAGGTAGTATGGTCTAAGAAATCATTTGTGCAATAAAAACTTTGAAAATTAGGGTTAAGGAGAATGAACCGATGATATAATTTCAGTAATGACCTACAAGCAGTAAAAAGAATCAGGCTCGTCTAATGGGGGGTGGCGTGTTTACCCCCAAGATCTTTTTATTCCCATCCTAGATTAATTTTATTTTGGTATTTCCGTTGAAATTTCTAGATTTCGAAAAGTGCATTCAGCGCTCCCATACCTTTTTTGATTGAATTTGATTGTATATATTGGTCTAAAACTACCCAAAAACCTATTGCAAGGTCCCAAATCGGGGTTCCAGATTTGGGCGAGTTTCAATTCAAGAGCAGACAAACTCTAATAACTGCGAGAACGGGTTGAGGTCTCAATAAAGCCTAACAGACCCTAAAGTTGATAAATGAGTCTCCCAAAAAGTGAAAAAACAGGGCATCTAACGTCCGATACACATCGTTTAGTCATCAGGTACTACAAGAAGCCCCAATGTTTGCGCAACCAAATATTTGGGTAAGTAAAGAAGTTTTGTTTTTGCAGTGGCCAACCTGAAATCCAAGAGTTGAAGCAAAATTTGAATTCTGTCAAAATCTACCTTAAATTTCTCATTTTTAACTTGCACTGATATACCTCCACAGCAAAAGAGCCAATAAGAGGTTATGTATCTTAGATCTATGTGAAGTGGACTCTTCCCCGGAAACCTTATTCACTGGTACTGAAGGAAGTATACCCCATGGTATGACATTATTATATATCTCTTCTAACTTGGACTGCTTCCATTCCAAGTGGAAAATGATTAACAATCTGCTAAACCTTGTAATTCTGAATCTTACAAATCTATTTGTAAAAAATCTACTTGTTAAACAATCTAAATCTTGTAAATCTACTTGTAAAAATATAAATCCTGTAAACATGCATGCAAAAAATCTACTTGTAAAATGTTAAATAAAAAAACAAGTTTTTTCAACTGAAAGTAAGGAGCAACATTAAAACTCACAAACGAACAAAAAATTTTACGCATATGCGGGGGGTTGTCACCTCCTCAACACCTCGGTCTTTGCGCTATGGTTTCTTAGTACTTTTAAAAAAGTTTTTATTGTTCTAATTAAACTAACCCTATTTTTCAGGTGTCTTTCTTAAATAATTAGGACGAATTTTTAATTTTAGCGTAAAGAGCGAGGTGTTGAGGAGACGGCAGCCCCCCTCATATACGCAATAATTTCTGTTCGTTTTAAGTTTTAATGTTGCTCCTTACTTTCAGTTGAAAAACAACTCTTTTTTTATTTAATTTCTGATTAGTTTTTTTGAATAATAGCCCACCAGGAAATCTGGCTCCACCTCCACGGAAAAATCCATCCTCTCCACGGATGTATTCTCTAGAAAATTCAGTCCTGGTGAAAATTTACCCCGGACAATTACCCTTAACATCTCCACGCGTAAAATTGAGTTGGCAAAGAGATAGCAAGTCATAAGAAGAATTGTGTACAGGAATTGTGGCAAATTCCATTGTAAAATTTGCAATTAAAAATCCACCCCCTGGAAACTTCCCTTGCCATGGAACATTTTCTACGTGAAACCCCCCCCCCCCACAGAAGTCTCCGCTCTACCCGAAAAATGTATGCATACTTCCCAGTAACAAATATTATACGTAAATAATGGGCAAATATTATAATTTAAAGACCTTTCACAGGAACTGTGGGGGTTGTGTTATTCCAAAGGTTCCGTCTTTCAACTATGTTGAACAGAATGCCTATCTAAAAATTTTGATTGGATGATTTTGATAAGAAAGAGGCACAGGAGGCCTAGCTGCCCTTCAATCTTTTCGGTCACTAAAAAGGGCATTAGAACTTTTAATTTCCTTTTGAATGAGCCCTCTCCTGATATTCTAGGGCCACTGCATCGTATCAAGATCTTTCAAATATACCTGTAAAAAATCCACTTGTAAAAAAATCTAAATCTTGTAAATCTAATTGTAAAAAGTTTATATCCTGTAAATCTACATGTAAAAAATCTACTTGTAAAATATCTAGATCTTTTAAATCTACTTGTAAAAGTCCACTTGAAAAAAATTAATTCCTGTAAATCTACATGTAAAAAATCTACTTATAAAATATCTAGATCTTTTCAATCTACTTTAATAAAATCCACTTGTAAAAAAATCTGAATCTTGCAAATCTTTTTGTAAAAAATATAAATCCTGTAGATCTACTTTAAAAATTACTTGTAAGATATCTAGATCATTTAAATCTACTTGTAAAAAATTTAATTGTAAAGTATCTACACCTTTGAAAGCTGCTTGTAAGAAAATAATTTGTAAAAAAATCTAAATCTTGTAAATCCACTTAAAAAAATCTATATCTTGTAAATCTACTTGTAAAAAATCTAAATCTTGTAAATCTACTAGTAAAAAATCTACTTGAAAAAATCTTGTGAGTCAAACAGGTTTCATTTTTCTTTTTACTGGGTAGAAATCAGTGGTGTCAGCCGGTGGTGCAGGGGGCATGTGCCCCCTAAATTTTGGCCCTGCCCTAGATTAAAAAAAACACACATTTTTTGGGGGTGTTTTCAAAGAAAAATGCCTGTTTTGGCATTTTATTGTAACAATTAAAAAAATTACAAATTTGCGCCCCCTAAAGTTTGAAAACTACATTTTACCCCTTCCAATTAAAAAAATTATGCGTAGGAGAGCCAATCAAAAGGAATTCATATTTTCTTTATGTTGACTGGCCTAAAATTTCACACAGAAAGTTTTAAAACCAATCAGGCGTTAAAAAAGAAGTATTATTTGTCTCTCTAGAAATAAGAATTAACCTAATTGGCTTACGAAAGTACATCACAGCCGTAAACCAATTGAAACAAAGCACACTTTTTGCCATGGAATTATAGAAAATAAATCTCCCTTTTTTATTTGGTATCATAAGATTAAAAATTTCAAAAAATGTCAAATACCTCCACATCGAAAAAGCCAGTGAAAAATGCTTCTCTTCCGAGGCTTGTGTGAAGCAAGCTCTTCCGCGGAGACCTTACTCATTATAACCAGGGGAAATACTCCCGAAATGATTGTTAAAGATTCAAGTTCCATTGTCATGCTACTACAAATATATTATTTATATACTATTATGATTGTTTCCTGCGATACAGACAAATCATAGAAGAAGGAGGTTGCTATATCATGCGATAAGAATTCACGATGATTATTATTATTTGTATAGGGGCTAAAGGTCCCTTATGCACATGCTTGATCAGATATGAACACAGGAAGCCCCTTGGGGTGGGAGGTGATATTTTAGGGGGACACAACTTTGATTGAAAATAAAACAATAGGTAATTTATATGAAAATAATAAAATATAGGAAAGAAAAGCCTGAAAAATTAAGGGCTTTCGGGTTTGGTATTAAAAGGGCTAGATTATGTATCTAAACTATAGAATGGGTTACAATTGACCATTTGTGGTAATTGTTCAAATTTAATTTCTAATATTAGTGTACTTTTTAGAGCAAAAATAAGAGTGGAATTTAATAACTTATCAGATTCAGTGAGGCTATTCTCAATCTTGGTGTAGATACAGCTTTCACTTTAAAGCTTTTCATGAGTACAGGTTAAGAAGCAAGCCCAAAAATCTGTTAAACTATGTAAAGAAAACTTCTTCCAGGTCTTAGCTAAGATCCCGAAGGAACCCAAACCCTGGTTTCTTTATCCCCTATTTATGGCCCTGCACGACTTAAGCTCGATGTCCACTCTCTACTTTATTCAAGCAAACATTTGGTTTCCTATTTCAGGTCCATATATTCTCACTGATATTCTTGACTTCAAGAACCTACAACAGGTTGTTGTCACTCATCGCCTGGATTGGTTAATACATTTTAGCGCACTTTTGTCAGCTGTCGGAGAAAAGAACTTATCTCTTGCCATGAAGGTGAACGTTGAAGGTAAGTACTATTGCCACGAAGGTGAACGTTGAAGATAAGTACTCTTGCCATAAAGGTGAGAGTTGAAGGTAAGTACTTATGTTAATCACACTAGCGTCTTCTTTTGCATCTTGTTGGCCTGAGAAATATAAAAATTCGCACCTTCGTGGGGGCTGGGCCAATCCCATCTATTGGGTTCGCTTTGTTCAATTACTTATTTCTGACTCCGCGTTCAATATAGCTTATTGTAATCGATTGAAATTGATTTTCGTTTCTGATAGCCTATAAAGCCATTCTCTTTCAAAGAGAATGGTTTTACCGACAGTCCTAGCCCGTTCAGAGGCATGGGAAAACACTCAAAAAACGATCGGTACTATGGGGAAACTGATCGGTTTTTCCAATACTGCACATCTGAGGTTAGGATTTTTTTCTAGTTTCCCCATGTTTCCGAACGGTTTTTCGTGTGTCGTCAAGCAAAATTGAGCAATATTTTTGAGAGTAGAAAGCATGGTCAACTGTTAAGCAGCTAAAGTTCGAGATTTGGTGGTTGTTATCCAGACTATCAGTTTTATATTCTACGCAACTAATGCTTTGTATTAAACTAACAAGAAAGGGGAAGATACTTGGCAAGAAATTGATTCAGTGATGAGCAGGGGCGTCCCGAGGGGGGCGGGGAGGGGTGCGCCGCCCCTCCAACGTTTTTGGCATTCGGTAGAAATTGTGCAAAATTGCCCGAAATTTAGCAAAATTCTTGATTTCTGCAGAAAATTCTGCATAAATCAGGTAGCGATTTGGTAAAATTTACAAAGATTACCCCCCAATGAAATGAGTCTCGGGACGCCTCTGGTGGTGAGAATCAATTTGAAAAAACTACACAGCTAAGTCAGAAACAGGCGACCAGACACGGTTTAAGTCTTTTTTTATCTTCTTTTCTTTTATTCATGAAAAGTAACTTCAAGAAAATTTGTGTAGCTGTATTGATGAAAAATTGAGTTGTATTGATGGAGTTTCATATTTGTGTTTTCAATGTTGTTTCCTTCTTAAAGTATCAAGAACAGCAAAATGGAACACTTTCGCCCCCTGGATCCGTTTTAGGTCTTTTCACATTTGACAACCCCAACTTTCTAAGATTCTTCATTTTATTGTTTCAAAATTTTAAGGGCAATATTACATTTTTGTCAGTGTTGCCACGTTGAACACTGGAAATAAGCAAAACTAATTAGTTGAATTTGACAATGTTTTTTTTTCCGTAAAAATTGATTCCCTAAGACAACAACTCCTTCAAAGGAAAGTCATATTTTTTCTGATTTCTCACAAACATTTTTTTTTTCATTTCGGCCCCTGCTGCTATCAAAAAGTGTAGCCTATAACTGTTCATGGAGGTCTTTCTGTTAAAAATTGAATTCCGGATTTTTTTTTTCTTAAGACATATTTGGTTGTGTAAGATAGCTCGTAACCGGCTGAAACAATCAGATTTCATTTTAACTCTCCTTGATATTCTAAAAAAAAAAAAAAATAAAAAAAAAAATAAAACCCCACCTAACTTGACTGTACCACCTTTACTACTTTTAAGCTGATTTTTCGAATGCCTCTCTGTCAGCGGCGGTTCAAACCTCTCTTGCAAAATCTTGATTACCCCCCCCCCTGTGTCCCAAAAAGTTTTCAGGCCAAATTCTACAAAATTTTCATTTGTTAACAAAATTATTTTCAATTTCCTAAATAGTTAATCATTTCATTTTTAATGATTTTTCAATTTATTATTTAAATTATCTAATTGTTATTAATTATTCAAATTAAATTATCTTAATTGTTATTGTTTCATTATTTTTATTTTCTGATTTATCTTATTAATTAATTAGTAATTTATTAATTATTTTCATTTATAAACTCCACCCACTACTTTTTTTTTAATAAAAATAAAATTTCAAAAATTACAAAATGATTATAACCATTAGATTAGTTGTTTAAAATGTTGCACCCCTAAAATTTCTGAGCCCAGGACAAGTAACCCCTCTGTACCCCCTAAATCTGCCT
This sequence comes from Artemia sp. Qi Xiang Cuo, assembly GCF_049724085.1. Classification (NCBI taxonomy): domain Eukaryota; kingdom Metazoa; phylum Arthropoda; class Branchiopoda; order Anostraca; family Artemiidae; genus Artemia; species Artemia sp. Qi Xiang Cuo. The sequence goes on from NC_142804.1 coordinate 68,944,255, forward strand.
CTGCTCTCGGTGTTCCTTGTCAGCTGCAGATGTCTCGAATAAACACCAAGAATGGCTTTAAAAAAGAAAAACAATTGATAAAAGTGAATACTCTGAGTCATTTGCAATGTACAAAATTAGCCAAATGTAAGTCAAATACGATTCGATACCATCCTACACCGAAATTTCAAAGAGTACAAACAACTTGCCAGAAGTGTTTTTTTTTTTTTTTTTTTTTTTTTTTTTTTTTTTTTTTTTAATAAATATTAAATTGATAGCAGTAGTCATGGCTGCAGCAGCAGGAGCGGGCTAGTAAAAAGTGAACTGCAGCCAATAGCAACCAAAAATTTAAAACACTTTTTTGAAAAGCTATCTAGTGAGAAAAAGTTTTCGTATAAAGATGCTTGAGAAACTATAACTATTTACAAAGATTTATCTTAATTAAAGAAAAAATTATTTTCGACGATTTTGAAAAACTTGCCAGAAGTGTTTTCTAGCCAAATTCTCAGAATGCTTGAACTTTTCTATCTTCTCTTTCAACAGTCGTTGTGAACCCCTTTGTAGATCTTTGTATCGATCATCACTTTTAAATCGCCACCCTCCCTTCCTTAAGCAACCAAACTTGAAGCTGACATAACTAGCACCTTAACATACTTTAGCCGTTCTAATATCTTTTTCTAGGGGGAATTTCTTCTGGGTCGGTCATAATTGGGAAAGCCCAAACAACTTTCTCTCTCTGTCTCTCTTCTCTCTCTCTTTCTTCACCTATTTCTTCGTTCAAAATTTTGAATGTGCCCGATTCTTCACACATCCTATTTTGCTTTCCAAAGTAACTGGTGGAAACGGAGCTTAAGAGAAAGAGGAAAGGGTAGAATGCCCTATGCAAAGCTGGGGTTGATTCCAGTGAGAATAAAACATTAGGATTGAGGTTGGTTTTGTCACATAGAGTATTCTCATTTTATTTGTCTTGGCTTCTCATTATTACTTAAGGTCACAGCTTCGAATCACTGCATCTCGAGTTCACTTACAAGGCCACGAGTCAAAAATGAGTCCCGAGCTGAGATGAATATGTGGGACTAAATCGAGGGTGTAGAGATCGTGGATGGAGTCAGTACTAATCCTTGTCCTAGCTACTTTTCACTGTTTGTTTGGCAATGAAAAACACGTCAAGTATGTTTTTTTTAAGTACCTACGGGATTAATAACCAACATTTGGGAATGTCAATTTGTAAAGCACTTTTTCTGGAATTTCTTTAAATGTGTTTTGTTTTCTTTAGTAGCTTTTACCAATCACTCGAGATGTACTTGAGCTCACTTACAAGGCTGTGAGTCTAAAATGAGTCTCGAGCTCGAATGAATATGTGGGACTGAATCGAGGGTGTAGAGATTTTGGATGGATTTAGTACTAATCCTCGTCCTAGCTACTTTTTACTGTTTGTTCGGCAACGAAAAACAGGTCGAGTGTATTTTTCTTCTAAACATCTTCGGGGTTAACAATTAACATTTTGGAATATCAATTTGGGAGGCACATTTACTAGAATTTCTTAAAATATATCTTTGTTTTCTTTAGTAGCTCTTCTCCCCAAAAGATGAGCCTGATTCTTTTTTTATGAAGAACCATATCAGGCCAGGCTGGTTTCCATGATTGAGTAATTAGTCCCACGGCATCCCTGCTTAATGATTAATTTTATATTCGGTAAAATTATTGTTAATCAGTATAATCATTAGTGCCATAAGTTAATACTAGAATTGAAATTGTATTTATTTTAATATTAGACATAATGTTTGTTCTACATAAAAACAAATATTTGAAAAGTCTTTTTGAAATTAGCTGTTAAAAAGCTGTTCAACTGAACCCCTTAGATTATCAGAATACTCTTTTTGGGGTATTTTATTAAGAAAGTTGAAAAAATTGCCCCGCCCCCCACCCTAGATTTCGAAAAGTACGTTTTGCTCCCTTCCGTACCCCCATAAATATTTTTTAAATGAAACCTCTGCCTGCTCACAACACTAGTGTCAACTGTGGGTGGGAGGGGGGGGAGGGTGCATAGGTGCTTTTTCCTTTTCCCAGATATTTTGACCTCTCCCCTAGATTTTGAAAATTCCCTTTTTCGATTTTTTCACCGAAAAATGGGTGTTTTTGGTATACTCATTGAAAAAAAGAGAAAAATTTGGCGTTATAGGCAATTTGTGTAGGCAAATTTTAGCCTTTTTTATGGGTCTTTTGTAAAGACTTTAGGGTGCAAATTTACTACTTTTTCCCGTTTTATTCTAAATATGATGCCAACTAGTTAATGATGATTAATGATAATTGAGTTACGGAACACATCCTTGTTATTCACAAATTAAACATTGAAAATATATTTTTCTTCACAAAAACACACTTAAAAGTATTTTTGTCTTGATGTGTCCACAAAATCATGGAGATGTCAAGACAGATTGGATTACTACAGTTTGTGCCATCTACACTTGTTGCTTTATGGACAGAATCTCCAAGGACTCCCACGACAAATATCACTGTTCATAGGCCCAAAACACTTTTCTGAGTTTCCAAGGTCATATAAGTTATTACACCCTGCAGTCGTTATTGTTAAATACCACTGGTCAGTGAGGGAGTGTTAGTGAGGGGGAGGGAGTGTATACCTTGAGTGAGGGGAGAGAGAACTGGTGACAACCTACTGGTGGTGCCCCTGAGAGCAGTAAGGACAGATGTGATTATATACTTATAATGTCAGTTACCGTCAAGGCATTGACCGTCCTGCCTAGTGTCTGACCATGAGGCAGAGTGTTTTAAGAACTAACTACCGAGATTGGACGGACTGAATCCGTCCATACTCGGATCGACGGGTTCTCTACTTCTCCAGTCCTGTTAAGAACTACATGTTGATTTAGGATTCATCAATGATTTTCAGGGGTGTGGATCAAGAGTAACGCTGTGAACAGAGTTGTGTGTACAGGGATTGTACAAATATGTGTTGGCCATAAATGGCTTGGTCCTTCAGTGAGTTGTTAATTGTAAAATTAGTATTGTTAAATATAGTGAAGGACCCGATCACCTCTGTATTCAAAGATTAAAACTATAATTTATTTTAATAAAATTTTTAGACACTTGTTAAGTTTTTTCTTTTAATAAAAAAATTTTTTTATATAAACTGTTAGAAATATAAAAAAATTGGAGTGGATAGAAATTATTAATATATTAGAAAACAAAGTAAAAAATTAGTTATATAAAAAACAAATCCAAACTGCCACCGACCCGGGAAGGACTCGCTAAGAAGCCCTCAGACATAACTTCAAATTTGACAGAAAATCCATTTTTTGTCAAAATGAAAAAAAAAATTACTGCCCTATTGTAGGACTGCCCCACCGAGATGACTAAACCAGTGTAACTCTACTGTTGATTTAACACTGTAAAAATTAAAATATGATATTTTGTATGAATTTTATAGTGTTCATGCCCATTCGGTAAATGTTCTTGCAACTATATCAACATTAAACCCTTTTTTCTGTAAAAGCGAAATTTTCATAAATAGACGTAGGCCACACGTGGCCTGAAAGAAAGAATTTTGAACATCATAACTTATGTATATACTTTTATATAACTTTTTCCATTATTTTTAAAAATGTAATTTCAACTGATAAGAAAACACTACTATAGCTATAAATCGTAATCTTGTCAATAAGCTTTTGACCTACTCACATTAAATTAGACTCGAACAAAACGGAAGGATTTATTTTTATTAATCGCCCCGCCGTTCCCGTTGGGCCTTATGTTAAATAGTTCTAACAAGTGCGTATAAACCAAAATTTTGTATGGTTTTTTAAAGTTTTTTTTGTACCCCCCCCCCTCCGACAAAAAATGCGTAGCACGGGTGTCCCAGTTATTATTTTATTCAATGAAAAAACCCAAAAAGACATCTTTCAGTGATTTACCCCAAAAAGTTGTTTTTTGAAATCTTGGAGGGAGTGTAGAAACCAAAGGAGCAACCAACCCGGCCCGTCTCCCCCCATTTCCCCCATTGAAAGATATGAGTCTAGAGAGCCGGGGCTTGAAATTACTAAAATTTTGCGGGGGGTGGTTCAATTTTTTTTTTTTTTTATTTAAATTGCAAATTACCATTTTTGGGTATTGAAAAAGAAAAATTACTTTTTTATGACTTTATATTCAAAAACTAAAAACAACTTAATTTTCCACCCCCTAATACAAAACAAAATTGTTTACCGCACCCCTCCTGCCTTTGACAAAAATAATCGGTGATGTTTTTAAGCTGAGCAGACTATATATAAACTTAAATTACAGAATTTGCTTTTTTCACATCCCATGCTAATATTGATTTAATTTTATTGCTTTTTAGGTACACGCAGAACTTCTAGGCGAATACTTTCATCACAGATACGGGCTCGATTTCCGCTGCTTAAGATTTCCAGGCGTTATCAGCTACGACACCAATCCAGGAGGCGGAACTACAGGTACTCTGCTTTATACCTCCATTTATTGCAAAGAGCCGCAAACTCTATATCCTATATGTACACGACTTTTTTATACCCCGAGTGTGACTTGCTTTACCTCATACGCCCCTACTACTACCTCGTGTCTACGTTGTGCCTAATTCTATGCCCATGACCATAGCCCTGCCTTGGTGCCTTCATATTTTCGTGTATCTGGTGTACTTAAAGAGATTAATTGCATGGCCCCTGGATTTTTCAAATTCTATGCTTAGTGTGATACTATCAGCTAAATTTTTAATTGTATCATAAATTAATTATGAAATGTGTTAATGAATATGGTTTTCTATTTATCAAATTGGACTAATATAGTTGCCTTTGTATTTCCCGTCAAATGATTTGGGAAAGATAAAGCCGTAGCTATAAATTATTAAAAAATTATGTATTTGTATAGCTGTTATTTTACAAATTCAGTTTTTTATTGACAACTTAATTTTATTGAAGGATTTCACTGGTAACCAAAAATTTTTAAAAGAAAAAAAAAAAAATAGGGCAACCGTATAAGGAAGGGGAGTCAGAGCCCCTAATGGGGAGAAAAGTACCATGATACAACTATAAAAAGGCGTCTATTTTAGTTCTTAATAGTCAGTATGTAAACATACTTGTATTACCTAGTAACTCAAATTGTTTAATGACAGTTCAGTTGTAATAAGGGAGCATAGAGAGCATGGACAAATGGCAAGTTTTGCCGTTACGAAACAACAGATGACTTAGGAGGGGGAAGCCCCCCATCTTTTATACAAGCTAATTTTGAAGAAATACTTTTGTCAACAGTGCCTAAAGTTAAGTCACTTAAGTGTTTTGCTTTAGATTAACTTTCAGGCTCAGCATATTTTGAAACGGAATATGTACCGAGAGGAGAACTTTTTGTCAGGTCACTAACACGATCTGCATTTTCTTAAGTTGTTCGGTACCATATGCTTTTATCTTATTGTTTGCTGATTTTTCATTCATATTTCTATATTTTTATTAAAATTCTCGGTTAATTTCCTCTGCCTATTCAGTTTTAATTAATAAGTAATGTTCCCTTTGAAAACTAACTAAAAATAAATGCCTATCTCTTGGTATTATTATTCAAGTGGCGTCAATTCATGAAAATCCAGGAGTACTCTTAAAAATGGATTATTCAATATATAGAGGGGGGACAAATGGTGAAATGGAGTACTTTTTTCAATAAAAATAGACCTCCAACCCAAAATACATTGAGTTTTCAAAGAATCTGGAGGACAAAAAAAATTAGAGGGATTACATGCCCCCTGCCTCCCTCATAAAATTGACACAACTGAATTATTTAATATTTTTCTTAAAATAAATATTATAAAATATTCCAGACTCTGATGTTCAGATATTCCACGACGCTCTTACGACACGCCATCACGCTTGTTATCTTCGCAAGGATACACGTTTGCCAATGATGTATATAACTGACACAATTACCTCGATTTGTGAATTTATGGCTTTGGATTCATCAGTTCTGCCACAGAGGACTTATAATGTGACATCTATTAGATTTACTCCAGAAGAAATAGCGGAAAGCATTCGGAGTCACATAAATTCTTTGGAGGTTACCTAAAATCCAGAAGAAAGACAAAAAATATGTAATAAAGCTCATTTATTATTATTCTCATTTTTACATATGAGGACAAATACTAATACCAAATAATTATTAAAGTGGTTATAAGTACATTTATTAGACAGTGAAAACAAATACAAAAGTCTGGATATTTAAACCATATATACAGTGATCTTCATCAGCAGATATACAAAAGCATTAAAATATGTTAGTTTTAATTTTAACTCGGCACCTGGCAGGCTTCTATATATGGATTTTATTCTCATTGTCGCTTGTCTTCTAACCGCAGACCATTTTAAACAATTTTCTGTTTGTTCATACTGCTGTTGGTTCAAAGATATTTAAATATTAAATCAAGTCCGATTTCTAACAACGATATCTACTAAGCTTCAAACTTTTGGTTTTCTTTTTTCAGGTTTTTGAATTGTTGTAATATCTTGTTAAAACATATACAAATATTTTTTTAAATTACCAGCCGCTGGCCTCCGGCAATTGGCACGCGTCAGGCTTCTTTAAATGGATTCTTACCGTCGCTTGTCTGCTAAACACAGAGAATTTGTTGTCGTTTTAAGCTGAAATGTTTCTAAATATATTTAATTATTAAAGCAATTCCGATTTCTAGCAACGATCTACTAAGTTTCAAACTTTTGTTTTTGCTTTGTAAGATTTTGAATTGTTGTAATTTCTTGTTAAAATATATCCAAATATTTTTAAATTTACACTATTTTTCTCTTTAATAATTTTAATTTATTTTAATACTGCACTCTATTCAAAGATATTTTATTATCAAAGAAAGACCAATTTCGAACAACGATTTCTACTGAGCTTCCAACTTTTGGTTTTCTTTTATATGGTTTTTGAATTGTTGTAATCACTTGTTAAAATATATACACACATTATTGCAATTAGCGGTTTTTTGCTTTTTACGCAACTTAATGTCTTTTCATATTGCGGTCTGTTCAAAGATATTTGATTATTCAAGGTGGTCCGATTTCTAACAAACGATATGTATTAAGCTTCAAACTTTTTGTTTTCTTTTTTATGGCTTCTGAATTGTTGTAATCCCTTGTCATATTAGAGAATCATTATTTGTAAGAGTTGCAAATTACGTTTTTTATGCATTCCTACTGATACTATATAACTGGTTGCGTTCAACAAGGTTTTCTTTTTTATGAGTTTTGAATTGCTGTAATCCCTTGTTAAAATATATA